>NC_138176.1:20381292-20981292 GCF_964165515.1 Mesoplodon bidens
AGCTTAAAACATTTCACCCCACTTCTCTCTCAAAATGACACACATACTGTTTTACTAATTGCTATACAAAAAAATAAATAATAAATACAATCCTGGGAAGCCCTAAAGGGAGCTAAATGAAATATAATACATATATATTTTTTCATTCAACAAATATTTACTATATAATCTATTATGCTTAAAGCACTATATAAGGGAGTCAGATATGAAGAGGAGGCCTTGCCCAATGTAGAATAATAACTCCATCTAGCTGGATTATCAAATACAGGAAAGTAGTTGGTGCCTACTGTCAACCTCATTTTTATTAGTATTTCCCCATGCTTCGTGCTCACATCTTGCCAAATTTGGGCAGTTCTCAAAAGTATGCTATGCAGACCCCTGCAAAGTTAAAACTAACATGTTTATTTACCTTTTTCTCTGTGCTTTTGCTTGCAACTGATGACAGAAAAGCTATAAACTCACATTTTAAAAAATGCCTGTTCCAATAAAGAATATCCTAATGAAGCAGTAAAAATAATTATTTTTGCTGCTTGAGTACCTGTATTTAATATTGTGTGACATAATGCAAAGTACACATAAAGCACTTCTTTATACCATGGTTGTTTTAAGAAGATGCACGTGCACAAGTGTCTCACAGCTGTGAATCGAACTAGTCACTCTTCACAGAACACCATTTTTATTTGAAAGAACTAAGAGAACTATGGTTACTAAGACTTGCATTTTGATGGACATTTCCTCCACTAATACTAAATCTGAGCCTCAAGATAATAACCTCTAATGGACATTTTTCAACCTTTATATATTTAACTTCTATGTAGTATGTGGCATTCCTGATACTGTCCACCCTTCTTCCACTGAAATACTGTCCTGGTTTTCCTCCTATAAAACTGTCTGACAAATACTCCTCAGTCCCCTCCATAACCTTAAATTTTTATGTTCCTCGGGTTCTTTTCTCTCAGAAGTAGATTTATTGCTACTAGCTATTTAACAGCTAAGCAAAGGATGTTAAAATAGTTTTTAGTTTTCCCTGTCTTCAGAAGTTAAAGACATACTACATAAGCTCCCGTGCCTAAAGAAAAGTCAAACACATGGGATATTTTTCCCCACTGCATATGAGAAAATACATCTAACACGCAAAAGATTCTATATTCCCAACCAAAACAGTTACTTCTCTACAGCAACATAAGACAAAAAGATATTTTCAATATTTCTGCGCAGATTTTCATTGAGCTTTGCTTCAAGCTCACCTAGTTCTTCTTCTGCTTTTCTAACATCTTTTTGTAATTCAAGTCTAGACTTCCTTGTATCATAATAGCCTCCAGTTAAAGCACCCCGATGACTAACTTGGTCACCTATAAACAAAACATAAGAAAATTAGTAATTCTGTATAACAACTTCTGTATTCAACAATAAATTGATTAATAATCAAATGACTAATCTAAAGGCTTTACCTATTTAACAAGAATGTAAAAGTTAAGAGTTCAAGTCACTCTGGAAAAAATTTTGCTTTACAATATTAACATTTGCATTTAAAAAAATATAGCTTCTAGGTGAGCCTGAACATCCGCCAGAAAAGGAAAGAAGTGTTAAAGACTAATAGGAACATGTCAACAGGACACAGAACCTAGCTTGAAATTCCCACTAGCCACAACTGGGAAAATGTGAAAATCAAAAATAATGATGGCAATGTGATAACACATGGAATTAAAAAAAGAAGTCCATGAATCACAGCAATACATAAAAAAGAAAAAAGGAGGGGGCTCTTGACAGAAGAGTGACAGTAATAAATATAGAAGCAATCACAGAATTTTAGAACCGCCATTTAGAAACCCCCAATGTATTAACTTGAGTCAAGCAAGGGTCACCAAAGGATGCTAAACCACTGGTGAAGAAGTTTGGGGGAACCTGATATTCATGTATTCTTAAAGGATAATCCCACATATTAATTACAAAGGGGATAAGGCATCTTTACAACCAAGATTTGCTAGTGGTCAAACCTGGCATCAGTAACAGTGGGACACATTGTGTGGTGCAATAAGAAGTACACATGCCAAGAATGCTTAACCTAAACCTAATGAAGAGAAAAGCAGTAAGATAATCCAGAACACAAGACTTTCTTTGAGAAAGTGAATTTCTTGGGGTGGGAGGAAAACAGGAGACCTGTCCTATACTGAAACTGAAATAATCTAAAGAAAAGGCATTGAATGCATCCTTGACTAGATCCTGGATAGAAAAATATTTTTGGACAACTAAGAAAATTTGAGGACTCCCTTGAGGTGCAGTTGTTAAGAATTCGCCTGCCAATGCAGGGGACACTGCTTTGAGCCCTGGTCCAGGAAGATCCCACATGCCACGGAGCAATTAAGCCTGCGAGCCACAACTACTGAAGCCTGTGGGCCTAGAGCCTGTGCTCCACAACACGAGAAGCCACCGCAATGAGAAGCACGTGCACTGCAACGCAGAGTAGCCCCCCACTCACAGCAACTACAGAAAGCCCGTGCGCAGCAACGAAGACCCAATGAGGCCAAAAATAAATGAATAAAATATAACATTTTGAGAATGGGTCCAGAGGCTTCACCAAAGAACCAAAGGAAGTCCATGGTGCAAAAAAGGTTAAGAAACTCTACTGTACATCAAATGATTATACTTAAGAGACATCAACTAAATATAAAGAGGTGACCCTTTTTACATTCTGACTTGAATAAACCAACTATTTTAAAAATGAGAAATAACTGGACATGAATTTTCAAACACTCTTAAAACTAAAATGGAATTTATTTGTTCAAAGCTAAGAATTATTATTACAAACCTTCCAGGGTAATGCAGTCCATAGTGAAAGCACGAGCCAACTGGGTTGAAACTTCCATACTACGACAAATAAGTGTTTTTCCAAACACATGTTTGAAAGCTTTGTCAAATCTGGGATTGTACCTCAATTTACTTATCATAGGAATAGCATCCTAAAAATGAATATTTTGCAAGCAAGCAAAGAGATCAAAACACAGTTAATTAAAATGTGTTAGCAGAATCATGAATTACATCTTCCTGAAATACAAATAAACAAAATACCTTTATATTTCAAAACTGTTGGTTTTTATACTGAAAAAGTTAGAAAAATCATTCTACTGAAATATACTGGAAATTGTGCTCATGTAAATCATCCAGGTTTTCAATGCTAGAGCACAGAGATAAAGAGCTTAGTGGCTCTGGAGCCAGACTGCTCAAGTTCAAATCCCAGTTCTGCTATTCAGATGTGTGCTCTGGAGAAGGTGCTTAACTTCTCTATATAACAGTTACTTCATCTATAAAACTGCAATAACAACAGTACCTTCCTGACAAAGTTGTTAAGTCTAGGCAAGTTATATATGTGAAACACTTAGGATAGCCTCTGTCACACAGAAGGGCCAAATGTGAACTAGTAGTATTTCCTCAAAATATTTTCATTTTATTTTATCTCTCTCTCTCTATCTACAGATACATAACCTAAGTTAAATATTCAGATAAAATTTTTTTCAAATAAAATTTATTTTCCCTTTTTTCTCTCAACTGGCAACAGAATTTTTAAATTAAGAAATACGGGCTTCCCTGGTGGCACAGTGATTGAGAGTCTGCCTGCCGATGCAGGGGACACGAGTTCGTGCCCCGGTCCGGGAAGATCCCACATGCTGCAGAGCAGCTAGGCCCGTGAGCCATGGCCGCTGAGCCTGAGCGTCTGGGAGCCTGTGCTCCACAATGGGAGAGGCCACAACAGTGAGAGGCCCGCGTACCGCAAAAAAAAAAAAAACATCCTACATACAGAAAAACGCAATAATGTTAAGCTTAAATTAATAATTACGAAGCAAACACCAATATAACCACCATGCAGGACATGAAACAAAACACTACTGACACCCAGAAGCCATGAGTGTAACTCTTTCCTAATCATAGTGGTTACCTTCAATGGTTACCTGCTGGGGATGACCACTATTAAAAGTTCATTCGGGTTTTTCCATAACCTGTTACAGAAAAACCCGAACGAACTTTTGGCCAATCCAATATAACTTTTGTGGTCACTACTTCCTTGCACTTCTAGTTCTATCATCTAAGCTTATTTTGTTCAGGTAGTGTAAAGGGAACCATACTTACATGCATTCTTTTGTGTCTTGCTTCATTCACACATCACATTTATGACTCAATTTCTCCTCCCCCAAACTTCAAAGATAATTTGTACATTTAAAAAAAGAAGCTAACCACTAAAATAGCTTATAAGATTCTCACTGTTCCTCTTAAATTGTAGATCATTCTCATAGGGTTTTAGCTTTAACCTTAAAAAATAGTGAAATAGTTGCTACTACCATCAATATTCTGAAGCCAAACACCTCAAAGCAATTACATTTTTTTCAAGAATGATGTCTAGGGAACATTTTTAATCTGTTTAAAAATATACCAGCTAATAACAAAAGCAACAGTATACTTTCAGAGCCTGTCATCTTGCTAGATATTTTTACTGTAATTTATAAGCCATTTAAAAAAAGTACATTCAGAAAACTTTAAAATATTTACTTTAAATGATAGTTCCTCAGGGAATTCTTCTCCAGCTATTTAATCTTAATTTTATCTCCCTGAGATACACTCTCAAAGTATCCTGTGCTTATGTATGGTTTGGCCAAAAAGTTCGTTGGGGTTCTTCCGTAACATCTTAAGGAAAAACCCAAATGAACTTTTTGGCCAACCCAATATTTTAACACTTTGAACATTTTGCAATGGTTTGTTTTATGTCTTGGCTGTGACCTCTGTCTCCCTTCCTTTCCTCATCCAGCACTATGCTCTTCGGTAAGACAGGAATGTTTATCTCACAGACCACGTGAATCCCAATGTACAGTGCCTGTGCACTAGGATGTGCTAAACACAAGAAAAAACGTATTGAAAGAAAGACCTTAACACACATCAACTCACATTGGTTTCAGGATAGGCAGTATCCCTTACATCTAATTTGTTAAGAGGCAGAAAAGTAACCTCTCCAGGTAGGTTCATTTTATTAAACTCCATCAAAATCTTCGTGCTGACTTCATCTGAATCAACAATGTGATAAAACAACCTACATGTAAAGAGAACAAGATACATCTGAAGTGCTATAAACATTTAAGCAAACAATTCACTTTTTTTCTATGCAATCCAATTTGTAAGGGGAGGGCTACTTACAGAATTTCAACGGAGGGAGAGGAAGTACAAAAAAGGGAAATTTCTAGCTTCTACGATTAGGAACAAACACTTAGCACCTACATCTTTAATTAGAAAATTAAGTATCTGAGGATACAGGATGATAATGGGAGACATATTGTATTAAAACTACAAAAAGTTGTTTCCTAGGTTACTCTTATTCCCTCTTTCCTTTAAAAACTCAAAATATCAAGCAAAAACATCTCACCTATTTCCAGCAGTGACTTCCACGCATGTGTAGAAAGCAGGCTCACATTCAAAGTTATTCATCACGATACCATGATAGCCATTTTGAACATGCTGGTTTATTCCCTTTCGACGAAAGTGGTCTAGCACTTTGTTTATACTATCTATTCCATTTAAAATGGCCTGTTTAGAAGTGAAAAATATTAAAATAGTGCCAATGGCACTCCTGCTGGTAAGAAATGAACCTATTACTCTAAACATTAAAAAATATACCAAATTGGGAGAATGCGATTGACATATACACACTATTATACATAAAATAGGTAACTAATAAGGACATACTGTATAGCATAGGGAACTCTACTCAATACTCTGTAATGGCCTATATGGGAAAAGAATCTTAAAAAAGAGTGGATATATGTAATATATAACTGACTCACTGTGCTGTACACCTGAAACTAACACAACATTGTAAATCAACTATACTCCAATAAAAATTTTAAAAAATAAAAAAATAAAAAATATACCAGAGATTAAACACTCTCTCCAAAAACAGGTCACTCCCTTGAAATATGCCAACTACGTGCAATACTTTATATCATGGATTCTGTTCTATGACATCAGCATTAAAAATGGATTCGCCATCTAAAAATCAAAAGTGCTATCCTTAATAGCATGGGTGCTTAAATGATACCCATTCTTTCGTATTTATAAGACAAGTAATTTGCACTCTACTCTTGAAAGCTAATTAATTCTTATGCAATAATAACTGACAATGCAAACTGAGGTAAGAAAGAACCTGCCCACCTTTCCTGTTGCAGCTCTAAGAAGTTGCTGTTTCTTTTCAAGATCTTCTCTTTTAGCAGCAAGTGCCTGCTGTTCTGCATTCTCCTCTCTCCACAAGTAACTAATCAATAAAAATTAGACTGTCTTTAATTCTGAAAATATTAATACTCTAATAGTATACAATGTTGAATAAATACTGAAATTAAACTTCAATAGTTAATTTATAAATTAAAGACTGTTTAACAACCAGTAATTACATTACTCAAAAATATTAAGACATATTTTAGGCTATACTAACTTTCTTTCACTTTGTAATTCATCTTTCTTATTTTTTACTTCATAGTATTTTCTGTCCAGTTCTTCAACTCGAGCTTTGACTTCATTAAGATCCTGATCCAGTTTCTATGGAAATAAAAAATAATTCAAATTTAAAATCCAATTTCATACAAACTAATCCATAATGACAGAAAGCAGATCAGTTGTTACCAGGGGATGGAGGAGGAGGACAGGAAAGGAGGGAGGGAGGAATTACCAAGGGGTATGGGAAACATTTTGGGGTGATGAACAGGCTTGTTATATTAATTGTGGTGATGGTTTAACAGGCATATACATAAATCAAAACATTTAATTTGTTCATTAATGTCTTTACTACTTCTATAATACACACCCTAGAATTTTAGAAGAAAAAGTACATTAATAAATTCTCAAAACACTGCAGTGTATACTTCTCACACTTCCCCCTCTAAACACATACACTAGAACATAACAGATGTAGGAATATACTAAGAAGCAAAAAGGCTGTTTTGTACAATTAATTAGCACTGTAAAATCATCTCTATCCATTATAAAGCACAGAGTTTACCCTCACAAGTGGTCATTTTGATACACTTAAGTGTGACTGAAATATTGAAAAATAACTTCAAGCTTGAGAAAGAATGAATAAAACCTCTCACTGGAAAATCTTGGTTTATCACTCAACTTCTTCAAAAAGGGCACCTGTTGAGGTTGATATTTCCATGAACTCAAGACAAAATGCCTTTTCTTTATTTCAAGACAGGACTGTAGCTATCACAGCTGAAACTATACTAACAAATTCCCAAATAACTGACTACCTCGATCAACCTGTGTTTTCCATTCCCTCCATAAAATATCCTGACCAAAGCCCAAAGTACGCTGGACTCTCAAGGCCAGTAGGCTGTCTATTACTCCTGGTCACTTTTCCTACCAGTTGAGTTGTTTATGGTTACAGAGTCAGTTCTGTTTGCTTCCTACTATGTTTTTGTTTTGGGGTAACTGATTACATTAAATATTAGATAAACTGATGATATGAGTACAAGGAAGAGTTGTTTCTTTAAAAAAATTGATTTAGTTTTGGACAAACTCAAAGGTGAGTCACTAAAAACTGGATTAAATGGGCAAATCAACTCTAAAAGACTAGGGAAAATAATTATTTAATATATAATACATAAGTTAATAGATACTGTGCACTTTATAACAGTAATTCAAAATGTCAAGTCCCAAAGTCAAGGAAAGACTGAGGAACTGATCCAGATTAAAGGAGATAACAGAAACATGACAACTAAATGCAATATATGATCTTATATTGAAACCCGAATTCTGTTCTCATCCAACTTCAAGGAGAACTATATTTACATGTGTGGTTCATAACATGAATGTCCCCTAGGAACTCCAATCACTACTCATATTCATAAGAAATACCTTGGGCTCTACATCAAAAGACTGGTACACACTCTGCTGGAGGAGGTTGATAAGGAGGCTATGCATGTGCGGGGGCAGGGGGCATATGAGAAATCTCTATACCTTCCTCTCAATTTTGCTGTGAACCCAAAGCTACTCTTAAAAAAAAAAGTCTAAAAAATAAAGATTGGTACATAAGCATATATTTATCTATTTAAAATTAAATACTTATAAATACATATATTTATATATGTGTAAAAAATACATATAAATATTATACATAAAATATACATAAGATACACATTTAAGATTTTATGCTTTTAGTGGTTTTGATAAACCAACCATACCGACTGGTACAGATCTCATGGGGTAAGAAGCTTCCTTCTGGGCATGTATATATGTATTCTCCTCACCTTACACCTGTCCTACACACTCCCTTCTCATCACTTCCAATCACCTACATATATCCACACATATCACTTAAAGAATTTTTCTCCCTTTCTAATTTTAAATAATGTAAGATCTTTCTTGCTCTGGAAGTAATGATTTTATCTTCTACTTCACTTTTTAAGAAAATGCTAACTAAACATGCATAGTAAATGTTTCATTCATTTAGAAAATGTTATAAAATCACCAATGCTTTAACAAAATATATACACATTCTGCAGTAAGTTATTACATTGACAGAAAATTACATTAGAATATATAAATGGAAAAATTTTAAGTTACTATAAAGTCATGTTTTAGTTAAGGGCAGAGTTCAGGTACATATTACCAAGTCATAAAAATATATTTTAAAATATATTCAATCTATATGGACACTCACTGACATGTAAGAACTCTTCTTTGAAAAAGAGAACTACCATATGTATCATATTAAATTGTGCTGGTCTTGCCTAATTAAGTATCTGGTCGTGTATATTTTAAGATAAACCATTTACAAATAAAACTTAAATAGATAAAACTGCACATGTTCACACTCTTCTGAAAGATTTCACAAAGCAGCTATGAAAGTTCTTACATTATACTGCTCCAGATTTTTCTCTTTATTTGCCTCAGTGTCCTCCAAATCCTTATGTATAGCAGCAATCTGTCTTTTCTTGTCATTAATAGCCTGATCTAAAGACTTGAGTTCCTTTTTAATCCACTTATCCCTTTCTTCTTTTGATGTAAACTGGCTTCCTCGACCCTGCTTTGCATAAAGATCCGTTCTTTCCTGCGTAGCTTGGGCCAATCTACACAAGATAGAAGAGAATGGTTTGAAAAGGACAACAGGAAATAACCAAGTTTAATTGCAGTCGATACCTCAAGAGTACACAGAGACAATAACCATTTCTATAATTCCATAAAAGAAGGAATTGAAGGGAATTCCTTGGCGGTCCAATGGTTAGGACTTTGCCCTCTCACTGCTGAGGGCCTGGGTTTGATACCTGGTCTGGGAATTAAGATTCTACGAGCCGCATGGTGTGGTAAAAAAGAAAAGAAAAAAAAAAAAAAAAGAAGGAATTAAGTATAAAAAGCACTGTTATCTAATGGAGCTCCTGGGACTAGTTCTATATAACATTAATTTACCTGCAAAATCAGTTACAGTCAGGTAAAACAGCCCATCCCCTCAGGATTTAAGGTCATTCCAGGTCTGGGTTAATCAGTAAACCCACACAAATCTAGTACCCCATATCTCAAGAATTTTCAAAAATGCTCCAACTATATTTAACTATTTGAACATTTTCAACTCCTTACAATAAAAGACACTATGAAGGTTAAAAGGCAAGAGAAAACACTTACAACATACAGAACAAATATTAATGCCCAGGTAACATAAAACAACCCTATAAAACGTAAGAAAAAAAATCAGAAAAAAGGGGCTCCCCTGGTGGCGCAGTGGTTAAGAATCTGCCTGCCAATGCAGGGGACACGGGTTTGAGCTCTGGGCTGGGACGATCCCCCATGGCACAGAGCAACTAAGCCCATGCACCAGAACTAGTGAGCCTGTGCTCTAGAGCCCATGAGCCACAACTACTGAGCCCGCGCGCCTAGATCCCGTGCTACACAACAAGAGAAGCCACCGCAACGAGAAGCCCGCGCACTGCAATGAAGAGTAGCCCCTGCTCGCCACAACTAGAGAAAGCCCGTGCAGAGCAACAAAGATGCAACACAGCCAAAAATAAGTAGGATAAAATAAATTATTTTAAAAAGCTGACAAAAAAAATAAGAAAAAAATGGACACAAGATATCAACAGGCAATTCATTAAAATGAACATAAGTGGCATAAAAACATGATAATGTACTAAACTGTGAAATCAGCAAACGTTGGCAAGTCCAATCTACGGATAGATACTAAATTGTCTAGATGTTAAAACGACATAAAGTGGGAGAATGAACACACAGCAGGATACAATTCGGGTAAAAAAAGAACAATCATCATGCATGTTTTTAAATGTCCAACATTTAGCTATGCTATCTTGGGCAAGTTATTGAACACCCCCAGAGCCTCAAGTTTGTCAAATTTACAGTGGTGATACTGTGGATCTCCTAGGGCTTTTGAATAGGCAATAAGCATACAATAATGCTTGGCCGACATTGCCTATTACTTTGAAATGGGCATTTAACTTTTGCCTTTATTTACTGTACCTTCTTAACCCATAACTATTTAATAAGGTTCTATAGGGCTTCCCTGGTGGCGCAGTGGTTGAGAATCTGCCTGCTAATGCAGGGGACACGGGTTCGAGCCCTGGTCTGGGAGGATCCCACATGCCGCGGAGCAACTAGGCCCGTGAGCCACAACTACTGAGCCTGCGCGTCTGGAGCCTGTGCTCCTGCAACAAGAGAGGCCGCAATAGTGAGAGGCCTGCGCACCGCGATGAAGAGTGGCCCCCACTTGCCACAACTAGAGAAAGCCCTCGCACAGAAACGAAGACCCAACACAGCAAAAATAAATAAATAAATTAATAAACTCCTACCAACATCTTCTAAAAAAAAAAAAAAAAGATTAAAAAAAAAAAAAAAAAAAAAAAATAAGGTTCTATAGAGAAACAATGTAGAAAATTAGAATTGTTGGTGAAAAAAATCCCAAACCTAGCAATTCCTCGCTCTTCTTTTTCTTTTACGCTGTTGAATTTAGGTTCTGTTTCTGCCAGTTCTTTCTGCTTTTCTTCTATTTTTTCAAGCAGCTTCTGCCTTTCTTTTAATAAGCGTTTCTGTAAACGAAGATAAGTAAAAATGCAATTTGTTTAAAAACTTTTGTTTAATTTATAAGTCTAGCATAAAATATTTTCTCATGAAAAAAATGCATGAGACTGATCCTGCAACACAAAACTAATTTTTAAATGTAAGTAACAAAGATAGTACTCAGGTGCAACTTGAATGCAAATTATTTTAATGTGCCAAATCTTTTACAAAAATTCAAGCACCCGTGCCACAGAAAGGACTGTCCTCTGCAGTTCCCACTCACCTGAACATTTATATCTTTCATTTTTAGCACTTTAACTCACCCTCTGTTCACTATTGCCTGCCAATTCATCTTGTAAATCCTTGGCTTTAAGCTCCAACTTAGTCCTCTGCTTAATTTGTTCTTGTCTTTCAGCACTGAGCTGCTCCTTTTCTTCTTTCATAGCTGAAATTTTTGTTTTCAGTTCTCTAACTTGGCGTTCAATATCCTACTCAAAAAGTATCAAATAGAAACAAGTTAGACAACTAGAAATACAACAGCAAAATCAGGACACCATTGATTTGTCTCTTCTTTTTCTTTCATTTAAACTTTCAGTACTACTGTCTTTCCAATACTCAATCTCAGTGACACCCCACTTGTAGTTACCATTCTATAATTCTGGTACAAAAAGTTTACTGTGGTCAAAAATATGACTTAACCTAAACCTGGTTTATAACCTTACCTCCATTTTATCTCTTGCATCCTGCTGGGCGTCTCTTAATTGTCTGGATTTTTCTCCACTAGTCTCTCGCTTAGCAGAAAGCTGGGAAAAAAACCAAGCCATGATTTCTAACTCATTTCGAATTTGTTCAGTATTTAAAATTTTTAAATATCTGCTAAAATTTAAAATATCTGAATTTTTAAATATCTGCTAAGTATTTTCAGCAAAATTTTTAAGTATCTGTTAAAATAAGCATTGACTTAAAAATTTTTTTCCAAAAATAATTGTAGTGGTTTTAAATAGAAAATGCCTGTAGTTTTCAGCATTACCTAAAACAAATTTTTGTACAAAATGTCAGCAATACTAATTACAAATTACACCTTAAAAAGCCAGGAAAAAAATCCATGAAACTTTAAAGGTGGCTTCCTCTCATCCTGGTCTGCCTGACACCACCACCTAATTATATTTCAGATACAACTACAGCAAGGACTATGTGGGTCTAGGCATTTTCCTTGGAGTAAACTGATAGTGTAAATTTGCTGAGTAATGAATTCACTAAGAGATTTTAAAAATTTGAAGTTTGTGTTTAAAAATCATTGAAAAGTACAAATATAGAATGAGTTTAATATATTCGTAAAAATAAAATTAAACTGAAGTGGCCAAGTATTTTACCTCATCAAGTTTAGCACGAGTCTCATTAAGTTCCTGATTGTAAATGGTGTATTCCAGGGCTCGTCTCATCTTATCCCACTTCTGATACTGAGCTAGTTCTTCCTTTTCTTCCTCTAAGGTATGCAATCTCTCTTCAATGTATTTTAACAACTCATTGATTTTTTCCCGTTTGCCCTCTTAAAAATAAATGGGAGAGGGGTGAAGGAGTTGAATAAAATTTTTATGTAACATCAATTCTCAAATATACCATGAGTTAAACTTAATCTTAAGAACGTTAGCATTATTTCTTTGATATTATGCGGTAACCAAATCCAAGATGCTAAAATGGCCATTAAAATGTTTTATTATGAAAAGCATCAGAGAATAAACACATGGTGACATTGATTCTTATATGACCTGTGGTAAAGGTCTCTGTTTAAACTTCCTTTAAAAGCCAGTGTGCCTTCCCATGACATTAAAAAAAAAACCATACCTAACATCACTGGTGTCACCGATTCTCAGTTCTTACAACAGCATTATCTATAGCTACCGTATATTGAACACCAACTATATTCCAATCATGGTGATACTTTCTTTGCTTCTCTACTCACCACTACAAACTATAAAAAAGGATTCCACAAGATGGGAAAGTTATGGACCAGAGAGGTCAAGTCTAAAGTCACAATATCAGGTAATTATTAGTCAGAGTTTGAACCCAAAACTGTCTGACTCTAAGCCATGAGAGGGCACAGCACTTGAAAAGCAAAGTAGGGTTTCCATAATAAATGTACTAAGGAAGACTGGAAGTTCAAAATTTCACATTTACTTGCTCCTGAACAACTTAAAGCCTAATGCCAACTGATATTCCAGCAATTTTTTTTTTTTGAGGAACACATACATTATTATCCTCACTAATAATAAAAAGGACATTAGAGGCACAAAGTAGGTGACCTAGAAAAGCACTATTATCTCACAGTAACAACTCTTTATTCAAAGAGACAAATTATTGGAACTCTCAAACCTTAAACTTCCTGAAACTAACTTTTTCTCCATTCAGTATATAGGCAAATTATCATACAATATACTTCTGAGAATAGATAACTCCTCTCAAGTATCATAACACAATGAAAAAGTAATTCACAACAAAAAGAATAATGTAGAATCACATTTACCTGTTTCCTTCATTAAAGAGATGCTTTCTTCTTTTCGTTCATCATACACTCTAGTACCAGCTACTTCTCTTAATAGTTTTAGTCTCTGAGAATCTGGTGCTGTTGCCATCTGGTTGATCTAAAAGTTTTAGAAAAATATTTACAGAGCTACAGACTGCTCTTTAAGAGCTCTACCTTGAAAGTTATTCACATGCTAAGCTTTAAGTACGAGTTCGCACTGGGAAAATAGCAATGAACAGAAAAGGTCTTGCCCTTGAGGAACCTACTTTCTAGCGGAAAAAAAAAACAGGAAGTATGCATACCATTACATTATAATTGCTATGCGGAAAAACAAAATAAGAAAATATAGCATAAAGAGTTGGAGTGACAGTAATGCTCTTCTTGTAAAAGAGGCAGACATAAATGGCTTATATGAAATGACATATGAGCAAAAACTGAAATGATGTAAAGGGACCTACTATGTTGCATGTGTGCAGGGAAGACTCAGACAACTGCTTTCAAATCAGCCTCCTTTTATTTTATTTTTTAAAGGTTTTTTTTTTTTTGGATGTGGACCATTTTCAAGGTCTTTATTGAATTTGTTACAATATTGCTTCTGTTTTCTGTTTTGCTTTTTGGCCCCAAGGCATGTGGGAACTTAGCTCCCTGCCCAGGGATTGAACCTGCACCTCCTGAGTTGGAAGGCGAAGTCTTAACCACTGGACCGCCAGGGAAGTCCCCAGCCTCCTTTTAAAGAAATTTCTCTTATAAAGACAGTCTTTTTAAAATCTTGCTCTTAAAGTGAAACTCCATATTCTTTCTAATCACTTCTTCTGATTGCTAACTTTCCAACACATACCTAAAAAAGCCTCCAACATGAAATAAGAAGTGGACATTTTAAAAGGATTTTCCTCTAGTTCAATATAGCACAACAGAAAACTATTAGGACACTGCAGGTATGTTCTAAGAAAAAGAAATTATTTTAGATATATATAGTTAAAACATATGAGGAAACAGTAGAACAATCAGATAAAGTATATAACTCCTAAAAACTATAAAGAATATAAATTGTTTTAAGGGAAAATAATATGTAGCACTATGGTAGATTTCTGGTAATGTAAGCTTTCTAGCATTTTAACTCTGTGATATACTAACAGAGAGAGTATTAATTTCAGAGAGTAACTTTTTTCAAATGTGATTTTTATAGTTTCTACAACATTCTTAAATATGATTGTAACTTCTACAAACCAAAAATGTCTTCCAGTACAGTGCACCTTGGTAAATGATAACAGATCACCAAGAAAATAAGATCCACTTAAATAATTCTACTGAAATACTTTTATCCCACTGTGCAATGGATCTATTTTGTACATAAATTTATGGCCACAGAAAAGGTAATACAAACTTCAGTGCAAAATAAATCAATGAAAACAGAAGACAATAAGGTCTATTTTCACTCCAACCACTAGAATGAAATCAAACTCATCATTCAATGAATATACTCAGAAAACAAATTCCACTTAAAAAGATACATATTTCTTACCTTTCCTTGTTTAACAATATAATAAGGATTGCTTCGAGAAAAACCAGCACTTTCAAGGAGATTCATCACATCATTTTTCCTGTTGATAAACAATTTTAAAAAATTTTCAAATACATAACAATCCAACTATAAGCAAAAAGAGTACACTAACTCCTGAGTTAAGGTGCATGAAGGAGTACAGCACAGTCATTTAACCCTTCTGTTCTATCAGCCTCAGAGAATCTTCTGATTCTTATGTTTATGCTCTAAATTGTGACTTGTTGAACATGAGGCAAAAGTACCTCATATATGAGGCAAGTAAAAGAATACTTTTACTCTTTTGTATAGAAATTACAAAAATAAAGAAAAATGCTTACGTGACCATTTTCTTGTCTAAGAAATACTGATCCTTTTTGGCACCAATAACTCTTCGAAGTGAAACTTCCTCTTTGTCGATCTAAGAAAAAAAAGGAAAAGCCCAAAGTTAAATCTAATAGTAAAAGTGGAAACTTTATAGTTAATAAGGTCATTTCAGAGTCCCTCACCATAGCAATTATTTTGAAACTTCAACCATCTCACTAAAGATATGCCACGAATACTCATTACTATGACAAAGACATTTTTTCACAATGGCTTGCACATTCCCATTTGTTTACCAGAATATTCATTACAACTTAAAGACAAAATTAGTATGTAAGCCGTAGTTATTTTAGTATGAACTAAATTATAAAAGCCTAAGTACAACTATAAGTGTTTCAAAGCATGAAAAAAGTCAGTTGCATCAATAAAATTCTCAATGTTACTACTGAAAAGAAAAAGCAGTTACTCACTGGCAACCGGTTGTCTGAATTGTCAAAAATAATCTCCACAAAAGCAGAAATAACACGAGGTCCTGTACCCTCCTAAAACATGAGAAAAATTAATGTGTTGCATAAGTGGGATTTTCATATTCTTTAAATACTTTTAAAGTTTAGTGCATGGTAACAAGCCTGATTCAATGGAGAAAAATTTCTATCAGACTAATATATATCCCTCTTGCCAAAGCAGCAAACACTGGGTTAGGATAACAAAACTCAACCAAACAGCTTTTGATTCTGAATTTTAAAAATGAGAACTATGCAAGAGATGTCAAAGTTAGATTTACATAGGTCTTGTTCTGCATATCACTTCATTAGAGCATAAGACCCCATAGCCACCCAATTTTACCTATTTGCTAAAATATAAAACACTTTGAGGCTTCTCTCTTATAGATTCACCTTAATGCTAGAAAGGAACCCTAACAAAGTCACATGATAAAAACTGTCTTTTTAAACATTTGAGATATTCTATATAGTTTTAAATTTGCTATGAAAACATATGCACTTAACATATGGGTCACAGTCAGACCGATTTGTGACCCAACTACTTACATACCAAGCCCAGATAATTTCTAGATTGTGAAAACTGCTATTATGTAGTAGTTCAATACAATGAAGAATGATACCTAAAGAAATTATTCTTTTAATGCTAATCTGAGAAACCTAAAGAGAGATTTTTCTATAGGGAATCAATCCTGATTACTGGACTAAAAATTCAAATGTAAGAGGTGGGGGAGGGAATTCCTTGGCGGTCCAGTAGTTAGCACTTGGCACTTTCACTACATGGCCCTGGTTCAATCCTTGGTTGGGGAACTAAGATCCTGCAAGCCACACGGCGCAGCCAAAGAAAAAAAAAGAGTGAAGGGGAGAAAAATATAATGGTTAGAAAAAGAACTTTAAGTCTGAGAGATACTGTGGAGATATATTGAGGAATCTCGCTTTCTGGTCTTAAAATTAATTATAAGCCATATTTAAACAAGACAGGGACTTCCCTGGTGGTCCAGTAGCTAAGGCTCTGCACTCCCAATGCAGGGGGCCCAGGTTCGATACGTGGTCAGGGAACTAGATCCCGTGTGCTGCAATGAAGATCCTGCATGCCACAACAAAGACCCAGTGTAAATAAGTACGTAAGTAAATAAATAAATAAAGTTACATCATTTTATCATAGCCTTTTATACTTTCTTATCCTAAAATTAGATTATTCATAATTATCTAAAGAAAAATTCTAACAATTTTCATTACTATAAATATACTGTCTTTCATATTGGATGTTACCATTGCTACCAAATGATGTTACCATTTAAGTATAAATATGGCTAAAAGTAACTTTATGTTGTTTAGTTTGTAATGGTTGCTTTTCTATGCTCCCAATTAACTTATTTATTTATTTACTATTTATGTAGGCTGCACTGGGTCTTGGTTGTGGTACGTGGGCTCTAGAGTGCGCGGGCTCAGTTGCTGCGGCACGCGGGCTTAGCTGCAGTATGTGGGATCTTAGTTCTCTGACCAGGGATCAAACCTGGGCCCCCTTCATTGGGAGTACGGAGTCTTAACCACTGGACCACCAGGGAAGTCCCCACAATTAACTTCTGATTCTGAGTCTCAAAGTTTCTAATCCCCAACCTAACTTTCTTCTTTCTCAGCAAACCTGCTTCCGGACCGTTACCAGGCCATACTCCTAAGAAAGAATTTATATTTATATGGAAGGCATATCCATCCATAGGGAACTCGCACAATTTTCTTACCATTATATAAAATTTAAGCCTTTATCCTGCATTAATATAGTAAGCTAAATTTCACAGCAGAACAACATACGTAAGAGATACACTGTGTCATGTTCATGAAGGATCTGAAACTTGAGAAAATAATTCTGTTTACCAGAATTGACAATGTATTTTTAGAAGTATTTAATATCCATAAAGCAGTCTCACTCACATGTAACAAAGCCAATCTCTGTTCCGGACGAAGATGGCTAAACTCATCACTGAGAACAAACTGAATTGCTAGAAATACAAAAACAACTATTAGTAGGATCTAAAAAAGGATTTATGCCTTAGTCATCATTTCCCATACCTTCACAGAATACAGTATATCAGGTAATGAACAATGCAAATAAAGTAGATTACCTGTTTCATATAGACAAAAGGAATGCAGAAAATTTGCCTGTACTTCAGACTAATCAGCTAGGAAATGATGATATTAGAAAAACATTAAGTTTTCACTGAAATATTTAAGGTAAGAAAATAAAAACACTGAAATACACGAATAGACGAGTAGAACTAAGGTGTACCTCTTGATCAAAGTATACATGGTTAGGTTTCAAGCTATAATTGCTTTTATCCACTAGATATAAATAATATAAATTAAAATATTTAACACAAGAGGATATATTCCTATAATATCCTTAATTGCATACTTTGTCAAAATAAATAGCACTAAGTAGGAAATGTTTCAGATTTCCACTTTCTACTGCAGTACTTACTTACCCTTTGTCTTCTGTAAGACGGAGCCATTCCTGCTTCCATAGGATGCCTAACTGGACCACCCTCTCCTAGAAATGGAACTCTTTACTCAACTGTTCTATTCCCAGTCCACCCAAGAGAGCTTTGACACTCTAAAAGAAGGAGTATGTATATATGAATGTGTATGCTGGGGGTGGAGGTGGGGATTGGTTTTCTTTTATAATCACCTTGGAGGGACAGATTCAAACGGCCCTCATCCCCCCTGGAGATCAGGAAATATGAATACTTCCACTCCAATCCTACTCTTCTCACCATCCCCAAATTACAACCACTGGTGGGGTAAAGAAGTACCCTTTAGCTTTATAAGTAAAGAAGGGATAGAACCTTTGCTATTACTACACCCTCCTTTTCCTCAAGCACTACTAAGAGGTTCAAAATTTTTCAATCTACTCCTTGTACAGTCCAAATCTGTTAAAATATTTTTTCTCCCCAAAGAACTTAACAGAGGCATTACTATTCTTAAACGCATTTTATCTTTAGAGATAGTTTTCAAAGCTCTACTTACTACCTTCTGACAACAACTGTCTTTGGTGAGTCTAGTTTTTTATACCGCTCCATCTTTTATTAAAATAATTGATTTAGATGAAACAGATAAGCCATTTTCCATAATATTAACTATTCTACTGCACTTACATTCTTTGAATCTCTCTCTCTCTCTGCATTTACAACATTGATATACAGCACTCAGGTTTAGAAAGCACTTCCATACATATTATCTCATTTGATTCTCACAACCCATCTAAGGTACGCAGGGCAAATATCTCTGTTTTTAAAGTGAAAGAGTACTTTGAGAAGTTAACTGTTTTGCCCAGTCTCACATGGCTAATCACTAGAGCAGAGCTCAGATTCTTATACTCTAAACCCTCTATATTAAATTGCAACCTCGTTTGAAGAAGTGTTTCTTGTGTTTCATGCAGACATAATCTCAGATAAACTACTGTAAGATACCTAGATCTTACTATGTTTAGAATTCAAAAAGTAATACCTACCATAAAAAAAGTTACTTTTTCCAGATCCATTTCTGCCCACTACAAAATTTCAAAAAGTTCATGTTATTTTGTATAAAAAACAATAACTTTACAGAAAGTATTCAAAAAATATAAAATCCAATTTTCTAACATAACATCTTAAAAACTGAAATTTAAGTACAACAGAACAGTGAACAACAAATCAATAAACAAAACAGCTTTAATTATCAGATGAGTGCAATTTTTGCATAGTCTTCAGATAATTTTTTTCTTAAAGAAATTAATTTTGTTGTTTATTATTTTGCTCTTTCCCAATACTTTAAAATTAACAGGAATAACTAAATATACTACCTGGTTTTCATGATTTATAATCATTACAATGGACATGTAATTCTATTTAATTGTATATAATAAAATTTTTTAACAATTTAAAGATTCACATAATGCTAAAAATTTAAAATACTTAAACAATCATTTAAAATTTTCAAACCATTTCCATGTTAAACAGTTTCTGATCAGCCCTATACATCATGTATAGTTCTTAGAATCACAAAAATACAGACAACTACTATAAGGCACTTTTTTTTTTTTACTACCTGAGTTCAGAAATAAGCAATTCTATACATAAAAGGATATCAAATGTTTTAGATTTAATGAATTCATTTGAACTTCTTTTGTTTAACAAAATTTTCATTGTTAAGAGTCATGAATAACTATGCCACCCTCTCTCTCAATCTTGACCAATATCCTGAACAAATTAGCCCCAAAGTCATCACCTTTAATCCAAGATAAATTCTAAAGAAATCAGAAAGTAATGAAGTGCTTTAAAAAAAAAAAAAAAGGCATATAACAGACACAGAGGCCAGCCTGAAGGGGGCTTCTATTAGCTAAATCTAGGACAATCTGAGCACCAAAATAATTAGATGAATTATAAATTAGTGCTGGGGCAGGAGTGGGCGGGAATAATCTATGAGTCCATACTGATAATAAAAAGATAAATATATAGCTAAGGAATAAAGATGTTTGATTACAGTAGAATACCAAGTGGTAAATGTGAAAGGAGTGCTGGACATGGAACATCATCATTCTGTAACCATCAGAATAAAGACAAGAATTATCAATGAATGCGAAATCTAAGGGGGAATTTTGATAAGGAGCACAATATGTGCATGGTCCAAAAGTCTCTCCCCATCTCCATATTATTTATTAGTTGCAAGGGAGAAAACACTAACTATACAGTGGAAAAACTGGACAGAATCTCTACTCAGTGATCAAAACTATCATCAATAAGAAGTAGATGGATATCATGTGCCTCTAGGTGGAATACCCTGAAAAGGACACATCATTTATGTAATATTTTTCAAAAATAACATTGTAAAAGACAAAGGAAGGCTGTGGAAATTATCCAGATTAAATGAGACTAAAGAGGCATGACAACTAAACGCAATGCCTGATCCTAACTTAAATCCTGTACTAGAGGGGGAAAATGCTACAAAGAAAATTTCTGGGTCAGTGAACATAGCTAGAAAATAAAATAACATTATTGTATTGATGTTAAATTTACTGACATTGGTAATTACGCTGTGATTATATAAGATAATATCCCTATTCTTAGAAAGTACACATTGAAGCCACAGGTAAAGAACCATGATGTACATAACTTACTCTAAGGAAAAATAAGTGTGAGAGCGAGTGCAAATGATAAAGCAAGTGGGGAAATGTTAACAGTAGATTTGGGGAACTTCCCTGGTGGTGCAGTGGTTAAGAATTCGCCTGCCAATGCAGGGGACATGGGTTCGAGCCCTGGTCTGGGAAGATCCAACATGCCGCGGAGCAACTAAGCCTGTGTGCCACAAGTACTGAAGCCCGCGTGCCTAGAGCCCGTGCCCCACAAGAGAAGCCACTGCAGTGAGAAGCCAGTGCACCACAACGAAGCCCCCGCTCACAGAAACTAGAGAAAAAGCCCAGGCGCAGCAACGAAGACCCAATGCAGCCAAAAATAAATAAATTAATTTAAAAAAAACCCAAAACAGTAGATTTGGGTAAAGGATACACAAGTAGTGTCTCTGTACTGTTCTTATTTATGCAACTTTTCTGTAAATTTGAAATTATCACTAAATGAAAGTTTTAAAACGTAATTTATCATTAAAAAATTACAGAAATAGTTCAAACCATAATCCACTCATAAATAACTGAAAAATTTATAATTTCCCTAAGAATTGCTCCTACCCACACAGTGGAATGCTACATAGCAATTTTAAGGATGTTGAATACGTAATGATAAGGAAAGATATTTCAGTTTATTCTGAAGGAGAAAAAATAGATTACCAACAGATTACTACAAACCAATTTTTATTTTAAAAGGTGTACTTATATATATGTACACAAAAACTGAAGGGGTACTGAGATAGACCCAGTTTATGTGTGTCCCCAGATTCACCTGCCCTAACCCAGGCCTTGACTGCCTGTCAATAGAGAGGCTAGTCTCCCAACACCTCAGGTTGTTTCAGCCTACCCTGGGGGTGCATTCAGATCTGTGAAAACCCAAAGGAGGTTGCAGTTCCCCAACCACTCCAGGGGGGTTAGTCCCCAGAGTAACACAATCCAAAAGCACAGTGTGTGTGGGGGGGGGTGGGGGGGGGAATCAATGCCCTATGTGGTAAACTTTGACCAAAGAGAGACAGAAGCCAGCACATAAAACCTTCTCCATACCTCTCCCACCTGAGCTTTCCAAGGTGTGGTGGGTTTACAAAGTCTGCCTGTAAGTTATCCAATGCGACCGCAAACCAGGTGTATCTTCTTTATAAAGCTATGACCACTACCCGCCCCAACCCCTTGCCCTCAGACTGCACCCTCCCATTAAAGCCTTAGCAGCTAAGCAGGCCTCGGGCTCTGTTTTCCAGGAAACCACAAGCTAGCTCTGGGGAGAAGGATTACAGTTTAAATTTTTTCCTTTTAGCTTTTATGCTCTTTATGTTCTATAACTTCACGTATATTTCTTTTGTTAGAAGGCCAGAAAAAAGGTAAACTTAAAAAGGTTTATGGTTCTTGCACTTAAACATCAAACACTCAAGTATCAGCACATGAGGTATCTGCCTTCAAATCTTGTGTTTTTTTAAGGGTCAAAACCATTAAACAATCAAAGTGGTAAGCTTTCAAAAGACATTTTTAGTAACAATCTCATTGTCTACTATTTTTGGTCTTTTTTATATGATTAAGGGGCCTATTTTTAAAATATGTTAAACAAAGTCATATTATGTTTTTTCAGCTAAAACGAAAGAATATTTAGATAATGTCCTTTCTAACTGTGACTATTAACAATCTTAATGTTGCAACCAAAGTAGTAAAACAGCTGTCTGATAATAGCTAAAACAAAAATACTTGATAGGCCCTAAAGATATAATTTAATCATTCCAAGTAATAACGGCCATCATTTTACAGTTCATTTATAAAATTACAGTCAGTCCTCCGAATCCCAAATCCCTGTGTTTCACACCTGGGGATTTAACCAACTGCGGATTGAAAATATTCCGGATGGGGGCGGTAGGGGAACTTTCCAGAAAGTTCCAGAAAGCAAAACTGGAATTTGCCACAAGCTGGCAACTATTTACACAGTAGGTATATTGTATTTACAACTATTTACATAGCATTTACATTGTATTATAAGTAATCTAGAGATATGCTTAGGTTATATGCAAAAACACTAAGATTTTATAACAAGTTTTACACAAGCATTCAGGATACCAAGGGACAACTGTATACAACTGACATATTAAGATATTTATCCACTTTTAATTTGTAAGTTAAGGAAATAATATAAATCTAGTGATTATTCATTTTTCTCCATTTCTAAAGATTTTTTTATTGACGAAAATCAGAAGGCACTTATAATCAAAATGTAAGTAAAACTCTAGTACAATCAAGCTACCCTTATGGCACACCAATTCAATTAATGATTCTCCAGTAGGCAAGGCAGAGGGAAAAGTATGTTTTCTTTATTCCCAACTACAAAGTTGCAATTGATGTACCAAGGGCAGGTTTTTTCCTTGCCCTCAATTTTAAAATTTTATTATTTATTTATTTATTTCAAAATAAAGTATGATTCTCCAAGTTTCTCTGGGAACATCAGTATTCACTGTTCACCCTTTGCTGATTTCTCTATGAATCTCACCTCACCCATGCTATGGACTGAACTGTGTCCCCGCCCCACCCAATTCACATGCTGAAGCCCTAACCCCGCTATGTGAAGCTTTTCGGAGAAGGGGGTCTTTGGAAGGTAATTTAATGTGAGGTTAGGAGTGCGGGGCCTTTATGGTGGGATCAGTGCTCTTGTACGAGGGTGACGGAGAGGCTCTAACAAAGAAGGGCCTGTGAGCATGATGTGGAGAGGGAGGCCTCCAGAGCAGTGAAAAAATAAATCCCTGTTGTTTGAGCCACCTAGTCTACGATATTTTGTTATGGTAGACCAAGCCGACTAGCATGCCAATAAACTCTGTAAGGACACTGTAGCAGAAATCTATGTCAATAGCAATTCTTTGCTTTTCTGGTGTCTAGAAGCACTCATTTCACCTACCCTTTAAAAACTCAGCAGACTGTCAGAAAACACATCTGCTGTCTGTACGAGCAAAATGGAACCTTATCATCTGAAGAACCTATAGATTAACTATTATATTGAAAGGCAATCACCATTAGCCCCTTGTCCTCACACAACTGCCTTCTCATTTAATCTTCCCAACAGCCCCATGAGATGTACATCATTATTTCCACTTTGCAAATGAGAAAACTAAGCAGCTCAGGAAGTCAAGTTTGAAGAATACATGGCAGAATTGGGATTTGAACCCCATTCTGTTACAATTCAAAGTTTATGCTCTTCCCACCAACCTGTGTAGTCTGTCCTTAGGCATTATAATAGGAAATAAAAAAAAAAATCTGAGAACAATCTAATTTGTGAAAAAAGAATGGTCACCTTTGAAATAAGGCAATAGTGTCCATTTTAACTAGAAAATGACATACCAAGAAGAGCTGAAACGCTAAATTTAGGGTCATTCACTATAAACTTAAATCTGTCAAAACATACACACACGAGGCTACCAAATAAAAACGAGTAATTTATGATTGTCTTATTCAAGTATTTTAACCGTATAAACGAAGCAATTTCATCAGTGCAGATAAAAAACAGAAAAGTAATTTCATATAGAAAAGAATACACATAAATTTATGTAATATTCAGAGACAATTCCTGTCTCCTTAAGCCTAAACACAGGCAGGATTTAAACAGCTGTAGAGACATAAATCTGATCTAGTAAACCATGAACACTTACCAATAACATTATGTTTTGAACTGAAGGGATCTACAATTGTTTGATCTCTATAACTTCGAAAACCCTGGATAATAACCTAATAAATAAAAGAGAGATTTTTTTTCAGAACACACCCCAAAAGAAATAACTTCTAAGCTAACATTTTCCTTTTGCACTCCTTTCCGTTCTGGTTTCTCATTTAACGCAAGACAGTAAAGCTTCCATGTTCTAGAAGAAAAACTCATTTTGGAAAGTGATTTAAAAATACTTCTTAAAACAGCCCGTTTATCAGTAACCATTGCCACCGTTGCTTTTTTAGGAGTTATAATTAGTAACCTGTTAGGGAACTCTCAAAATCAAGCACCCTGTATACGGTTCGTTGGAACGCTAATCCTTAGAGGGCCGTCTAAAAGTCTATCAAGTATGCAGACCGGCCCAGCTTTCCTGGGCGCCCCTGTCAGTCACACACACGGGCCAAAAACAGCCGCCGTTCCAGGACAAGACTGCCTGGAGTCGAACACCTCCAGCAGAGCCACTTCTCGTAAAGAGTGTGAAGGGGCTCATCTTTGGGGTGGACTCCAGCGTGGGAAGACCATTCTGACAGAAGTAACAACGGAATGAGGCGGCGCTACACATTCAGCAGGAAGGAGAAGCCCTTTCACTTCTCCGGTTAAGTCGGGAGACACCCCAGCTTGGGCCTCAGGGGCGCCCCCGCGGCCGGGGAGACCCTCTCTCCACACATCCCACGCAAAAGGCCCGCGGGGGGCTAGCCGGTCCCGCAGGACAGGGCCGCTTCTCGCCCTCCCGGGAAGGCCCGGTTCCCTCCAAAGGGCCCGCCCCGCTGACCCCTCCACCCCTCTCCCCGAGAGCCCGCCTCCCTCAGGCGAGCGCCCTGCGGGGAGGCCCAGGCTGCAAAGCGGCGCCCCAATTCTCCGCGGCCCCCGCGCTTGCGGGCCGGGCCCGCACCCCTCCCATCCAGTCCCAGTCCAGCCCCGCGCCCACCCTGCGGGGAGAAGCGACACCCCCGCCTCAAGGAGCGGTCCTCACCGGCCCGTGAAGGATGGGAGGGACGCACAGGCCTCACCTGCTTTATGTACATGGTTCCTCGCCCCGAGCCGGGGAGAAGGCCTCCCGCGAGAGAAGCAACAACTCGGCAGCAGGGTCTGGTGAGGCGCCTAGGAGACCCCTCCCCCCAAAGCGCCGCTCTCTCCCCTCTAGCCAAACAAAATGGCGGCGCCCATGGAGGCGGAGTCCCCGCCTCGGACGGAACCACCCTCGCAGCCCCCAAGGAGCGTAGGGGGAATCAAGGTCAGATCAGCTCTTTCTTTTTGGCAAAAGGAGACTTCCTCGATGTCTTTAGGTGAATTTCATTTGATTCCTCAATTTTTAGATGAGTTTTTCCTGAGACTTAGTCGGAAGCTTCACTCGGACAAGAGCCTTGATCGTGAGGTTGGCCCGTATTCCCTCCGAGCGTGGAGCCAATGGTTTCGACCACAAGGGGGGGAAAGCTTAGGCGCCAAAGCTAAGACTGGGAGTCTAAGGGCCAGTAGCGGTGCGTGCGGGTGGCCACGTGGTCTCGGGCTGTTTGGAAATGCGGTTCTGGTGCAGGTCCCCGAACATGCAACGTACTGGACGTGAGTGGGATTCTGTGTGCAGAATCCCTGCTGCTCCACTATTCTCTCTCGCTCTGGGAACTTTTATAAATTGAGAATTGCCCCCCCTGGGTCTGGACCGCCCAGTCGCACGACACCCCAAATGGACTTGACACTCGAAAATTAGTTTTAATAATGTCATAATTATTAATACCCCGGGCGATTTTTACTGCTCTGCCAACTGCTATAAATCTAGGCAGATTGGACAACTGCAACAAAAAGAGATTTAGGTAAGATTAGAAGCTACCCCTCCCTCCCTTTTTATAACAGCCTAAAAGATACGAGATGCTAGTGGCAACCCTGGGTGTATCTGGTCTGTTATCAATCGTTGGGGAAAAACATATTGTTAGAAATTGGATCTCTGGGTCGCTGTAAAATTACCTGCCACTCAGCAGCCACTCAAGTTGGTTGGTCCTCGCCATCCCTCCCGCTGCGGCTGGCAGATCTAGACCTTATTCTTTCTAGATTGAACTGTTTCTAGTAGCCTCTTAACTTCATCCCCTTAACTTCATTCCCTTCATAGAATTCTTTATATACCGTTTTAATAGATGAGGGGAGAAGGACACTTCAGGGAAAACAAATGACTTATTTGAAGGTGAAAAGGGGGAGAGAAAGAGCACATAAGGGAAAACAAATGACTTTTAGGAAAGTCAAATGGGCCCTTAGGAGATCAGATGGGAGACCTGCTAGTTTTTGTGACTTTGTCTGTTTGGGTGTTACTCAGTGATAAGAGTCAGACTTCTCTGTGAGTTCCCGGAAAGAGGATTTATGACAGTTGAGTTACTTTGAGCTCTTTTGGGAGGCAGATAAGAGATTTCAGGAACTCAAGTACTTTCAGCTCAAAATAATTTTTATGCCACAGTAGTGGATTCTGGAGCCCTTCAGGAGGGCATTCATTCAGAGTATACTTGCCACTTCTGCCCTCCCAGATCTGAGGAACCTGGTGTCAGTATAGTGGACCAGCATGATAATCTGCTCAATGATGAGAGAATTAAGGACTCTAGACTATATTATGACTGGAGAGCAAAGAAGTAATGTGCCCTTGGGTGTGAATTGCTGCAGGCACCATGGGAGTGCTCCAATCCTTCCAGATGAAGATGAAAAAGAATACATTTTGCCAGATAATATCTGCCAGTCTGTGTTGATCTCTTCTAGTAAGGATTCTACCTCCAGCCCTGCAGCTGAGTTACCTCTCGCTTAAATTCTGTTAGTCCACTGTCTGTCAGGATCAATCTGGTTTTGGCAAGGACCTAGCGGGTGAATTAAATGGAGATTTAATGGGGACCACCACCCCTCATCCTTTAAACCTTTGAGAGTGGCACTCATTTCCACCATTCTGTCCAAGATGTGGTACTGCTTCTAATTTATTATCTTGGCTGGCCCTAAGGCAGTTTTAGGGAGTCTGACTTTTAGATGAAAACATAGGAGTAAATCTTTGTGACTATGGATTAGGCAATGGTTTCTTAAATATGATACTAAAAGCACAGTGATGAAAGAAAAAAATTACACTTTATCAAAACTTTTGTGCCTCAAAAGAAGTAAAACGACAAGAAAATGTTTGTGAGTTACATATTTGACAAGGGACTTGGATCCGAAATATATAAAGAACTCTTACAATAACTTAGCAACTTAATAACTTAACAATAAAAAGACAAATAACTCTGTTTAAAAATGGGCAAAGGATTTAAATACACATTTTCCCAAATGGTCAGTAAACTTATGAAAAGATGCTCATCATTAGCCAGTCAGATACCACTTCACACCCACTAGGATAGCTAAAATAAAAAAGACAGACAATAACAGGTGTCAGCTTGGATATGGAGAAATTGGAACTGTCATATATTATTGCTGCTGGGAATGTAAAATGGTGCAGCCACTTTAGCTATTCTTCAAAAAGTTAGACATAGGATTACAATATGACCCAGCAATGTCATTCCTAGGTATATGCCCAAGAGAAATGAAAACTTCCACACAAAAATTTGTGTATGAATGTCCATAGCAGCATTATTCATAGTAGCTAAAAAGTAGAAATAATCTAAATGTCCATCAACTGATGGATGAGTAAAATGTGCTCTATCCATACAATGAAATATGAGTCGGCAATAAAAAATAATACCAATACATGCTGAAGACTGTACTGCCACATACACTCACTGCTATGGCCTGGGTTCAATTCCTGGTCCAGGAACTTGCGTGGCACAGCCAAAAAAAACCCACAAATAAACATGGATGAATCTTGCAAATGTTAAGCTAAGTGGAAGAATCCAGTCACAAAAGAGCACATATTGTATGATTCCATTTATATGAAAAGTCCAAAATAGACAAATTCATGGACACATAAAATAGATTAGTAGTTGCCTGGGGCTACAGATTGGGTGGGAAGGTTGGGAAATGGGTTTTGGGGAAGGGTTTTGGGAAGGGTTTTCAAAATATTCTAAAATTAGATTGTAATGATGGTTGTACAACTTTTTAAACATAGTAAAAACCACTGACAACATTGTAATTCAACTATACTTCAATAAAAAAAATTTAAAAACTGCACACTTTAAACAGGTGAATTTTATTATATGTGAAATATATCCCAATAAAGCTGAAAAAAAAACTAGAAAAATTTTCATTATGGATCTTTAAACCATACCCAGGTTTTCCCTCATGGCACAGTGGTTAAGAATCTGCCTGCCAATGCAGGGGAGACGGGTTCGAGCCCTGGTCCGGGAAGATCCCACATGCCACGGAGCAACTAAGCCTGTGCGCCACAACTATTAGGCCTGCACTCTAGAGCCCGCGAGCCACAACTACTGAACCGACGTGCCACAACTACTGAAGCCCGCACACCTAGAGCCCGTGCTCGGCAACAAGAGAAGCCACCACAATGAGAAGCCTGCGCACCTCAATGAAGAGTAGCCTCCGCTCTCTGCAACTAGAGAAAGCCCATGCGCAACGAAGACCCAATGCAGCCAAAAATAAGTAAATAAAATAAATAAATTAAAAAAAAAACAACCATACCCAGATTTAGGTCATGTGCAGATTTATATAATGTACAGATTATCTGGGTCATTCTAGAACCATTCCATAAAAGTCACCAGTGATATATATATATATATATATATATACACATATATATATAATTATATATGTATATATAATTAAAATACATTATAATTTCAAATATGCTATTGAAATCTCATGTTTATATCATCTTTACTCAAAACTTTAGCTATTTAGGTTAGTGCAGAAATTCAAATTCTGGCTTGGAATCAAATATGCCATCTTCCAAATTCTTGATTTTGCATTCTGTAATAACTATCACTACAGGGTTAAGCACAAAATTACATTCTTTAACAAATAAGGTGATAAATTTTCCAATTTAATTGATATTTTAAAATATTCTACAATTTAAAAGTTATTTAATGCAAAATCGCCAAATTTAGTATAAGGGTTTTTGGTGGGGGGAGGAAGCAACACAATGCAAAAATGAGTTATTTACTAGGAAGAGGGAGGTTTACCTCCTCCCCACACCTTTTCTAGAACCAGAGTTTTTGTTATAGGCAAGATTTAAAGACCCTAACCTCAGGACCAAGATTTTTTTCCCAATTTTTTGGCCTGTAGCCCAAAGTTAAATTTCTTTTTCCAGGTTGAAAGTCAGCTGGAAAAAAAGAATTATTGATTTAAAAATCATTTAATACTGACATTGTATCATCTGTTTTTCTGGCTAAAGAACAAACAAAACCTCATTCAATCAATTTTCTCAAAAGCAACTTCATATTTTATACTTTTCAACACAGAGACTTCAGCTGTTTGTTTGGCACCTTTCCAAAGAGACAATTCTCAAGACCCTGAAATCTCTGGTCATTTTAAAACTCAGCACACTTAAGATTTGTTTTTATACCATTATACACGCATCAGAATGACTAAAATTAAAAATACTGATAACACTAGAGGTCTTAGAGCGAGGTCTTAGAGGAACTGAAACTCATACATTCATGATAGAAATGTAAAGTAAGTGGTAGAACCAGTTTGCAAAAAGTTTCTCTTTTTTTTTTTTTTTTTGAGGCCAGTCAGCTGACAGCTTTATTGCATTGGAGAAGGGGATTGATCGCCCAGGAGCTCTTCGTGGGGCGGGTCCGTTTTCTCTTCACCATCGCAGGCTTCGGGCTGCGCAGGATGGCGCTGGCTCTGCGGATGACGGCCATACGCAAATCCGTGTGTTCTTTCGGATCACGTGCGGGATGCTGCTGAGGGTGGCCCGGGCGTTCTTGTTTGATGGTGGTCCGCACGAAGGAAGTGGCTGCCTTTCGCTGGCCGGATCCCCGCTTCATGACCACCACGACCCCTTTGCCGTCCGCCGCCGGCTCCACGCCCACAGTCTTGGCGGTGAATGAGCCCGTTGTAGCGAAAGGAGTTGCGGGCCTTGAGGTTATTGGGTTCGGTGCTGTACGTCTGCTGTTAAGCTGGAGCAGTTCAGCACGACCATCCGTTGCAGATGCGCGGACTTGGCGGCAGCTTCTCTCGTGGCAGCGGCCGGATACGGAGTTTCTTTCTTATAAAACTAGATATACATCTACCCTAGGACCTAGCAAGTCCATCCATAGGTATTTGCCTAAGATGAAAACGTATGTCCAACATGATTTGTATATCAACACATGACTCAATCAATAAATTGAGGTGTATATATATTGACAACAAAAAGAAATGAATTACTGATACATGCAATGACCATTGATGAATCCCAACAATATTAAACTGAGTGAAAGAAGTCTTACCTACATGAATACACACTGTATACCTCTATGTATAGGAGGTTCTAGAACAGGTGAAGCAAACCCATGGTGGGAAAAAAAATCAAAAAAGTGATTACTTAGGGGAGGTTCCAGGGGAAATGAGAAGGAACATAGGGAATTCGGTGGAAGGTTATGGTAATTATATCTTTATAGGAATTTTGGTTCCAATGTTTCTGCGTGTATCAAAACTCCATGACTATTCACGTAAGGATTTTGCATTTAATTGTATCTTCATTTTACATCAGAAGAAAGAACATACTAAATAGAGAATTCTAGGTAATGATAATGAATGCTGAAGTATTTAGGGGGAGGTGTATTGTTGTCTGCAACCTACTTGGAAATTTATCCCCCCAAAATTAGCTGTGTAGACAGATGGACAGATGTGATGAAGTAAGTGTAGTTGAAACATTAATGGGAAAGTTGAGTGGAAGGTATATGGATTTCATTGTAAAAATTTTTAAACTTTTTTGTATTTGAAAATTTTCATAAAAACATTCCGGGGGGATAAAAGTCCTAGAAGTTTCCCAAAATACTAGCCCATTTTTGCCTCTCTGATCTCATCTCCTGCTACCGCCCCTCTCTGTTCTAGCCACATTTAAGTGTACCAGGTATCCCCTACCTCAGGACTTTTGCACTTGTCCTTCCTGATGCCTGCATTTCTCTTCCCTCACATATCTATCTGACTTTCTCCCTCACCTTCAGGCAGATTTATAAGATTTCTGTCCCCTGGTGTACATGCCCTGTATAATCTCCTCCCCTTGGGTGTAGATGGGACTTGTGGATACGATGGGACATCACTCCAGGGATTAGGTTACCATATATGGCAAAGGGACTTGAGGGGATTTTGCAGATGTAATTCAGATCCCTAATCAGGCAATTTTGAGTTAATTTTTTAAAAAAGATGATCTTGGATGGGCCTGACTTAATCAGGTGAGCCCTTCAAAAAGAGGGCATCAGAAAGGAAGTCAAGTCAGAGAGATTCCAAGCCAGAGATGCTCCCCTGCTGGTCTTTTAAGCTGTGGAGAAGGCCATATGGCAGAGAATAACAGGTAGCCTCTGGGAACTGAGGGCCTCAGTCCTACAACTGCAAGTAACTGAATTATGCCCCAAACCAGTGAGCTTGGAAGAGGCTCCTGAGATTGAGATGAAATTGCAACCTGGCTGACTCCTTGATTTCAGCATGATGAGACCCAAAGAGAGGACCCAGTTGCATTGTAAGAGTTCTTTATACATCCTGGATACTAGACCCTTATCAAATACATGATTTACAAATACTCTCTCCCTTTTCTGTGCATTGTCTTTTTACTTTCTTGATAATGTCCTTTGAAGTACAGAAGTTTTAAACTTTAATGTCACCTGATATATCTATTTTTTCTTTGGTTGCTTGTGGTTTTGTTGCCATATGTAAGAAACTATTGCCTAACTTTTAGTCCAGTTTTTTTGGGGTTTTTTTGTTTGTTTGATTTTGGTTTTGGCCATGCTGCATGGCTTGTGGGATCTTAATTCCCCAACCAGGGATCAAACCTAAGCCCTCAGCAGTGAAAGCACGGAGTCCTAACCACTGGAGGGCCAGGGAATTCCCTAGTCCAATTTTTATAATTGATATCTGTGAAAGGAGTCACCTGACCACTTCACACTACCTGGAAAACACTTCTACCAGACATCCCCAAGACTTACCCCCCACTTCATTTAGGCCTTTACACAACTGTCACCTTATCAGGAAAGTCTTCTTTGATCACATTATCTAAAGTAACAGTACCCTTTGGTCACTTACCATACTTTACACTGCTTTATTTTTCTTTAGAGGACTCCTTATATGACACACACTCTCTCTCTGTCCCTCTCTGTCTCTCTTTTCTTCTCTTTTCCATTTTCATTTACTGTATACCCCTGTGCCCATATTAGAATGTATGCTCCTGGAAAGAAGGAATTTTTGTTTACTTTGTTAACTGCTGATTACTCGGTGTCCAGCATAGACTCATAATAGGTGATAAATAATAATTTGATAAGTTAATGATTCCCCCAATCCAAGTGTTGTCAAACTTTTTCATCTTTGCCAATCTGAAATATGTAACATGATATTTTAATGTCTTTTTATTTGCATTTTCATTTCTGTAAGGTTTAGCACCTTCTCATACATTAAAAAAATATTTCTTTCTCTGTTAGCATCATTGTTTTCAATAGATGCTATTGTAATAAATGAAATATACACATCCCTTCAAAAGGATTATAAATGTTATAGTAGTTTTGGTCGTTCTATTCTCTATCAGGGTTTGAAATAATGCCTTTTGTTGAATGCATGAAGAATGAACAGCTAGAAGGTGAAGGCAGGCCCCATGAAACTTTTTGAAGTTTAAAAGGAGTCCTCATAATTGAAGGGTATCCTGTAGGCTAAAATATGGAGAAGACACATTTAGCTGTGGCAAAATACACATAACATAAATTTTACATATCTTGACCATTTTTAAGTGTACAGTTCAATGATATTAAGCACATTCACATTGTTGTGCAACCATCAGCACCATCCATCTCCAGAACTCTTTCCTCTTGAAAAACTGAAACTTTACCCATTAAACAATAACTCTCCATTTCCCTCTCCCCCAGCCCCTGGCAACCACTCTACCTTCTTTCTCTATGAATTTCACCACTCTAGACATCTCATACAAGTGGAATCATACAGTGTTTGTCTTTTTGTGACTGGCTTATTTCACTTAGAATAAAGACTTCAAGGTTCATCCATGTTGGAGCATGTTGCAGAATTTTCTTCTCCATTGTGTGTGTGTGCGTTTCTCTGCAACCGGCCTTTTTTTTGTTTTTCAGTTGAAGTATAATTGACCTACAACACTAGGTTAGTTCCAGCTGTACAGCATAGTGATCCGATATTTCTATGCATTTCAAAATGATCACCACTCTTCTGTTGCCTTTGAATGTTTCCCCATGCTTTTGGTCCACCTGCATTCCACACTCCTTAAAGGTCAGACTATTGGCTGCTTCAAGGTGTATCATACAGTCCCTTGGAATTACACTGTGACTTATACACTCAGGTGTTGATTGTTTTTCACTCATTCATTCATTCACTACAAAATGTGACAATCATGTTTCTGCAAAAAAGGAAGGAAGATATGCTTAAGCACTTTGAAGTTTATACCTAGCTGACCCTGCCTCTTGTTGCCCAGGGCACTGGATTTGCCTTCATCCCATATTTTTATGCATCCCAGAGAAGGAAACTAATCAAGTGCCACCAGTCCTGGACCAGATATCCAAGTAAACATCAACTACAGGTACGTATTGGGCTAAAGAATTGGTAGTCACAAAATAAAATCTCTGCTCTTTGCAGATCATGTCTGAAGTCACAGTTACCTTCTGTTGATTTGTGAAAGGAGTAAAGGACAGTCACTGGGATCTTGATTATGTTATCTAAGCTGGTTTTATAGTCACCACAATGACTTCCCTGGGAGGAAAGCTGGTGAATCTATTACCTGGAAGGAGACTGTGTCCCAGTGCCAAGGCTTGGTCCTGGCTGTTCTAGACAATGCCGCCAAGTACGACCATGTAGACTGCATTGCACAGCTCCTGAGGACACCATTCCTAGGCTTGTGTCATATGGAGAACTGAAGATAAAGATCTCAAGTGGAAGCTCCTTCTCAAACAGGAAAGGACTGGGAAAGAGAGCATTGGTGGGTATCTGTGCTGATTGAATGGTGCCAATGAATTGACCCCTCCCCGCATGACTTTGTCCTGAGGAGGAGAGTGAGGGTTAGGAATCTGGTTGGTGAGATACCAGTCTCCCTCACACAGTGAGTTGATAATCATAGTCATAGCATCTACTCTCCTGCAGACTCTGTGCAGACACTTCATGGATAAATCTCATCCAATCCTCTCAAAAACCATTTAATGGGTAAAGAAATTGTTCATTTCCTCAGAGAGGGAAATGAAGAGGGCATTAGACTAGGAGAAAGGTGGTTCACTACTTACTCACCAGTAGATTTTGGGCAACTCACTTAGGTCTTCTGGTCAATACTCAGTTCCCTGCAGCCCACGAACTGCTTGTTGCAGCGCATGAGGAGAGCAGTACAGGATGAAGAGCAGATGTTTAGAAACTCTCATGCAATTTGACGTCCAGTGCATGATCAGGGAAATGGTTTCATTGAACAAAGGATAGAAAAGGTGCTGTCCATGAGTTAGGTGTATTGAGAGCTGTATGTATAGTAGGACAATGTTACCATGTGTGATATTTTAAGGGTTAGTTGGTCAACTGTAAACCAAATGCATACAAAAATCTGAGAAAATAAAAGCATTTAGGTCTTTTTATCATTTGTTATTTTTTACTTATTAAATATAACATTTTTGTAAAAGTATGTTTAAAACTTGTAGATATTAGCTAAATTAGGAAGGCAAATTTTCATAATAATATTTAACTATAACTTACAGTTGTCAAAATACTCTTCACTTGACTTCTTTTAATCAAGAAAAGACATACTTTTCCTAACACGCAACAGCAGCAGTAATAAAACAAATGATGACTGTGAAAGTGATTCTGAAGAAATTAAAGCCAAAAGAATTTGTATTAGTTTTACTTGAAAGTATAAGTCTTCGTGTATTAAGCTCACTTTTGTGGACGTAACTGATACTAAACCACTAAAACCGTGGTATGTTATCTGCAGAGATGTACTAGCAAATGAAGTTAATAAAGAAAGTCATCCATATAGATCAGTGGAACAGGATAGAGAGCCCAGAAATAAACTCACGCACTTATGGTCAATTAATCTACAACAAAGGAGGCAAGAATTTTCAATGGAGAAAAGACAGTCTCTTCAATAAGTCATGCCGGGAAAACTGGACAGCTACATGTAAAAGAATGAAATTAGAAATTCTCCAACACTGTATACAATAATAAACTCAAAATGGATTAAAGACCTAAATGTAAGACCAGGTACTATAAAACTCCTAGAGGAAAACATAGGCAGGACACTCTTTGACATAAATCACAACAATATTCTTTTTTTGATCCATCTCCTAAAGTAAGGGAAATAAAAGCAGAAATAAGTAGGACCTAATTTAACTTAAAGGCTTTGCACAGCAAAGGAAACCATCAACAAAATGAAAAGACAACCTACTGAATGGGAGGAAATATTTGCAAATTGTATGACCAATAAGGGATTAATATCCAACATATATAAACAGCTCATACAACACAATATCAAAATACAAATAACCTGATTAAAAACTGGGCAGAAGAACTGAATAGACATTTTTCCAAAGAGGAAATACAGATGGCCAACAGGCACATGAAAAGATGCTCAACATCACTAATCAGGGAAATGCAAATCAAAACCACAATGAGATATCACATCACACCTGTCAGAATGGCTATCATCAAAAACAACAGAAATAACAAATGTTGGCAAGGATGCAGAGAAAAGGGAAACCTCCAACACTGTTGGTGGGAATGTAAATTGGTGCAGCCACTGTGGAAAACAGTATGGAGGTTTCTCAAAAAACTTAAAATAGAACTACCATATGACCCAGTAATTCCATTCCTGGCTATATAGCCAAAAAAAAAAATCACCAAAAACATTAATTCAAGAAGATTCACGCACCCCAACGTTCATAGCAACATTATTTACAATAGCCAAGATATGGAAGCAACCTAAGTATCCATCAACAGATGAATGGCTAAAGATGTATTATATATATATATATATATATATATATATATATATATACATATATATATATATAAAATGGAGTACTACTCAGCCATAAAAAAGAATGAAATTTTACCATTTGCAGCCATGTGCATGGACATGGAGGGCATTATGCTAAGTGAAATGTCAGACAGACAAAGACAAATAATGCATGATATAACTTATGTGTGGAATCTAAAAAGTACAACAAACTAGTGAATATGACAAAAAGAAGAAGACAGAGATATAGAGAACAAACTAGTGGTTACCATTGGGGAAATGGGGAAGGGGCAATATAGGGGTGGGGTGGTGGGGGGTATTGGGTGTAAGATAGGCTACAAGGGTGTATCGTACAACATGGGGACTATAGCCAATATTTTGTAATAATATAAATAGAGTGTAACCTTTAAAAATTGTATAAATAAATAAATAAAAAGTCGTCAAATTTAGGTAGCATTTACAAAGAAAACAAAAGAATAAGTTTAAAACTTAAAGAACACTTTGCAAGAATATTGAATTTTTAAAAATTGATAGAAGCAGAGGTTCAAAATTTCCCATATAAACATTGTTAATTGTGTCTAATAAAGTAGGACTTTGGGATGCTAAAACAAAAAAAACAGTGCAAAACTATATCAAAAATCTTGGAAATTATGTGTGAATTTGTGGCAAAAAAGGTAGGTCAAATATCATTCTTCATAGCTGGAAAAATTCAGCAACTATCTAATGACATGGCAGATTAACTCACAAAACAAATAGAGGTAGCAAAGTATTTTTCTTTCTTTTCATTGCAAATTGTTGAATGCACACATACTGCTAACATGACAATTAATTTGAAATATGTATATGCAATTTGAACATGGTAGAGATATGAGGAATAAATTTTTTTCAGCCTCATTGATGACAACACAACTAGCTCTGAACTACATAAAACTGTGAAGGATTACACTGCTAAGGAATGTGGTTTGAGTTTAAATTTGTGTAGGAATATGCTCTAATGGTGCAGCTGCGTTGACAGAAAAACATTCTGAAGTTATTACCCAAGTTAAAGAGCTTGCATGAGTATGTAAATCAACACACGGCTTCCCTCATCAAGAAAGCTTTGCAATGAAAAAAATTTAGCTTATCTAAACAGTGTCTAGTTACGTAGTAAAAAAATGTGAATAATGCAAAAGCTGATGTACTAAGTTTGAGATTTTTTTCTCTTTATTATGTGATGACATGGAAGCTGATAACATGGAAACACCTATTATTGCGTATGATAGGCATGAGATTCCATGCTTACTGAAGGGGAAAGTTCTATTAACAATGTCTGAATATGAAACAAAATTTCAGTGTTCCTAGCAAGTGAAAAACACACCTACATAAGGTCCCCACCTTTTAAATATGTGGTTTGGATGACAGACTAGTTTATTTGTGCAATATTTTTGGCATTTTTGATGATCTTACTACTTCTAAGCAACGAAAGACTGCAATATGGTTTTCAATGACAGATGGGATTGAAGAGCAAAAATAAAATTGAGAAGCTTGGAAGAACAGAGTTTCCATAGACTGTTATAACATGCTCCATAATTTAACAACAATTATCAGTAAAGTAGGTGATGATCTTGATATTGCACATCTGGGAAGTGTTATGGTCAAATGTCTTACAGATTTCACAGAATTGTTTAAATTTTATTTCCATCAAAAGAAGATCCATCATGGGAAATTTACAGATCCAGAAACCTTTGCTTTAATCGAAAGATAATTTGATTCAACTTTATAACCTTACAGGATAAATTGGTGGAAATGACAATGGATTGAGACTTGAAGATGGATTTTGAAAATCAGAATCATTTGCTTCACTTTGGGTAAAAGTGAAAGGTGAAAATCTTGAGCTTCCTGGAATGGCTTTAAAATTTCTTCTTCCATTCCCATTAACAAACCTCTGTAATACTGGTTTCTCCACTAGAGCTCTTATTAAAACAAAATTCAGAAACTGTTTCAACAGACATTGTACCTTGTGAGTAGAATTATACTCCATTCTGCCTGCATTAGGTAGACTAACAAGCCATAAGTATGTGTATTTGTCCATTAAAAACACAATATTGATATAAATAGTGTTCATTCGAAGTGGGGAAACGTATTGTACTTATAATTTTTGTTTAGTTATGACTGAAGAATGACAAAAAAGTTATTAGCATAATAGCAATTATCTATATTAATCGGTTATTACATGCACATTTAATGAACAACACATACAGATTTTGCAATTGTTTTACTTTTTCCTTTGTTATGTTTGTTCTGATTATGTTTATTGAAATGTAATATTGTCTGTTGAATCTGATAGTAACAATTATGTTTTTATTTTGTATGTCTTTGTTTTTAAATGTAATTTATCTTATTTTTTATTGAATTTTACAACTGGAGTAATTTGCAACAGATTAAAAAAATATATAAAAACTGGTCCTTCACCACATTTAGTTTGAGAAGCCCCATTCTACGCATCAGCTTCATCTGTAACCTGAGGATAAACTGCTAACTTTTTTTTTTTTAATTATTATTTTATTTATTTTTGTTTGGCTGCACCAGGTCTTAGTTGCAGCATAAGGGATCTTTAGTTGAGACATGCATGCAGGATCTAGTTCCCAGACCAGGGATCAAACCCAGGTTCCCTGCATTGGGAGGTGGAGTCTTACCCACTGGACCACCAGGGAAGTCCCTAAACTACTAACTTTGGATAGATCACACTTTTGCTTTTCCTTTTGGCTTAAGCATGGAGAAGAATTTATTGGCTCTTGTAAATCAAGCAATTCAAAGACATACCAGCTTCAGATATGACTTAACCCAGGGTCGAAATCATGTCTCCAAAATTCAGTTTTTCTCTATACATTTCTCAGCTGTTGCCTTGGTGTTGTCTCCATTCTTCATGGCTCCCTTCAGATGCAGCATGAGAGCTGCATGCTTCCATGTTGAAATTCAGTGAAAAATAGTGAGTGTCTTTATCCTAGCATTTCCAGGAAACATTCTGAGGTTCATTCTGATTGGACTAGGTCAGTCCATGAGTTTATCTTTGATTTGATTACTGATGCCATCAGGATGCTGGACTTTGGCCAGGTCTGAATCATTTATCCCATTATTCTTTTTTTATTTAAGTATTGTGTTTTTGTTTTTGTTTTTGTGGTATGCGGGCCTCTCACTGTTGTGGCCTCTCCCGTTGCAGAGCACAGTCTCCGGACTCCCGTTGCAGAGCACAGTCTCCGGACGCGCAGGCTCAGCGGCCGTGGCTCACGGGCCCAGCCGCTCCGCGGCATGTGGGATCTTCCCAGACCGGGGCACGAAGCCGTGTCCCCTGCATCGGCAGGCGGACTCTCAACCACTGCGCCACCAGGGAAGCCCTATTGAAGTATTGTTGATTTCCAGTATTGTGTTAGTTTCAGGTGTACAGCAAAGTGATTCAGGTATAAATAAATAAACGAGCATATTTCAGATTCTTTTCCATTATAGATTATTACAAGATATTGAATATAGTGCCCTGTGATATACAGGAAATCCTTGTTGTTTGTCTATTTTTTATATATGGTGGTGTGTAGGATTGATTACAATTTTTTTTTTTTTTTTTTTTTTTTGCGGTACGCGGGCCTCTCACTGTTGTGGCGTCTCCCGTTGCGGAGCACAGGCTCCGGACGCGCAAGCTCAGCGGTCATGGATCAAGGGCCCAGCCGCTCCGCGGCATGTGGGATCCTCCCGGGCCGGGGCACGAACTCCTGTCCCCTGCATCGGCAGGCGGATTTTCAACCACTGTGCCACCAGGGAAGCCCTTGATTACAATTTTGAGTGATGTGAAGTGCAGTAAGTTAGGAAAAAACGGCCACTTTTATTCCGGTAGGAAAGATGAACATTGTTCTGAGTTTCACTTTTCATCTTTCCCACTAGAGGGCAGTCAAGAAGTACTTATAAGTGTTGGGCGTATCATAAAGCCAAAATTGCTCTTTAACTAAGAGATTGAAGTACGGAGAAAAAATAAAACAGAGCAAGATCAATTACCCAGCGAACGTTTATTGGTACCAATACTGTACTGTAACACACTTAGACTCGATGAAGAGCTCGAAACCAATGTCTATGTATTTATAGCTAAAATCCAAGATAGTAGGTAAAAATGAGACAACACAAGGCTAAAGAAAGAGTTTTGCAAGATGTTGTTTTATATTATTTGTACTTTAGAGTGCATGCACATGCAGGAGAGAGAGAGAGAGAGAGAGAGAGAGAGAGAGAGAGAGGTTGATTCATTCCTCAGGCCTGAAGCCTGGGTGGGCTGAAACCATCTATATTGACAGCCCCAGTTCATAAGATGTGGAGAAGTAGAGGGACACAGGCTGCACATCACAGGCGTTACTGAGCTGTTGCTCTGGGGCACACACACATACATACACTTACTTTTATTCTGATTGTCACTACAAATCTTAGCCCATCGCTCTATTCCAGTTTCCTAGCTGACTTCTTTAGGGAATTGCTTTCAGTAATTAGTTCATTCAACATTTGCTGAGTATCACCTTGTTCCCAGCACCTTGTAAGGCTCCGGGTACAGCTGTGAATGAGCTTCTACTCTCAAGGTGTTTAGAGAATGTAGCTTTTTCTGTCTGGGGCCTTGACGGTCCTGGGAACTGTTTCTATTTCAAGTCAGCATCTCCTTCAATCAGCGACAAGTGGGCCACTTGGAGCTGCTGTCTCTCAAGTGTCCTCTTGCACAGGTGGGAAGACAAGAAAGAAAAAGAGAGAATAACTATAGGACCATAGAGTGATCCAGAGTTGCCTTGATAACAAGATTAGAGAAAACAGCCAAGCCTTTGAGGTGCCAGGGCTGGACTCAGCCTTGGCCGACTGTCCATGGAAGCATGTCACCTTCTGACTTTAACAGAACTTCACTGAAGTGAGTCTTTGAAATCCAAAGGAAGAGGGGCCCACGCATTGAGGAACTCATCCCACGCCTACTCCAGCCTTGTTCCGATTCTGTAGGAACACACGATGTTCTCACTTTAAAGACTGTCTGGGACTGCTGGAGGCAGTATAGTGGATGGGTAAGAGTTTGATTTAAGAATCAGACAAGCTGCAGTTAGAACTCAGGCTGGACCTCGTGGTAGCTGTGTAACTTCAGACATTATGTCTGAGCCCTAGTTTCCCCACTTGAAAGTGGAAATAATAATAATAGTAGCACCTCAGAGGGTGTCGTGAGGATGAAATCACATAAGTGAAGTTCTTAGCACACTGCCTGGCATAGGATAAGCGCACAGTGAATGCTGGCTTTAAAAAATAAGCTGAGGGCTTCCCTGGTGGTGCAGTGGTTGGGAGTCCGCCTGCCGATGCAGGGGACACGGGTTCGTGCCCCAGTCCGGGAGGATCCCACATGCCACGGAGCGGCTGGGCCCGTGAGCCATGGCCGCTGAGCCTGCGTGTCCGGAGCCTGTGCTCCGCAACGGGAGAGGCCACAATAGTGAGAGGCCCGCGTACCGCAAAAAAAACCCAAAAAAGCTGAGCTGGAGCTCAGAGATCATCTCTTCCAACTCCATTCTACAGATGAGAGAACTGAGGCCCAGCAGCCTAGTGATAGCGGAAAGATCATGAATTTTGGAGTTAGACAGACCTGGTTTTGAATCCTGGCTCTACCAGTGGACTTGAGGAAGGTCACTTAATTTCTGTAAGCTTCAGCCTCCTCATCTGTGAAATGGGACAATAAGGTAACTCTGAGGACTAAATGGTATATATTATGTAAAGCACCTGGCACAAGGTCCTGGCACATAACAGTTGCCCAATAAAATGTTCCTTTGCCTCCTTCCTTCTCTTCCGTTGTCCATAGTCATACTAGGTCCTAACTTTACAAACGTAGGCCTCAGGGAGTTCATGCTGACCTTCGTGATGCAAGGTCTTGAGTCAAGCTGGTCTCAAGTCAAATCCAGTTGCTGACCTTGGGCAAGTGACTTATCCCCTTTCTGTTGCATGTAACTTGTCTGTAAAATGACGTTAATAACACTACCTACCACCCAAACCTGGTGTGAGGATCATGCTCTCTTTTGAAGTGTCCCATAAATGTTTATTTTCATGTCCTTCAAACATGGCTCTGATCTGTAGGAGACTCTCAGGTAGATAAGTAGTCACGCCCATGTTCATTCATTCAATCAATCGGTTTTTTTTGTTGTTGTACTTTTGTGTGCCAGGGTGTTATCAGAGCTGGGAGTCACAGAATTAGACAAGGCTCCTCGTCTTGAGTTGCTCACAGCGTAGAAGACTTAAACAATGGCTACATGACTGTGGGTCAAGGGCTTTGAGAGGCTGGGTCATCAGCGGTTAAGAGTACAGAATCTACAGTCAGACAGCCGAGGTTTGACCTCAGCCTGCCACTGTGTGATCTTGTGCAAGTTACTTAACCTCTCTGTGCCTCTATAAAATAAGGATTACCACTGCACTTCGTTCCTGGTGTTGCTGTGAAGGTTAAATGGTTTCATAGCTGCAAAGTGCTTAGAACAGAGCCTGGAACATAGTAAACACACTATGTGGGCTTTTTCAATCAACAGGAGCATAAGCAAAAATGACATCAGTAGAATTTAGGGGAGAAGGTGGAGTCCTAGAGGAAGAAATAGGGAAACCCAGGAGAAATTCAGTGCAGTTTCTATACCTCAGCCACCCTACATTTCACATTTCAGAATATTCCCAGCAGCCAAACCTGGAAGGAATCTGGAGAGTTTTTCGTCAAAGACTCACAGTTTGCAGATGAGAAAACTCAGGCCAGAGAGAGAAAACGGCTTGCCCAGGTGAGGTAGACAGAATAATGACCCCCAAATACGTCCAAGTCCTGATCCCAGGACCTATGATTATACAGCCTTACATGGCAAAAGGAACTTTGCTGATGTGATTACATTAAGGATTCTGAGTTGGGAGATTATCCCGGTGGGTGGGTCCGGGGTAATCTCGAGAGTCCCTAAGGGAAAGAAGGTGGCAGAGTCAGAGGGGCAGACGTGGCATCAGAAGCAGCGGTTGGATTGATGTGGGCCAACAAGCCAAGGACAGTGTGTGAAATGGGACCTCTGCTTCCCCCATGCCCCTCCCCCGCGGAGGCCCTTCCATTGATCCGAGCCTTCACTTCCTGTTATTTGTCCCAGGAACCAAATTTGCTACTTTCAGCTCCGATAAAATGCCTGCCTCCCCAACTCCTGGCTTTAGAGAGAAAGCCAGAGCCCCACTCTCAGAAGTGTCCACAGAAAATGAGTGATATTAGCTATCTGTGGAAAACTTTTAAGGAAAGGGCTCACCCTAGATGAGATCTGTGAACAAGGCTGATGAGATTTAGGAAATGTATTCAATAGCAAATAAGCAGTCATTTAACTAATTACCAGCGGTCCTCTGTGAAGCAATACTTGGTGGCTGGGATGGATAACTGGCAGGAGACGATAGTCAGAGTTTGTGTCTCCAGAACTAGACGAGGTAGAAGAGGGCTTGTGAGGCTGGGAGACCAAATTTATGTATTTGGACAGAAAAATCCTTAGAACGGAGAAGAGAAAGTGATCAGGCTACCACTGCTGGAGAGAAAGGAAGCGTTGTCGACAATCAAGACAGGGGACACTGCTGGACTTGGTAGGTGGGAACATAAACTGACATGAAGTTTTTGGAAGCCTGTTTGTCAGTATGGACCAACAGTTCTCCTTTAGGAAATTCCTCATAGGGGACTAATAAAGATGTTCAACTGCTAAGATGTTCATTTCGGCATTGTTTATAATGGTGAAATACTCAACAATATGGGATTGGTTGAATAAATGATGATATGGCTATCTGGTAGGACACTATGCCAGACATTCTTTTTTAAATGATGCCGTGGAAGACCAGTTAAAGACATGAGATGATGTTAATACACACTCATAAGTGAAAACAGCAGGTTGGAAGATGGCGTGGGCATAGGATCTCATCTTTGTTTTCAAAAAAATTATAATACACAAAAAGCCTGGAAGGACAAATACTAAAATACTACCTCTCGATGATGGAGAGGTTTTGGTTTTTTCCTTTTGGCTTGTTGAATATTTTCCATATTCAATAATTAGCATGTGTTACCTTTGCAAATGAAAGTTATCCATAAAAAATAATTAAAAGAAAGTGACCACTGGGTGATATCTAGTTTGTACCTGGATCTTCCTGTATGTTATCTCATTTACACTTTAAAGCAGTATGATTTAGGTGTTATTGTGCCCATTTTACTTACAGAGAAACTGACACAGAGACTTTAAGTAACTTGCTCAAGATCATACAGTTCATAAGTGCTGGACCTATGATTTCAAACCAATTGCTTCAGACTCTAAGGCCACCTTCTTTCTACGACATCACCTGCTCCCTTGTAAAGAGTTGCCAGATCCCTCTGCGCTCTTTCTATGTTCTGAGCAACCTTCTGCTTATATAGTAGCCTCGGCTTGCCTTATCCTGTAGCAAAGAACAATACTGCTGCTGCTGGACTCAGGAATGGCCTGATAAACTAATACATTAGTTTCCTGTTTCATTATTCCCACTCTTGTCATTACTTAGAATAAATGGGTCCTCCAGAGCTGATTAGGGCTGGGGGAACAGGTGGGTCAAGTCCCAGGGTCCACGCTGGTAGGCTCTGGCTACCCTGGCTGGTTTCCTGCCCAGCCTCCTTCAGTCTAATTCCCAGGGGGTCATTTGAAATAAGCTGTGACTTCTGTAGAGACTAGAAGCTGGGTGATTCCCCAGTGTGTGTTAACCCAAGGGCATTGAGATAAATGCTCAGTTTCCATCATGCGAGTTGACCAAGGAGAGGAATGTGCCTAAACTGATTCCGTATCCACACCACGTGCTTGGCAGGAAGAAGTCACTTGGTGGATATAGAATGTATCCACGGCCACAGGAAACCACCGAGGTCACTCTCCATGCCAGCAGCTGCCTTTCCTCTCCCCTTGGGTCAAACATTGCCCAAGTGGCCGAGAACTGATCAAGCGGTTAGTATTTTCTGGAAACCTGCACTGTGTCCTATTATCTGAAATGACTAAAGGGAAGGTGACAGGAACAAACAACAATTGAGCACCTGCCTGCCATCAGCATTCTGCTCTTTCCATATTCATTCATTCGACAAATATACAACTTGTTGAATGTGTACCGTGAGCTAGACCTTGCACTGGATGCCAGGGAGAATAAACAGGTAAAAAGGATGCCATGTAAGGAGCGTCTTACTTAAAGCATAGGATTAAAAAAGTTTTTTGTTTTAAAATTATTGCTCAGTAAAGTTGATTGTGCTGATATACAGTTCTATGCATTTTATTTCTTTTATTTTTTATAAATTGATTGATTGACTGATTTACGGCTGTGTTGGGTCTTCGTTGCTGCGCGCGGGCTTTCTCTAGTTGCGGTGAGCTGGGACTCCTCTTTGTTGAGGTGCGCAGGCTTCTCGTTGCGGTGTCTTCTCTTGTTGCAGAGCACAGGCTCGAGGCGCACAGGCTTCAGTAGTTGTGGCACGTGGGCTCAGTAGTTGTGGCTTGATGGCTCTAGAGCACAGGTTCAGTAGTTATGTCTCACAGGCTTAGCTGCTCCGCGGCATGTGGGATCTTCCCGAACCAGGGCTCGAACCTATGTCCTCTGCACTGGCAGGCGGATTCTTAACGACTGTGCCACCAGAGAAGTTCAGTTCTATGCATTTAAAACATGTATAGATTCATCCTGTTAGCATCACAATCAGAACACAGAACAGAGTATAGGGATTTTAATTTCCAGTTGGCTGTTGTGGAATTCAGTCTCAGAGAGTTTGAGCAATTCTCCAAGGTCAAGGTGTCCAGTGTTTACACAAATGACGGAAGGAAATGCGGGTTTCACCTTGGAGTCAGCAGGAGGTCAAGGAAGGGCTCTGTGGCCCAGCATTGGTCCTTGAAGTGGAAATCCCCTCTTTTTCATGGATGGTTGCAAACTTCTTGGTGTCAATGAAATCTACTCTGTAGCTTGTCTGGAATAACTGATTTAACAAAGAAGTATTTTGACTCACTTTCTTTAAAAACAACATGACTGCAAGGTAATCTTTTGCCAGTAACTCTTGGTCATCTTGGTGACTGTCATTTGAGGTACCTTATTCTGACTCCTCTCTTGGGGAAATTGTGCTTGCTGCCCTCACCACAAGCCCGCCTTTAGCCAGATGTGTTTAATGAGCTCTATCCTGGACAATAAACACTTCAGTGTGGTGAAAACTGTAAACTGAAAGTCAATAAAGTTGAGTAAAAGTTGAGAGCCCCTTCTAGGGAGTTTCACGCACTTGCAAAATCCAGTACTTCCGTTCCACCTCTTAAATCACCTGCTGTTGTTGCTGAAAGCACTTTGGAAAATTTTTAAGCCAGCGTTTTAATGTTAGTTTATGTAAGTAATAAATGCACATGATAAAAATGACACTAAGTGACCGAGAGTCTCCGTCCTACCTCCAGACCTCGTCCCTTGGTCTCCCCTTCCAGGGGCAAATGCCATGGCCAGTTTTCTGTGTATCCTTTTGGAAAGTCACTAAACAATCAGAAAGCATTCTATTTATTGTCTATAGAATGTGCATTTATGTACTGCCTAAAAGAAATATGTCACCCCACTTCTCCTGACTCTATTTGTTCAATTAATTTAACTGGGGGCTGGTACCAGGTATACAAGGACCAATAAGACAGCTGTGACTTTCAAGGAGCTCTTGTCAAGCAGAGGACCTGGGGGCAGCATTTGTGTAAACAGGACTAAACACAGACTGCTTGGGTTAGTGGCTCAGATGCTCCTTAGTTCCGCCCGTTTGGTCCTGACCCATCCACCACTGGCACCATCTTGTGGCAGTGGCTGGTTTTCCAGATGTACCTGCAGGGCTGGTCCCAAAGCCTCCAAGGCGGGGCTAAGCTTGCCTTCCCTGGGGGAAGGGAAATTCTTCTCCTCAAAATCCCCAACAGGACCCCAGAGGCCGTCCCCACAGCTGGTGACCCCTAGCCTGGAGCGGGCCTGAGGAACGCTTTCCTTCCAAAGTGCTTGGAATTCCCACCCCTGCATCACCGGACTGGAAGGGACTTGAGAGGATGAACCACCCCCTTTCCTGACTCCCGTTCGCACACAACACATCCCCATCCTGGGGACTTCTGACCTCGTGGGGGTGGGAACACACCAAGGACCAGGCACTCCTTCCCTGGGCAGCCCACTCAGTGGTCACACAACACAAATGGTGAGAAAGATCTTCCCTATATTAGACAACACATGTGGCCCAGTGACACCCATCCAACAGGCAGACCAAACCGGGCTGACAGGATCAGCAAAGTGGAGGCATCTGAAAGCATAAACAAATTTTCAAGGGACATTGATATTTGACACTATTTAAAAAAAGAAAACAAAAGAAATGAAAGCAGTAAAGTGGTCATTATGAGAAACATCAGAACCTTATTGGACTCCCTTACAGTTGTCTTTAGGAATTAGATTACTTAATTTTATATTACCTCTGGGAGGAGGGTGGGCAAGAAATATGATCTTTAGAGGCTTAAGACTTCGAAAGATCTTAAACAATATTCTTGGATTCTGCTCTCTGCACTTACCCGGAGGAAGTGTCCCCCACCAGACAGCCTTTCAAATATCTGATGACTTCTTCCGCTCTCACACTCAACGTTCTTTGCAGTTTGTCAACCTCCAGGAAGCCCTTTCTGAGCAACTGGGAGAGGACTGGGGTTTCCCCCAAGACACACAACCCCGTTTGTGTTTGTCTTTCCACTCAGAGTCCTGACCCCTGTGCTTGGAGACAACAATATCCCCTGAGTGGGTGCCCAGGAGGCGCCCACAGGGTCAGTGACTACTCCTTACTTCATGGCTGAGGCTTGAACATCCGCCTACCTGTCCCCATCAGACTTACATCACAGGTCTGGAGGGATGGGGTCCTGGTTCTTTTCCCTCCTTACCCAGCCCCAGGACAACCAGGGTCTCCCGCCAGGCTTTCCACAGCAGGGTTGTGGAATAGGGCTGAAGTTGAGAGCTGGTGCCTCTCAACCTGGTAGGATAAGGGCACAGGAAGGGGTGACTAAGCCTCCCTGGCAGCTGGGGGTCATACGTATCATGGCTCTTATTACTAAACAGGGCATGGCAGAGTGAGGGCTCTGGAGCACAGGGGACCCTGAACGAAACAGGAAGTGGTCACTGTGATTCAACCACAGAGCTTTTTCCTGAATGTCATCTGTTGGGAGTGACACAGCTTTTGGGGAAAGTCAGTGCTGAGGTGGGGGTGTGGGTGGGTGGGTGGATGTTCAAGTTATGGGTTGGTGCTGCCGCAGAAACTGGGTAGTGAGGCCGGGAAGGAGGGCAGACTCCTTCCTGTAGCATCGGTGTCTCCAGGGAGTCCCAGCCAGCAGCAGTCCCAGCCATGTGGGAAAATGCTTCTCCATAGAGGGGACAGCTCCCAGGAGGCAGCATCTCTCTGCTTTCCTGGAGTCAGAGACCCTATTTACTAAAGCTACCATTTGTACAGGTTACTTTACTTCTCTGAGCCTCTATTTCCTTATCAATATAATGGGAATAATAATGGAGTCCACTAACAGCTTTATTGTGAAAATCAAATGAGATGTTGTGTTTATCACTTAGAAAAGTGCTTGGTATATGGTAGGTGGTAATAAACAATAGCTGTTATTATTTAGTATTTATTATAATCAGGGACTCCCAGAGGTGGACATCTTAACCTGAATAATCCATTTTAAGGAAAAGAAATCTGAGGTGTCAAGAGGGCTAGTGATGTACCCAAAGTCTCACATTGCTAACCAGAGGCACAGGTGTGCCTAGAACCGAGGTCTCCGGCTTCTCAGCCCATTTCCCTCGTTCTCTCCCCCACCCCCATTCATCATCCATCACTAACTGCGTTCTTGTTACGTGCCAACCGTTTAATGTATATGATATCAGTTAATTCTCAGAGAAGGTAGGCAAAATTGTTCCATCTTTCAGATGCCATGTCATTCAGCATGATTTCAGCCATCTTCTCATCAATTCCTTTAAAACTCTCTGCCCAGCGACCCCCTCCAGGAAGTCCTTTTGCATGAAACCTTCCCCAGAACTCTAGTCCCTCCCAAACACCCTGCCCTCTCAGCTATTAGCCGACAGCCTGATCTAGCAGATACATCTTGCAACCATCAACAATCAACATAAACATGAGGAAGGACAAACATATGCAGGACAACATCCTTCACACATGGGTCTTTCAAATCATAACTTTAAAACTTGTTTAAACTACTTTTATAATAAACATAAAGTAACAGCCATCATTTTTGGAGTATTTATTTTATGCCAGGTTCTCTTCTGATTCACATGGAATATCTTTATTTATTTTACTTATTTCTTTTACATGGAATACCTTTAAATATGCATTTCTACTATTCTCAGCAAGTGAGGAGAATTCCATGGCGGCTCCCATTCTTCCAAGGTGTTCCCTGGCTTCTAGCAGCTCACTCAAGGCAGCAGCAGCTTGTGGGCATCTTCTGCCCTTAGGAGACGTCCAGGCACAGATGAGGCCACAGAGCCCCAGGATGGCAGACAAGGACTAGAGGGGGGCAAATACCCCAGATACATCTAGGGACAGACAGCCAAACATATTCATTGTGGGGTGAACATATTTCTGAGGGAAGATCCGCCCCCTCTGGTTTGTGTCTTATTCTCCTGTTTCAGTGTCAGCCTGAGCGCTGCTTGACAGCCTGTGATGTAAGGTCCAAGATCCTTAGCGGACGTTCTCAGCCTGGTGGGCCCTGCATTGCTCGGTCCTCTCCTTAATCTCTGAGACCTGCTTACCTACCACTCCTTCCCCTGCCTCCTGACCTCGTGTCTCCTACACCAAAGAACTTTGCTGTCATTTCCCCTAATAAGCCCAGCTGGAAAACAGCTAGACTTCCGCACATTTCCTTCCCTGCCCCGGCGCTCCCCCTCACCTCTTGCTTGCTTCCTGAGGACATTCGTGGAGAAGTAAATAACTACTCCGTTTGGGCTTCTCTGCCCTGATGAAGCTGGTGGGCTCCTCAAAACAGGGACTGGGATTTAATCTTAACAAAACTTTATTTACAAAAATAGGCTGAAGGCCTATGGGCCTTAGTTTGCCGTGTGATTTTTTTTTAATATTGCATTAAAATATTATTTTTTTGGCACTCCACCCCTCCCTTAGGTTTTTGTACTCAAAGCAAGTACTCAACTCTTCTCACACTATTCCCCGTCCTGTTTGTATCCGCAGTCCAGCACAGTATCTGGAGGTGTGTCAGCTCAGTTCTCACAGTTGGATGAATGAATGGATGAATGGATGAATGAAGTGGAAAGGACACCAGAGTGGAGATCGAGAACTCTCAGGTCCAGGCTCTGCCACTAATTATGGGACCCAGGCATATTTGTTAATGCTGCAGACCTCAGTTTTCTCATCTGTAAAATGCACAGACTGTGTTAGGATTCTTTCTGCAAACACTCAACAAACATTCATAGATAAAGTTATGGCTCAGACATAAAAAGAGGGACATGACCGAGTTCGTTGCCCTGGAGGTCCTCACAGTTGAATGAATTTAGTAAATCTCTGAGCCTTAGGTTTTTCCTCTGGAAAATGGGATGATGTTTGCCTAGGGCTGTCGGTGAGGCTCAAATGAGAGAAGGCAGGCGTTCTGCACTGTATTACTCCAAGCCCTCTCAACTCTTGAGCCCCAGGACTTGTTTCATGCTTTTCTATAAACCAGTCAACAAAAATACTAACATCACACCCTTGTACTGGCTATGGGGAGCAGCTGGGTGCCAGGATTTCAACTCTGTCTGGGTACTTACTGTGTGTCCTTGGGCAAGTTACTGAACTCCTCAGGGCCTCCATTTGCTCATCTAATGAATGCGAATGACACTTAAGTGTTCTCCCACCTCACAGCATTGTTGCCAAGGTGACTGGAAATTGCCATTGCAAGTGTATTGAAAACTGAAAACACCGTATTTGGGAAGTCGTCAGAGGACTCCTCCTGGCACAGTGAAGTTTTATGTCCGTCCCTCCCCCATCACACCTGCTCTCAGAAAAGGAACAGAAACTACTGCTTACTGACATGGAAAGTGATCCCCGCCAGGGGAAGCTTAACTTTTATTGGGCATCAAAGCCTCACAGAAGTGAAGTGGAATTTCAGGTGTTGGGGAGTCGGGGGGTCGGAAAGCCTTTCTGAGCCACTGAAATCGCACGCAATAAACAATGTCGTGGACAGGGCTTCCGAAAGCTCCTGTCACTCTCATTTGGTCATTTCTTATCGAAACTTCAAGTAGACCAACTCACTTCTGCTTGGGCCTCAGTTTCCAACTGCATGAAAGGAGAGAGTTGGGCAAGGAGAGCTCTGAGCCCCCTGCTTCTTTTAGGTTTTACTGGCGTTTCGGAAGGCCGGGAGGTGTGGTTGGGAGGGGAGGGGACGCGTTCATTTCCCTTTGCCCTCCTCAGTTACCCTTTCCGGTCACTTCATTCCCACACCGGTGACCAGGGCATTGCCAGGGCGAATTTGCGCCCGGGTAGGCTGGGGCGCATCCTCTGCCCGCCCGCGGCACCCTTGGATTCCCTGCCGGCTGGGCGCGGGTGTCCATTGCGCAAGCGCTGCCGGGGAATGTGGCCGGGGCAGTTCCCACGGAGCTCCCAGCTCAGGGTGGGACCCTCTCCTCGGCCGGGCAATCAGAATCACACTCTGCAAAATAGTAATTATTGTTGCTTCCAAAGCCCCACCGCTGGCCGTTGCCAGGCCCTGCCCAGGAAGTCCAAATTATCAGCACCTATGGCATTTTAGTCACCCCTGGGCGTGGGGGGAGCCGGGTCACGTGATCCCTGGGTGCTCCGTAGGCGGGAGCCACTTCCTGGAGCCCGGCCTGGGACCAGCAGGTGCCGGGAGGCTGGAAGGGGCTGGGGCCAAATCGGGGTGTGTGTTCGTGGGGGATGTAAGGTGAAGAAGGGAAGAATATGAAACTCTCCAGGAAGAAGGAAGAAACACTAAGTGAATGTATACGCGATTCTCTTCATTTTCCAGAAGAGGTTGAGAGATACAAGAAAATCGCCCCAAGTCCCAAGCTGCCAAAAGGAAGAGCCAGGGCACTTCCTACTACACTAAAGGCAGTTAATTTCACAGGCAGGATAAACCACCCCAGTCTAAACAGTGGTTGAGCGTATTGGGAACGGTGAGAAACCAGTGGGCAGGCCTGCCCTGTCCAGGTGACTGTGGGGCTGTGGGACTCATACTCTTGGTGGCAGTGAAAATGCCCTGTCAAAATTCAATGAAGGGGACTTCCCTGCTGGTGCAGTGGTTGGGAGTCCACCTACCAGTGCAGGGGACAAGGGTTCGAGCCCTGGTCCAGGAAGATCCCACATGCCATGGAGCAGTTAAGCTCGTGAGCCACAACTACTGAGCCCGCGTGCCACAACTAGTAATGCCTGTGCGCTTAGAGCCCGTGCTCCACAACAAGAGAAGCCACCGCAATGAGAAGCCCACGCACCACAAGGAAGAGTAGCCCCCGCTCACCACAACTAGAGAAAGCCCGCGCAGAGCAATGAAGACCCAACGCAGCCAAAAAGAAAAAAAAAAAAATTCAGTGATGTGGTACGCATCCAGTAGGGTCCTGTCCCCCGACCTGCATCAGATTTGTGGGAATTTTAGGAAACAGTCTCTTGAAAGTTTCTTGAACAAATTGCTTAATTGGTGTCAATTAAGCATCAGTTGGTATTCCAAAGAAGCATTCCAGAATCAGAAACAGTTTTTGAAAAAACACTCATAATTTGTAAATGCATACCACCCCTCTTTGCCGCCACCCCTCCAAACAGTGGAAACAATACTTGGGGAGTGAGTCTATCCACTCCACAGGATATTTTGCAGCTCCTAAGAATGATGATTACAAAGAGTCTTTAATAACATGAGGAAGTGCAGATGCTATAAGGTAGGATACACAACTGTACACACAGGATGATCACAGCTGTTTGAAAGAAAAAAGAAAGAATGAAAGAACCCAAACCAATACATAGAAAACAGGTTGGCAGGAAACACCAAAATGTTGACAGTGGTTTTCTGTGGGTGGTAGGAGATTTCATTTTCTTCTTTCAACTTTTCAGTATTTTTTAACTTTTCTATCTATGGCATATATTACTTTATAGTGAAAACTATCCATGTTTTTTACTTTAAAAGAGAGAAGGTGGATTATAAGAGTAATAATAATAATAATAATAATTACAACAACAACAACAATAATAGTAAACTAACATCTACTGAGCATTTACTGGGTATCTGGCACTGTGCTAAGCACTTTACTTCTTTAAAAGAAAAAAAAATCCTCATGGCAATCCTTTGAAGTGGACATTATAAATGTCTCTATCTTATTTTTTATTTTTATGTTTTTGGCCACCCGGCTTGCGGGATCCTAGCTCCCCGACCAGGGATTGAATCCATGCCCCACCCACAATGGAAGCGCTGAGTCCCAACCACTGGACCACTAAGGAATTCCCTTAACGTCTCTATTTTACAAAAGCTCTGAGATGTTAGGTACGTCCGGGACATTGAGTTTTTCGCTATCCAGGCTCCAAAGCCCCCTGACGTATGCAGGACTTGCCTTTGTGTGTCGGCTTGGAGGAAGGAAGCACCCTACCTCCTACCACTGAGGTCCAAGGGCAGATCCTCCCCCTTCCAGCTTCCTGGCAATGTGTGTGGGCACATGATCTGAGGCTTGGGCCCTGAGCCCCTGGAGTGCTGGAGAGTTAGAACTCTCTTTGCTGTGATATCTGGCTGCAGTGACATCAGCGTCCTCAGTAGATGCTTCCCGGCCAAAGGGTGGTTTTGTGCCTTCTGCTGCTCTGGGCCTTGAGCACTGCCTTAATTTCTGCTCCTTTCCCAAGACTACCCCTGTTGAATCCCTGCCAGTTCTACTGCATTGGATTCCCTTTTTTTTTTTTTTTTAAGATCATCCAGGTCCATCTCTGTGGCTTGTTACTAAGAGTTCTGACTGATAGTGGTGATTTTCCAGCAGTCTCCGAGCAAATGGTGGAAACAGGACTGTAATCCAGATCTGTCCATCCAGAGCTCAAGCATTTAAGTAATCCTTTTGTGTTGCCCACTCTTCCCCAGAGTATGATAAACATTTCCTGAACTCCTAGAAAACAAACCGGAAACATCAGCTTGAAATTTTTCTCAGAAATTGGCGGCCCACCACCCACTCGACTGACGTGGGAGCCTGGCAAGCCAATTTGTGAAGGACAGGAAGCCAGAGACAAAAGCCAGGTCAGGGTGGAGCCAGCTCCTGCCTCCAGTGACTGGGGCGCATGGGATTGCGGAGGAGAGGAAGCAGAGGCGTCTCAGGCCTCACTGGCACTTCCTGGATGGTGCCAGAGGACTGACTCAGCGTAGAGCGTCCTCATCCTGGAGGCCTTCTTTGACCTTTGGAGAATGGGAGAGGAACCCCTAGTTTGACCCTTATGACACCTTGCATCTTCCTCTCCCACACCAGGTTGATGACTTATTTACATGTCTACCCCCATGCAACTGTGACCTTCTAGAGAACAAGGACAGGGTCTTTCCCACCCTGAATTCCTCTTGCCTGGCACATCAATGTTATTGGAATAAATGAGAGAATAAGTGAATGAAGGGCTCTCCCCACCCCTATGCTAAGCAATGGGAAATCTTAAACCCTGGGACTTTTCCAAGTCATCTTGATGAAATAGAACAGCCATGGGCTTTGGAGTTGACAAATCTTGTTTTAAAACCTGACTCTCTAACCTATAAGCAGATTCTTCCTTAACCTTTCTGGACCTCAGTTGCCTCATCTGCAGGATGGGAACAGTGCCTAAATTCTCACATTGAATGATTGGGCAGATAGAAAAAGTGGTTGGCACACATTAGGTCTTCAGTCTCAGCTAGCTCGCTTCCTCCTCCCAACGCTTCATTCTGACTTGCTTCCTTCTCCCTGCCCCTCACTTGAGTAAATGCCCAACGAGAGGGAAAAGGTTAAATAAACTATGGCATACCAAAAATATAAAATGTTGGGCAGTCGATAAAAACGTTGTTCAACCAATAATGTTTTTTTTTTTTTTTTTTGCTGTATGCGGGCCTCTCACTGCTGTGGCCTCTCCCGTTGCGGAGCACAGGCTCCGGACGCACAGACCCAGCAGCCATGGCTCACGGGCCCAGTTGCTTCGCGGCATGTGGAATCCTCCCGGACCGAGGCACGAACCCATGTCCCCTGCATCCGCAGGTGGACTCTCAACCACTGCGCCACGAGGGAAGCCCTAACCAATAATTTTTAATGGAATAGAAAATGCTCATGTATTCATGTGAAGTGAAGATAAGGCTAAATTATTCAATACCGTATGACCTCAGCTATGTAAAATGAGTGTGCATATACACGCTGGGACGTGCAATAGGCAATTTCTGGAAGGATACACAAGAAACTCTTAACAGTAGTTTCCTCTTGGGTAGGAATAGAAAGTTAGGCTAGACTTCAACTTTTCACTTTATAACCTTCTGTCCTATTTTATATATATATAATAATATATATGCAATCTGTAATTTTATGTATATATATTTGCCATGATTATATATTAATTTTTAGATAAAATCCAAAAAACCTAGAAAGAATAGAAAGGAAGTGTAACAAGATTTCAGCAGTGGTTATTTGGGGAGTTGTGGAATTATGGGATTACTAAAATAATTCTCCCTTTTATATTTTTCTATATTTTCCAAGCGTTCTTTGATGAGCATACAGTTCCTCTATAATCAGAGTTAAGGCAAACATCAATTGGAGTAGCTCCCCTGGGGTAGGGGGAAGAGGGAGGACGAGCGGGTGACTGTGTCCAAAGGGCCAAGGGAGCGTGAGGTGTATCTGGGCAGAGGTAGTTGCATTTTTGGAGCCATGTGGTTCCTGCTGAGTCAGCTAACTAGTTGTTTGGCCCCAGCTTGCTGGTGGAGGCAGGAAATCCTCCCACTCCTGCCCTGGTTTACACTTAGTCATCCTCTGGGAAAGCAGGGTAGGGGTGGGAGCAAGAGGTTAGTTGGACGTCTCCATCTGCTCTGGGAGCCTTCTAGGCAGAGAAATCCCCCAAAGATGTCTAAGACCTAGGCATCCTATCCACCTCACAATTGCCACCTTGGGGTAGGCAGCAGCTGGGAGCGAGCAGGGAGGGTTGAGGGAGGGGTACTCGGACTATGGCCCTCTGGCCTTTGGCAGGCAGACTGCATCCTCCTGTGGAAGCTACTGTGAATATTAATTACCATTTGTCCAGGACGTTTAGATTCCCCAGATGAAAGACACAGCAGAAGGAGTGTCACGATGAATATGTATTTACGGTATTGACTTTCATCCCAAACATCCATCATGACAGTCATGTGTCTCTCTCCTAACCTCCCACTGCCCTGACATCATAGCCTCAAAGCACAGAAGTTGAGCATCAGTATCAAAGGATGCTGAAGGGGAGGAGGGAAGGGCAGGTGTAGCTGATCCCCCACAATCCTGCATTTCAGATGGGTAAACTGAGGTGCTCCATTCCCCCACAGGTGAAAGGGAAGAAACTATGATGAAGCCTATGAAACTGAGGAAGGAAACCTTGGAGAGAGGGGCTATGGATTCCTCTGGACCAGAGTCCAGGATTCTGCCCCTCTTGTGGATTGAGGAATGGGAGGAATCCCAGAACTCTCCGGCTCAGAGCATGCAACGCCAAGCAGGTTCATCCCTAGATGCACAAAGTAGATGGAGTTATTCCAACTTCTACTTCCTCTAGTAAACTGATTCACTTCTTTGTTGATTGCTTCTGAACACTTGACCACAGCTTAATTCTGTCTTCTGGCTCCGTGAATTTGGGTGGGAAACCTCTTTGGTTTTCTGGACTCTTCTCATTCTGTTTTTCCTTCTTTATTTTATACAAGAAGATAATTGATCTGTAAAGCTACTTAATGTGTTTCTGGGCAGGTGTACAGAGCAAATGCAATGGAGAGAGGATCATGAAGGGGCCAGCCCCTCCCTCAAGGAGACACATTCTTATAGGAGAGTCAGTCCTTTGCTTATGAGACATTTAAACAATCTAAGAGAGCAGGCAGGCAGAGAAAAGGCCTGAGCCCTGAGAAGAGCAGGATAGTTGTGGACAAGAGAACTCAGGAGACTTTCCCAGGATCCAAGTATGGAGGTGCAAAGGGACACAGCCTAGGTGGAAACAATGAAGAGCCCACTGAGGCCAGAATGGAAGGTTCATGTGAGGATGTGGGCAGGCAGATGGGCAGGCTGGGGGAGATTGTGAAGGCCCTTGAATGTCAAGCTAAAGAATTAGGATTTGGTCCAGAGGGCAGTGGGAACCCACTGAATGTTTCTGAGCCAGAGAATGATACAAGGCAGAGTTTAGTAAAAGGTTAAATATTTTCACCAGGAGGGGAATCTTAGCACCTCTGAGTCAACAGCCCTACCATCTCTCTCCTCAGTCCAGCCCCTGAATTCTATTTCAGCTAATGACACACAAGCACAAATGTCACCTCCCCTGGTTGCTCTCTGACACACTACCCAGTGTTATTTTCTTCATAGCACTTATCACCTTTGGAAATGATCTTGTTTATATACTTGTTTACTTCCTGTCTCTCTGCTGTTCATGGAATGTACAAAATGGGGTAGATGGGGGATTGTTATCTGTTTTGTTTGCTGCTTCATTTCTATCAACTATGACAGCACCAGGCTGGTGTTAGATGCTCAATGTGTATTTGTGGAATGAATGAGTAGATGGATTGATAAATACATTAGTGGCACACTATTTTCTCAGTCACCCCGTCCCCACACCCCATGATGATTCTTGACTCAGACTTCTTCATCCTCTGCAGAATCCAGTCATTCATTCCCATGTCTATGAATATTATCTCTGCATCCCTGCCTGCCCTCCCCCTACCCCTTTGCATTTACGCCTGGACCCTCTCAGACAGCTCTAAGCTTCTTGAGGACAGAGGCTCCTCCCCCTCACTTCCTCCATGGGGGTAAGCACAGGGCCTGGGCAATGACAGTTCCCACTGGTCCAGTCTTTACAGTTTTCCAAGGGCTTTTCACATGATCCTGGTATACCCCGGGCAGGTTCAGACTCAAACCTCAGCCCTCAACTCTAAACCACACACTTATTCAGTTATTCTGATTTATGTATAATTTATGATGAGTGAATGAATGAATGAACAAATCAGTGAATGAAAGCCAGAAGTGCTCAAGATCAGTTGTAGAGGGAGAAACTAAAATTGGGAAGACCTGTTGAGGAAAATGTTGGTCCCCAACATACTGACACAAAAGGAGAGAGAGTGACTGGGGGTTGGGGATAAGGGGGATAGCCAAAAGCTGGGGCTAGAAAGGGCTGACTCTCCAGAGGTTAGATGACTTGGTCCCATGTGTCAAGAACCCCCTCCTCCCTCGTCTTGTTTTTTAAAATGGAAAGCCATGTAGCCAACCTGGGAGAAGACCCAGAGAAGAAGTTAAAGGAGCAGGGGATTCTGAGTCCAAAGGAGATATAACTTATTGGTTTGTGAGCTACTGTGTTTGTAAGTAATAAGTATTAAAAATATAAGCAATTCCATTGGACAAAAATTGCAAAGGACAAAAATATATAAAGAAAAAATAAACTGAAAATCACCAGTTATTTCACCATCCAGAAAAAGTCATCCTAAATTTTGATACACATCTGTTCAGACTATATAAATGTAAATATCAATATCAATATAAGTATATATATTACATTTATATAAATCTATTATATATACTTATAATTTTATTATATATATTGTATATATATTTTACACATACAAGTATACACACACTTTTAAAAAAATAAAATGGGATACATACAGTTGTGTAACCTGATTTTTTTTTTTTTTTTTTTTTTTTTATTTATTTATTTATTTTTTTTTTTTGGTGGTACGCGGGCCTCTCACTGTTGCGGCCTCTCCCGTTGCGGAGCACAGGCTCCGGACGCGCAGGCTCAGCGGCCATGGCTCACGGGCCCAGCCGCTCTGCAGTATGTGGGATCTTCCCGGACCGGGGCATGAACTCGTGTCCCCTGCATCGGCAGGCAGACTCTCAACCACTGCGCCACCAGGGAAGCCCTGTAACCTGATTTTTGTTCACTTAATAATATGTAGTGAACACAAAAGAGATTTTATAAGCCCAAAGGGCAGTTTGAAAAGATAACCTTTGGGATAAACAGGAAGCCAGAGAAGATTTAAGAGCATGAAGTTAGTAGTTAAGCTCTGGGTTTTGATAAATATTATTAAAGTAAATAAATCTTAGATGTCCTGCCAGGTTAAGTAAATTATTAGCTCTCTATCAGCAAGGCCACTAAGTCATAGACTCATAGGATGTTGGTACTTGAAGGAGCCTTTGAGTTGATCTAATTCAACCCCCTTCCCTTAGGTATTGAGAAACTCCAAGCCCTGGGACATTAACTAATGTGCCTAAAGAGGCATGACTGGTGAGCCACAGAGCAGGAGTGAGAACGGAGTGCCCTGACTCCCAGTCCAGTGCTGTGGCCATTAAACCACACAGGTCAACAGTGTGCATGCTCTTAATCACAGGCACTGATGTGCAGAATGGGACAGGGGAGATGAGGCCCCAAACCCAGTGGTTCTCCAGGTGTATAACACCAATGGAGGTGTGTGTGTGTGTGTTAAGAGGGCAGCAAAGTGTCCCCAGGCAGGTCACTGGGGAGATGTAGAGCACAGTAATTGAGAGTGTTTGGCTCTGATATCAGACCACTAAGAACCAAATCGTGTTTCCCTTATTGAGCTTGCTGTATGACTTTGGGCAATTTACTTAAACCTTCTTGCTTCCATTTCTTCATCTGTAAAACTGGTAGTAGTATCTACCTCATCAGATGGCAGTAAGAATTAAGAGACAATGGACACAAAAGGCTTAGCAAGGTGTTCGGCATATAGAAAGAGCTCAATAAATGTGAGCCATCATGATTATTAATGCTCTGGCATGAAGGTCAATGTTCTTGTAAATTTTAAAAAGACCTTAAGGTCACGTCACAGCCTGTCCTGGGCTGCAGGCATCTGCAGGGACAGAGGACTTCGAAAGAAGCCCAGCTCTGGAGCTCTGTGACCCCCCCACTGTGAGGACTGTAACTAAGAAAGACAATTATGCAAAAGAGGACACATGGCTTGGAGTGGAGCTGTAGGCAGCCGGGGACTCAGGGACTGTCCAGTGTTCTCAGTGGAAGTTACCTCAAGATGTAACAGTGAGGCCATCCTCACACTCCCTGAGCTAGCCAATTATTGCAAAATCAAGGGTCCAGAAAAATTTATTCCTCATTTTTCAATCTATTTAAAAAATAATCAACCGTTTAAAGCAAAAAGAACAACAAGTTATTATGGGGTTTATAACAAATGTCGAACTAAATTCATTACAACAGTAACACAAAGACTGGGAAGAGGGACATGTAAATATACTATTAGAAGTTCTTTCTGCTACACATAATAGTAATAGTACTATTTGAAGGTAGTGGTAAGTTAAACACGTATATTTTAAACCTCAGGACAACTGTTAACGACAATAACAACAACAAAATAAGTATAACCAATAAGCCAACAGTGCAGCAAATACGGAATTATGGAAAATACTCAATTTGTCTGAAAGAAGGCAGGAAAAGAGAAAAAAAAAGTACATAAGCAGAGGGGACAAATAGAGCACAAATAGTAAAATACTAAATTTAACCTTAACCATATCAATAATTACATTAAAGGTAATTTAAAAGACAGAGATGGTAAGACTGGATAAGAAAAGCAAGATCTTACTGTATGCTGTGTACAAGAAAACAACTCTAGGGACTTCCTTGGCAGTCCAGTGATTAAGACTCCGCGCTTCCACTGTATGGGGTGTAGGTTCGATCCCTGGTTAGGGAATTAAGATCCCACATGCTGAGTGGTGTGGCGGGGGCGGGGGGGGGGGAAGAAAGAAAGAAAACAACTCTAAATATAAATACACAGATAGGTTCAAAAGGTAGAGTAGCAGTATTACTATGAGGCAATATAGACAACAGAACAAGGACCAGAACAAGAGACAAAGAGGGACATTTCATAAAAATAAAGGGGTCAGTTCATCAAGAGGACACACCAATCTAAACATTGCTGCAACGTACAGAACTTCAGAATACATGAAGCAAAAACTGGTGGTACTGAAAGCAAATTCCAATTTTAGTTGAAGACATTAACACTCCTTTCTCAGTAACTGATAGAAGAGTAGACGGAAAATCAGTACAGATATAGAAGACTTGAACAACAATTATCAATCACCTTTGACCTAATTGACATTTCATAACACTCCACCCCAAAACAGAGAAATACACATGTGTTTTTCCAATTTCACATGAGACGTTCACCAAGACAGACTATATTTCTGGGCCATAAAATTAGTGTCAATAAAATTAAGGAATTGAAATCACACAAAGTATGTTCCCTGACCACAGAATTAAACTAGGCATCAATAACTGAATGATATCTAGAAAATCTCCCAGATTCTGGAAATAAATATATCAAAAAAGAAATTACAAGGGAAATTACAACACATTTTGAACTGAATGAAAATGAAAACACAACGTATCAAAATGTATAGGATGCTTAGAGGGAAATTCATACCTTTAAAGGTTTATTTTAGAAAAAGAAGAAAGTATAAAACCAGTGATCCATCTTCACCTTAAGAAACTAGAAAAAGTAGAGTAAATTGAACACAAAGTAGAGTGGAAATCAATGAAGTGGAAAATGGACAAATAGTACAGAAAAATCAATGAAACTGAAAACCTAGTTGTTTGAAAATCTAAATAAAATTGTTAAATTTCTAACGAGGCTGATCAGGAAAAAAGCAAGAAAAGGCAAAAGCTACTAAAATCAGGAATGAGAGAAGGAACACTATTATAGAACCTAAAAATCTTAAAATGATAATAAGGAAATAGTATTAACAACTTTGTGCAATGCAATTCAGCAGCTTTGATGAAATAAACAAATTATTTGAAAGACATAAACCACCAAAGTTCACTCAAGAAGAAATAAGTGGAATAGCTCTGTATCTACTAAAGAAATGGAATTTATAGCTAAAAAGCTTCACAGAAAGAAAACGTCAGGCCCCAGTGACTTCACTGGTAAGTTCTACCAAATATTTAAGAAAGAAATAATACCAATTCTGTACAATCTCTTGCAGAAATTGAAAGAGGAAGAAACTCTTCCCCAATCTTTTATATGTGGGCAGAATTTTCATTATATCAAAACCAGACAAATACATAACAAGAAAAGACTAGAGATCATATCTCCCATAAAGATACAAAAAATTTTAACTAAATACTAGGAAATCAAACCCAGCAATATATAAGAAAGATAATACATCATGGTAAAGTGGGGTTTATCCCAGGAATGCAAGGTTTGATTAACACTCAAAAATTAATCCAGGGCTTCCCTGGTGGCGCAGTGGTTGAGAGTCCGCCTGCCGATGCAGGGGACACGGGTTCGTGCCCCGGTCCGGGAGGATCCCACGTGCCGCGGAGCGGCTGGGCCCGTGAGCCATGGCCGCTGAGCCTGTGCGTCCGGAGCCTGTGCTCCGCAACGGGAGAGGCCACAACAGTGAGAGGCCCGCGTAACGCAAAAAAAAAAAAAAAAAAAAAAAAAAAAAAAAAAAAAATTAATCCATGTAATGAAATTTAAAAAAAACTCGATTTGCAATGGTTTAAAAAATTACTTAGGAATACATTTAACAACAGGAGTGCAAGACTTGTACCCTTAAAACTACAAAACATTACTGAAATAAATTAAATAAAACCTAAATAAAATGGAAAGACATCCATGTTCATGGATCAAAAGACTTAACATTGTTAAGACTCTTGACAAATAAATCTACGGATTCAACACAAGCCCTACCAAAATCCCAGCTGACTTTTTGGCAGAAATTGACAAGCCAATACTAAAATTCATGTGAAAATTCAAGGAACCCAGAACAGCCAAAACAATACTGAAAAAGAAGAATAAAGAGTTGAAGGACTCACACTTCCTGATTTTAAAACTTACGACAAAGCTACCATAATCAAGATAGTGTGTTACTGGTATAAGGATAGATATATAGATCAGTGGAATATTAAAAAAAAAAACTCTTAAAACTCAGTAATAAAACAAATAGCTTATTTGAAGAAAATTTTCAAAAGATACATTATCAAAGAAGATATATGAATGGACAATAAGCACATGAAATAATTCTCAACGTCATTAGTAATTACAAAAATACAAATTTAAAAAATTCAGTGAGGTACCACTACATGCTACTAGAATGGCTAAACAAAACTGACAATACCAATATGAGCTAGGATATAGAGCAACTGGAACTCTCATTTATTAGTGGTCAGAATGCAAAATGGTATAACCAATTTGAAAAATAGTTGGCAGTTTCTTATAAAATTAGAAATATACTTAACATTTGACAATAAAGATGTCCGTGAATGTTTATAGCAGCTTTATCCATAATAGCCAAAAGCTGGAAGCAACCCAAATGTCCATCAATGGGTGAATTGGTAAACGAACATTGGCATATCCATGCCATGCAGTACTATTACAGCAATAAAAAGGAATTATTAGTACTCATGGGGACTTCTCTGGCAGTCCAGTGGTTAAGACTCCGTGCTTCCAGTGCAGGGGGCACAGGTTCGATCCCTGGTCAGGGAACTAAAATCCCACATGCCGTGCAGCACGGCCAAAAAAAAAAAAAAAAAAAGAAAAAATTAGTACTCATGAACACATGGATGAATCTCAAATGCATTATGCTTAGTAAAATAAGCTAGATTCAAAAACCTACATACTCTATGATCCCATTTACATGAAATTCTAGAAAAGGCATGATTATAATGAAGGAAAACAGACAAGTGATTGTCAAAGTCTGGGGTGGGGAAAGAGGAGTAAATGCAAAGGAACACAAGGAAATTTAGGGGGTGAATAAAATAGTCCATATCTTGATTGTGGAAGTGTTACATGACTGTATATATACATATGTCAAAACTAATTTAACTTAAAATGGGTGAATTTTGTGCTGTGTAAATTATACCTCTATAAAGTTGATTTTTTTTCAACATCTTTATTGGAGTATAATTGCTCTACAATTGTGCGTTACCTTCTGCTGTATGACAAAGTGAATCAGCCATACGTATACACATATCCCCATATCCCCTCCCTCCTGCGCCTCCCTCCCACCCTCTCTATCCCACCCCTCTAGGTGGTCACAAAGCACCGAGCTGATCTCCCTGTGCTATGCAGCTGCTTCCCACTAGCTATCTATTTTACATTTGGTAGTGTATATATGTCCATGCCACTCTCTCACCTCGTCCCAGCCCACGCCTCCCCCTCCCTGTGTCCTCAAGTCCACTCTCCATGTCTGCGTCTTTATTCCTGTCCTGCCCTTAGGTTCTTCAGAACTGTTTTTTTTATAAAGTTGATTTTTGAAAATTATGAGCATCATTATTTAATTCCCATGTGATAGTGCTCTGAAGGGAAGGTACAGGTACCAAGAGAGCATTTAATATGGAATCCTGAAATCTGAGAAGGCTTCCCTGAGGAAGTGAAGTCACGAATGAGGTATAAGGAGGCCCATAAATGACCAGGTGAGGAAGGGAAGGGATGAGGCTGAGGGAAGCATGTGTGCAAAGGCCCTGAGGCGTGAATCCTTCCCACAGCAGACTTTCCAATAGAAATTCCACCTCTGCTTGCCCAACCCTCACACCAGTGGGTAGTTCACTGTTGTAATTATTGTAATTAATAATCATAACCACTATTCATTGAGGACTTACTATGTCTTTGACCTCATACAAGGCAATTATTCCTCATCAGATTTACTCTTCAAAATTGTACCCACAAGGTAGATTCAATTAGTATACTCTTTTTATGGATAAGAACTTTGAGGCTTAGAGAGAAGAAGTAATTTGTCCATGTCCACACAGCTAGCAAGTGGCAGAGCCAGAATTCAAACTCAGGTTTTTGAAACTCCAGCCCTTGAGTTCCTAGAAACTGCTTTACACAACTTCAGTCAGACAATTCATTGGCTCCCCTCTCCAGGCCAAACATCACTACCTTTCCAAACTCTTCTCATATAACATAGTCTCCAATCCCTTCATTGACCATTATCTGTAAACACTGTCCATGTCCCACTTGAAATTCAGCTCCCAAATCTAAACTCAATAATGTTGGAAGAAAAGGCTTTGTACAGTTAATGAACTATTACAATGAGATCACTTGAAACCCCGTTCCAAAGAACAAGTAGATTTCATAGCTTTATTTAAGGGATACAGACATGGAGACATAACTGAGAATCTTTTGAATTTCCTTTCTGGAAAACAGTGTTGTGTAGGGGAGAGAGTACAGCCTTGGGAGTCCAGTGCAAGTTGGGTATCCTGGCTTTGACATTCACAGGCTCTAAGTGTGTAACCTTGGGCTGGGTTTGTAACCTCTCAGTTTTCTCATCTGTAAAATAGGGCTAACAATATTATTCTTGCAGGGTTTTTGTGGATCTTAAATGAGAGAACATAATGGAAAACAGTTGGCATACAACCTGCCCATAGTAAGTGCTTTTTTAAAGGTCTTTTTAAAGGCCCTAAGCAGGCTTCCCTGGTGGTGCAATGGTTAAGAATCCCCCTGCCAATGCAGGGGAAAGGGGTTTGATCCCTGGTCCAGGAAGATCCCACATGCCGCAGAGCAACTAAGCCCGTGCGCCACAACTACTGAAGCCTGCGTGCCTAGAGCCCGTGCTCTGCAACAAGAGAAGCCACTGCAATGAGAAGCCCACGCACTGCAACGAGTGCAATGAGAACGACTCGCTGCAACTAGAGAAAGTCCACGCGCAGCAAGGAAGACCCAACGCAGCCAAAGATAAATAAATAAATAAATAAATCTATAAAAAAAAAAAAATAAAGGTCCTAAGCAGTTAGATTCCCAAGGGTCTGGCAGCTATGCTTCCTGATTCTAAGTCTACTATTCTTTTCCTCGTGGGCTGGAGAGAAACTGTTTTCGCCTTCCTACCTTAGAGATATATTTGAGGCTTCACTCTCTGGGAGGTTTATTCCTCTCAAGCAGCACATTTTCTCCTGGCTGCTGGAGAAGCCCAGGATAAAAAGCGTAGGGATGCTTCAAGGGTCTATTTTAAACTACCAGCTAGTGGCTTCTAGGTTTCTATAAACTTTATAAGTGAATGGGGGTGGATGTGTGTGGCAGGAAGGGATCTGACCTGCTACTATAAATAAATACTACCATGATTTTAAATTTAGGTACCCTAGTTGATAATATGACGGTGCTCACCGGAGGTGGGACAAGGAGGGTAGGGTTGAGCTTTTCTGTGCCCAGGCTATCTGGTCATCTCCAGGGCCTTCTTATTGAATACTCAGTCTTTGGGCATTAATTAAATTCTTTAGTGGCAAGTTAGTCCAGTGTGTGGCAGGATCTCCACCCCTTCTAGCTGAAACTGCTCCATCTACAGTCCTTGCTCAGGGATTCTGAGCTAGGCAGCTCTCTGAACTTAGAGGAAACCGATTGGTGCCAGGGTGGACACCTGACCCAAGGGTGTCCATAGGCTGACCAGTGACCAGTGAGGTGATGTGGTGACATGGACTCTGACCAATATGGTAGCAGTAATTAAATCTAGGAAACCTGTTTCCTTTAGGACTGGGGAGGGATTCAAAAGTGGGACCTGGGGTTAACAGGCTTATGAGCTTATGTGCAGAGGACAGCATGGACTTTGAGAGAGATGGAGAGAGCAGCTTCTGGTTCTGACGGCTTTTCATTCCTAACTTGTCATTCATTCACTCCTTCACTCAACCAATACTTATTGAACACCTACTATAAATCAGGCCCTGTGCTAGATCCCTCTTGAAATTCAATATAATCTTTGCTCTCCTGGTGCTTCTAGTCTGATGACAAACATTATTAAAATAATCACAGGTAAATGAATAATTCTTAAACTTTGGTGAAATATGAAGAAAAGATATAGATAGGGAGCTATGAGAGATTGAAAAGGGACGTCTGACCTAGTTTGGGAGCCTGAGAAGGCTTCCCCGGAGAGGTGAAGTTTGAGCTGAGAAGTGAAGGACAGATAGGAGTTATTTAGTTGAAGGGGGAATTTAGGGGAGAAATGTGTTCCAGGCAGAGGAGCCAGAATGTGCAAAGAGGCAGGAGGGAGCATGGCTTGTTGAAAGGAGCTTGTCATAAAATCACTGTGGCTGGAGTGGAGTGTAGCTGGGCATTAAATGCCATTCATGTCTATACACAAAAGGTTGTGGGTTTTTTTTGCGGTACGCGGGCCTCTCACTGTTGTGGCCTCTCCCGCTGTGGAGCACAGGCTCCGGACGCACAGGCTCAGTGGCCATGGCTCATGGGCCCAGCTGCTCTGCGGCATGTGGGATCTTCCCGGACCGGGGCACGAACCCGTGTCCCCTGCATCGTCAGGCGGACTCTCAGCCGCTGCGCCACCAGGGAAGCCCAAGGTTGTGTTTTTTTTAATGTGGCCTGAGGAGACTCTCTTCCTTGAAGACAAAAGCCCAATGGACAAAAGTACCTACTGTGTACGCCAGGTGCTCAGAGGGGTACAGCATCAATGAAATAGTTTCATCCCAGGCTCCACCATTTACTAGCTGTGTGACCTTGGGCAAGTTACCTAATATCTCTGAGGCTCAGTTTATGCATCTGGAAATGGAGACAATAAAATCATTTGTACTGAGTTGTGTTGAGGATTAAAGAGATGATGCCTGTGTGCATGCCTAGTTTGGCTTGTGGCACATAGTATGTGCTTAATGCACACTTTTGATATTAGCCAAATGACTGAGAAAGGACCATGGCTCAATAAGAACTCACTTCTTTTTGCACGCTTGTGGGGGGGGGTGGAGGTGGGGCAAGACTAATACAGTGTTCAAGACAAGGTAGTAAACAATGCAAGAGAACCTGAGGGATGAGCCAAGGCAGGGGTCAGATGGTTAGCACAGGGAAACACAGCCATGTCCACGGGCTGGCATATCTGGGAGCTTGGACATGAAGCATCCTGGGGCCAGAGGGGAGAGGATGGAGCTGGAGCCAAGAAGAGGGGAGCTGGGGAAGGGGATTGTGTGGGGCTGGGGACATGGGTCCACCTTGGGAGGCCAGCTCCACTCTGGGACAGAAAGTCCAGTGGACAGTCATCAGTACTTATGAAGCTCTCATTCCCCACTGAATCCCAGGTTCTAGCAGGTGCTCAGTGTTAAATGGATGGACGGATGATGGTTATCTAGGCATAGAGTCACATCCATCACATGCAGTGTGTGAGGGTTGGGAGCATCTGTGCTGTGGCTTTGAGCAATCTGTCCATCTGGTCCAGGGCTCCCCCCATAGAAAGTCACCAGCAGCAGAATATAGGGTCTCAGTGCCAGAGATTCTAAGACATGGAGCCAGGCCCTAGTCATGGGGTTTGGGTTCTGGACAGGGCTTATTCCAGAAAGAATACAAGACTTGGCAGATTTGCTGAGAAGGTGAAGATTTACACAGTCCCATGGATAAATCCTTCAGAGTGAGATGGAGAGTAGCAACACCGAGGATGTACTGGCTTCTCTCTACGTTCATATCACCTCATTCTATAAATGCACTGTGGTATGTTTAATATTTATTACCCAAGTGTTGTTCTTTTTTAAAAGTCACCGTGGAAATGGAAGTAAAGAAAAATAAAGTTGGGAAATTTTAATGGAAACCAGGTAGAGTTGATACCCAAAATATATGCCATAAGGTCCTATAAAATTGCCAGAGGTAGGCTAAAAATTTGGTTCTGAGTTGTCTCCTTGCCTGAGTAAAGAGGGAAACAGGGGTGGTTACCAACTTTATGGTGTTCAGAAGAGAAACCACCAGCAACTCAGTGAGATGCAGCCTTTCAGGGTATTGAGATCTGGGGTACTTTCTCCCTGGGTCCTCACACAAAGGAGAGCCATGGGTACACAGGGCTCCTGCGAGCACACTGGTGTGAGCTGCTTTTACATTTCCTGCCCCTAGGTCAGGCCTAGCTCAGGAGCTAGGGTAGATCTGAGGAGCTCACCCACAGACTCTGCTGGGGAACAGAATAGAGAATTAACATTTCTATTCTCCCAGACACTTCTCTGCCTGAAGCATTGCTGGAGACCAAGAGAGGTGTTCCTTCAAAACGTGGGGATGAAGGAACTGAATAACACCAGCTTTAATTCTCCACCTGGCACTGGAAGCCAATGTAAAGTTGGTCTTGGCAAAAATGGAGGTGTAATTAATAAGAAGACTATTAAGGGAGAGTTACAGAGCCATCCCCAGCTGTGGGGCTTCACTTGGCTTACCCTCCAGTGACTCACTGGCTTATGAGCAATCCTCCTATGCCTGATTTAGAGGACTTACTCACCCTTCAGAGAAAGACTTTAATGCAATAAAGCAAATGTCAGCAAGTGGGATGTGGCTTAGCACATCACCCCAGCCTGCATCCAGCTTCCCCCTCCCTGGCTCTCCCTGCTTACGGCCCCTCCAGGCACTCAGCACCTGGACAGGTCCACACAATGGGACACATTCCAAGGCAGAGCGGAGGCTCAGAGATATGAAACCAGGGAGGGACCTCAGGTAGACCAAGCCCTGAAGTTTGGTCCAGCAAGATTAGAGATTAGCTCTAAAGCACTAGAGTCAGGGGCAGGGTGAGGGCTAGAGCCCAGGATTTCTTCCTCCTATTACAGTGCCCTTCACTCCACTTTCTTCCCCTGGAAACCCTGCTTGGATTATGCAGATGAGGGGTGCAGGCTGATGGAAATGCAGCTTCCCCAGTCTGGGTGACATTCTTATGTGAGGACTCTTCAAGGAACCAGTGGGGAAGGACAGGTGTGTGGGGAGCAAAGTCTCAAGCAAAGTCTTTGAGGTGAGACGCTTATAAAGAGCTGGGTTAGGGCTTCCCTGGTGGCGCAGCGGTTGAGAGTCCGCCTGCCGATGCAGGGGACACGGGTTCGTGCCCCTATCCCGGAAGATCCCACATGCCGCGCAGCGGCTGGGCCCGCGAGCCATGGCCGCGGAGCCTGTGTGTCCGGAGCCTGTGCTCCGCAACGGGAGAGGCCACAGCAGTGAGAGGCCCGCGTACAGCCAAAAAAAAATAAATAAATAAATAAAGAGCTGGGTTAGGGCTTCCCTGGTGGCGCAGCGGTTGAGAGTCCGCCTGCCGATGCAGGGGACGCGGGTTCGTGTCCCGGTCCGGGAGGATCCCACGTGCCGCGGAGCGGCTGGGCCCGTGGGCCATGGCCGCTGGGCCTGTGCGTCCGGAGCCTGTGCTCCGCAACGGGAGAGGCCACAGCGGTGAGAGGCCCGCGTACCGCAAAAAAAAAAAAAAAAAAAAGAAAGATCTGGGTTACCCTGGGCTCCGCCGCCATCTTGCTATTTGTTGACATGATGCTTGCTGGGCGGGAGCTGGAGGCCTCTCTGGACCCCCCCCCACCCCATAATCAGGGGGTATGGATTGGAATCCCTGTGTCAGGCAAGTATGGTATCATTCCCAGCCAATTTCCCGTTCCCCTTGATTAGGAAACAGGCCCCGAGAGTTAGGCTGGAGCAGAGGTTTAAGCCATGGGAAGACGCAAATATCGCCCCTTCCTTCCTCCACCACAGAGGAAATTACTCAGAAGGCAAGTTGATTCAGCCTTGGATTTAAATCAGCTCATTGAGGGATTTACCTAGGATCTCCTGAGGGAATTATCTGGAAGAATTAATTCCAAGGGTAAAAGAGGGAGAACAGGCATTTAAGGTAAACCTTTACCTAGTTCACTTATCTGTCCCTTGGTCATTTTTCCAAACTTTTCGGAGAGTCTGCCACATGCCAGGCACTGGAGGGAGGGGGCTGACCACAGACTTGCCCCTCAGGTTTGCTGGAATCATGGGTCTTGAGCTCTAAGGGACTTTTGGGATCATCTAGCTTAGTTCACTCATTGCATGGACGAAGAAGTGGAGGTTCAAGTTGAACTCTGCCTGGGGCTCACAAAGAACCCAGGGTGGGTGGATGCTCTGACCACGTCTCCATGTGGCCTGAGCCTAAGGAGTTCTCTTGCAAGTGAGCCAAGGGAAGCCTCCCAACTGGAAAGCATTATTCTGTATTGTTATGATCACCAGCTCGTGAGCAGACGCACAGCCTCATGCCTCCAACTGCACACCCACCACCATCACCTTAGCGTTCATTCGGAAATAAAACCCAGTGAGGCAGGCTGGGCCCCGCCTCAGTGTATCCCTGCCTTACCCCAACTCACCAACATGAAGAAGCGTTTTTGTTCTTCTTACTATTTTTATTTTGCACTATAAAAAACAACAACATCAACAACCAGTAACATACTGCTTTTCTTCACATTCATATGGATTTTAGGAAATTATTGCCTTTTCCCCTGGAGGAATAACCTACAGACAAAAAAGAAGTAGTACCACATTGAGAAATCTGCAAATCCCAGAAGTCAACAGCTTGAAGACAACCCCGAGGGGCAGGGAAGAAAACAAGTGTCACCAGAGACGAGACAAGCACATATAAGGACAGCAAGCTGGGGTGACAACCGTTTCAATGCCACTGACTCAGACAGTGGGTACCCTTTCTATCCTGGCACCCAGTGCCACCACCTCAAAGGGGTGATTTTTGGTCTATGGTCTAAAGAACTCTTTTCAAATGACGCCAGAGTTGCTTTGAGGAGAGGTGCAACGAGAAAGGTTCAAGTATGAGTAAGAATCATGCCCAAGTCCAAAGTCAGGGTAAAACCCACAGTGAAGAGGAAACCAGAAGTGTTACTGTTTCACTACTTCACCCAAATGACTCCACCTGACCCAAGACAGAGTCTCAAAAACATCTGAGGGTTCAAATCAGCATATACATCATGTCCCTAAAACCCTGTAGGGTTACTTTCCTGACTAGGTGGTGATCAGCTTATGCCCTGAAGCAACAGAGACAGATACGGAGACTGCCAAAGTTAAAAAAATAAGGTGGAAATTGTGCTTCCTTCAAAATGAATCGGCTTCATTACTGCCTTTTCTCCTGGTCCAGCAACTGCTTTCTCTCACGTTGCTGCAGGTATTTATTGCCTTATGCTTGAAATGAAAAGGCAAACTTTGAGGTGCAAAGACGGGGCAGTCCTGAGGGCAGGGGGTCTGGAAATACAGTAGTCAGCACGTGCTGTGCTCTCATAATGGCTTGGCCTTCCTTCAGTCCCAAGAACCCATCCCCGAGGTCAGTCTGAAGCTTGTTTGCAAACCTGGTGACCCTTCACTGTCCCACCAGGACAGCGGGATAGAGTGAGGTCTTCAGTATTGCACAGGTATGAAATGTCCACGAGTTAAAATACAAAATCACAGCTGTTCTTGGAGCTGGGCTGGTTCTCCCACCCTGGTCTTAGCAGGATGTGGCTGTGGCCATGGGGCTCTGGCTGAGCTCTGAGACCGTTGAGTGGGTGGGCAGTGGTGCCAGCACCGAGGTAGGGAACGTGCAGTAGGAACCCTGCACATCAGGGCTCAGTGTCTGCAAATGGGCTATGAACGAAGGGCCGGCTGCCTCCCCTTGGGAGGAGGGAGCCTGGGGGCTAGGCGCGGAAGGCAGGATCTCGGACTCATACTGTAGGAGCTGGCCCATGAAGCTGAAGTTGGGCGAGACCACACTCCTCCTCTGCTTGATGTAATCAAAGGCGTCCTTTAGGTGGAACTGCTTGGTCTTCATGAGGTAAGCCATGCAGATGGTGGGCGAGCGGGAGATCCCAGCCTCACAGTGAACCAGGACCTTGCCTCCCTTTTCCCTGACACAGTCTGGAAGAAAGAAAAGACAGTGGAAATGAGTTGGGATTGGAACTCAAAGGCAACTGGATTTAATTAAAGAATTAAAAAAAAAAGTGACCTAGTTATCAAATCATCATCCCTGCTCAACGTCTGTGGTCCCACACCAGGCTTTTGCCAGTCTTTAACCTCCACTGCTGAGGACAGACTTTAGGGTCCCACCATGATGTCTATCTCTGCGTAGGACCTTCACAATCCTTAGTTCTCCAGGATACTTTCACAGGTTCTGCCACCGGAGGTGCTAGACCTGGAGTAACTCCTTCCTGGGGACGCCATCTTAACTCGGGTTCCATGGATGCATTTCAAGAAGACTTTGGGAAAATCTTTGAAGCTGCATGCAAGTTTTTATTGCACATTCACATTTCCCTGAGAGGGTCCCAGGCTCAAAGACTGACTTGGAGAAGCAATTCCTGCCTCTCGGGGTCTGATTCTAATGGTGATGACCTAGCCCTCATCCTGGTTGAGGCCTTCCATCCTCCCCAGGATCCCTGTTTGGCTGTGCCAGGGCGGGATGCTTGGCTCAGCACCGAGGGTTCCCAACCAACCAAACATACAATAAATAGTGCACAGCCACCAATTATAGCCTTGGCTAAGTAACGCTTACTAGACGGAGGATATAAATGGCTTTGGCAAACTCCATCTTGCACAACAATGGGAGTCACTGCTATAAAGCTACCACCTTCAGTTAGCATTTGTTAGCTCAATATGACAAAAGCGGGGTGCCCTCCTTTTCTGTTCTACTCCTCCCCCCAAAAGAGCTCCAACTGTTAAAAATGAGCAGGGGTAAAAGGTTAAACATATATACACATCAAATAAAAACCACAAAAAAGAGTCTTTCCAATTCCCTCTCTTGCTAGTGAGGAAACAATTACATCACAGGAAGTTAGATGTCCATGGCACTATGTAAGGCCACAGTATGCAAAAACATTTAAGATTTTGAAGGGCAAATAAAAAGTCAGCCCCCTTACCCACCTCCCTCCTCAAGTTCAAGAAATTTGCAAATGCATCTCTAAGATCTGAAAGATCCAGCTTCTGAGGAGTCAGGGAGGAACCTGGAGTTTCCCCAACAGAATGAAAATCCTAAAGGACACCCCAGGGTTCCTCATTAGAAGTGCCCCAGTCTCTGATTAAAAAGAAAAAAAAAAAAAGTTCCTGTAAATTAGTTCAAAAGGGACTCCAAGTTCCTAGGATTATAGGGTCGTGACTCCAACCTTCTTTTGCTCCTCCACCAGCAAAAAGCTGGTAGTCTAGCTTTTAATTGGCCCAGAGCCAAATCCCAGAAAGCAAAGGGCCTACAGTGTGTTGCTTCTGGATCCCACTTCACCCCTGGGGGCTTGCCTTCTATGTGGCCCTCGGAAGGGGTCAATGCATGGTTCGGCCTCAGTCCCTCCTTCCTTCAGGAGGGCAAGGAGTCTGGGGAAAAGCATCTCGTGTGCCTTCAGAATGCTGTCGGTTTGTGCGGTTGTGTACACAGACACAGTGCACACACAGGATGGGGAGGGAGGCTTCTGAGAAGTGATGGGGGCGGGTTTCATGACCTCACTGAGAAGCTATCTAGATAATTAAATAACAGGCTGACAAGGGCAAGGCATTCCCAGGGACAGGGAGAACAAGTCAAGGGTTTCCCACCCTGACCCCATCATCTTGACTGTCTCTCAGAGACTCCAAAGGAACCATCGCAGCCCAGAGGCTCAGGGAACAGGGAGGGAGGCTCGGCCTTTTGCCTCTGGTGAGTTTCTCTGCAGGCTTCTGTGGAGTAGAGATTGTGTGTGCTGAGCAGAGGGCCCACCACGTGGTGGAAGGGGGGCCTTTAACGGCTCCCTGCACTAAGTAATCATTGCTGCACCCAGCACCAGCCTTTCTCCCTCCAATATCCCTCAGAGCACTGAGGCAGGAAGATCGCTGCTCAGCTTCAACAGCTATGCATGATAAAGGGAAAGAAGGACTCTGGAAAGGGAGGCAAGCCCACAGGGATGGGGAGTGGTGGGTGCTTGCAAATCTGAGACACAAAAAAGTCAGTCCAGCCCCCAGGGGAGATGGTTGAGGGAAACAGAGATGTCAAATGAAAGAACAATCCAGCCTGCTCGAGGAGTTGGAATCCCAAGGCCCAAAGCCCTTTCTAGGCAGAGGGACCAGAGGTTTCCAGGCCTACACAATGGAGTAAATGATAACTGCCTCACGGAACGTACAAAGGATGCAAAAAGATGCCAACTTCTCTGTGCATAAAGCACAGAGCTTGAGACGAGCGCTATCTTAGTCCAAAATCAGCTGAAAATGCAAAACAATTGCCCCCAAAGCAGTCTGCCAAAAACCGTGGAAAGCTGCCGGGGCCCTGGGGGCTCAGTGCGTAAGGAGTGCTCTCTCAGTCCTTCTGTTTGCTTTTAAAAATATCCCAACCTACGTAGAAGCACAGTTTGGGTGGTTCTTTCCCTCCCCTGCTTCCCTGGCATGGAGCATCACACACGGATGCACCCTGCTTCCCGCCCAGCCAGAAACACTAACAAGAGCAACAGAGTATTGCTATAAAATTGTAGTAATTCATTTATCTTGCAAATTAAAGCTCCTATTAATAGCAACTCAAATCCTCTCCTCTGTCATTTTGGTCGGTGCATCCAACCAGCCAAGTTGGCTCTACAACAAGATGCTTTTCTTCTCAGTGAAGGGAACCCCCATCAATACATCAAAATCCAAGAACACGCTCCCCTAAGGGGCCCCCAAAACAACTGAGGGGGAATGGCTGCACCTACCAATGAAATCTATTGCTTCTTGAAAGTGGGAGCTGATGTTAGCCGCATGGCTGTCTTCCACGGGGATCCATTTGTAGTGTAGGTGGGTCGTGCAGGCCTCAGAGGTCCGTCGTGAGACATTCAGCAGAGCCGTGATGTGCAGGTTGGCGAGGAACTCGCACTTGGATGCATGGTAGGCACTTCCAAGGTAGAGGAACGGAAGGATTTCGACTGGGCCGCCCTGGAAGGAGGGGCAAAGGAGGACAACCAGGAAATGTTGGATTAGCTTGCTCTCTGGGGAGAAGAAACAAAACAACCCTGACCTATTTGTTTTCAGGTGGGAGGTTCCCTTTCTGGTTTCCAGGTAAGGTTCAGAGTCAGCGCAGTTCACCCAAGAGTGTGTGGGTGGAGCCTCCGTCCTGGTAAACTCTCTACCCTACATTACTGCCTTGTGACTCAGTGACAGCAAATCCCACACGGCTATGATTTTCATTTTCTTATATATATTGAGGTGGTAGGACATGCCGACAGCCTTCCTATGCGACAAGGATGAGAAGAGGGTGGTGTGATGGAAGACTTGAGAGGCCCGTGCTGTAGTCCTAGCTGCCCTGAGAGTGCCAGAGTGAGCCCTTCAACCTTGGGGCAGCCTCGGTTTCCTTCTAGATAAAATGGAAAACGGTCCAACAAGGTAAGCCCCCTCCTTTACAATCCTGGCGTTGTATATGTGTTTCATCAAACCTAGGACACTGTTGATCCTAAGATGCATTTGGAGCTCAGAGATGCTAAAATATGCTTCCCCCCGCTCCCCAAAAAAGTATACTTCTCAGAAGTGAAAATGACCACTATCTATCCAAAGTTCTCAGATAATGAAAAGCTATTAGGCCATGAGCAGGGCCTGATCTTTTTTTTTTTTTTTTTTTTGGCTGTGCTGCGCTGCGTGGCATGAAGGCTGCAGGATCTTAGTTCCCCAACTAGGGATCAAACCCATGCCCCCTGCAATGGAAGTGTGGAGTCTTAACCACTGGACTGCCAGGGAAGTCCCAGGCCTGATCTTCTTCTTGTGGGGCTGAGTTTTGGTGAGAGACGTGTACATCTTCACCCTTTTGGGAGACCACCTATACCTGAGGTTTCTAGTTAAGAAGGATCCCCAAAGAACCAGAGACCATCTACCCTGAGGCAAAGCTAAAAAGAACAGCTAGCTAGTCAGACTCTGGCAGTCTCAGCATTTCCAGGGTGGCAAGAAAAGCCATTGTTCCATACTTGGAACAATGGGAGCCCCTGGAGATTTAGAGGGAAAACACTGAGCTGGGGTGACAGTGGCTGTGTCTTTGGCAGCCTTTTCCATATCATCCATCCGCTTCCTGTGTTTCCATTTCCTGTCCTGGAATAAGAGTAGAATGGAAACTCTCTGCCAGACCCACAACAGGGAAAGGGGCATGGGACAAGGGCCAAGAGAAGGCAATTCTCAAATTACCCCGCATGGATGTTTGCTTTTTCTTTCCTGAGAAGTCAGGTGTTTAAGGCAAAGGCCAGTTTGGCCACTTGAAAGAAAGTTCTAGAGATTTTACAAAAGGTAGTAATGGTAACCAGTACTTTTATTAGCTGGCCCCTGAGCTTAACACTTTAGGTATACCTACATAGATCTCTCCCTCTCTTTAGAGCCTGGAAAATGCTGACACACCAGGCCTAGGATCCTACTCAATTTCTCCTGGAGCTTAGCCCAACACCCCAGAAACCATGCTTCTTTCCTTTTTTAAATCTTCTTTTTGGACTCAAGAGGAAGAAACCAAAGGCCTTCAGAAACCCCAACGGTTAACACGACCTCACCCGGCTTCTCTCAAGCAGAAGTGCTACTAAGAGTAGCACTAGGGGGTTCCCCAGATGAACCGTGGAAACACACCAGGGCCTCCCTGGTCCTTGCTTGGCCAGAGGTCTGCTGTGCTTTCACGACATCCTGCAAATTCTCGTTTCTCTTTCACTTTCTGAGAAAGGAGGGGGACAACACCACCCAAACAAACAAACAAAAATAGAAATTCAGCTAAGCCGGATGCCCATGGCTTGAAAGCCCAGGGCTCATCATACACTGTAATTGTAATAAAAGGAAACAAACAAAATAATAACCCTGGCACCTCGCCAAGCTAATAGGTGTCCATTCAAGGAAAAGCCACCTGGCTGTATTTGGAAGTTTATCCCCCGGGCCAGAGCTCTGCTCTTGGCAGGCAGCTGGCATCTTAGGCAGTATCTAGAAATCTTCCTTCTTATGATTTGGGTATGTTCTTATTTGGTACAAAGAGCTTTTTGTGCAAAAAGCTCCTCCTACCAAGTCAGATGCCTAGAATGGCCCTCTTCCAAAAGAAGGCATGTGGAAAACAGAACAGGGTCCTGAAAAGAGCCAGAACAAGGAGTTAAGAGAAGGGAGTTCTGGGCCTAGTGCGGCCATGAACCCAGCTGCAGGATTCTTGGCAAAATCAATCATCCCACCAGCTGTGACAGTTTTTCCCTCTGTAAAATGGGAAGATAGGTTTTGATCTCTGTTTTCTGCAGATTTGGGTCCTTGCTGGCTTTTTCCACATCCTCCTGCATTGTATAGGTAACCCCTGCCTGAGCCGTCCACTTTTTCTTCCTTTAATGAGTTGCCAGAAAGTACAGTTCTTTGAAGGGAAAAAACCCACATGTTTGTAGACACCTGAAATCCTCTAGTGTGTCTTGATCTCTGGTTTCAGAATTTATGGAATTATAAGCATCAGAAACCCCTAGGGGAGGCTGCTTAGCCATCCAAATAGTAATTTCTCTACAACCCTCCCCCAGTCTTCCTCCTTCAGTTAAAAATACCAAGACACGCCTTTACAGGTACTGGGTTGGTTTGCAGAAACTGCAGAGCATGAACAGTTACGAAGAAGATCAACACAGGAAGCCTGAAAGTCAGCTCTGAAACGTCTTCAGCGAAACCTAAACCGGTATTTCAAAGCTTCTCTGCACCTCCCAGGCCAGCTAATAATAATATATCTTTCGCTTCCACTTTTTGCCAGAAGCCACCAAGCATCCTGAAGCGCATTTGCTCCTGTCAGCTTATTTGCTGGAAGGAAGCCCATTTACTCTTAGATGGAAACTCAAGTTGGCAAGCAACAGAGGCTCTCTAAAGCTAGAGGCCTCTGCCAACTCCCTGATCCGCAAACAAACCAACCAAGGTTGCTGAGCAGGGAGTGGAAGAGCCAGGGTGCTGTGCAAGGAACAGAGCCAGGAGCCGGGATGGTACTTCCACAGCGTGTACCTGGTCGTAAGCCGGCCTGTAGCTGATGTTGAGCACTGACTTCCCACACTGACTGATGAGGGCTGTCTCGGTTTCAACCTTCTCTGGTGAAATGGGTTTTACGTCCACGCAACACTCAGGATATTCCGAGTGGAAAGTCTCATATCCCCCTAAAAGACAAAAAAAAAAAAAGCAAGAAAGATATAAGCATCGATTTTTCTCAGGCCGTCAGAAAATGCCCAGAATTGATCAATACCCTGAGTGTGGAATAGTAAAAAAATATTCAGCTACTATACATTTTGGTCATATTAAAAAATTGAGCCAAAACAAGTAATAGTTTTAAAATAGAAACGGGCTCCACAGACACACACACACATACACACACACTTTCTCTCTCTCTCTCTTAAAAAGCTATAATTCAGAGAGGCAATGATTAACTTTCTATGCCTATCAGAAGAAGCTTAAACTGTGAAAGGAAATATATCTGACATCTGGCAAATATTAACCAAATCCCTCCAGAAAACAAAAGCTATTTTCTCTCATTTATCTAAACTGCAGGTGTGATTATGCAGAATTTCATTAATTTGTGAATGAGACTCCTAAACTGGTCTGTTTCATCCCTAGTCCCTTAGCTCTAAACTGGATTATACACGAAACCCCCTCTATTCATAAGGAAATGGGGGCTAACACGAGGTTTAAACTCAGGGCAATAAAACAGCCCTGCCCTTTCTCTTTGCCAAGGTGCTAAGAACACTGCTGACAATCCTCTCCATAGGTCCAATGTAATCAATCTCGTTAATTACCTTTCAAACCAGAGCAATGAGGCCTTCTGAACTTAATTCTTACCTCCTTAAGTAAAAACTCTTTCTTCCTCCTTGATGGCCACCTACTCTCCCTTTATCTCCTTATTACCCTCCCCTCCTGAACTTTCTCCCCAGCTACACACACACACACCCTCATGCCTGGCAGGTATGATTCTATAAAAATCCTAACTATATTTAAACTTCTCCAAATGGATCAGATCACTTAAGGTAAAAACTACTCTCTGACCAAGTCATAGACACTTGAGTAGGTAAGTTCTCAGGCCCATACATGAGGTAGGGAAGAACCAAACGAAACACTGGCCACGAAGCCTCAGAATGCCAATTGCTGCTGGGTGCACAGGCCAGACTTGTGTGGGGAAACACTTTGCTTCCAATCCAAAGGGACCTAAGACACTTCCAAGAGCCTCCAGAAAACCTGCTTCTTTTTCTGGCCCAGAGAATTCACTTGGGGTCAAATCATCATTTTTTTTTTTTTTTTTTTTTTTTTGGCCATGCTGCGCAGCTTGTGAGATCCTAGTTCTCAGCTTATGGGATCTTAGTTCCCTGACCAGGGATTGAACCCGGGCCCTGGCAGTGAAAGTGCTGCCAGGAATTAGGAATTCTCTAAATCATCAATTAAATAAGCATTCTGAGACCATGTATTTTTCCAAAAAGGCCCCCTTTTTTTCTTCTGTCTTTTGGTGTTGTAATAGCCCCATAGTGGAGCACATGGTGGTTTTTTAAACCCCTGCAGTAGGCAAATGGTTAATGGATTACACGGCAGTCTCCAGCTCTCTCCCAGAAGCTGCAGCCAATTCCTAGAATGAGTCATCTAGCCATTACTGCTTCCTCTCAGCTTGCTGGAACTGCCCCCAACCCCATTTAGCACACCCAAATCTCCCCTGTGGTCACTTCAACAAATAGCCAATTGGGCCTTCCCAAATGAGCTTCTGGACCTCCACAATGACCACGTTCCCGGTCATGATGACAGGCCATGCCGGAGGGAGGCGGAGGTGGAAAGTTTGAAGGTGTCTGTGGCTTAGTTTTCCCTCCCTCCCCACCATTGCCCCCACCCCCTTCCCTCCCAGAAGGCAGAAAGAAACCACACTTACACTGACCCTCAGCTTCCTCCGAAGAGGTGTCCCTAGTTAGCAAATCACTTCCTGTGCCTGGGCCTCAACATTTTGGGTCCTAGGAGACAAACTGAGTGATAGGGGATGGGAATCTGAAGTAAGCGTGGCCCAGGCCCTCTCAAACTTCAGAATGAAGCTTGGGAAAGAGAAGCCTTCAGGCCACCCCATCTCTTGGCTTTAAACAGAGCACTTAAGAGTTGGCTGTTGGGCTTCCCTGGTGGCACAGTGGTTAAGAATCCGCCTGCCAATGCAGGGGACATGGGCTCGAGCCCTGGTCTGGGAAGATCCCACATGCCCTGGAGCAACTAAGCCCGTGTGCCACAACTACTGAGCCTGCCCTCTACAGTCATCGAGCCACAACTACTGAGCCTGCGTGCCACAACTACTGAAGCCCGTGCGCCTGCCTAGAGCCCATGCTCTGCAACAAGAGAAGTCACCACGAGAAGCCCGTGCACTGCAACGAAGAGTAGCCCTCGCTCGCTGCAACTAGAAAGCCCGCGGGCAGCCATGAAGACCCAACGCAGCCAAAAATAAAATAAATTAAAATAATAATAATAATAAAAAGAGTTGGCTGTTAGGAGGACAGACAGGAGGTGCGGGTGTGGGCTGGGTCCTGCCTGCCTGTTGACAAAATAATAAGGCAGGCAGACAAAGTCTCAGCATAGTTGAGGGACAGATAAACAGGGTCCTGCCTCTTCCAGCTGGGGTCAGGAGTCCTATAGATTAAATGGTCTGTCTTTCACCCACTCCCATCAGAGGCGTGGAGAGACAGAACATTCCTCTCTGGTGCCTCACTTGAGCTCCAAGAGCCGTGGCAATTCTTTTGGCAGCTTCAATCCTCTTCAGAGTGATTCTGTTTTTGATCACCACCGCATTACCAGGGGAGCTGAGCGGAGGAGAAAGCACACGGACGCTATATATAAATCCGCACTGACAATGCCGTTCGGTCATCTCATTTTAGTGGGTTTTTTCGGGAGGGGTGGGCATTGAGGGAAGTGTAAAAGGCATTGCAGGACTTCCCTGGCAGTCCTGTGGTTAAGACTCCGTGCTTCCAATGCAGGGGGCGTGGGTTCGATCCCTGGTTGGGGAACTTAGATTCCACATGCTGCGTGGCCAAAAAAAAAAAAAAGGTTTGCCCCACGATCTGAGATGCCACTAGATTAAAAACCTGAACTTTTATCTGGACATGAGTTAGGTAAAGAAATAATTTTCTTTGGCAACAACTTAAAGTTTAGCACTGTTATAAGGGTAAGTATTAAGCGATTTCTACTGAAATTTAAAACGGACATAACTTTCGACCTGGCAATTCTCATAATTTTACTGGAAGTGCACATGCAAAAGCATTTGGACAAAGGTATACTCTCCCACACTGCTTCAAATACTAAGGCTGGAAGCAACCTACTTACTGGCTATCACCAGGGGATGGGTTTAAAAAGTGAATAGGACATGTATGCTCTGGTATGGACAAATCTCTCAAGATCTAGTTAGATGAAAGAGGCAGGAACAGGAAATATACAAAATCATTCTATTTTTACTCATGGAAAATTAATTCATCTAAAGATGAACAAGAAATAGTTGACTGTTGTCTCTGGGGAGTAGAACTGAGTTCTAGCGTGTGCAGAAGATCCACTTTTCATTGTACAGCCTTTGTGCTGTATGTTACTTACATTAAAAAAATTTTTTTTAAGCATTAATTTTCCTGAGATGTGAGTCTACAGAGCTGCCTACTTCCTGTGGCAATAACTTCCAAACTGCTAGCATGGCCCCCTGGAGAGGGGTGGGGAGCAGAGGTAGGACCCGGAAGGGTTTCCTGGAATGTATCTTTCATGCTACTGGAGAGGCAGAAGCTTTTTCTGTACTCACTGCTAAGAAGAGGAGACAAAAAGCATATCAAAAAGAAATCAGGGACTATGTGTGAAAAACCTCTGCAGAGCTTGGAGGGCACTCTCCATCTCCTGGGGGCTGAGGCTGGGTAAAGGAGGAAGATCATCATCTTCTGCCTCTGTTGTTTCCCTAACAGGAATCAACAGGGGACCGTCTGCAAGAGGTGCTAATAGAGGTGGGAGCTGCCCGTGTGCCTGTGGAATCTCCTGGCCTGGAACGTGTAAAACTCCACAAGTTGCACGGTTTTAAAACAGCGCCCTTACTCTCTCAGCTCACTGCACCTGAGCTCTGAACCACATCAGTGTTACATCTCACCGTGTCCCCGTCAGAGTCGGCTGGCGCAGCCTAGTCTGAGTCCTCATGTCTGCCCTACAGGCTACGCCTTCAATACATTTGAGGTTACAAAGGACTCAAATACAAGGCGGCGGCAGTCGTAGGAAGTGACACAGAAATCAATATTCTGGAGCCTGAAAGTAAGTCACCCACCCACCACCAACGTCATCTCCCCCAGCAGGTGGAACGGGCAGACTGGTGAAGCAGCTTCTGGTGATCTCAAACGAAATGAGACGCAATCCCCTTCACAGCCACCCTGTGGCACCTCTCATGTGTCCTGGCTCGCTGGCCAGCCTGCCTCCCACCCCTGGCAGACAGCGTTAGGCCCGCCGGGTTTGGCCCACGACCAGTACAGATGATCCCGGGGTGAGGGAGAGGAGGTGAAAAGGGTGTCAGCTCCAAACGGAGCTAGAGAAAGGCCTGGGAGGGGAGAAGGGGAAGCCAAGGAACAATAAAAAGCAATAAAATGAAATGGAAAGGAAGGGGAGGGGAGGAGAGGGACTCGCCAGGGTCAGAAAGGCAAGAGGGTCGAAGAAGACACAGCCTAACATACGTTAATCGTGCAGGAGGGAGGAAAGGGGACACCGCGGCGCCACACTTCGGGGGTGAGGGTGTTGCGACCTGCTGATCACTCCAGATCTGTCCATCAGGACGGCTCCAGAGCGCAGGCCCCAGCGAGAGCGGTGAAGCCGGCGCCAAGAAAGCCGGCCCGCGCCCAGCACTAGGCGACCGACCCCCAGCTGAGAAGCAGGGCCCCGGCTGCGTAAGCAACCTCACCCCACCCACCGGGGCCGAAAGGCCGATCGTCAAGCGCTTTCGAGGAACGCGAGTGGGGAAGCTGTGAGCGCTGACACTGGCAGTGCCCTCCCTAGCGCACGTCAAGCCCCAAGGTGCAGACTCCCGCCAGCGGAGAACTGCTCGGGTACTAGCGTCGAGGAAGGCGCCCGGCGCCAGCAGGGGACCCCAGAGCCCGGGCCGTCCCGGCGCGAACGGTGACAGGGGACCGGCGTCCCCGACGCGCTCACCTTTGAGGAAGTAGACCCGCGGGCCGGCGGGCAGGCAGGCGAGCAGCGAGGTGAGCACAACGCGCGCGGCGCTCTCCTCGCGCAGCTTCTGCCAGTGGCGGCTGCCCTGGTCCAGCACGACCACGGCCGCCACGCCGCCGCCGCCCTCCTGCAGCAGCCGCGCGCGCGCCGCCTCGTCCGGCAGCACGTAGCGCGCCGACACCGCGCCTCCGCGGGCCCGCCGCAACACCACCGAGTTGAGGTTGACGTTGAGCGAGCCGCGCACGCTCGAGGCGGCGAAGGCCAGGTAGGGCCGGCAGTCGAGCACCACACAGCGCGCCGCAGCCTCCTTGCGGAGCATCTTGCGCAGCTGGCGCCCGTCGAGCGACGTGACCTTCATGCCGCCGCCGCCCAGCGGCCACGCGCCGTGCGCCCCGCAGGTGCCCACAGCCAGGGTGACCGCCGGCGAGGCCCGGGAGGGCGACCCGCAGGGCTGCGGCCGGCCGACCGAGCCCGGCGCCGGAGCGACCGCTCAACTCTTCTTTCCCGCCCTGCACGCTCGGCAGCCGGCCCGGCCACTCGCCGCCCCAGAAGCCGGGGATTCCGCCGGCAGCTCAGCGTTTTATGTGAATGGGTGTACAGCCTGTGACGTGGCTGCCCATATAAGGCCGAATAAGGGTATTTCCCCGCCCCTTCGGGCTGTGGCCACGCCCCCCGGGAGCCGGACGCGCTGGGCGGGCGCCGAGCGTTAGTCAGCCTGAGAAAGAGGAAGTGGAAGGCAGCTCGCTGTGCTCTCTGTGGCGCTGCGCGGAGACACTCACTCGCGCATCACCGGGGACTGCCGGTGGGGTGTCAGGAACGCCACGAGGCCGAGGTGACCCACGCTGTGCGGGAAGAGGAGGAAGCGGGGGAGGCGGAGCTGGCGTCGCGCCGTGGGTTTAGAGTTTCATAGACGTAGGTTCAGAACCCGCTAGGGGCCGGGCCAGGCACCGCGGTAGGCAGAGCTAGGGGCGCCCTCGGCCAGTGCCCCCAGATGGATCTGACGTAGATTTTGATCCTTAACCGTCTTTACGCGGGAAATGACATGATAGCTGGAATTTGCTTCGAAGGCTGGGCTATCGACTCAAGATTGGGCTTGTGTTGTTATGGTTGAAGCTTGGTGATGGGTACCTGGAAGTTCATTATACTGTTTTCTCTACTTTTCTTTATATTTTGAAATTTTCCATAATAAAAGTACCTCAAAGTAAAAGTGGAGAGAGAAGAGCCAGCAACTAATCTCCCCAAATGGGTTCTGCCCTCAAAGGATTGATGGTCCTTTTCTTTGTCACACTCCCAGTAAAAATTAGAATAATTCTTTTTTGAGGAACCGTTTTCTGGGTCCCAGAAAAATCTGTCCTGAAATCAGCTGCAGCATCAACATGCACCGTTGATGGAGCTCAGCCCAGCCAACTGTACAGGTGGCTTCTGGATTTGGGGGATTATCTGTGGCTCAAGTATAATCCCAGGCTGTCTGCCCCGGCCAGTCCCCAGCAGCTTCAGGCTTCCCATCCCCGATCTTGGGGAACTGGACACGATTCACCCATTCAGCAAGTATTTACTGAGGGTCAGCTTTGTGCCCTGGTAGCTGCAGGGACATGCTTGAGGGAAGCATGCTTCTACCCCCAAACTCAGGACTAACCATTTTATTGTGAGCCTGAGGCAGGAGGGGACTGCCTGATGGAAAGCAGCCTGCCTCCACTAGGGAGGGGCTTGTTTACTACCGACAGAGGGGAGTGAGGTTTTTAGAAGGAAGCAGAAGTCCAATTCTGAAATCAAATGCAGTCAAACCAGACAACAGCTAGCTGACCATTGCCTCTGGGTCTCAGATGCCTTCAGTCAGAGGCACTGTCCTCCCGCTGCCAGTGGAATCCCAACGAAGATGTGATGCCGTGGGGGGGGTTTCTTTCTTTGGGATTATACGTGCCAGCCTTCCCTGCAATCTGCTCCTCCTCTAGTGTCACCCAGCCCCAGACATTTCAACCTACAACCACACATGTGTGGAACACCCACATGGCCAGGCTCTGTATTGGTTGCTGGACACCAAAGTGAGCAGGACTCACTCTGCTCCAGCTGCCCCCGGCTCGGAGAGGAGGCTTGGTCCAGCCTACAGACCTCTTTTTATTTTTTTAAATTAATTTATTTATTTGCTGCACCGTGGCATGTGGGATCTTAGTTCCCCGACCAGGGGACCAGGGATCGAACCCCTGCAGTGGAAGCGTGGAGTCTTAACCACTTGACCACCAGGGAAGTCGCCACAGGCCTAAGGTCCTGTAGTCAGTGTGGAAGAGCATCCACGGTGTGCGAGGTGGGCCATGGGGGTGAGCTTAACGAGAGTGAATCAAGGTGAGCCAGGCCATGGAGTGGGAGAGTGGAGGACATTCCAGGCAGAGAAAACTGCTTGCGGTAAAGGGAAAAAAACCAAGAACCCAGCAAAAGGTATGTGCTGGAGGTACGTGGGAGACTAAGGCATTTCTGGCATTTATTAGAAAGTTATGCAGGCTCAGGTGACAGAGGGACTTGTGTGCCATTTAAGGCATTTGGATCTTATCGTTTGGCTGGAGCAGCCCCAGATGAGGGCGTTACTCAGTGAGTTGGTCAGGTGAGCATTTGGGGACCTCACTGAGGTGGCACTGTGGAGGATGGATGTTTTATTTGCAAGTGGAGGTGGGGTCCAGAGCGGCGTCAGGGAGACAGACAGGCGACTTTTGTGGGTAATCCAGGCCTGAGCTGATAAGGGCCTGCCGGAACTTGGCAGTGATAGCAGCAATTGAAGAGGCCACACAGATGGGAGAGACATTTAGGAAGTAAATTGCCGGAAGGGATGGGATGGCGGAGAGAGGAGTAGAGGGTGACTGAGTAAATGGTGACACCTTTAGATAGGGACCCTATAGGAACAGGTCCGGGTGTGTAGCAGGAGAGGGGGCGGGGGGTGACGTTTAGACTTATTAGTAAATAGGAGTTGATCCTGGGCCACCCAAGAGGGTAGTGGAAAGGTGGCCTGGCAAACAGTGCAGGAAGGTCGTCCATCAGTGGATTGCTCTTGTCACGTCCCACCCCAACGGATCACCAAGTCCCTGGCTTCCAGAGACTCTGCCTTCCAGATCTCATTCCTAACCTGCCCTTTCTAGTTCCATGGCCAGGGCCAGCTTCCTGGGTGTGTGGCCTGTGTAGCTGCACAAGGCCGTCCTTAGAGGGCCTGACGCTTGGTTCGATGCTCTGCTATCACTCTCTTGAAATTCTTTTTTTTTTTTTGCGGTACGCGGGCCTCTCACCGTTGCGGCCTCTCCCGCTGCGGAGCACAGGCTCCGGACGCGCAGGCTCAGCGGCCGTGGCTCACGGCCCCAGCCGCTCCGTGGCATGTGGGATCCTCCCGGACCGGGGCACGAACCCGTGTCCCCTGCATCGTCAGGCAGACTCTCAACCACTGTGCCACCAGGGAAGCCCCTGAAATTCTTGATAATTTTTGGACAAGGGACCCTGAATTTTCCTGTTGCACTGGGCCCCGCAAATTATGTAGCCCGTGCTAGCCATAGCTGTAGTTAAAGGGCCCCATTATGCCCTGCACTGGGCCCTACAGTAGTAGCATCCTGCCTCCCAATCGCCAAGCCCTCTCCTTTCTCTCTTGTCTTCTGCAATGTGATCTTTTTAAGCTTAGATCAGAGCACAGAGCCCACCTGCTCTGCTCAAAAACCCTCAGTGGCACCTACGCACTGTCTGATAAAACCCAAATTCATTAGTGGAACATCAAGGTCCTTGTTCTAGCCAGTTGGCCGTAACCCACCTCCAGCCTCATTTGTCTCCTTCCTTCCCCCTTCCCCCTTCCCCCAGCCCCAGGCTCCAGTCACACAAAACTGCCTATTTCCTAAACTTGCCCAGTATTTTGCTGCCTCCACACTTTTCTACAGGACTTGAGGGCCTCCCCCATTCCTTTGTTAGGAATCCTTCCCTGCCTTCACACACCAGCTCCAGAGCTACCAGTTGCACCTCCAAGAAGGCCCCCCTTAATCCCCCAGCCTGTTAATCAGTCGCCCTCCTGGGTGTTCTCACATTGTGCAGTTTCCCCCTCCCCCAACAGAGTGTTATCTGTCCTGCCATTAGTTTGAAGGCTCCCAGGCCATACTCAGGACTTATCCCACCATCTGTGACCCAGTCATAACACCCAGCACATGGTAGGAGCTCAGGCAATGTTGGTGGAATGGAATCCAGTGCTTGCTGAGGCTTGAAAGCAGCAGGCATTTTAGGAGGCACCCAGGGGAAAAGTTGGCCACAGCATAAATCAGGGCCTTAGACCCTGGGTCAGGAGGCAAGATAGGAAGCTGTGGACGCACAGGCCCTAGGATCAGGAACTAGAATTCAGAGGCCACAGGCCTAGGAGGAGGAGGAGTGTGTCTGAGACTGGAACTGTTTAAATAATCATGCCTCTCTCCACCCGCCACCCCCTGCCCACTGCTTTGGAATGGGAGTGAGGGGGGTTCAGGGAAGGAAGCAGAATTTAAATTAACATGAGCGTATGAGGCAAGACCTTGTTCTGTTTGTCATTCGCTCTCCCCTGCCAGTTCTACTCAGAGTCGGGCAAGGAGATTTTTATGTTTCTTCACCCTCCTTGACCGGTCATCCTAGTCCTCAGGTCCCGGTTCATCATTGCGATCTGGTGTTCTTACCCTTTGAAGGGTCATAGTGCCCCTTTTTAAAAAGTGTGGGCCTGTTCCTTGGAAAAGTGCACACACAGCTTTCAGCTTCCAATGTCAGGGAGTTTCACGGACCTGGGAACTCCTGTGATCGTCCCTGCTTCCTTCCTCTGCCCATAAAGTGGGGCCAGGTGGCCTGTGGGGATGGATCAGAGGGTGCCCCAGAGTGCCACCCCGAAGCCAACCCAAGGGTCCTCTAGCAGCTCCAGCCCTCAGACGATGCATTTTGCCAGCTCTCTTCATTTGCTTGTTTCTCATCATGAAAGTAGCGCGTTTGCTCGTTGTTGAAAAGGTGGAAAAAGCAGAGACGTGAAAATGATGGGTTTTTTTTTTAAGAGCACTACTTTCTTTGGTGTTAACATCCCCAATCAAGACTGCTGTTGGGTCTAGACCCAAGACTTGCTTCCCACCATCTTGGTGAAAGGAAAGAGCACTGGACTAGGAGTCAAAGATCTGGATTCCTGTCCAGCCTCTGCTATGACCGGCTTCTGTTGTTTCCCTAATATTTGTAGAATGCTTTTTGTGTGTGTAGGTGTTTTTCTCCCCATGACCCTCCCATCTCCCTTGCCCCCAAGATCTTAGAGTGGAATGAATACAATGTTCACTCAGGGGTACAGGCAGCACTTGCTGTGTGACTGTTGAGAATCACTCACCCTTTTGTTTTCCTGTCATGGTTTCCTCTTCTATAAAATAGGGACATTAGTGCCTATCTGCTAATGGTGAGTGACAATGACATAATATACATAAAGCTGTATCCTGACGCAAGCATAAGGTATTTGTATGGTTGTTGCTGCTATTAATAATATCCATCAGCAAAGCATTTACTCAGTCAAATCCTGATGCACTGGTACATTCAGTTTCCTCTTCTGTAAAATGGGAGTGAAAATAGGACTTAGCTCATAGGTTACTATCAGGATTCAGTGGGCTAATCCACGAAAGGTACTTAGAACAGTGCCTGGTGCATATTAAGAACTCAATAAACATTAACTAGTTGAACAGACTGTAGTATTTTTTCCAGCCAAGAAAAGACTTTTCTAATGGCACAGGAAAAAAAAGACGGGGGTAGGCATGACAGGGAAGAAGGAGTTACTTGCTGTCTAATTCAGCTGTCAGTGAAAGAAAGAATTACTAGAATCCTGTGAACTTGTTCTGAAGGCTTACTGAGTACAAAAGGATATTTAAAGAGTAAAAATCCCCAGACCCACTTACAGTAAACTAGGAAGGACAAGAAGCCATTCACACAATAATAAGTGCTAAGTTAGGTGGTTTTGATATTGAGACCTGAAGAAACTTTACAGAAGACAGATCAATAAAGCCTGGAGCATTAGAGCAGGCAAGTCTGGAAGAGGGGTTTCGCTTTGATAACTCACCCCTCCAATTGTAAGAGCAAGGACTTTGGAGTGTGACGTTTAAGTCCCTGGTTTGCCGCTTAGTGATTGTGTGACCTTGGACAAGTTACTTTACCTCTCGAAGCCACAGTTGTCTCATCTGAAAAAAAAAATGGGGCAGGGGCGGGGAGAGATAATAATAGTACCTACCTCATAGGGCTGATGAGAAGATTAAATGAAGTACCTACAAAAAGCCCTCTGCCTGCTGGAGCATGGTGAGGGCTCCGTGTGAGCCAGTATTTTTCTTTATGAAAAGTCACAGGCAGCACGGAAGCACAGAATCTTGGCAGTAAGGAATTGTAATTCTATTTTGAAATTTTCCAGGGAGGGAGCTTACTGCCTCATGAGGCATTTTTGAATGAGGCCAAAAAAGGGAACAAGCATATCCTGGGGTTTTTATGAGATGTCAGGTATGTCCTGAGCCCTTCACTTAATCCTCACAACCTCCCTGTGATGTAAGCACTATTGCCCCCATTTTACAGTTGACCAAGGACGAAGAGCTGAAGCTGGCTTCCCTGTATTTTCCACTCTTTGCTTCCAGGTCTGGAGAAATACTGTCTAAACCTAGACCCTCTTTGAAATATTTGAAGATGGTCATCTTGTCCCTTTCCCACCTTATCTTTTCTAAGATAACAGTCCTTGTTCCTTACTATAACTGTTTTCTGAATGCCTAGAAGATTTTTGTTTATTTGCCAGAACTCTTTACTTGTGATCCCTGAATGAAACGGGGGTGCAGCAGAGAATGTCCATTTACTCAAAGTTCAAAGGTCTGACCGAAAAAGAGTGGCTGTAGACATGGTTAGAGAAAGGAAGAGATGGAAGAGAGCAAACACTTGAAAGCAAAGATGCAGTTCTTCCCCTCCACTGGGGAGCCACAGACTATTTCTGAAGGATGCGAGGGGGATTTTTACCCCCAACTCCTAGCCTACCCCCTGCAGCATTTCAAGTCTGGCCTGGATGGGCATGGGGCATCCTTGAAAGCTACAGGAAGTGGGCTGGGTGTGAGAGGATGTTAGAAGGAGCAAGTTTGTGGTCCCTCCAGCTTCACCATAGAGATTCTGGCTAGAAAGATAAATGGCTGGTAAAACTTGGTCTTTTTTTAAAAATGGGGAGTGTGTGCCCTTAAGTGAGCATTGTATTTGCTCCATACTAAGACTCGGGGCAGTGAGGATGGGAAGGCCATGGGGAGAAAACCACCTATATGTGAAAAATCTACAGCCTCTGAGTAGAGATCTCTCTGGCTGCTGGTTTTCTCTCCCCCCTTCCCCCCCAACCCCGTGCTGTGTGGTGCCTGGAGCTGTGTCCCACACTCCAGTCTTTTACCACCTTCATGGACTTTGCAATATCTGAGTACTACCTCCTCTATCATTCCTGAAATTGATTTTTCAGAGACTCATTAAACAAACAAACAAAAAACCAACCCATATTTTGTCCTAAACAGTAGTCTCTGAGGTTTAATAATCTAATTGTGGTTTTTTGTAGTAGAAATTAAAATATATGACAATTCAAATAGACTTTCATCTGTATTCCACCTACAGTCACTTCTCCTGCCACTGGGATGCCACTCTGTGCTTGGAGAAACAGTGATTGCGTTCTGGAGTAAAGGAGACAAGCGTCGGGCCCAGACTCTGGAAGTCGCCAGCAGTGCAGTCTTGTACAAATGGCTTAGACTCTTCCAAGGGACAGTTTCTTCTTAGTAAAGTTGGGATAATTAACAAGTTGTAAAGTAAAAACAAAATAATATACTTGAAAGTACCGTGTAAAATGCTTGGGATATTCCTTCTATCAGTAACTTCCTTGCTCCTGGGGAAGGTGGGGTCAGGAATCCTACCTCCTCTGGCCTAGAACTAGTGGGAAAACATTCCTAAACCTCAAGACTTCAGAGTCAGGGCACTGCCTAAGGTTCCACCAGCCAGGGCTCCGCCCCTCACCTGCTGTGGGACATTGTGGGAGTCACTCCCCTGCTCCATGCTACGTTTCCTGTCTTTAAAGTGGGAGAAGTTTGGGCGGTGCTTCTCAAACTTGATTGTGCCTAAGATCACCTGGAAGCCTACTGAAATGCAGATTCTCCTCCTGGGGCTGGAGAGTCTGCATTTCCAACCAACTTCCAGGTGGTACTGTTGCTGCTGGCCACAGACCACACTTGGACTAGCAAGGAGTTATTTTACAACTCCTAGAGGTGTTGAAAGGTTTAAATTAGACAATACATCCTAAACATTTAGCCCCAGTGCTTCCTTCAGGAGCTTATCCAATAGATGGTACCACTATTATCAGTATTATAGTGATTGGTGTATATGGGGGTAGGGGTGGGTTGAGAGGTAACCCCAGATAGAGAAGAGGTTGATGAGAATTCTTGTAACTGTGGGGTTTGGAAAGAGCAAGTCCTAGCTTTATAACCCATGCCATAGCTGTGTGAGTTTGGCCAGATCTCTTGACCTTTCTGAGCCTCAGTTTCCCCCTCTACAAAGGGGAGGGTGGTTGAATTAGATGGTGTCTAAGGATTCTCTCAGCTTTAAATCCAAACTTGAGGCCAGTGATCTCTGCACCACCCCCACCACTAAAGGACACATAACAGGCCTGACCTTGGCCATAACCTTGAGCCACATCTGTTGCAGGGATGGGCCTGCTCAGAGCCCGCCTTGACTGCAGGGAGGATGAATAACTGGAGAGCCCAGCTTGGTGCCCTTGGTGTTCCTTGAGCTCTGAGTGACATCACCCCCGGAAGCCTCTGTTCCTTGGGCCTCATGCAAGGTTCTGCCTGCTAGGGGGGGAGGATTTGCAACCGGGATGGGAGCAGGCTTGTCACGAGTTCAGAAAATGGATGTAAAAGGAGGCATTTCAACATTCCATCCCACTGCTGCACTGCACCGGAGGCAAAGGTGATTCACGAGTAGACTCTTTGTAAGCATGATGCCAACCCTTCCACATACCCCTCCAGACTCTGGTGTGGAGACCCAGGTGGCCAGAACCTGCAAGAAACTCGCCCGTCAGTGGAAGAAATAGGCATCCAGCAACCTAGTCCCCAAGCGAGAAGAACAGGCCTGCTGAGATGCTTGAGTCCCATGGCTGCAAGCACCCTGCCAGTGCAGCCCCTTTATTAATCCACAAGTCTGTATGGAGCCCTCACCAGGAGCAAACATTTAGTGAGCACCTGCTGCATACCTCTGGCTAAGCAAGTTCACCTGAATAACTGATTTAACCTCACTACATCCCAGTGAAGAGAGCCTGGTACAGAAGGGGGCATCCAGGTTCAGAGAGGTTAAATGACTTGTTCAGGGTCACACGGCAAGACATCCAGCAAGGTTCACAGCCTGAGCAGAGCCCACCAGGTTGAGCTGACACCCTCCCTTCTCTCTCCTCTATTATGAACTTGTATCAAAACCCCTGTCCTGGGCTTCCCTGGTGGCGCAGTGGTTGAGAGTCCGCCTGCCGATGCAGGGGATACGGGTTCGTGCCCCGGTCTGGGAAGATCCCACATGCCACGGAGCGGCTGGGCCCGTGAGCCATGGCTGCTGAGCCTGCGCATCCGGAGCCTGCGCTCCGCAACGGGAGAGGCCACAACAGTGAGAGGCCCGCGTACCGAAAAAAAAAAAAAAAAAAAAAACCCTGTCCTTCATGGTTACACTCGATTATTTATGTTTCCCTCTCCCCGCCCCGAGCGAGGGAGGAGCCAGCTCCTAAGGTCCCTGCAGCCATAGTGCCTAGCCTGGACCACAGCTGACCCTAGGAAGACATCTTGCCCAATGGGAACTCAGATCCTAGCACTGTACTGCTCACTCCAGGGCTGAGAGGGGAAGGAAGAAGAGCCCAGGGCTTCATTCCTGACCTCAGGAGCTTACTGTCTGGGTGTTAGGGACCCAAATCTGAATCTTGAAAGGGAAAGAGGGTCCATGAGTCAGGCTGGACTTGGTTATAGATTCAAGGGGCTGGGAAACCCAGAGGAAGGGGAGATGGTTGAGGGCCCAGCAGTCAGGGTGGGCCAGGGAGAGGTGTAAGAACTGAAAGCAGGGAGGGTTTACATGGGCAGAGGGGAGAAGCTCGGCCACTGAAGGAGGCAAGGGAGGTGGCGGCAGCCAGGTGTCCTCTCCGGGGAGCAGAAGGCCATCCTGGTGGGGGGCAGGGAGGCTCTGGGGATGGTAAGGAGGTGGGGGAGGTTACGTCTAGGAAATACGGCCCGTTTTGTGCAATCAGGCCTTGCGCCGATGAAGCCTGAAAATGGTGATTACCCTTTGGCCTAGTAATTCCACTTCTGGGAAATGATCGTAAGGAAAATCTTCAAAACATGGGGGACGTAAAGCTCTACTTACAATAGTGTTCATCACAGAGCTATTTATACGAAGGTAAAAATGGAAGCAGCCAAAACATTTCTCATAAGAGAATGGTGAAGAAATCGGTACATTCAGCAGCCATCACGTGTGACGTTTTCAAAGATTCTGAATGATGTTCAAAATCAATTATGTTAAAATATTGAGGGAAATGGCAGGTTACAAATGACAACGACAGCTGCATTTATTAAGTGCTGTTTGCTAGGCACTCAGTGCTTTACATATTTGGCCTCATTTAATCAATACAACCATCCCAAGAAGGTGGAATGACTTCCGCAGAACAGATTCGCATGCAGAGTGAGGCTCTCCCAGGTAGGGGTGGAAGAGCTGGGATTTGAGCTCTGGTCACACTCCAGTGTGTGCTGACCACCACCTGATGTAACACGATCACTTCTAGCCAGGAGACCTGAGAGAAATATAGCAAATATTAACAAGGGTTCTTTTTTTCAGGGTGGGAGGTCTGTGCGGGGGGTGTGATCCCCCCTACTTTTCTGTATTTTCCGAATTTTTCCTTATGAAGTTGTGATACTCTTTTTGTATATTTACCATATTTTCAGTTATGTATTCTGCTTATCATTCTGCAACTTCGTTTTTTCCATTTACTAGTAAGTCTCAGTGCTCTTATCTTCCAGATGCCCTTTAGTCTTTTGGGGGGGCCTCAGAACATTCCATGGTACGGATTTGGCATAATTTATTTATCTGGATCTCCTATTGAAGGACATCCTAGTCTACACCTCTTTGGGCAGAGGGTTTTGTTTGCTTTTAACAGAAAAGAATAAACTGGGGGGAGAAGTACTTCTAGGTGGCTGTACATGTGGCTTTGGCAGATTGGGGTGGAGGGATTTAATTAGGGGCTCCAGATTCAAGGATGGTCCCTGTTCGTAAAAATGGCCAGCTGGAGTGGGTGGGTCTATTTGAAGGATGAGTTTCTGGTGTCTTAGGTTTCCAGTAATAATATCCCCACACCCCATACTCCCCCTCGGGGCAGCTCTATCAGCTGACTCCCCTTGGCAGGTGTAGGACTTTTCTCTTTGGAGGAAGTTATAGATTACGATCCCTTCTGCCTTGGCTTCATATTGACACACGGCTTAATTTTGTTTTACTGTGGGCAAATCCTCTTCAGGAAGTCAGTTACTCCAATGCCTCTGGGCTACCAGGATATGCAGAACTGACGCTACTCCATTCAGTTCTACCAACTTCCCTGGAGGTCTTTCATAACAAATAGAGTCTGAAAAACCGGAACCTCAGTCAGTTCCTTACACCTGCTGTGTGGCCTGCAGCCAACTTTGTTAGGGCCCTGGGCTGTGTGCTTCATTTATATGGAAGAAGGGGCCAGAGTTAGAAGATTTCAACCAGCTCCAACCTTCTGCTGCGATCCTTTGAGGCCTTAGTGAGAAAGGCACAGCGCTGCCTCTTACTAGCTGTGCGATCCGGGGTAGGTTATTAACTTCTCTGAGTATCAGTTTCTCATTTTTTTTTGTTTTTTTTTGTTTTTTGCGGTACGCGGGCCTCTCACTGTTGTGGCCTCTCCCGTTGCGGAGCACAGGCTCCGGACGCGCAGGCTCAGCGGCCATGGCTCACGGGCCTAGCTGCTCCGCGGCATGTGGGATCCTCCCGGACCGGGGCACGAACCCATGTCCCCTGCACTGGCAGGCGGACTCTCAACCACTGCACCACCAGGGAAGCCCTAGTTTCTCATTTGTAAGGTGGGGAGAGTGAAATACCTGGTAGGGTTTTGCAGATTAAATGAACTACTGCCAGGAGTTTGGTGGCTAGCACAGTAGCTATGCCTGGAAGCTGAGCAATGAATTATGGGTGTAATACTTAAGGATCCTTAGAATGGAAGCCCCTCGGCTCCCTTGAGCCCAGTCTCCAAGAGGTTACCTGGGGCTGCCCAGGAGAGCTTGGCTTTGAGATCCACTGATACAGGCAGGGAAGCCTATTCGTTTCTCAGCCAACAGGATGGTACCCTGAACTACCTAAGCTAAAAAGCAAGAACAACAACAAACAAGCCCCCCTTTCTAAAGGCAGCTCCTAAGCCTGTAAGAGTCCAAACTCGCCCAGCTGCGATCTGGCCAGCATGTTATGTACCTCCTCTCGCTTCATCCATAGATTTGTCTTCATCACATCACTTCATCCTTAGCCTCGGCAGCCAGAACATCAACCTACAGCTTCTAAGAGGGGAGGCATCACTTATTGAAGTTTAAAGATCTGGTCCAAAATGTATTATTAGAGAGTGAAAAAACTAAGTGAAACAAAAGGTCTGGAACTACTATTGTAGGAAAAGAAAAAAACCACTTAACTAGGTGGGTGTGTGTTTTTATAGACATATAGACCTTCTTGTTCTTACCTATATTCTGCTGGTATAAGAAATTCCCTAGTATAAAAGCTATTATCAGCTAACGGCAGCCTCTTTGGGGGAGTGAAGGGAGCTCCCCCTGTTTACTTTCTTTTTTTAAAAATTTATTTTAAAAAGGTTTTTGGCTGTGCCACACGGGATCTTGGTTCCCTGACCAGGGATCGAACCCGTGCCCCCTGCCCTGGAAGCACAGAGTCTTAACCACTGGACCACCAGGGAAGTCCCCCTGTTTACTTTCTTTATTGTTTGACTTTCTGATAATGAGCACACCTTTTGAGAGAGGCAGTCATTGTAGCAGTCAGGAATGAGGGGTATGTTGGAGTCAGACCATCTTGTTTAGCTTCAAACTCAGGTATGTGTCTCTGGATCGGACACTGAAGCTCTTGCAGCTCATCTGTAAAGTGGGATGACAGTAATAACACAGCTGACCGCATGGGGTTGTTTAGAGGGTTAAACAAGGAGATGCATATGCTTAGCACAATGCCTGGCACTCAGTAAACACTCAGTGAAGTTCAGCTGTTACTATTACTTGTATAACTAAAAATAACAAGTATGTAAATATTTCTTTGTCTATATATGTAAACATAGGACGGATATCTTGAGGCTGCACATGCCTTCCTGTGATACACTCAGCCCCATAAAAAGGAATGTGAGAGAGGAAGACAGAAAAGGGAATGACTGCCTGTTGACTAGCCAGCTCTGAAAGCCCCTGCCCCATGCCATGTTCTCTATTCTCACAAGAGGGGCAATTAAAGAAAACACTGGCGTGGGAGAGGGGAAAACTTTTAAAGGCCCAGAATAGAGGCCACCCGACCCCCAACACTGCCCCAAGGCTTAGCTGGTGACAAGGCTGGAGAAGGGACACAGGTTTGTACTGTCTCTTGAACTGGGAGCTTCTGGGGCAGGAAGGAATTAGAGCTGTCCAACTCATTCGCTCATTCAATGAATATTTATTGAGGGCCTGTGCTATGCCAGCCAGCAGGTCTAAGCCCAAGGAGACAGCGTGGACAAAGAAGACCAAAACAGAACAAAACAGCAAATAAACAAACAAAAGCTTATAATCAGAGAGCTTACATTCTAATGGAGGTAGATAGACACTAAACACAATGAGTAAGACTAGTGGCCTGTGGAATAGTCATAAATGCCACGGAGAAAAATTAAACAAGGAACAGTTTAGGGGTTACAGGGATAGGTTGCAAAGGAGCTCAGGAGGTAGAATTATGGGGGGCCCCAAGCAGAAGGCAGAGCGTTCCCCGCAGTTCAAGTCTCTGTAGATTTCTTTTCTTTCTTTCTTTCTTTCTTTCTTTTTTTTTTTTTTGCGGTACGCGGGCCTCCCTCTGTTGTGGCCTCTCCCGTTGCGGAGCACAGGCTCCGGACGCGCAGGCTCAACGGCCATGGCTCACGGGCCCAGCCGCTCCGCAGCATGTGGGATCTTCCCGGACTGGAGCACGAACCAGTGTCCCCTGCATCGGCGGACTCTCAACCACTGCGCCACCAGGGAAGCCCCTCTGTAGATTTCTGAACCGCATCCTTATTCAGAAGGTCTCCTTGAGTCCCAGCCCTCAGAGATCCCCAAACCAGGTGTGTCTCTGACTGCACATGGAAGGTCCCAGCTCCGGGAAACTGAAGGCAGGGTTAAGGCACTCAGCCTCCATGAGAAAGTCATCCAAACACTGCTTTGAAAGGCAAAAACCAGGGGAGCCCCGCTGAAGCAATGGTTCTTGGCCTTGAGTGGCCTGACGTCACTGGGTGGGGAGGCGGGGTTGTTAAACTTACGATTTCTGGATCCTGCCACAGACCCCAAACCTCACGGTCTCTTGGGGTGGTCTGCCGGGCACCCCACCGGGAGAAACACAGGTTGGTGGATTATATATGACCCAGACATTCATCTCTAGGTACACTAACATGCCCTATCACCCCTGGAATCTCAAAAACACTAAGAGATTCCCGCCCCGTGAACAACCTACTTATTTTAATAATAATGGCTGCCTTTTACTGAGCACTTAAACTGTGCGCAGGGCTCTCTGCTGAGCACTTCAGATTTATTATCTTCCTTTAAGCTTCACAGCAACCTGGTGAAGGAGGTAACATTCTCATAAGGAAGCTGAGGCACAGCGGTCAGTGGCAGACGTGGGACGCAGACCTAGGCTTGCCTGACCCCAAGCTACGTTCCGAAGCTGTTGCCTGCACTGCACCCCTGCAGTGCTCCGCTGGGCCCTTCTGGGGCTCCTCTCCACAGCTGGATTGCAAACGGCTTGGTGCCAAAGTTGGCTCTTAGGCTGTTTATATTCCTCAGACAGAATTTTCTTGAATTAACCACACTTGCCTGCTCAGAAAGAGCTAAGAGAGCGTTCGCTTTCTCCCCAGCTCTCGGACCCCCAGCCCCTGAAATCGCATCTCTTCCTCCTCCTTCCTAAGTGGACGGAGCCAGTCCTCGCTGAGCTCCTGGGACTCTACTCACTTTCCTTGGACATTTACCAGAGGGCCTTGTATTTGAGTTCTCAGCCTTCCCTGCCCTCCCTTCCCCTGCCCCTCCCCTCCCCTCCCCTCCCCTCTCCTCCCCTTCGCTTCCCTTCCATGAGTTCCTCTTGGGCTGTGAGCTCCTGGCTGGCTTCTCCCCATCTGCCTCCCAGGAGATAGCATATAATAGGCTCAGTGAATTCAAGGGGAGCTGGTTGATAGCATTCAGACTCTAGATTTCTGTGGCCATAAACCAAGGACTATCTTTTTTTTTTCTTCTCTAAATCACATTCATTTTTATTTATTTATTTATTTTAAAATTAAAGTACAGTTGACTTACAATATGATATTAGTTGCAGGTGGACAACATAGTGATTCAATATTTTTATAGATTATACTCCATTTAAAGTTATTATAAAATATGGTCTATATTCCCTGTGCTGTACAATATATCCTTGTTGCTTATTCATTTTATACATAGTAGTTTGTGTCTCTTAACCCCCTACCCCGTATCTTGCCTCCCTCCCAGTCCTCTCCGCATGGTAACCACTAGTTTGTTCTCTATATCTGTGAGTCTGTTTCTGTTTTGTTATCTTCATTTGTTTGTTTTATATTTTAGATTCTACATATAAGTAATAACATACCATATTTGTCTTTGTCTGATTTCACTAAGCATAATACCCTCCTGGTCCATCCATGTTGTAGCAAATGGCAAAATTTCACTTTTTTTTTAATGGCTGAATTTTAAATATATATGCCACATCTTCTTTATCCATTCATCTGTTGACAAACACTTGGATTGCTTCCATATTTGGCCATTGTAAATAATACTGCTGTGGACACTGGGGTGCATGTATCTTTCCAAATTAGTATTTTCATTTTCATCGGGTATATACCCAGGAGTGGGATGGCTGAATCATATGGTAGTTCTATTTTTATTTTTTTGAGGAACCTCCACACTGTTTTCCATAGTGTCTGCACCAATTTACATGCCCACCAACAGTGTATGAGGTTTCCCTTTTCTCCACATTCTCGCCAACATTTATTGTTTGTTGTTTTTTTAACATTCATTTTTATTTAACTTATTGAGTACCTACTACATGCCGGGCACTGGGTCAGGTACTAGGAATTCAGTGATAGACAAGGTAAATGAGTTCCCTGCTGTCATGGATCTTCTTTCTAGTGGGGAAGACAGGTAATACACAAATAAACTCAGCAAAGCCAGCCTGTGTGGTAGGAGCTGGGGAGAAGGGAGAGCGATTATAGCTGGAGGCCAGAAAGGCCTTGCTGTGGCGGCATCATTTGAAGTAATGATGGAATGATCAAAAAGAGCCAGACATGTATGAATCATGGAAAGAATGTTCCAGGTCCTGAGGCTAGGACCAGTGTGGTCTGTTTGAGGATTCATGAATGCTACTGGGACTAGAACTTAGTGGGTGAGAGAGAGAATGGTAGGAGAGAACTTGGTCAGAAGTCCAAAATGGGTCTTACTTGGCTAAAAGCAAGGTGTCAGCAGGAACGTGTTCCTTCTGGAGGACCTAGGGGAGAAGCCATTTCCTTACCTTTTTCAGCTGCTGGAGGCTGTCTCATTTCTTGACTTAAGGTTCCCTTCCTCCATCTTCAAAGCCAGCAAAGGTGGGTTGAGTCCTTCTCACACTGAATAGCTCTGACTCTCCTGCCTCCCTCTTCCGCTTATAAGGCCCCTTGTGTTGACACTGGGCCCACCAAAATAATTCAGGTTAATCTCTCCATCTCGAAATTCTCGACTTAATCATATCTGCAAAGTCCCTTTGCCATGTAAAGTCACACATTCACAGGTTCCATCATTAGCGGGGCATTACTCAGCCACCACCACCAACACAAGCATGCCAGAACTCTTGATTTTGTCTCCCAAACCTGCTCTTCCTCTACCTTCCCCATCTAAGAATATGGCACCCCCATTTACCTACCCAAAACCTGAGGTCCTCCTTGATTCGTCTTTCCCTTGTGCCCCACCCCTGCCGCATTTCACACATCCAAAATTCATGTGTGTTCACCAAGACATTTCCTCTTCTACTACCCTCATCCAAGCCTCCACTGTCCCTCACCTGGACCTTGGCAGTAGCCTCCAAACTGGTCTCTGTTTCTACCCTATCCTCCCAACAGTTCATTTTTTTAAGCAGCCAGTGATCTTTCATCAGCACCCTGCTTAAAAGCCTCCAATGGCTTCCCATCTCAGAATTAAATCCATTCTCCTCACCATGGTCTGCAAGGCCCCACATAATCTGAGGCTCCCAGACCATCTCTTACCTTTCCCTCTTGCCCACTAAGGTAGATGAGCTGGGACTACTGAGAGTGTTTTCTACCCCAAACAGCAACAATGCCGTCCATTAATTGACCTCTCCTCCTTTGTCCGAGTTAAGCGTTTAATCCTCACAGCAACCCAAGAGAAACAGTTGGGATTGGATTCCAGAACAAAGATTTCATTCAAAATAACATTACTACTAATAAGTGTCCCTCTGACTCTCCACCCTCATTCTTCCTACCCCCACACCTTCCCTGCAGACCCTGGTCAAGGTGCTTTGAACTGTGGGAACTGTGCCTGATACACCACGTCCTTAGCATTGGCCACTGGGAGTGAAGCTCTACAGAGAAAATCCAAGTCTTCAACAGACTTATCTTAGGTGATTTCAGCAATAAGGAAGGTGATGCCAATGAAGCCTCTTACAGGAAGCCCTCTCTGATTGCTTCAGTCCCCAGAGCTCTTACCTTTCTCTCCACACTTAACAGTTTATTTCATTTACTTCCCAGCAGACCTTGCAGGGGCCATTATCACTTCACCTGTACATTTCACCCACAAAATATAAGCTCCTTGGGGGAAAGGGATTTTTGTTTGGTTTTACACTGCTGCATCCTGAGTGCCCACAAAGGGCCTGGCACATGGTAGGCACAGAAGTATTGGGTGGGTGAATATATCCTTTCTTGCAACCCACAGAGACTGGAGTCAATCTGGGCCAGACCCTGTCTGGGCTTCCAGGGGTGCAGAAATGACCCAAGTAACTGTTCACCCTCTGAGCTTGTGGGGGAGACAGACCGACCTGCGTGCTCACAACAGACTTTGCCAAAGGATGGAGGTGGCCATCATCAGGGGGACTGGACCTGCTCGTTGGAAGAGTGCAAATGGAACTTAGACAATTGTTGCCGAGTCTCTGCTGGGGCAGGCGGCGGTGGGCCTGGGGGAATGGAGAGGTACCATTGGACAAAAGTTAGGAGCACAGGCTCTGGAGCCCAAATGCCTGGGTCTGGTGCTCCTCCACCACTCACTAGTTATGCGATCTTGCCCCACTTATTTACTCTAAAGAAAAGTGCCGACTCCAAAACCTGCTGCAGAGAGATTCTGATCTAGCAGGTCCAGGCTGGCTAGGAGCCTGTGTAGTTCCCCCCACCCCAACAAGCAGCTCATGATTTGTTATAGATGGGCCATAGACCATGCCTTGAAAAACATTGACTTACAGGGAGAGAAGCTCATGCTGATCAGCAAACTGGAGTGTCAGGCTTGTAGCTCAGTGACATTTTTCAGCATGAAATCATAAATTGTTATTCAGGGTTAAACATTTAGGCATGATACTGCCCAGTAGGTGCCATGGAGAAGGCTTCAGGATAGTGGCCAAGGAGGATATCCAACAGGCCCTGTCTCCTCAGGTCAACCCAGGACACTTCCCAAAGGCAGGTAGCAAGGGACTCTGCAAATGTTTATTGATAGACTGATGGATGTTCTAGCTAAGCTCCAACTGGCCAGCCCCAGCCCCACACAGAGGTTCTGGGTGAACCCCAGGAACCCCAGGGAAGACCAGGTTGCTATGGGGGTTCAGGAGTTGGTGCCCGGCTCTGGTGTCTCCATGGCTTGACTTGAACCAGGGCCTCACAGCCAGGAGCTCTGAGAAGCCAGATGTAAATAAGGCCATGGGAGATGTAAGGGAACCTCTCTGAGCCTTAGTTGAAATGCATGGCCTGAGTGTTACCAGGGCAGTCTTCATTTATTCATTCCACAAATATTTAAGCACCAGTCAATGTGCCATGCTAGGCTAGGGATACAGTGATGAAAGAGGTGTCTGTACTCAGTGACCTTATATTCCAGAGGGGAATCAGATTATAAGCAAATAAAATACATAAGTTAATATAAGAGGGTAATAATGAAAGGAAGATCATAAATGAGAGTAATTGGATGGAGGGCAGGAATTTACTTTTTTTAGTTAGGGTGATCAGAGAAGGTTTCTTTGAGGAGATGACATTTATCCTAAACCTGGATGAGAAGGAGCCAGCTATGTAGGATCTGAGGGAATCATCTTCCAAGTGTCAGGGCATGGCATAAGCAAAGGCCCAGGGGTGGGGAAGTGCTTCAAATGGACTGTACAGCGCCTTCTAAAGTGTCCTCAGGACGGGGTCATTTAGCCTCTGTGTGGCTGTCTGCACTGTAGGGGGCTCACAACTCTCATCTCAGGGACTATAAATTAGGAAGTCATGTTATAACCATGGCAAATACTGATGCAGAACCTCATGCCAACAATAACCTTTTCTCACCTGAGCCTCACAGTCGGCCCTTCAGGTAGGTACGACACTGTGATCTGGGCCTTTTCCTGATTGGAAAGCTGAGACTCAGAGAGTGAAGCATGCGGCCCAGGTCACATATTCGTCAAGTGTCAAAACAGGGATTCGAATCCAGGGCAAACGCTAGAGCCCGGGACTCATAATAGATCCGCGGCATGCATGGCATTGTTGAGTTGATGTGCTTTCGCACCCGCCCGCCACCCCCGCTTCTCTCTGAAGCTGGGACTCTTGGGCCTGGAGGCCCCGCCTCTCCTGAGGCCAGTAACTTGGCCACCCGGCCTGCTGGGCCCTGGTCCCAACACCAAGGGCCGCCCCTCTGGCACAATTGGCGTGGGATTCCTGAGGGCTGCAGTCTGGGGGTGGTGAACCAGATCGGCCGGGCTGGAAACCATCCTTCTAGGCAACTCCTTCCAGGGGGAAGAGCTTCTGGCCCTGAGCGGTGCTCGGTTCCCAGCTGCCTCCAACCTGCCCCCTCCACAGCCCCAGACGTCCGCTTGACTCAGCCGGACCCCTGTGTGTGGGCGTCCTCTGGGCTTCCGCAACATCCTGTGTTCTGCCTTCTGCTTACCTTTTTTCCATTCCCAGGGAATCCCTCCCATCAGGGTTTGTTTTTACACCCTGGAGCCGACCAGCCCACAGAACAATTAAAATGGCTCCCCCAGGATCACCCCGAGCCATTCCTGCATTACACAGTCAGCCTCCAGCCTCCAGGGTCTGGCAGGAGCCTCCCTCCCTCCCTAAGGCCTCAAGTTCTGCCCTTTCTTCAGCCTACACGTTAGGACCTTCTCTTCCAAAGAGCCTCACTGTGTTCCCCACTCCCCGACTCTTATTCCCTTTGCTGTCTGAGCCTTGGGAGTGGACATCTGTCATGTTTGTCTGACCTGTCATCCTTTCCGCTGCTCTCTCTGACGATAGGACTCCCTTTTCTCTGAGTAGCCCGCCCCTCGTCCGCTCCCTGAGATTTGATGAGGCCTCCAATCACATAATACCCTTTCTTCGGGCCACTGTGATTGGCCCAGGGATGGACCTGTGACCCAAACCAGGCCAATTTGAATCCTTGCCTGGGATTTTGTGAATGGAACATAGGGAGAAAAACCCATCTCTCCTTCCTTTGGGTTTGCCAAACTGACGTGGTGCATGATGCAAGCCAGGCTGGCAGTATCTGCATCCCTTATTCTCCTTCTTTCACCAGAAGGAAGGTCCCCAAGCTACCCATCCAAAGTGGGAGAAAATGAGGCCAACACACAGAGAGAAACAGAGAGTGAGGAAGTGAGTCGCTCATTATTCGAGTTTTTAGAGTTCCTGGTCCTGGCCTCACCTCAATTGACGAGACAGACTTGCTTACTTACTTATTATTTACTTAAGACTTACTTTTGCTTGAAATAGTTTGAATTTGGTTTCAGTCACTTATGATGAGTCCAAACAAGTATGGTCATTCATAAGGTTCTTTCTTGCACTATGACATACGAAATGCCTTTTTTGGGGTCTGTGTTTCTGTTTTCTCATATAAATGGCAGTCTCCTTCAAGTCATCCTTCCACGGAGTTATTGCCATGAAAATGTTTACTATGTATTTCTGATATCAAAGAACATATGCAATGAATAAAATATAATAATAAAACAAACACTTGATACCTCCTATGTGGCCCAAGAACTAGATCATTGGCCCTACCGGTGGGGTCCTCCCCTGTCCCATAACCTGTCTGCCCCCAGGGGTAACAACTATCCGAAATTTTATGCTCAGTATTCCTGGCTCTAAAAAAATTTTAAGATACATTTGTTTGATTTCCTTAGAAAATGTTATTTAGCTTTGCTTGTTTTTAAGCTTTAGAAAAAAATGATACAGTATATGTAGTCTTCTGAAACTTGCTTTTAAAATTCTTTTTTAAAAAAAATTTATTTTATTGAAGTATATTTGATTTACAAAGTTGTGTTAATTTGAAACTCGCTTTTTAAAAACTCATCATTTTACAACAACAAAGGCATGATGCATGAAAGAAATAATTGATAGGCTGATCTTCATTAAAAATTAAAATTGCTCTACAAAAGAGAGAGAAGACAAGCCACAGACTGAGAGAAAATATTTGCAAAGAAATACCCAATAAAAGACTGTTTTTAAAAATACACAAAGAACAGTTAAAACTCAACAATAAGGAAGTAACCTGAAAAATTAAAAGTGGGCAAAAGATCTGAACAGATACCTCATTATGTATCATTAGGGAATTGCAAATTAAAACAATGAGCTACAACTACACACCTATTAGAATAGCCCAAATCCAAAACACAGATGAGACAAAGTCTTGGGGAGGGTGTGGAGCCCCAGGAACTCTCATTCAAAGAGAGGAAATGCAAAAATGGTACTGCCACTTTGAGAGACAATTCAGCAGTTTCTTAGAAAACTAGGCATACTGAGGAACTCACCAGTCCTACTAACTGGTATTTACTCAAATGAATTGAAAATTTATGTCCACACAAAAATCTGCACATGAAGGTTTACAGATACTCTATAACTGCCAAAACTTACAAGTGACCAAGATATTTTTCAGTAGGTAAATGGATAAATAAACGGTGGTACACTGGGGAATCTAATATACAGTGTAGAGGCTACAGTTACAATACTGTGTTATACACTTGAAAGTTGCTAAGAGAGTAGATCTTAAATTTTCTTACCCGCCAACACACAATTGTAGTTATGTGAGGTGATGTATGTGTTAACTAACTTTATCTTGATAATCATTTTGCAATATATATGTGTATTAAATCACCATGTTGTACGCCTTAAACTTACAAAATGTTATATGTCAATTATATTTCAGTAAAGCTAGAAAAATTGTTAGTGATAAAATAATTTTAAAAGCCCCAGGGCTTCCCTGGTGGCGCAGTGGTCGAGAATCTGCCTGCCAATGCAGGGGACACGGGTTCAAGCCCTGGTCTGGGAGGATCCCACATGCTGCGGAGCAACTAGGCCCATGAGCCACAGCTACTGAGCCTGCACGTCTGGAGCCTGTGCTCCGCAACGGGGGGCCGCGACAGTGAGAGGCCCGCGCACCACGATGAAGAGTGGCCCCCGCTCGCCGCAACTAGAGAAAGCCCTCTCACAGAAACGAAGACCCAACACAGCCAAAAATAAAAATTAAAAAAAAAAAGCCCCACAACAACAACAAAAATAAAAATAGAAACTCATCATTTGTTTCTAAGATGCATTCATCTTATTGCATAAAACTATAGTTCATTCATTTTCACTGCTGCATAATAGTACATTGTGGAACAGACCATAATTCACAAAGTGTTCCTTCTGGTAATAGACATCTGGGTTTTTCATAATTTTACTATTTTGAACAATGCTTCTTTGAACATCCTTATACATGTCTTTCACACAGCTGCAAGAGTTGGAGGGGTATATAGCTAGGAGAGGAATTAATTGCTAGGTTATTGGTGTGCAAGTTCAACTTTGCAAATTGTTCCAAATTGTTTTCCAAAGTGATTACACCTACCTATACTCACCATGACCTTGTGTAAGAGTCCCCACTGCCAACATTCCACCACCATTTGTGCCCTACTCTGTATCCCCCATGGTGCCTAGCATGGTCTTTGATTTGTCATAGGCTCAAAAAATGGTTTTTTTATGGACTGCTTGAGACAGTGGAATGGATGGGATGGATGGATAGGCAGTATGGAAGACCATGGAAATTTCCAGAAAATTGGAGAAGGAGTAGAGACCATCTTCACTGAGAAGGATGAACAACTGGAAATTCCAGTATCTCAGACAGTCATTGCCAGCCACAGACCACACCCTGGGCTTCTCTGGGCTGATACCCTAGGACCCCCTTGAAGGCCTTTATGGTTGCCTGATTCTGACCTTCATAGCTCAGCAAGCGCTCTCCTTATGGATGCAAGCTTCTAGGATGAGCCTGCTTTGGGAGTCTTGCCTTGCCCACCTTGGAACATTCCATGTTTTCAAATTGCTGCTCAGGCTTGTGCCATGAGTCTGGGAGGGGGTCTTTGGAAACCCACTCCTTTGGGCATCCTACCTCTGTATAATACCCCCTATACCTGGATGGACCCTAATGTCAGTTTCAAAAGTCAGGTTTCCCTGCCCTCCTTACTCTAAATTTTTTATTTGAGTTTTTGTTTGTTTAATAGGCCAGCCTTAGTAACATGTTAGGACTTTCTGGTTTCAGTCACGCCTGAAATTCATAATCTTTACACACACATACACATACACCCTCTCAAAGCATACATTCCTTACTTCAAGTCCAAGGTGCACGAGAAGAGTCTTCTGTCGGAGGTTAGCAGCTCTGATTGCATTTCTTTATTTAGAACATTGTTTTCTCTGAAGCTGATTCCATTACCTTGAGTTCACGGAAGTGGAGCCCATTAGAAAAGTCAAGAGGCTCCCAAACAGGCTTAGAGTGTGATGCTAAACTTAGGTTCATTTGGCAGCTGTGGTTTATTGACAGGGACCTTTCTCTCTCAATTTTAATGGAGACTGCATTTTCCTGCTTTGCAACTGCCAAGCTGTTCATGGTAGGAAGAAAGGAAACTTGGGGCTTTAGTCCCAGATGTCAACATCCACTCTCATCTCTGCTCCTAAATTTGCTATTCCTCCAGCAAGTGACTGACCTATTTCCCTTAGCCCTAATATGGCTCATTGACGCCCACATCCGGGGCTCAGGCTGGCCCAGGCATGAGCGCAGAAGAGGTAGCACTGTGTCCCTGGTCCTGGTGGAGCGGGTTTATAGACCTGACCATTGACTGGTCTCTTGGCTTCTGACCTGTATGTCCCCTTCCCCCATCTTGATTGCCAGAGCCTGAGTGTCTGCTTAGGCAACCACACCCTTGCCTGGCCTCAGCTTCCCCACTCCTGGCCTTGCCTATTCTGTTCCCAGACGTGCTTTCTGTCATCTCTGTGGTTCACAGCAGTGCTGGGACACTGGCTTTGTCCTGGGGTGAGTGAACTAAGCTCTCCGAACTGCAGAATGAGGGTGATAACACCCACCACACCAATGACGGTGGGCTTACACTTAACACATGCAAGTTGTCAGGTGTGGTGAGATTGGCAAAAATGAAACATTTGGACAATGACCTGTTTTGACATTGTGAAAGCGATGCTGTCAGGGTCAGCTGTGGGTGAGAGTGGGGAGTGAGTTAGTCCAACTGCTCTAAACAGCAATTTGTCAATACTTCTTCAAACAGAAAAATATGTAATTGTCCTTTGAGCTAGAAATTCCGTTTCTAGGAATTTATCCAATGGAAATGCCGAAGACCTCCATATGAAGATGTTTGTTGCTACATTGCTTATATTAGCCAAACCTGGAAATCATCTAAATACCTACTTTCCTATATGATACAGCTCTGTAATGGTGTAACATGCAGCCACTAAAAGAGAATGAAATAGTGATTCATGGACTAATATGAAATGATCTTTAAGAAATATGGCTTGGTGAAAAAAAGACACAAAACGCTATACTATGCTATTTCCATGTTTAATGTGTAATATATATGTGTGTGTATGCTGAGACTATTTCTGGAAAAATTAAGAAGAATAGATAACAGAATATGTTCTAGGGACGAGGTTGGGGTGGAGGGAGAGTTACCTCTTGCTATATGCTCTTGTACTCTGACATTTTTATCACGTGTATGTACAAGTTAAACAAAATTTTGAAATACAAAACTGAATATAGTAAGCTGTTTTTTATTCTAATTGCTTCCAGGTTTTTATTTCTGGAACACTGATATGTCACACATAGTGCCTCTGACAATGGCCTTTTAAGAAGAGAAAGACATCATACACATTAGGGAACTGAAAGGAGGATGTGGGATCCCCCGAGTTTGTCCCTGCAGGGTCCCACCCCGGGCTGCTGGCCTCCTGTGGCCTTAAGCCCAGGAAAGGCAGGCCCCCAACTCCTTGTCACTGCCCGCCCCCGTCTCCTAACCCTGGCCACACATCTAGCCACCAGCACCCTTTCTTCTTGGGCCCCCAACTCTATGTTGAGTATCCCTTGATGCATGCCAGGCCAGTGCTTCACATGTGTTAGTATCAGGTGTTTATCTGCCTTCCTCTTCCCTCCATCCCCACAGCTGGCCCGGTGGTCCAGGCCACCAAAGCTTCCTCACAGCTCCTTGCCCCCCTTCCATCCATTCTTCACACAGCCACCTGAGTGATCTTTGTACACGACCCATCATAACGGTCATTGCCCTGCTTAGAAAACCTCCTGTGGCTTCCCGTTGCCATTAGAATAAATTCAGGCTCATTACTGTGGCAGTGAAGCCCCTTGCCTCCCTCTCCTCCTAGCCTCCTCCACTGCCCATCACTCTTGCTGCTCCAGCCACACTGGCCTTCTTCCTGTTCCTGGAAGAGCCCAAGCATACTCCTGCCCCAGGGCCTTTGCATTTGCCATCTTTCTAGCTGGAGGCCTCTTCCTCCAGCGCTTCACATACCTGTGTCTCATCTTTCAGTCTCTGCTCAATGTCACTTTTCAGCGGCCTTTCTGACTACAGTAGGTAAAGAGGGCGCCCCCTCCCCTAAATCCACCCACCACTCCACCTGGCACCGAGATTTATTTTCTTCATAGCATTTATCAGTCTCAGCAGTGACTTTTTGGACCTGTGTGGGGTCTGATCCCTCTCCATAGAATGTCTATGCCATTCCAGGTTCCTACCTCTCCAGTGCTCTGACCAGAGCTGGGAGCATGGCGTGGATGCCACGGGTGTTTACGACGTGGACGGATACAGAACCTACCGTGGTGGATAAAGTACCTACCATGTTGTAGGTGCTCAGTGTTGGTGGAATCTCTGCTGCTTACTTGCTGTGTGGCCTTGGGAAATATCACAACTTCTGCAGCTGTGAAATGGGGCAGGTTGGGAGAACCCTGGGCAAAATAGCTTGCTGCTCTCTAAGTGGAGCTTTTTGTTTTTTTCTACAAGTCTATTATTCTGAAGAAGTTGTGTGGAAATGCAAACTCTGATTTTCCAGCTGGGGCTGTTTTCTGCCCACCTTCCTGCTCTGGGAAGCAGCATATGTGCCTGGGAGACTCTCCTCTAGAGAGGATTAGCCTGGAAAATAACCCAGTGCCCAGGGAGAGGGAGGCGCGCCTCCGGGGGCATTGAACTGTCTCTTGAAAAAGTGTGGGAAGAAAGACTGTGGTGAAAGAACCCAGACTTATGGGAGGCAAATCCTTAGACAGTGTCTGACACTCATTGCGTCGACACAGAAAAGTGCTAAATGAATAATGAATGTGACTATGATTAATTTTTACTATTAGCAGACTGTGTACACTTTAGAAGGAACCAGACTAACTATCTCAGATTGTGTATTTTCACAATTCTCTGCCTCATTAAACCTTCACAGCTGCCCTTTGGGGCAGATACTCATGTTATCCCCTACTTGGAGTTGAAGCAACCGAGGCACAGAGAGGGTAGGTATCTTGCTCAAGTTTACACGTGGCTGCAGAGCCAGAAGTTAAACACATTCATACTCTTCCTGCTACAAGTTTGAGGTTTCTTGGAGCTTTCCAGGATTCTTTACTTTTGCTAGACCCGATCCGTTTCCTTGTGGCTACCAGCAGTAAAACAACCACTATGAAATGAAAGGAGGCTGTAGCTTGTTTGGGAGGGAACAGGGCTGGGAAAAGAAGACAGGGCACCATCGCTTGGTTCTGTAAGAGAATCCCGAGACAGACTCCAGGGGGCCGCCAGGTAAGGGAGGGAACGAGGGCCAAATACCGAGGACTCCGTTCAGCTTTGGGGCGAGGTGGCTAAATCTCCACACAGCTTACGAGAGCCCTGAAGGAGGCTGGACCCTCTGGAAGGAGGCTCAGCAAGAGTGAGTGGAGACAGATGGCCCAAGCAGGCTCCTGCGGGCTGGGAACTCGGGTCTTCCGGGGCTGGATCCTCCACCCCTATCCTCAACCCCGGGCTGGGGCTGGGCCTCAAATCCCAATCTTCCAGCTGTGGGGCAGGCCCAGCCTCCAGGTTTTTTCCTCCAGAGCCAAGTTCCAGGGGCCAAGCCCTTTGAGGGAAAAGAACACACACGTAAAGAATTCCTGACTCAGAAGCAGACCTGGAGCCACCTTCCCAAGATGCGCAGGGCGAGGACCAGCCCCTGTCCTGCCGCTGGTAGGGGTGACATTCTCCACCCTCACTTACTCCTTCCCCAGAATGACCCCTACGGTCTCACCATTACCGCTCTTCCTTTGGGATAAGCACTGGGGTCAAGCTCTTTGCTCAAGTCTGCAGGGAGGTGACAGGAAATCTCTATTCCTTTCGCGGGAATTTATCCACCCAAGGGCGCATGGGGTGAATATGCTGTTCCAAGGGCTGCAAGGCGCTGGGGGTGGCACATGAGGTGAGGGTGGAATACACAAGAGAAACAGGTCCCAGTTGGGTCCAGGGTCAGGGCCTGAAGAACAGCTGGTGGAACTGGGAGGAAAAAAAGGAACCGAATTAGGCGCATTTTAACGAGACTATTACGTTTTAGGCAACACCTCTGCTGGAGAGTCATCTGCTATAAGAACCGGATGAAGGCAGTGTGGTCAGGGTTTGGTGCTCAGGGAAAGGCCACCTGGGGTTTGCACGTGTCTTTCCCCCCAGCCCTCCCCCTCCCCACCAACCCCGGGCCCCCTTCCCAGCACCTCCCTCCCCACCAAGGTTCTGGCACGGCCACCCACAGAGCAGCCTCAGGGCTGGGCGCTGAGTCACAGACTGTGGTGCCTGCCGGGGGCGGGCGAGGGTGGCAGATGGCTTTACGTGGGCGTGAGCGAGGAGGGGAGGGCAAGTGGGCGGAGGCGGTGACCCTGGGCCCAGCAGGGAGGGGTTCAAGGAAGTGACCTGGGAGGGGGGCTATGTCCTGCGATGAGCCGCCACTCTTCCTTTCTTGTGTCTTCCCTCCCAGTTTCCAGGGATGCCATTCCAGTAGGGGCAGCCTGGGGTAGAAAGTGACCCTGAGGGGGCCTGAGGCCCAGGGCTCCTGCACGGCCCGCCTGGCCCGGCTGGTCCGGCAGTGAGAGGCAGGGCCCGGCTGTGTTTACCCAGGCCGGGCACTTCCGGAGCAGATGGGCGCCTGTCAGCGCTGCCAGCCAGGGGCTGGGCTGATGTCTCTCACTGCCAAGTGGCAGGTGACGCGGGGCCTGGAGGGGAACATGTGTTTGGTTTTGCTGTTTACTAGGGGAAACCTCTCCAGGCTGAGAGCTGCCTTGCACACCTGAGAGAGCGCAGCCCCAGCTAGGGTAGGACATGGTGCAGACTCTTTGACCCAGAGCGGTCTGGCCCTTGCAGTTACTGACAGCCGGGGGCTCTGGTGGGGGTGGGGGGACCTTCACGGTCTCCCGAGAACCCATTGCTGAGCTCTGCTTTTTGCCACCCTGTCTTGGTGTGTTCAGGCCCTAGGGCTGCCATAATAAAGTACCTCGAACTGGGTGCCTTAAACAACAGAAATGCATTCTCTCACAGTTCTGGAGGTTAGAATTCCCAAATCAAGGTGTTGGCAGGGTTGGTCCCTGAGGCTGTCTCCTGCCTCTTTCCTAGCTCCCGGTGCTTGCCAGCAGTCCTGTGGGTCCCTAGCTTGCAGATGCATCACTCCAACCCCTGCCTCCACTGTCACGTGGCGTTTGCCCCTCTGGGACCTCTGTGTATGTTCTCTTCTCTTTGTATGAGGACACCAGTCATGTTGAATTAAGGGCCCCCCCACTCCAGCATGACCTCATCTTAACTTAATTACTACAAGACTACAGTCATGAAGAGTAAACAGCTACAAAAACCCTATCTAATAAGGTTACATTCTGAGGTTCTGGGAAGGACATGGATTTGGGGGGGGACATTTGGGTCGCTCACTTGCTTCACTCCTCATCTTATCTTTAACTTTTCTCTCTCTCACTCGTTTCCTCCCTCTTCTCTGTCCCCAGCCCCAAGCTTGGGGAGAGGGTGAGGCCACCATATTCCCAAGCAGGACTCCGGAGCCTGCGACTGTACATTAGAAAGTGCTCTAGAAAGAACTGAATTATTTTGACTACTATGCTCTTTCCCATTAAGAAGTAATCAATTTACAGCTGTGGTTTTAATCTTTTAGGGTTTTGGAAGCCTTTGGGATGAGGGAAGACTTTGGACTCCCACTCAGGATAAAGGTACAAATGCACACAACTCTTTCAGTGGTGACACCGCCTTCCAGGGCCCATCCCCGCTCTGGTTCCAGGGAGGGCCTTCTGGGGGCCAAGGAATGCCTGCCCTGGAGCCAAAGGAGGCCCCAGATCCTCGGCACCCTAGTGCTTGGGAGTTCAGGGGTTGTCACGCAGGTCAAGAGCTGGGGGGCAGGGTTCCTCAATTCAGACCACTGTCAGAGTGTGTGTGTCAGGGTAGGGTGGGCATGACTGGAATGGGGCGTGTGGAGGACCCAAGAAAAGGAAGATGGCCTTATGTGGTGTGAACATGTTTCTTTCTCTTGCCCCAAGAGCCACCACACCAGAGATGCTGTTGAGAAGAGTCCCAGAGCCTGTGATGGATTGCTAAGATGAGCTGTTAAATGGGGGTGCGGTGGGGGAGGTGAGGGGTGGGAAGGTGAAGTGTAATATACCCATCGTTATCCCGTTTATGTAAAAACTCCCCAGCCGTGTACTTCTGTGTGTACGTACACATGTACAGAGAGTTCTCGAAGGACAAACCCCAAACAGATCACAGTGACTGCCTCTGGGGAGGGGTCTAGCACTGAGGGGCATCAGGGGAGGACTTTTCCTGGTTGCGCCCTGTGTTTTGGTATGGTCTGACTTTTTCTGGTGAGAATGTATTCAAATATTCATTGTGTATTACATAAATTAAAAGCTTTTCAGAGAAAGGCTCCAGTATCGTGGGGTTTCACATTCCTCTGAACAGCTTATGAAAACCATGGGCCAGCTCTCCCCCTGGCCTGCCCACCATAAGCATCCCCAGCCCAGAGGGAGGGCCAGACCCCTGACTCTGGAGTTGGTCCAGCTCCTTCCCGTGGAGAAGCCCACCTGCTGCTGCCAGCCAGGCCACTGGGATGTCCTCTCCCTTGTCTCCACTCCACACCCCATCCCCCCACAAACTCTAGCCTAAGTCTTCCCTGGGTCAGTGGTTCTCAAACTAGTGACATCAGAATAAACTCCTGCTATACTTTGAGCCACCGCTCTAGGTAAAGGGCATTAATTGTGCCTTTCAGGCTTCACCTGGATCCAGAGAGGGGCCCCAATCTGGAACAAAGGTTTGTCCCCCTCCAGTACCCCTGGGAATCACTTGGGAGCAGGGAGAAGGGGAAAATCTTCTCCTCTTATGTGTCAGGAGGATGAGGTGGGTGGCACTGAAGACTGCAATGGTCTCAGCTGGAAGAGACGCTGAGGATCATCCCGCCCCACCCAGGGGCTGAGGATCCAGAGGCGAGGCAAGGGCGGCTTTTCCCAAGTCCCCCACTGTCTTCTGAGCCCTGTCCCTCAGATGTGCCTCTCCTCTTCACTGAGACAGGGTGGGCTACAAGGGAGAGGGTGGGAGGGGTGAAAGGTAGGGGAGGGACCCTTACTCTCTTCCAGGCTCTGCGGGTCTCACCTCACTCTCACCTCAAGGGACTTGATTGAACAAACTGGTGTCCCTGTCACCGGACCCAGCAGCTGACAAAGAGTCTGGAAGGGAAGAAAGGCGAGAGGGAGCTCAGCCCCACCCTGCTGCGAGGAGGCAATGTTGTGAAGGAGGGAAAGGTTTGCTGAGGTCCTTTTCCACTCCTTCTCTTTCTTCATCATCCCTTCCAGCAAGTCTGTGTTCTCCCTGTGTCCACAGGGCCACAGCTGAGGGCTTTGTTTTTATTCCCTGTAGTGATTGTGTCCCACCCTGGGGGTATTTTCCTCTTAAAGGAGGACTCACAACAACTGCAAGGATGGAATGCAGGGCCGCAGGGCCAGTGCAGTTTTGCAAAGTAGGGACCCGGGAGCAGAGGGTTCTTCTAGGGTCTCTGCCCCAGCCCACGTCAGATCAACCCTCCCGCATCACTCCTGGGCCTCAGCAGATATCATCAGGATGCAGGTTCCCTGGGGGCTTGCCTTGGGGAAGTGCCCTTGGTGCCACCATCACCTATACATGGGTGGCCCTTCTGGGGATGAGCCCAGCTGCTGTTTGGAACATCTCTGCCTGCCAGACTGCCCCAGGAAGGATGAAAGCGGGTCAAAGGTGTCAAATTCCTCCAGCAGTCTGAGATAAGAGCCCCTACCAAATTGAGGGGGCGGCAGCCTTGGCTACCAGCCAGCTGGTGACAAGTCTGGGCCTGAGAAAGGGAGCCTGGTCTGCCCCTGGGAAACTCAGTGAGAGGTGCAGCCCGATACCCCCCTGTCCCCCAGTTCCTTTCGCTTGCTGGTGGTGGGCAGTGACTTTTGGAAGGACAGGGACACATGGAACAGCAGCAGATCCTCAGTCAACCATGTGATGCCCAACAGCCACCAGTAACTTCTTAGGAGACAAATTGCACAGCCTCTTCGTGGGCCTCTCCTCCTCCTCTGTAGAAGTCAGCAGGGCAGCTAGTCCTTCTTCCATTCCTCTACCAGCCCCCACACCCAGCACTCCCCCAGGGCCCGCTCTGTGCCAACCCCGTGCCAGCTGGTTTCTGGGATACAAAGAGAACAGGTCCTGCCTCCACCTGAGGGGCTGTGGGTGGCAACAGGCAATTTCAGAACAACAGGCTGTGAGAGCCGTCTTCGGGGAACACCAGGAAGGAAGCCACCTCTTCTGGAAACGCCTCTCCTTTCACATCCACACTGGGTCCTCTACCCCTCTTCTCCCATTTAATTAATACCAGCTCAGCTTGGCTGAGCTCTGGCACTCAGAGATGGGCTTGCCCTGCATCCTCCAGCCTCACCACAGCACAACACAGGGAGACTGTGAACCCACTTAACAGAGAAAGAGACTGAGGGAGAGAGTAGCTCAGGAGCTGGCCCCAAGCCACAAACACCTTCCACTTAACTCTTTCTCTCATTGAACTGAGGTTCCCACTCCCTAAGGTCTGGACTCCATTCCCTTCTCTGGTCCCTTTCGGACCCCCACTCCCCTCCCTGCCCCCGTCCCATGGTCTCACATCCTCCCGCACCCTCAGCTGTGACCTCCCGTATCTGGATCAGAGGCTCTAGCACCCTTCAGACTGTTGTCCACACTTCCTTCCATACCTGCCAGGCACCTCTCTCCAGGCATCCTGCCTCAACCCTGCTCTGCCCAAGCCCACCGTCTCATCCAGATGTCCCCTTGACCCCTGCTCCCGGGTCCCCAGGCATCTCTTCTCCCTCCATCGAGATCACACAGTACTCTGCAGCATGGCGGAAGCAGATGGGGCAGTGACATCCCACTCACAACCTTCTGGTTGCAAGTGACAGAAAATTTCCATTTGAACTGCTTTGGTCAACAACAGCCATTTTTGAGTAGAGCTGGAATCAGACCCAGCTGAATCCAGTGGTTCAGATGACACCATCGGGTCTTGTCTTTCAGCTCAGCACTCACCATGGGGCTTGGTTTCACTCTTAGGTCCCATAGGGTGGCAAAATGGCCATCGGCTCAGGCCTATACCCCCTAAGGATGAACAGGAGAGAGAGTGCTTCTTGCCCTGGTAAATCCTACACAAGCCCTGGGATTTGCCCTGTCTGCACCAACCAGAGTCGTGTGCACAGTCCCTGGGGCTAGGAAAATTCAGTGTTCTCACTGCCCAGGCTGGGTCCTGGGTTCCACCAGAACCAAATGGACAGAGTAGTGTTACTAATGAGGGCTTTAAGATACCCAGGAGCTCCATGAGATGTCCCCTACTGATTTGCAGCATGCAGGGGAAGGAGAGAAATGGCTCGATTTGTTCTGAGGATTTTGGTGGCCATTACTAGATAAGATTCATACCCAGATAATTTGAGCCTTAGAGTTCATGGTAAAGACAGAGCTGGGTTGAGCCTTGATTCCACTACTGATAGACTAGGAGATGCATGGTGATAGACAATCCCCCAAATTTCTGCCGTTAACACAATACAAGTTTATTTTTTCCCATGCTGCATGTCCCATGTGGGGCAGTGGGGGACCCTCCTCCACACAGTGACTTAGGGATCTAGGTGGTTGGAGGTGCCATCTGTACATCTCCACCTTTTCATGTCAGGGAAAAGGACAGACTGGAGAATCATGCCTGGTCTTTTCACTGCCTACATTTGGAAGTGACCGACGTCCATTCCACTCATATTTCATTGTCTAGAACTAGTCACAGCTTCACAGGAAGAGGGTGGGAGACAAAGGGAAGCGAATGGAGTATTTGGGGAGACTTACTATTATTGTCACATCCGCTCGTTAGCTATGTGTCCGTGGGCGAGTTGCTTACCCTCTCTGTGTCTCAGTTTCTCCATCTGTTAACTGAGAATTACAATTGTTCCTTTCTCCTAGGGCAGCGACAGGATTCAATCAATTTCAACATGTAAGTGTCTCAGAAAAGTGCCTGGCACATAGAAATAGCTTGATAATAGTTACATAGTATTGATACCTACTCTTCTTAGGGTCTCTTTGTACAAACGATCCTCCCTTCCCCCCAGTAAGAATGAAGTGTTCAGACATCATTCAATAATATTCTGATCTAAGACAAGAACTTAGAACTGAGTAATTTTTTAAACATCTTTATTGGAGTATAATTGCTTTACAGTGGTGTGTTAGTTTCTGCTTTATAACAAAGTGAATCAGCTATACATATACATATATCCCCATATCCCCTCCCTCTTGCATCTCCCTCTCACCCTCCCTATCCCATCCCAGAACTGAGTAATCTTTGGTGAGTAGTTGAATATCTTTGAACCTCAACTTCATCGTCCATTAAAACAGATTACTACTTACCTTTTGGGGCTCATGTAAGAATCCAGTAAGAAAATGGTTGGTTAAGGAAGTTATGCCTACATTAAACAAATCTTGCCTACCACAATGGTCAAAATGACCTACACACATTAAATATTTGCATCAGGATTGAAACCAAAAACATTCATTCCACTTAAGCTGGAAACTCTGGGGATCAAGACCACCCTTATCCCCAGTCCTATGTCCTGACAACTCCACATCTGCCCATAGTTCCTTTGGGGTTTTGTCAAAGGCATTCATCTGGGGGAGGTTTTGCATTGACACCATGTGTGGGCACAGATAGTCTTTCCCAGCCAAAGGGGGCAGGAGAGGCACAGGTCTATGCATGATTGTGTTGGTCTACAGCAAACAAGTTTCTCTCATTTGGCCCTTCATTTATTTTTCATTCAATAAATAATTATTAATGACCTACTATGCTCAAATTGCTGGAATTCAGAGGTGAATAAGGGAGATCTGTTTAAATGGAGTGGTGGGAGCCACAGACAACAAGGAAAGAAGTAAAGACCTTTGGGAAGTGAAAATACCAGAAAGAAAAATAAAATAGGGCAATAAACCCGGGTAACGGAGAGAGAAAGACAGAAATGAAGAGACTAGAACATCGGAGAGAGCAGTCAGGAAAAGACTTGAAGAGGAGGTTACTGTTGAGCTACACCTTGAAGACAAGAGGAATCGGCCTTGCAAGCACCTTGGGAAAAGCATTTCTGCCACAAATGCCCCAGGACAGGAATGAGGAGGCCGGGGTGCCAGGAATTTGATGAGGAGGGACCATGGGAAGATCACAGGGTGGGAGAGGCAAGCAGGGGCTGGCTAGTCCTGAGGACCTTCCCTTCCCTCCTTGCAGGGATTGATGAGTTTGTGCATGTCCACCTCCTCCAAGAAGCCCACACCCTCCCCTCCTGTGGTCGCCTAATTTTTGGTCTAGTCTCACCGGCTCCCTCTCTTCTCCCCGCTCCCTCTGGCAATGGGCTATTATGGGAGATCAGTGAGAATTGCAACATGCTCTCTCTTTGCCCTAGAGGAACGGGGGAGGTAGATTCTATTGGGACCCCATGAGAGAGGGCCGGCAATCAAGACTGTGGACAAGAGCAGCAGGTGAGGGCTGAGGGGAAGTCATAGGAGGTGTGGATGACTGAGGCTGGGGGTGTCAGGGAAGTGGGCTGAGCTTAGCCTTGACAGGGCAAGAGCTAGACAGAACAGAGGGGGTGGGGAGTGACATTCCACGTAGGAGGGACACAGAGCAAAGACGTCCTCATGGGAAGGAAAGGAGCAAAGGATAGCCATGCTCATCAGTTCACGAGTCCCAGGGGTTGGAAGAGAAGGTTGGGAAAGCAAGGAGGATCCGGTTCACGCATCCTAGCCACAGACGCCCAAAGACAGGAATGAGAACTCCAGAGCTAGACTAGTAGTTGGGTTCAAATTTGTTTTCTGTCACTTATTAACGATGTGACCTTAGACAGGTTACTTTACCTCTTCATGCCTCTGTTTCCCCATCTGTAAAGCAGTGATCATAATAGTACCGACCTCATTTTAATGAGGCTTAAATGAGTTCATGTGTGCAAGCACTTGGACTAAATAGTACCTGACCCTGAGGGAGTATTATATAGACGTTGGTCAAGTTAAATGAATGCTGGTGAGCAAGTGAGACCCCATGCTAAAGGCACCTGGAAACTCTTAGCTGTTTCTGGGCAGGACCGTGCATGGATGGAAAGGATTCTCTACTTTGATTCAACTGCATCCCTGTGCAGGCTGGATTGGAGACAGGGGGCCTGGGAGCAGGAAGGCAAGTTAGGAGTCTCCTGCAGTGGTCCAGGCACGAGATGACTGCAGGTGCCTGGTGAGGGGGCTGCCAGTAAAATTGGAGGGGGTGGCAATGTGGGCCTGGTGGAGGAAGCGCTCTTGACACGTGGTGACTGGAGACTGGATTTGGGGAGTGGGCTGGAGACGGAGGCTGTAGGCCTGGGTGATGGGGGGAATGTGGAGCTATGGTCAGAGCGGGAAGTTGAAAAAGTCTGGTTTGGAGGAATACGGTGCAATCAGGTGGAGCTGTGTCGTCTTCGAGGCAACGGCAGACCCCCTGTGTTCTGGGTGGCGTCTCGTCGGAGGAAAGGAATCCTGTGGGCGTTTGATACTGGCTCCTAGAGATGAGTGAGAACGAGGGTTTCAGTCTGGGCCTCCGCACACCTGCATGCGTTGGGAGGAGGCCAGGTAGGCCGAGAAAGGGCAGTAAATATTGAAGGAGGCTGAGCCCACACATCCTCTGTGCTTTGTATTGACAGGGCCATCAGGAAGGGAAGACCTGCCTGTGCTCACCACTCCCAGATACTGGACAGTGATGAGGGTCAGTCCCCTTGGTTACCCATTCCCTTTGTGGGGAGGGGAGCTCAGAGTCTTACGACCCCGCCCACTGTTGACGACACTCATCCCGGGCCCCGCCTGGATTAAGGTTGTAGTTGGGGTCCAGGGATACTGGTTGAGATTGATAGCATTTTATTATTGGTTTCCATTAATGGGTATTGACTGGGTACCTGCTTCAGGATCCAGTGAGCACAGCAGACAATGATCTATTAACCAATGGATTTCAGGGGGCATCTATTGTGTTCCAGGCTCCATTTAAGGCATGGAGCTCAAAGTAAAATGAAATGCTTGGTTCCAGAAACCACATTAGCCTAGGTTTTAGTTTTTCCATTTTTAATTATTGATGACCGTAGCTTCAATACAGATATCAGAGAACTGTACCCTGCCTTCAGTCATGAAAATCTTGGTTCAGCCTGGCTTTTAAGTATAATTTATTCCCTCTGATCTTCCCTACAAAGAGTTCTTAATTGTATGCATAAATGTATTTGTGAAATTTTCTTGAGGTTCAGTTTTCATCAGCTTCTCAAAGTCTTTTTTATTTTATTTTATTTTATTTTTTATTTATTTATTTTTTTTGCAGTATGCGGGCCTCTCACTGTTGTGGCCTCTCCCGTTGCGGAGCACAGGCTCCAGACGCGCAGGCTCAGCGGCCATGGCTCACGGGCCCAGCCACACTCCGTGGCATGTGGGATCTTCCCGGACCGGGGCACGAACCCGTGTCCCCTGCATTGGCAGGCGGACTCTCAAACACTGCACCACCAGGGAAGCCCAGTCCTTGTTTTTTTTTTTTTAAAGAAATATGTTTATTTCTTTCTTTATCTCAGAGAAACATCAACAAGAAAATGAAAAACGATCCATAGTCTCACCACTCAGATGACCCCTTGATTCTGCTTATTAAATGCGCATGGAAAGTAGTTCCAATGCTACAGGAAGACACAGAACGAGAAGCAAAATTCTCTCATTACTCCTTCCCGCATTCCAGTTTCTCTTCCTGAAGGTCTGTGCTATTCGTGGTTTCGTCTATATGCCTTCAGGAAATGTTGAACTCATTTATCAGCATTGTGAATGCATATGTATATCCTCTTCTTAGAAGGTCCTCCCAGAAGTTCAGGACACTGCTCTCTCTGTCCTTTGATAGAGTTATGGTTTTGGTTTGTTGTTGTTGTTCTGTCATATCTGCATTTAAAAAAATAACAGTCAGAGGAACTGGGTTCCTTATGCTCCTCTGCCTTGGACTAGCTGGGTGACATAAGCAAGTTACTTTACCTCTCTGAGCCTCAATTACCTCATTGCTGAAATGGAGGTTCTTGTGGGGATTTGATGATGGTGTGAATGCAGAAAGGCCTGGTTAGCCGGTAGGCATCCCACAAATGTCAGAGCAGTCCCTTAGCCCCTTTTGGAAGGAGACAGGGCTGCCAGTTCTAAATAAATGTTACAGAAGGGGCTGTCACTTCATTTCCTGGCTGCAGGAAGAGGAGCGTGGGAGTCTCCTGACAGGGGATGACAGGGTCACATGAATTCCTCACCCTTGGTGTCGGCTTCCACCCCAGGTGCCCAATCGAGCCCGACTCTGGGAGGCTGGTCCCATCTGTCCTTGGCTGGGAAGGAATCCCTGCTAACAGCTAGGACAGGCCCCTGATATATGGCCCCTGTCACCCTCCTCCTCTTCCTTCTCTGATCTCAGGTTTGAAGACCTCTGTGACCCCGGCATCAGGGGGCAAATGGCTCACAGGAAAGGTCTCCGGCGTCCTCCGGGGTCCCGAAGACGACTTGGCTATTGTCAGCAAAGCTGCGTCCGGCCCAGGAAGTCAGAAGGAAGGGCAAGATTCCAGCCCAAGGAGGTGGGAGTTGATGGTGACGATGGCAGGGGCAGACGAAGGCTGTTTGTTACGTACTAAGAAGCTTCTGCCACAGTGCTCGCTCCTTGGCAGGTGTTGCTAACTTGGCCCTCCTAACTGTACTCCCACTTTGCAGATGAGGACACTGAGGCTCGGAGCGTTGAGCAAACTTGCTATTCAGTGAGTAAGAGGCACATCCAGGACTGGATTCTGACTGTGGAGTCCCGAGGTTATGTTCTGCCTCTGTGCCAGGCATAGGTAGATGTGAGGGAGGGAACCAAACAGGGCCCCCAGAACTCAAGGCCACAAAGTGGCTGCCCACTCACAGGCACGGTACACTTCTCTTGGGGTCCACTTTTATCAGTCCTGCTCTGTCTGTATCCTCAGTATCTAGAACAGCATCTGGTACGTAGTAGGTGCTCAGGAAGTCTCTGTGGAATGAAGAAAAGAATGGACAACAAAAATGACTGATTAGCTAACTAGACAGGCCCACCCCATACTCTGAGGCTGACACTCTCTAAACTTGTCTCAGGGCCTGTGAGCTCCAGCCAGATTTGGGAAAGGGGCACAGACCTCACTCTATTCAATAGCCCCCTTGCCAGACTTCCCAGGAGAGAGGAAAGAGAAGCACCCAGCCAGGGCTGGGGACGCGTCAGATCCTTCCTTCTCTGTGACACCCAGAGCCTCAGCTGCTGGAGGACGGTGGTCTCCTGATGACACCTCTCAGGCTGCCTGGGGTCTGTGGCGGGGTGAGTCCAGGTAGGGAGGCACTGAGGGTTGGGGGCTGGGAGCTCAGCAACAGGGCACCTTGTGACACCCGGCACTGTGGCTCCAGCTGGGCTCTAGGGGCTGGGGGAGGGTGGGAGGGAGGGAGGAGTTGGCTGAAGGTCACAGCGGGGTCAGCCTTAGTTCTCTTGTTCCAAGGGACTCAGACGTCCGCAGCCAGGCCTATGAGGAGCACGTATTAATAACAGTAAGAGCAATAACAATGGAGCATTCACTCCATATCAGACACAGGTGCCTTCCATGTCATTTTCTCATTGAACTCTCACAACAAACTTAGGAGCTAAGTACTGTTTTATCACCACTGTACAGGTGAGAAAATGGAGGTACCTAAAAGTTAGGTTGCGTGTGGGATGTGAACCACTGAGCCTGGCTCCAGAGCCTTTGTGTTTGACCACTGGGGCCCACTGTCATTATCAAGGCCAGGTCCCTGCGCGGTCTTTCCCGCAGGGCTGCTGAGAAAGGCCCTGCAAGCTCCTGAGCCCACCTGCCTCCACAGGTGAGCCACTATGACCCATCAACGACTGGGGGAAAAGCAGAGGAAGACAGCTCTGGGGGAGGGGGTTGGGAAGGGCCCTGGGGAGGAAGAGAGCTGGCAGAGGATTGGGCAGATGGATGATTGGAGGAAGGGCATCCTGGGCAGGGAGTAGACTGTGCAGTGGCACCGAGGCACAGGTGTATTTGCTGGAGTGCAGTTCAGTTAGGCAGTGAGTGGGTGTAACGGGGAGGAACTTTGAAAGATAAAACTAGAAGGCTCGGGACTTCCCTGGTGGTGCAATGGTTGGGAATCCGCCTACCAATGCAGGGGACAGGTGTTCGAGCCCTGGTCCGGGAAGATCTCACATGCCACAGAGCAACTAAGCCCGTGTGCCACAACTACTGAGCCCACGAGCCACAACTACTGAAACCCGCGCACCCTAGAGCCTGTGCTCTGAAACAAGAGAAGCCACCGCAACGAAGAGTAGCCCCTGCTCGCCGCAACTAGAGAAAGCCCGCATGCAGCAACAAAGACCCAACACAGCCAAAAATAAATAAATAAATAACTTAATTTAAAAAAAAAGAAAAAAACAAACTTACTTTAAAAAAAAAAAAACAACTTGGAACTAATTGGTCAGGAAGCTGCCCGTGGAGATGCTGAATGAATAAAAGCATCAAATGCAGGTGAATCACTAACGTGCTTTTCTCTTCCTTGGAGAAGACTTTCCAGGGGGATCAGTCCCAGCCTGGCTCACCCAGGCCACTCCAGTCCCTTTTCTTTGTTCATGGCCATTAATTGGCTCACTTGTATCTGTTTCCCAGGCAAAGGCAGTAGGCTCCCAGGGCTGCGGTCCAGGGGGCCTTGTTCTCTTTGCCCCTGGAGAGTCTCAAATACAGATCTGCACATAGTGGGGGCCCAGTGCAGAGTGCCATCTGACTCACACAATCAGCTTCTTCTAAATCAGGCCTTCATCCCAAGCCAGGTGGTAGTGGAAGAGAAGTCTTCAGAGCCAAAGTGCATGGTTCAAACCCCAGCTCCACCACTTGTTTGCTGTATGGCCTTGGACAACTCAAGTCACCTCTCTGAGCCTCCCTATCTGTAAAATGGGGTAAATGTAAAATTTACTTTGTGAAGGTAAATGAGATAAGATTTGTAAAAAGCCAGGCTTCCCTGGTGGTGTGGTGGTTGAGAGTCCGCCTGCCGATGCAGGGAACACGGGTTCGTGCCCCGGTCCGGGAGGATCCCACATGCTGCGGAGCGGCTGGGCCCGTGAGCCATGGCCGCTGGGCCTGCGTGTCCAGAGCCTGTGCTCTGCAACGGGAGAGGCCACAACAGTGAGAGGCCCACGTACCGAAAAAAAAAAAAAAGATTTGTAAAGAGCCTACCACAGTGTCTGGCATACAAGTGCCCCCAGACATATCCATATTCCCCTCTCCTCATCTACAAATAGAGTGAGCATTTTAGTTCCAATACCACCCTTCAAACCTCTTCTCTACAGGTCAAACCTGGGCCTGAAATTCTAGCATTGGTCATTGTTTTTGGCTCTCAGTGCTTGACTGAAGGTCTGCTGTGAAGAGGCTACTGATGGAGAGAAGCCTACTTCTAGAACTAGAAGACCTGGCCTCCAGCTCCACCTCCCTGCCTGCTGTTAGGGACACCTTGGGCAAGTTGTCTGGCCCTCTGTGCAGTGGGGTTAGTAGTTCCTGCCCTGGCCTGGCAGAGTTGCTGTGAGGCTCCAATGGGGATGGACATGGAAGAACTTTGGCACTGGTATAGCGTCAAACATGCATCTTGGATGTTGACCCCATTTTTAGTCCCTTCTGTAGGAATTGGTTTACTAGAGCTGTGCTTTCCAAAATGAAATGAAATGAAAAATCCAGTTCCTCAGTCACACTAGCCACATTTCAGGTACTCGATAGCCATACGTGGCAGATGGCTACCATATTGGACAGCACAGATAGAGAATATTTCCATCATTGCAGAAAGTTCCACTGGAGAGCCTTTGCACTAGAATTTCTCCAATAGGACAACCAGCCTGGGAATGAGAGGGAAGGATGGAGACAGAGGTGGTCTGAGCAGAAATGGGTGGGTGGCATGGATTTTTTGTTTGTTTCTGGAGACTCTGTTTGGCTGACCAGATTCAGGGATGGCTACCACCCTCAACCCCCTACCTGCTAACATCCATGCTGGGCAGCTTCTCTGAAAATAGCATTTTCTCACCATGAGGTCAGGAAGCCTAAAGGTTGCCTCCAACAGGAAGTGGACAGAGCAGGCTGAGACCAGGAGGCTGGGCGGAGCCCTCAACACTGATTTATTTCCCGGCCTGGCTGCTGGTTGGGTGGGTCTGTGGGCTGGCAGAGCTTCTCTTCCTATCCCCGGAGCAGCCTGGTTGAGAGGGCATGGCCGGGAGCAGGGGCAGCAGTGCCAGGATGATGGCGCCTGGGCTCCGAGCTAAGGGACTACTTAGCCAGTCGTGGGGTGCATCCCGTGACCCTATGCCAATCCATGGAGGCTTCCTGGGCCCCGCTCTGGGACACTGCACTGAGAACCCAGCACCCTCAGGGTCACCAGCACCAGGCAACGTAGCTGGACTAACGGGCTCTGTGGCAGGGGAGGCCTGCAGAGCAGAAGGGACAGGACCCAAGGGCTCACTCCATGAGATGTCCAGCTGGGAGGAGACACAGGGAAACTGACATTTTCTGACTTACTCTGTAGAGCTCCTTCCTGCCCACCCCGACCCGACATACGAAACATACTCGCGTATCTACACAGGCTCACAGACCTGTACACACAGGTCCACCCAGAGATGACCACAGGCCTGCAAAGCAGACGTGCCCTCCTGGGTGCAAGCACATTGCTGTATTTATACATGTGCAGCACCAGCTACCAGTGGGCTAGAATTCCCGCTTATCCCCCTGAGCCAAAGATACTTTCTATTAACCAGAAGTTTTTGTTATTTTTTTTTAATTAACTAATTAATTTATTTTTGGCTGTGTTGGGTCTTCGTTTCTGTGCGAGGGCTTTCTCCAGTTGCGGCAAGCGGGGGCCACTCCTCATTGCGGTGCGCGGGCCTCTCACGATCACGGCCTCTCCTGTTGCGGAGCACAGGCTCCAGACGCGCAGGCTCAGTAGTTGTGGCTCACGGGCCCAGTTGCTCCGCGGCACGTGGGATCCTCCCAGACCAGGGCCCGAACCCGTGTCCCCTGCATCGGCAGGCAGATTCTCAACCACTGCGCCACCAGGGAAGCCCTAACCAGAAGTTTAAAGTGTGTGTTTCCAAACAAAAGCAGTCCCAGGGGCCTCCCAGGCCCTCACTGACTATGAATTAAACACCCTGCAGGGCCACAAGCCCCACACCTTGCACACAGGCTGGGGGAGGGGGGGTGTCACCCAGCTGGACACTTGAAATCCCTGCTCTCAGCCAGAGGCTCCTTCTCTCTCTAGATAATGAGAGCGTGAGAACAGGGCACCTGATCCCCGGGGCTCTCCCAGGCACACCTGCCTCCCTCTCCCTCCCTTCTAATCTTCACAACAGCTTCAGTTTTCCCACAGGGCTTCCGGGGGGGGCCCTCCCCACCCTCTGGGGCAGGCTGGCAGCATGACAGGTGACAAATCAAAAGTCATTCTCTCCTGAACAGGTGTGTGCCAGGGCTTGGGGGCAGGGCGGGGAGGCCAAGGTTGGAGTGGGAGTTCCTAGACTCATGTAGGGCCCTGGAGTGTCTTGAGCCTGTGGCCGGAATCCTGTTTTTAGGTTAGTCAGGGCTGCCAAAGCTGTGGCTGATTTCCTCCCCTCTCCCAATGCCAAGTTCACTTACCACCTTAGCCTTTGTGAAATTTAGCCACCTACTCCGGGCCAGGCTTTTTCCTCAGACCAGCATTGTACATAGGATTCTCAGAAAAAGACCAGATCCCGCCCTCTCAGCCCCAGCAGGCAGACCACCCCCTCCCTCCATTCCCACGTTTTCTCTGCCCACCCGGCTGTTGACAGCTGGGCTCACCCAAGCCCTGATCCTACAGGCCCTGTTGCTCCCCAGCTTTTCAACTGATGTGCCTTGAGGCTGGTAGATTATCAACAGCCTCAAGTCCCATCCCCAGACCCAGTGAGGGTTTAAAATAAAGTCATCCACCCACCTCTGAAACCACAGGAAATGTCCTCGGGCCAACTCAGAGGATTAAATATTTCTCTGCTTTGTGCCCTGTCAAGATCAACAGAGCACGATTTATTAAGTAATACCAGATCATTTAAAATAATAATTAAAAAATGCTAACTGTTGATAGTATTTATGTGATAATAGTTCATGTAAAAATAATAATAGCTATCACTGGAAGGTAAGCAACAATACAAACTCTACAAAGGCAGGTATTTTTACCTATTTTGTTCACTAATGTGTCCCAATAGCCAAAACCAGTGTTTGGCACATTGCAGTCACTCAGAAACTACTTGCTGAATAAAGCGCTCACTCTGTGCCAGGCACTATCCTAGTGCTTTTCAAGTATTAATTCATTTAATCCTTACAACGTGGTGAGGTGGGTAATATTACTCCCATTTTGCAGACAGGGAAATTGAGGTGCAGAGAAGTAAATTAACCTACCCAGAGTCACCCATTTAGTAGAGGGAGGCTTTGTGCGCAAGCCTGGGCTCCAGGGCCCAGGCTTTTGACCACCATGTTCTATTGCTTCTCTTGACAGCAACATTGTGTTATTACACTTAGGCTATTTCATTGAACATTTTTGTTTCATTTCTTTAACAATAATTTATTGATACCCACCTCTCCCGCCAGAATACCACATGTCTTCAACACAGACGATGATTCAAAAGCTGGTGGAATGAATAAATGGAGTTTCCATCCACCTCAGTATATTTATGTCATTCACAAATGTTTTGGAAATGATTACGGGTGGGGAAGAAACCAAGGGGGGAAGAAACCAAGGAGTCAGTGGCTAAAAACACAGACTCCAAAGTCCAAATGGCCGGAGTCTCTATCCCTATCTCTACACCTTTCTAGCTGTGTGACCTTGGGCAAGTTGCTCAGCCTCTTGTGGCCTCAGTTTCATCATCTCTTAAATGGGGATAATAATAGCCTTTGCCTGCTAGAGTTGTTGTGAGAATTAAATGAGATCATGCTTGCTCAGTGCTTGGCACATAGTAAGGGCTCCATAAATGGTGATTAATATGATGTTGGTCTAACTTCTTCTTGCCCCGTATCTGATGTGGAGTCAAAGCCTCATATTAGTTCTTCCGCAGGACACACCGGCGGCTTCTTGGCAGGTGCCTGCAGCAGGTGTGACCCTCTCCTACCCAACTGTCAGGGTGATTCCTCCGCCTGTTCCGGTCTGAGCTTACAACCTACTTATTAGGTTAATTAGATGCGACACCTTTCCAAAGATACCCTGACTCCAAAGCCAGCCCTAACATCTGGTGGAGGCTGCCGATTGCCAAGGATCTGGGGAGTGACAAATTCTCAGCAGCCTTCGGCTGGAGCAAGTGGAGCAGGGTTGGGGGAGGGGCTGGAGAACCATCCCTTTCTTCTCCTTTGATTGTTGGCTGGCTCCTGGGACTTCTTTGGGTAGGACTGCTGGATAAAATACAGGATGTCCAGTTAAATTTGGATTTCAGATATGTGCCAAATTTATTTCTTAGTATAACTAAGTCCCCAATATTACCTAGGACTTGTTTATATTAAAAACGTATTTCGGGCTTCCCTGGTGGCGCAGTGGTTGAGAGTCCGCCTGCTGATGCAGGGGACACAGGGTCGTCTCAGTGGTCCGGGAAGATCCCACGTGCCGCGGAGCGGCTGGGCCCATGAGCCATTGCCGCTGAGCCTGAACGTCCAGAGCCTGTGCTCCGCAACGGGAGAGGCCACAACAGTGAGAGGCCTGCGTACCGCAAAAAAAAAAAAGTATTTCATGTTTATCTGAAATTTAAATTAAATGGGTATCCCTTTCCCCCCCTAAAACTGGCAATCCTAGCTCTGGGGCAGGCGGGAGAGTGAGATGAGGTGGAGAGAAGGCCCAGGTGTTTGAAGGAGCAGCAGCAGAATTTGCCTGGGCCTGGCTCTCTCTGCAGCCCTGACACCGGGAGCTCCACTCTGGGCCTCCTGGGTCTGAGGCGAGGTGGCCTGGGGACCTCCTGGAGCCTACCTCCCGGTGGGAGGCTCTGCAGGAAGAGCAGGGCACTTCTGCCAACTCAGCTGTTTGCACTTCACTGGCTCCCTGGGGCACAGGCTCCCTTCCTGGTTAACATCCTGGATGGGAGGACCAAGAACAACGGCCCTTCTCCCCTGAGAGATGTTAAGGCCCAGTTCCAGGAGCACGGCCGGTGGGGACAGGGCTCTAAGGCCCAAGTGGTACAGGACGTGGAAGGCCCAAAGGACCCCCGAGACGGTCAGGGGCTTGTCCAATGGCACACGGGGAGTCGTAAACCTAGAAGGTGGTCCCTGGACATCTCACTCCCATTCCTCCATGACTACGTGGCTACTTTTCCGTACCTGTCAGAAGGGGAACAGCTATAGCCAGAGCAGTTTTGATCCTCAAACTCAACAGGCCTCAAACCAGACCCCTCATCTCCCTTTCCAACCTGTTCCTCTACCTGGCACCACAGCTCAGCACATGGCACCCCACCCACCTGGCTTTGCAAACTAGAAACTCAAGTGGCGTCCTGGACACCTGCATTCTTCCCTTTTCCTGTAAATCACTGAGCCCTGTGAATGCCACTTCCTCTGTAGCTCTTGAATTCACCCACCTACTTCCACTGCTACCACAGCACCGTGTTTCCAGGCATGCATCATCCCCCACCCAGACGGTTACATCGCCTCCTGACTGGTCTCCCCGCCTCCACACTCCCTCTCTCCAATCCATTCTGTACCCAGCAGCAGGTGAAACACCCATCTGTCCGCGTCAACCTCTACTTTCCCCTCTTACAAATCCATCACTGGCGTCTCACTATTTTTAGGATCAAAACTGGCTTCTTAACCGGGTTTACAAACCTCTTTGTCATCTATCCCTGTCCGCCTTCCCCTCCATGGGAATCCCTCCAACCACAGTGCAGTGGACCCGAACTTCCTTCACTCCTTCCACGAACCAAGCTCTTTCTTGCTTTGGGGATTTGCATGTGCCTGCCTCACTTGCCTCCTCCGCTGGCTAACCCCAACCTGTCCTACCTGTCCATCAGACCTCCGCAAAGGCTCCACCCCCTCCAGAAAGCCTCCCCTCATCCCCGCCAACCCTCAGCAGCTGAGGTGGGTTCTGGAGCACCCCTAGAACACCCTGTGTTATCATGATTAGGAATTATTGCTAGTCTGTCTTCCCTACTGGCCTGTGGGCCCTGTGAGGGGAGGATCCAAGTCTAGCCTATTCCCTGCTGTACCTACAGTAACTGGTGTGGTGCTGGGCACATAGAAAGGGCTCACTAATTATGATTTGCAGTCATTATTATAAATGTTTGGGTAATGTGAGGCTGCAAGCATTAGGAGGAGAAAGGAGGGGGCAGTCCAGCAAGTTTTCAATTAGAGCCACACAACAGAATTACCTGGGTTGCTTTATAGAAATATCAATGATCGGGCATCACTCCAGAGGCTCTGATTCTTTTGGTCTGAGGGGGGCCCAAGCCTGGATAGTTTTCAAACATCCTCAGATATTCTACTGTGCAGCTGGGTTGAGAGGCCCTGGGTGAGCTCTAAGTCAGAGCATATGGTCTCAGCTCAGTAAATTCTTGCTGACTGGTATCTGCCGCTATTTCTAAGTGGGGAGGGGAGCAGACAGGTACTCTTGCCTCCAGCTTCCCTTCCTTGGGGAATGGCTCTCTGGCCTGAGGACCAAAGCTTCCCCCTCTGCCCACTGCCTCACCATACACACCCTCCCCAAGGCACCAGTCTGGAAGCTCCCATTGGCTCTGCGCAGAGACAGCCAGGCTCAGTAAGGACAGGGGCTGAGGTCTAGCCCAGCAGTCTGGGTCCTCGGTCTACTGCTGGAGGTGGCCCGAGGGGAGTTCAGTTGCCTCAACAAATATTTGCTGAGTGCCCAGCCTGGGCCAGGTACTTTGCCGATAGCTGGGAGACAGAGGTGAATCCGGTAACCGAGTCTGGCTGCAGATCAGCCCCATATCCAGCTCTGGGCCGGGGCTCAAGGAAAAGCTGGTTGGGGAGTGGGAGTGGCACTGGCTGTTGGCATCATTAGCACCCAGATCCACCTCTACTGTCACCTAAGCAAAGAGGGAGGTATGGACGTCATGTCCCCACCGGAGCTGGCCTCCAAGTGTACTATGACCCAGTGTGACCAGAGCTGTTGCATCAGAATCCCGTGAGAAGCTTGTTAAATTCACAGGGGGTGATTCAGAAGGTCTGGGGTAAGGCCTAGTACTCTGCATTTTCAGCAAGCTCCCCAGAGGATTCTGATGCAACAGATCACTGGTGGTTCCAGTATGTAGCTGCCTTTAAGAACCACATCTGCCTCACTTCCCCAGGTAGGTTTATACATTCTGGGAGGAAGACAGTGCACAAACAGCACCGTGTTTCCTGGGCTTGGGAGGTCCGGCCACACCTGGCTCTAACTCACTTGGTTCACAGTCACCATTCCCCACCGTTCTCCAAATGGGTACTGGACGCACTAAGTGGGGCGATTTGCTTAATCTTCCCCCCAACCAGGAAAAGCTGGTGTTGTTCCTGTTCTATAGACCAAGTTACTTCCCAAGGTCCTAGAGCACAGTGACTACGTGTTGGGGTTCTGGCTCTCAAGTTGCTCACAGACCCTGGGAGAGACTAATTTGTGCAAACCACCGGCAGCTCTAGGCAGAATGAAAGGGACAGACCCAGGGAGCTAAGAGCAGAGCGCTCAGCAAGTGCAGAGAAAGAAACAATGAACGTCTCCTGGGGAATGGCGGAGGGGGCCCCAAGGGAGATGGTGGCATTTGAGCTGGACCTTAGTAGGTTAATTCAGCTTTGACATTCAGAGAGGGAGCGGCAAGAATACCAGGCAGAGGATACAGCAGGAGTGAAGTCACGGAGGTGGGAAAACATATAGTAAAAATGGCAGGCGATCGATGCAGTGTAGGGTGGATGGAGGGACATGGAAGCAATGACACAGGGCAGGTCAGCTCAGGCCTCTTCACTTGCTGGGCCCTAGGAAATGGCGAGAAATGTCTGAGTGGGGGAAATTACAAGGCCCATCTGGTTTTAGGTAGGTAACTCTAAAGGGGGCAGCGGGCTGGGTGGAGATGATTGGACCCAGGCAGGTGAGAACAGTGAGTCACTCTGGTTCTCTGATCAGTCTGTTCATCTCTAAACTGGAGAGGATTGTCCCTCCCAGAGTCTGTCCCAGGCTTGTTGTGAAGATGGAAGAAGATGAAGGATGGGAAAGGGTGTTGGTGAGATCCATGGGGTCAGAGGAAGAGTCAGAATCGCGGTTGGGGACCATGTGTGCTTGATGTACCTTGGCTGGAGACCCCAGTGGCATGGTTACAGACACAGGGCATCCAAAGAAGTTATAGGACAAGCATAGGGGGAGGCATGTGCCATCTGAACCCATATTTGGGAGTGGGAAGGAACAGAGAGAGAGAGAGAGAGAGAAATCAAAGCCTAATCTGAAGCAGAACAGCAAACTGACCTGTTTTTCCATCTGAACCGGGCCCTGAGGACAAATTACTGTTTCCTAGAGAACTTCAGGGTCGGCTGCCCTGAGCCAGCATCCCATGGAGGTTTTGACCAGCACCAGCCCCTTCTCCAGTGTGCAGATATTTGTGGGAGAAACTGCAGCCAGAAGGGCTCAGGGCCTTTGTGAGAGTGGCATGAGCATGACCTGGTCCAGAGGGATCTCTGAGGGGGGGCAGCCCAATTTGCTGCCTGAGCTCCTGCAGTTCCCCTGAGAGGGCTACCACCACTCATCTCCCCCGACCCCACTCCAGCCCCTCAGTCTTAGTCATTCTTCCAGCCCAGCTCCAAGGGGACCAACACTTGGCCCATGTGAGCACCCTTAAGCCTCACAGCTTTAGGAAGTGAGCGTTTCAGCCCTAATGTTCCCGACGAGGAAAGTGAGCCTCAAAGAGTCCATGCAACTAGCATGTGGAAAACCTGAGATTCAAACCCAGGCCTGGGATGCTAAGGGCTGGGCTTCTCCGCACTGGGCCATGCATCTCTCAGACAGGGGCCGAGGTGTTCTTTATAGACTAAATATCTGGAGGTCAGAACATAAGAAGCTAGTTATGGAAGGGCAAGGTGTGAATTGGTGAGCTCATCAGAAGATGCTTACCTGGGGGAGGCAGTGTGATTCTGGAGGAGGGAACAGGCAGGTCTGGTGGCCTTGGCCTCTCTGGGCCCAAACTCTGGGCTTGCGTAGTTCCCTTGGGGGCAGGGGGGCTGTCTCTCCAGCCCTGACCCAGGTCTGGGATTCCTTCTGGGTCTGTGGGTGTTTGATCTTCAGGAGTCTGGAAGAGCATACACTGTCTGAGACCTTTGATATCTACCTGCAGAACAGACCATTGCCACATTCACGCCCTGGAGCCTCTCAGGCCACAATATCAGAGGTGTCCAATGAGTGGGCCTAACCCCCCAGGGATGGTTGAGTCCAATGATTCACATTGTTCAATGACACACTGGCTTCTTGGTGGAAACTTCCTCATTTGGTGGAGAGACCACACCTTTATTTTACATTTGTGTAACCAAAGGGCCCATTAAGTCATTTGCCCCAACAAGGGGCTAAAGATCTCAGAGGAGCATGACCTTGCCTGTGGAATAACCACACTTTTTATTGTTCTCCTTTAGTTCTTCTTTTTTTAAACCCTCCTACCTTCTAACCTCACCAGTTTCAAGTGAAGCAACCATTCTAATTTCCTCTCCTCCAAAGCCATAGCCTTAGTTCAGGACCCATCAGCTTTCCTCTGACTGACCAATGCATCCATGTTTCCCAGGCCCCCATTCTTTTGACGGCAGCCCATTCATCTCCATCCCACCCCATCTGGGTCCAGAATTGTACTTCATGCTTTTGCTTTGGATTTTATTTTATTTTATTTTTTAACATCTTTATTGGAGTATAATTGTTTTACAATGGTGTGTTAGTTTCTGCTTTGTAACAAAGTGAATCAGCTATACATATACATATATCCCCATATCCCCTCTCTCTTGCATCTCCCACCCACCCTCCCTATCCCACCCCTCTAGGTGGTCACAAAGCACCAAGCTGATCTCCCTGTGCTATGCGGCTGCTTCCCACTAGCTAGCTATTTTACATTTGGTAGTGTATATATGTCAATGTAACTCTCTCACTTTGTTCCAGCTTACCCTTCCCCCTCCCCATGCACTCAAGTCCATTCTCGAGAAGTTCTGTGTCTTTATTCCCATCCTGCCCCTAGGTTCTTCATAACCTTTTTTTTTTTTTTAGATTCCATATATATGTGTTAGCATATGGTATTTGTTTTTTCTCTTTCTGACTTACTTCAATCTGTATGACAGACTCTAGGTCCATCCACCTCACTACAAATAACTCAATTTTGTTTCTTTTTATGGCTGAGTAATATTCCATTGTATATATGTGCCACATCTTCTTTATCCATTCATCTGTTGATGGACACTTAGGTTGCTTCCATGTCCTGGCTATTGTAAATAGTGCTGCAATGAACATTGGGGTGCATGTGTCTTTTTGAATTATGGTTTTCTCTGGTTATATGCCCAGTAGTGGGTTGCTGGGTTATATGGTAGCTCTAATTTTAGTTTTTTAAGGAACCTCCATGCTGTTCTCCATAGTGGCTGTACCAATTTACATTCCCACCAACAGTGCAAGAGGGTTCCCTTTTCTCCACACCCTCTCCAGCATTTATTGTTTGTAGATTTCTTGATGATGGCCATTCTGACTGGTGTGAGGTGATACCTCATTGTAGTTTTGATTTGCGTTTCCCTAATGATTAGTGATGTTGAGCATCCTTTCATATGTTTGTTGGCAATCTGTATATTTTATGTGGAGAAATGTCTATTTACGTCTTCTGCCCATTTTTGGATTAGGTTGTTTGTTTTTTTGATATTGAGCTGCATGAGCTGCTTGTCTTTGGATTTTATTTAATTTTGGTTTTTTTTTTTGAAAAAAAGTCACATACGAGTATAATATGGAGCATCAGAGATCTCTACAGAGTTCATCATGAACAGCTGCATCCCTGATCCATCTCCAAGGGTAACCACTTTCAACTCTTGAAACCGATTCTTTGGAACATTCACTTTCATGTCTCTAAATAACATCTCATACAGTTTCCTTTCGATTTTCACAGCTTTAGGATAATTTATTGATTTCCTGCCCTGGGAGATGAGGATTTCTTCCCCCCACCGTGTGCATCACATCCTCTCCCTTGCCACTGTCTTCCCAATACAGTAATATATGATGATTTTGGTTATTTCATTATTTCTTGTTGTACTTGTATAACCATGTAAACACTATGGCCAGTGGAACTACATGATGGACTAGATTACTTTTTTTTCCACCTTTCCTTGAAATCTGGGTAGTTACCAGCTCATGGGCTGTTCCAGGCAACACAGCCTAGTCATAGCTTGGCTCATCTGACCCTAGTCACTGACATCATGAAACCAAACCCTGTTTCTTCTTGTGAAACATCTGCAGTCAGGCTAATGGTGACTTTACCAGCAAGATATGTTCCAAAAAAATCACTGGTTTCTACTTGCTTTATGTGTCACTAAAAGACCACTGAAGGGTGGCTCTGAGGTGCATTCCAGGGTCAGAGTGTGTGGGTTTGAATTCAGCATCTTCCCTCTGTGGCTATGAGACCTTTGGCAAAAATACATATTCCCTCTGAGCTTCTGTTTCTTTTCTTGTAAAATGAAATTAAAAGATGAAACCACCTGCTTCATAGGACTCTGGGATAAAATGAAAGGATACATGTAATGTACTTACCACAAGAAAAGCATTACAAATGATGTGCGTTATTATTACCACTGGGTTAATTGTTAGTGCGAATCCCAGAATAAAGAAACAGGATGCTTCAAAGATGTTATACAGATATATGTATGTATCTATATTCTTTTTTCAATTATCTTCCATTATAGTTTATTACAAGATATTGAATATAGTTTGCTGTGTTATATAGTAAGTCCCTGTTGTTTATCACATAAATTTTAATTAAGGTTACTTTGATTCTAAATTTGTATGCTCAGTTTAAAAAAATTATGTCGTTTTAAGATGATTCTGTTACAGCCATGTTTAAATAAAGTATTTTTGTAGACCTTTAAATACTTACAGAATAAAGGTGATCTCAGTGATGTATACTGCTTTTCCCAGAAAACATCTCTGATAAAATTTAATGCTTCTGTTTTCTGAATTAAAAAGTAAAATAAAATTGAGTCTCGCCCCCACCACCAAAAGAAAAAAAAAAAGTGTCTAGCACTTGCAGAGTGGTGAATGGTTCCCTGAAGAGCCAGCTTTCCTGTACCATCTACTCTAAGGAGCATGGTTGGTCCCTGAGTGCTATGTGGGGCCCCAGCCAGGTGCTGGAGGATGCAGGTGTAGACTGGTAGGATCCTGGGTCACGGGGAAAATGGAATGGTCCCTCCCTCCCCCCTGTTTTCACAGTTCCCACTTCACTCTCTTGGATGGTTTTTGGGGCATCGACAGCAACAGGGACCGTGTCACATTAGTCTCACTTCCTCTGGTTGCTCCTAGGAGGAGGTAGACTGTTTGACCCCCTCCAGTTCCTTTCTTGTTTATTGGGGATGGTGTGGAGGGGGGGATGTTAAATCAGCTCTAACATGTGCTAATTTTAAGAAATTCAGCTCCAACACGTGCTAATTTTAAGAAATACAGAAGTATATAAAATTTAAAAATGTGCCGTGTGCTCCTTCAGGATTTTATTTTCTATGTTTCAAAATGTGTGTGTGTGTGTGTGTGTGTGTGTGTGTGTGTAGAATTGGTTCATATACTATATTCAGTTATGTGTTACCAGGCATATATAGTAATAAAATGAGATCACACCATACATTCAATTCTGCTACTTGCTTTTTCATGTAATAATGTATCATGGACCACTTTCCAGGTTGATCTAGGTACTCGTGACAGCATGCTGTGTATGTGTTTTGGGGTTGCTTCCCATTTTTACCCAGACAAGCAGTTTTGTGATGAGCGTGCTCTTGGGCATACCTTTCCGTGTTTGTGCTGGTGTTTTGTAGAGCAGAGTCCTAGAAAGTAGGTTTCTACAGAGCGAAGGTGAAAACAATTCAGGATTTACCCACTGGAGATCTCTCTGGCCCCTTTGCCCCTTGGAAGACCACCCTCTCTGGCTCCCCTACCTCCTGCCTCACCTCCCTCCACCAACCCACTACTCCTCCCAGGAAAGCTCTCGCCTGGGCCAGGCTGAGGCAACTGGAGTGTCTCATGTGTGAGGCTGAAATCGTCTCACCTCCTTTGCTCCCAGTTGTCGTGGAAAACAGAAGGGCTTCAGCAGGTTGGGATGTAGGGAGCACAACCTTGTGTTGGCCTGTGCCCGAACCTGGATTGTGCCGCCACCTCTTGCAAAACTGCTTGTAGATCAGAAATGACTACCTTTCCTGCCTTCGGTCTTTCCATCCACAGAGCAGCTCGTTTCATAAAATAAAGAAACTGGACCCCAGAGAGGAAGTGGCCTACCCTGGGCCGGCCCCTGGCCACTGAGTCAGAATCTGGGCCTCTGGACACAGTGGAGGCGGGGGGTGTGGGGGTGTGGGGGGAGGGGAGGGGGAGGGAGTGTGGGGGAGGGGAGGGGAGGGTGCGGGGGAGGGGAGGGGGTGTAGGGGTGGGGGAGTGGGGGAGGACTGGTAGGTGGAAATAGATTGCAGAGGTGCGGGAGGGGAGCTGTACACCAGGGTCTTTCTCAGGTCACAGCATTCAGTCCCCATCGCCAGGCCATGAGAGGGAGTGGAAGCAGCAAGTTTCCCCTTTCCCAGGCAAGGAAACCGAGGCAGATCTGGGCGTGAAACGAGACCCGTCACACTCTTAAGCCTCCCCTATCCTTCCTCTTCTCGCAGTCTCCAAATCTGAGCTCTGGACTGTAGCTCTCAGGTCTGGGGACTCGAGGTTTCCAGGTGTTCCTGCCCCGCAGAGTCCGTTTCTAGGGATGACTGCGACTCTACTCCCAGGTGGGCCCAAATCTGAGGTGTCCCAGCCGCGCTGCCGGAGGCTTAATCTCCCCTGCACATCCCTCCCACCCCAGGGGATCAGAACCCGGGGGTCCCCGGCCTCCCCCCTCCTTCGTGGGGACCTGGTGACTTCTCAAAGGTGGTGTAGCCAGGTAGGATTCGAGGGGTGGGAAAAGCCCCCTTTCCTCCCTCCACCTCCCCTGCCTCAGGTCCCTGGCCTGTCTCCTCCCGGGAGGGCAGGGAGCCGAGGGAACAACACCCCGCGGCCTCTGTAGGCTCTGTAGGCTCGCCTCTGCTCCGTGGAAGCTGGGATTCCTTGGGCAGGGCCTGCCGCCTTGAGACTCCAACCTCCCGATAAAACAACCGCCCTGGTTGCTGGGTACTGTCAACAAAACACTCCCAACAGGCCCAGCCCTAGCGGGGGATTGAGAACAATGGTCTTCCAGGGAGAGGCCCCATTTCCCAAGGCTGGTGCAGAGGGAGAAGTGGGTCTAGCTGGGAGGCGGCTCCTGCTGCCTTGGTGTTTGGAACGACTGCCAGGAAATGTGGTCTCTTCCTCAGGCCTACACGCCTCCGTCCTTCCCTCGCGCTCTCAGAAGGGCGCCTGCTCGGGTGGATGGAGAGCCCCCTCTGAGCCAGTTTGCTCAAGCACACCGCAAGAGCCCTCCGAGGGGTAGGGAGGGTCCAGTGAACATCAAAATCAGCTCACAACAGCTCCAAAGCCCAGCTGCCCCGCCCCACGTGTCTGTTTGGGGTACAATCCCCACCATCCCAGGCTGCCAGGGGCTCCTCAGCAGCCCCAAGACATCCACTCCAGTCCCTCCCCAAGCTGTTCTGTAGTTTTATCATCTTCAGTATTTTTTTTTCCTGATAACAAAAGCAGAACTGGCTCATTATTAAAAAGTATTACAGACACATCTAAAGTAGAGGGCGAAAGCCATCCCAGTCCCGGTAGACAGATAGTGATAGGTTCGCACTGCATGTACACATCTGCAACTTGCTTCTTCAAGGAGAGTTTTTCTGAAACCAAAGCCCATCACGTCATCCCCATGTTTCAACCACTCCTGCGGCTCTGCGTTGCTCTCAGATAAAGGACCTTCTCCTTCCCTTGGCCACAAGGCCGTGCCTGCCTCTGCTGTCTGATCCAGCACCTCCCCCCTCCCAGCCACACTGCCTCTCTTTCAGGCCCTTGTCCTCCCTCTGTCCTTCCCTCCGTCACCTGCCTTCTCACAGGCCTGGTCCCACCTGTGTCCCTACCTGGAATACTAATGCACCTAGTGAATATTTGTTCTTGCAGGTTCCAAGGTTCTTCTTCAGAGAGGACTTTTCTGTTCTCCCTGACTCCCCGCCTGTGGAAAAGCCCTGCTCACTCTCATCACAGCTGCAATGACAGATTTTTGTGTAACTATTGGATGGTCTTGTTCCCCAACTAATTCAAGGAGTACCGGGATCTCTTCTGCTCACTTCTGTCTCCCAGTGTCTGACACATTGTAGATGATCAATAAACACTGAATAAATGGACTAATTTGCCAGTTGCTTATGTGGGCCCAGCACGATGGCAGGTATGGGGGATACTCAGTGGAATAATAAGACAAAAGCAGGCTCTCAAAGACTGGGGAGGGGTACACATCAGGGTAGGGGCGCAGGGGTTTGGGTAAAGGCTAGGATGTCCTTTCACAGGGCTTCAAGGGCGTGGGTTTCGAGGTCCCTCTGTGGTATGACTAAGTCATTGCCCGATTGTCTCCTCTTCTCTTCGCATTACACACAAGCCCCTGGAGAGGAGGGCCTTGGCTTCTACTTCCCCCCACTCCCTCCCTGCCTCCCTTCCCCAGCTCCCCTCTCCCTCTTAGCTCACGGCTGGGTCTACAGACAGTGTGTGTTAAAAGGACGATGGATGGATGGATGGATGGACAGATAGATGGATGACGGATGGACAGATGGACGGATGGAAAGATGGATGGATGGATGAATCAAAGAGCTAAAAAAGCCAGCAAAACCTCAGATATCCCTAATGCACACTGATTTTTAAAATGAGGAAACAGAAGTCTAGAGAGGTGGAGTATGTCTTTCATCACTTCCTCTCTTTGAGAACTCCCCAACAGGAGTTGATTTCCTCTCTTTAGCCTACAAACATCTTGAAATAGCCTCTAACCCAAACAAAACCACCTCTGTCCCCTCTTCCCTACGATCTTCCCCTGAGCTAGGACCCTCCTCTTTCCTTAAAGTCTTCCAAATTTCTTAGAAGACTTGTAAAGTCACCCCAGGACTTCCTCATCTCCCACCACCCCTTGACCCCTCAGCCTCTGCCTTCCATCCATGTTGCCATGGCAGCTGCTGTGAAGGTGCCACTCACCAGGGACCTTCCGGGCCCTGAGCCCTTCCTGGGCCTCAGGCAGTGTTTGGCATTGTCACCAACTCTTCCTCCTGAGACCCTGAGGTCCTGCTCTGCTCTGCTCTGGGGGCCATTCTCTTCCCGTCCAGAAAACTGCTCTCTTCTGGAACCCTGAACAGCGTCTCTTTCTCCCAGCTCCCTCTGCCACAGATTTAACTTCAGCTCTTTTGCTCTTTCTTTGCTCTCATTCTGTAGTCTTCTAGCAATTATTGGGTTCTTTCTGTGTACCAGGCACCATGCAGGGCTCTTAGCTGCATCAGTTCCTGTAATCCTCACATCTACCCTCTGATGTGGGTATATTAATTTCATCTGCACGTGGCAGATGGTAAACTGGAGACCCAGGGAGGATACGTAAATTGCCCCATGCCACACAGTTGGTAAGTGCTGTCTTTGGGACTCAGCTGAGGTCTTACTATTTCTGAGTCTATGCTCTCAGCCTCAAAGCCACCCTTTTCTGCTGTCTTACTCTCACTCAGGCCTCATCTCTCTTCTTATGACTCCTCATTAATATTTTCAGAAGTGACCTCCCCCTGGAACTCCCGACCTGCTCTTCAAAAGGCCTGATGAAATTTTTTCTTAGATGTCCTTCCAAAATCTCAAAGCCAGACTCCTCAGATCTCTGGCCAGGCTGATCTCACCAGTCCTGCACTCAGATGCCTGCAGTGGCTCCCCATTGCCCATTCATCTAGGGGAAAACTCTTCCCTGCTACCCTCAGGCTCACCTTCGATCTGGACCCCGATCCCCTCCCCCATCCTCTTCCTATCTCCTGCTTCTGACTCTCTCTCTGAAAGAGTTTAATGCTCCCTGCAGTACTCTCTGCTCAGAGAGGACCTTCCATGCCCTTGACCTTCCATCATGCTCCCCCTTGACCACCAGAAATCCTGGTATCTAGAAAATAGACTGGCAAGAAATGCACTAAACATCAAGAGTGGTCACCTCCAGATGTGTGGGATTCCAGGTGACTTTTATTTTCGCATCTGTTCAGTATTTTCCAAATTTCCAATAATGAATATGTTTTACTTTATAATGAGTAAGGAACTTGTTCAAATAATTTCAGAAAAGAATCTTATTTGCCCACCCTGCACATTTCCTCTTTAAGACTCTTCTGCAGCTTTGTTCACCTGAGGCCTCCCTAAAGGTCATAGGTGGGGCCGTCTTCCCTCCTGAGAGCCAGGCATTCTCTCATACAGTGTGATCTCCCTTGTCCCCTGCAGCCCCCTTCCCAGTTCCCTGGGTGTGCAGGGACACCCCAGAAACACAGGAGGAACAGAGTTCAGATGGACCCATTCATAAGAGTATTCATCAAAGGAGCAAAAGACTGGAGATGCCATAACTGTCTATCAGTAGGGGTCTGGTTAAATAGTTCTTGGTAGTTTGGGGGCTTGCCTACAGCCACCAGAAAGGACAGAGACCCCAGCTGCCAATATGAACCAGTTTCCAAAATATGTCATTAAATAAAAAATGACTTCCAGAAAAATATATGTAGTTTGTTCACATTTACATAAAAAAAATAAAAGGATAGGGCTTCCCTGGTGGCGCAGTGGTTGAGAGTCCGCCTGCTGATGCAGGGGACACGGGTTCGTGCCCCGGTCCGGGAGGATCCCACATGCCGCGGAGTGGCTAGGCCCATGAGCCATGGCCGCTGAGCCTGCGCGTCTGGAGCCTGTGCTCCACAACGGGAGAGGCCGCAGCAGTGAGAGGCCCGCGTACCGCAAAAAAAAAAAAAAAAAAAAAAAAAAAAGAATAGACTCACATACACATATGTGTACTTATATATACATAGAATATTTCTGGAAGGATACTCCCAAGCTGGTAACAGCAGGGCTGCCAGGGTTATCCAGGGGACAGGAAAATTGCATTAAAGGAATCAGAGGAGGCATGAATGTTATATCTGTTCAGCTTTAAAAAATTGTTTGCATGTACCTTTAAAAAAGAAGAAAAGTCAACTTACAAACAGAATCGGAGCCCACAGCCATTAAGTAAGGGGGAGGACCCTCAGGTACCAAAGGGCCTTGGTGAGGAGGGGTAGAGAGCAAACAAGACCTCCCCCCACCCCACTCCATCCCTGCAGATGGAGCTGGACCCCGACTCCAGCAAGGGCCCTGTGCACTGAGGCCCCACGAGATGGTCCCCAGTTGGGAGCTAAGGCTGAGAGTTGGGGAGGGATCCCACCTGCTGACCACTCACCCCATCCCAGGAACAGGCGGGTCACCACAGGCCTGTTTGCATGGAGTGCTTTGCCACACCCTCTTGGGGCACTGCAGGGCCCTGGGCAGAAGCATCAACTGACAACCAGGCAGTGACTCGGCAGCTTGGTGCCTGCTCTCCCACAGGAAGAAGCAATGTCCCCTGCTGGGTGTGGTGGGCAGGATGTGGTGGGAAAGACCTGGCTTCTTCTCTGGTTAGGATGCCCTGGGCTTGGCCTGAGGCAAGGGTTCTGTGCATCATTTATCTTCTCCTGCACAGGGGTCCTCTGGGCGGGGGGGTTGGGGGGGTGGTCAGGGGCCAGACTGCGCACAGCCTAGCAAGCTGCTGGCCGGGGAGGGAACTGTCATCAATGATGACAATAATGTGCATTTCTTTGGAGACTTTTATCTAAGGTTCTCAAAGTACTGAAAAATTCAGATGCTGTTCATAGAGCAGGAATTTGGTTGGACCAAGAGCTTAGCTGCCAAAGGAAAGCGATCTAAACCCTTTCAGCATCATTCCTTCCTGCTCCCAAGCAGGAGCCCACACGCCTCCTACCTTCCTCACCTCAGGCCTTGAAGTGTGGCTTTGTCCCCGCCATCTACCTATCAGCTGCAGACAGTGAGAGCCATAGACAGTCTTTGCCACTTAAGGCTAATTCAGCCATTGGCCAGAGCCACCTGTGCTGGCCCCAACCCTTTGAGCAGCCCACCCTATTGGTGAGGCTGGAAATGTGGGTCAAGATTCTCATTGCTGTGGCCACTTACAGGGCGAGTCCCTTCTCCCACCTGAGCCTCAGTCTCCGTATCCAATAAAAGGGCTTTGGACTCCTCTAGGGGTTATAAACCATGCTAAACAAAATCCTGGCATTTTTCAGGAGAGCTTCATGGCTTTTGCCAATGCTCAATGCAAATATAATTTCCAAGGTATATTTGAAACTATGTGAAAATTTATAATAAGCAACAACATGCACATTTAGAAGGGATACGCGATTTTCACATGTTGGAACCCACTTGTGTTCACAGTGATTTTATAAGTAACACAGCAACATGTTGGCAATTTGGACTTAGAAAAGAAATTTAAACTAATGGAGTACAGCTTTTGTCAGTTGTATACACTGAGGCCTGAGGCCCGAGCCCCGTCAAATTTTGTTTGGAAAAAGTGTTCCTCTTCTAAAAAGATCTGACAGGCATTGGGCTCAGTCACCAGAGGGAGAGGCCAGGAGAGGGATAGGACAGTGCTTTTCTGCTAAGTGACATCTGTGTCCAGCAACTGTGTTGGGGGATGGTGGTGGGCGTTCCTCAGCCGACTGTGGAACATCTTGAGATCTGAGGCCTAGTCCGAACAGTACCACTGATTGGCAGAGATTTGCGGGTCAGTTCTGGAAGTCACCCACAGGTGATAACTCCAGGCTGATCTGGAAGAGGGAGGGTCTGCTTTCAGCACCCTGGCAGAGGAAACTGAGCCTCCCAGGAGCTGCCTGGCAGCCCAGGCACCTAAGCCTGGGACCAGAAACAAACACTAAGAAGTCCAGTCATGTGCTTCAAGGTTCCGACATGCCAGGCACCGTTCCTCACATCTACACAGGGAGGTTTAGTCTCATTTTACAGGTGAGGAAACTGAGGCAGAGACTGTGTGACACCTCTCAAGTCCCACAGTGAGTGTAGTGCTGGAGTTAAACCCCAGTCCACAGTGGAGCCCAGGGACCTGCACTCTTGATAAGCACCCAGGTGATTCAGGTGCTACTGATGCAGGTAGTCTGCAGAGAAGTCCTTCACTACCTCGTGCTGGGTTCCAGGTGTGGGGATACTGGGCTGAGGACCAAATAGTTCTGTCCAGCAGAGGCCTTATCAGCACCGCTTCTTACTGGCTTTGTATCCATGAGGTGGCCCTGGTTGAATGATGTCATAGAGAGGTCTCTGGCACCTGTCACAAGCAAGCCCCTGCTTTTTCCTTTGCTTCCATTTCCCCTTCAATAAAGTGTGTGCGTGTGGGTTGACTTGATGACATCTAGGTGCTCTTCCTGCCCCAACATCCTATAATCCATCACCAGCCTGGGTGACCTGTGAGGTCAGGGGTCGGAGTGGTTAAGGGTCTTGCTCAAGTCAGACAGCGAGCGAGCCTGGCTTCATCAGTCTGCCGGGCTCGAGAGCCTCAGCGTCTCTGCTTCGAGCAGCAGCATCTCCAAAGCTGGGGTCACGGGAGTGGTCCACCCGGGCACAAGGCGGGGACGTAGTGTCTATGGAAAAGCTAAAAACAATAGCAAAACTGAAAGTGATGCACAGGAATTCTCAACAATGTCAGTGATTAAAACACCCCCTCCTGAGAGGTGGGCTGCTCTCACTGCCCGCACCTCGGTGCCACCCACTGCTACTCTGCCACCCTCGGTTACGTGAGTGACTGCCATGCAGTGAGGCTTCTCAAAAGAAGGAGATGGAGGTAAATTGGTTGGGGTGGGGGTGTACCCTGTGACGTGATTCACATCCAGCTATACCAGCTGTGACAAAGAGACACAAGGGAACGTGGTCTGGGTGACTGCAGAGTTCATTTACTTAAGGCTAAAAAGAGGTGCCTTCCCTGCAGCAGGTGGGTGACTAAGCAAGCCCAAGGAAAGCTCCTGCTAGAGGGAAGGTGGTGCCCAGGGGCCCTGGTCTCCCCCGGGGACAGAAACGTAGTTTACATTGTGCAACTCTTCCCGGGCAAGCTCTCTCTCTCCCAGCTTCCCTCCCCTAAATTCACTGCTCAAGAGCCATGAATTATTGGTCCAGGCCAAATCAGAGCCACAAGTCTAGACACCCAAACTTGTGGTAGCTTTCTCCCAGGATTTGAAGGCAGAGGAGAGAGAGGAGGTGTGTGTGCGTGCGTGCATCCACACCTGGCTGGTGGGAGGATAAACAGGTCATGCCATGTCTATACTGTGGTCTGCCTTTGTCCCTGACTCCCCCTGGCCCTTACACACACATAGTGGGATTGGAGGCAGACTGCTGATGCTCTGTGCCCATGGAAATGAAACGTGCTTCCTTCTCCCCAACCCAGACTCTTCAGGAAACCAGCATAGTCCTGGCCTTCTAGATACATCTCTAGAGGCCCAGCAGAAGCCTCTAGAGTGAGGCAGTTATTTGATGAATTCCATCCCACCTCAGGTAGCTGTCTGAGTAGATTGATGTAATGCGAAGAGGAGGGACTGGGCACCAGGAGACTCGTTTCCAACCCTGGCTCTGCCGCTCACTTGTTGTGTGACCTTAAGCAAGTTCATTTTCCTCTCTGGTCTCCAGTTTCTCTTCTGTTTATCCACTTATCTATTTTGGCAACAAATGTATATTAAATGCCTACCGGGCCAGGCAGCTGTGCACACCATGCTAGATACATCATCTAACATCTATGGAGGATGAAAAATGCCCAGGAAGTCTTTGCACCTCCCCCTGCCTGTCGAAAACTGGCACTATTTCTCCATGTCTTGACTCAGGGCTGACTTTGTAATTTGCTTTGGCTAACAGAATGTCAAGAAAGTGCATTTGACTTTCATTCTCTTCCTCTTGGAACCCAGCTGCCACATGAGGAAGCCCAAGCTAGCCCGCTGGAAAGGTCACATGGAGGAGAACTGAGGTGCCCTCACCGATACCAGTCCTGTGAGTTAACCCACGTGGAGCCCCCAGCCCTCAGCAGACTGGCTGCAAAGGCTAGAGTAAGCCCAGCCAAAACCACTGGGGGAAGAGGCAAGCCGGCCCAGCTGACCTTGCCCATGTTGTCAACCCAACCGAGAGAACTGTAAGCCATGATCTAGTTGTAGTTTTTTTTTTTAAATAAATAAATTTATTTATTTATTTTTGGCTGCATTGGGTCTTCGTTGCTGCGTGCAGTCTTTCTCTAGTTGCGGCAAGCGGTGGCTTCTCTCTTTACGGAGCGCGGGCTCTAGAGCACAGGCTCAGTAGTTGTGGCTCGTGGGCTTAGTTGCTCTGCGGCATTTGGGATCGTCCCGGACCAGGGCTCGAACGCGTGTCCCCTGCATTGGGAGGTGGATTCTTAACCACTGCACCATCAGGAAGGCCCAAAATGGTTGTAGTTTTAAGTCACTGTTTTGGAGTGGTTTGTTACGTAGCAAAAGGTAATGGATCCAATGAACGTTTATTGGCCACTGCCTCTGTGCCTGGAACCATGTGGAATGTTTTACATATATCACCTCATTTATTCCTCACATCAACCACATGAGGCAGGTGTTATTATTCTAATATCCATTTTACAGATGAGAGCACTGAGGCACCAGATAGAGAAGCAACTTGGCTCAGAGCAACGAACAGGTGAATCAGGGAGCTGGGATTTGAGGCCAGGCCATCCAAGCTTCCGAGCTTGCTCCATGGAACCAAACAGATGTTCTGGTCCGCACGGAGTTTACAGCCTAGTGGAGAGGGGCATGAAGCAAACACAGAGATAAATATACATAGTGTATACATAGTGGGGCTTCCCTGGTGGCGCAGTGGTTGAGAGTCCGCCTGCCGATGCAGGGAATGCGGGATCGTGCCCCGGTCCAGGAAGATCCCACATGCCGCGGAGCGGCTGGGCCCGTGAGCCACAGCCGCTGAGCCTGCGCGTCCGGAGCCTGTGCTCCGCAACGGGAGAGGCCACAGCAGTGAGAGGCCCGCGTACCACAAAAAAAAAACCCAAAAAACAATAGTGATAAGTGCTATGAAGAGAATGGGTGCTGTGTTTAGTCACAGGGAAGTCCTCTGTGCAGCGCTGAGGATGGAAAGGGACGGGGTCGGCTGAATGAGGCTGGGGCACCTAAGGAGTTTGCACTGGAATCCTGGTTTCCCAGCTTCAGTCAACATAGGTCACTTGGTTCCCAGGTGATTCTGTGAGAAATGAACATTCCTGGGCCTCATTTCCTAGAGATTCTGATTTGGTTGGTCTGATTGGTTGGAGGTTGGGAGCCTGGTCATCTTTTTTTCTTTTTTAAATGTGCCCTCTGGATGATTTTTATCATCAGGGAAATTTGAGAAACAAAGCTTAGTAGAGCCACCTGAGGGGATCAAAAAATACAGCTGCTCAGCCCTCATTCTGAGATTTTGATTCAATTGGTCTGGGGTGGGCCCTGGAATCAGTATTTTTAAAAGCTCCTCAGGTGATTCTACAGTGCCACCAGGGCTGAGAACTGATCCTAGAAGATTCTCCAGGGCCCCAGCCTGATTTTCTTTATCTCTTTTGAGACACCAGGGTTACCTGGTGCTGACTAAACCATCCTTCTAGTGATTCAGTACTGTGGAAGCCCAGGCCCAGAGCGGAGCCTGAGGTAAACCCGCGCTCAGAGACTTGCCCCTGATTGAACGGACCCCTCCTTACAGACCACGCCCACCCAGATAACCTTCCCAGGGGCCCCATGGGGCTCCCCGTGGCTTCCGAGTCCCCCTTAGCTTTTGTTTGAGAGTCGAGCATTCCTTTAATTGCTACCACCCACAAACATTTGCCTTCCTCTCGGGCTGTACAAGGCAGCCCCTGTCTTGCTCTCTGTCTGACATCCCAGCTCAGGGACCTCTGGTGCAGAGGTTCCCCACACTCTGGAGAACGACAGCATCTGTGGTGTGGTCATGAGAAGAGGTGTGTTGGTGGGTAGATATTTCTTGTCTGGTTTCCTGCTCTTCTTCCAAATAAGGCATCAGGGCCCCTGGGGGTTGCTCCTGATGCAGCTTGATTTAGACCAGAGAAGACAAAAGAATCCACTCTTGGCTTGGGGCCAGCCAGCCTCAGGCCTGAAGAAAGTTTGCTGGAGGTGAGGGCAGAGAGAGAGAATGGACCGGCCCAGGACAGCGGCAGCTGCTGGGGAGCAGCGCCACCCGGCCCCAGCAAGCAGGGGTGGTGTGCTGGCAGCCGGGGGCGGGGGTGAACTCCACCACTCAGAGCCTCGTTCTGCTGTGCGGCTGTGCTCACCACGCTGAGAGTTGTTACGAGAACTCAAAGCTCATGGCGGGGCCTGGGACCCAGCAGGCACTCTCTAGAGGCGTTTTCCTTCCCCTTCTTTGGGACAGACACAGAAATGAACCTGACACGGTGGACGAAGGCAAGGCCTGTTGGGAGAGACCCCAGAGAAGGTCCTTCTTTAGGGGCCGGGACAGACCCCAGTTGCTGTGGCCCATCCCCTGAGGCCCCAGATCTCTCATAAAACCTCAGGTGCTAAGAGGTCAGCTCCACACACCTCTCCTCACAGCACAGGACTCTTGAGCGCCTCTGCCGGCATAGCCTGCACCATACATGGTACAGATGGCTGCCCAGAGAAGGGGCTGGCAGAGGGGTGAGGCCTGACCAGTGAGGAAGGAATGAAGGGAATGAGGCACTGACTCAGGCTCCTACTCTAAGAAGGAAAGGACTTGTTTAGGGGTGCGGTCGGGAGGAAGCCAGGCCAGAGGGTACAGTGAGAAACGAGGGTGCTCTGGGGCCTCTTAGCTCAGGGTGAAATCATCCTGGGAAGGGGCCAGTTTAAAAAAAACAATAGGGACTTCCGTGGCAGTCCAGTGGTTAAGACTTCACCTTCCAGTGCAGGGGGTGCGGGTTCGATCCCTGGCCGGGGAGCTAAGATCCCACATGCCTCGCAGCCAAAAAACCAAAACATAAAACAGAAGCAATATTGTAACAAATTCAATAAAGACTTTAAAAATGGTCCATATCAAAAAAAAATCTTAAAAAAGAAAGAATACGGAGATAGAAAGTAAATTTTTAAAAACAAAAAACAAAAAACAAAACAAAACAAAAAAGACAATCCCATCTGTGGTCTCTTCTTTCTTCTGATGTATCCTTCCAGGAGCAATAGTAGGAGGCCCTGAAGGCCACATCAGGCTGAGCCCTGGGCTAAGTCCGGCTGTGTGCACATCTCTCAGGAGACGGGCCAGACTTGGCATCCTGCATCCATTGGGCAGGGCCAGTGTTTGCCACTGTGCCTTGTTCTCTCTGCAGGCTTCTCTACTCCCCACCCACTCCCATCTCACCAAGCCAAGAAGGGACCATGTCTGGGACCACTTTTCCTATATGGCGCAAATGATTCTAAATAGCACAAAGGCATTTACAGGCTAGCAGCAGCTGGCCCTGTGTATCTATTTGTATGAGTAAATTCGAATGGGGGGAGGTAGGCCTCTGAGGAGGAAGTTGATGAGGCAGTAGGGGTTGGGCAGGGAGAGAAGCAAGGGGCCCAGGTCTGACCTTCTGCATCACCAGAATTTTGGCTGCACATGAAAGAAAACCCAACTTTTTGCTTAACGTGAAACCAGAATGTATTGGCCTGGGAACTGAAGTCCAAGGGTGTGGTTGTTCAGATGAGGCTTAATCAGGGACTCTAAACAGCATCACATCTTGACCTGGTGCTCAAAAGACCTGTGATCTTGTGGCTCAACTCTTCTCTGGGTAGCAGCTGAAGCACAGGCAGATCCCACACCATGGGCACAAGGTGGCTGCAGAAGCTCCACGCCTCACACCCCTGTGCCAGGACAGAGAACCAGTCCACTCCTCTGGCAGCTCAAAGTTCTGGAACTGAGTTTCACCGGCTATGATTGGCCTGACTTTGGTCATGTCCCTTCACTGTTTCACTGGAATCACATGAACTCAGCTGAGGCTGTTACTGCAAGTGAGTAAATGGGGACAGGTTGACAAAAAACACTGACCCCCCTCACTCTCTTTAGAGGGAGAGCTGCAGGGAAGAGTTGAGAGCCTTCTTTGGGGCCTGGGTTGCAAACTGGAATACAAGTTAGAGAGAAGAGCCATCTGCCTATTTCGGCTCAGAGCACAGAACAGTTTGCTGTGGTGACTGAGGAACTGCCCCCTGGGCCAGTGCCAGGGTCACAGCCTGAGAAGCAGGGACCTCTTGGGTCTCAGTGAGAGAGGCCAAGTCCTTGCCTCAGTTGCCCAGCACACAGCAGACATCAGCAAGGAGGTGGAGCAGAAGAAACATCAGCAGACTGACCATGGGCCCCTGTGCGACACCCAAGGAACCTCCAGATATGACCGGGGGGCAAGTCCACTGAGGTCCCATATTAGAGAGAAGGATAGCTCTCCTGGCATGGGTGCCTTTGCTGGCTATGATGGAAAGAACTTCAGACTGGGGGTCTAAGATTTGGATCTGGCCATTGCCAGACCCCTCCTTAGCCATATGGGCAAGTCCCTTTCCCATTCTTGGCCTCAGTTTACGCCTCTGTAGAATGGAACTGATGCCTTTCACCTCAAGAGGTGATGTAGGAATCAGGTGAGGCAGGCAGCAGATGAACTGGGGAAAGGCTAAAGTGCTGTCTGAGGGTCAGGCCCTGTTAACCTGCCTTATCCTGACCACTGGAGGCCTGAGGGAGCTGCACATCTGTGCCCAGAGGCCTTCACCTGTAAGGAAAAGCGGAAAGAGGAACAAGCCCCACTTGTACCCAGTGGGAGTTGGTGGACACAGAGGTCCTGGAGGAAGGCTGTCAGCCAGGGATGTGGGCAGCTCTCTGGGACACTCCCCTTCCCTCCTGCTGAGTCAGAGGAAAGGACCCAGGCTGGGCATCAGTCCTGCAGGTTCTACCAGTTATTGACAGGGGAAGAAGAGGGCTGCTGGCAGAAGGAAGAGCAGACACAAACAACCAACACACCCATCCCTCCACAAACAACCTCCTCCTACACCCCAGATATAAATCTTCCTCCTCAGCACTGGGGGAGTGTTCCCAGGCCCCGTCTGCCCTTCCTCCTGGCCTCTCCCCAGAGCCCAAATAGCAGGGGCCTCTTCGTGGGGGCTGCATGTTTCCCAGAATGAAGCTGGTCACAGGGACCCAGCCTCCTCCAGCTTGAGGAGCTCTGACCAGCCACTTCCCAAATGATGGGTTTTCTCTGCACTCTTCCCACACCATCCTCTGCCACTTCTGGGGTCTGGCCCAGAGAACTGGCTCTTTGAAATGTCTTCTCTCTGCCATGCTTGACCTAGTCTACCTATTAACCAAGTGGTCTTGGATGGAAACATTCCTTTCAATATTTGCCCCAGTCAGGGTGGACTGCTCTTACTTACAAGGGAAAGGTCATTCTGTTTGGCCAGCACTGGAGGCCCCCAGGGGTCTCAGCCCCTGCCCACAGGGAACAGTCATTATGGTGGGAAAGGCATGAGTGTGGAGTCAATTAGATATGGTTTGGATCATAGCTCCTGTGCTTGTCAGCTGTGTGACTTGGGTTGCTTCACTTCTCTGAGCCTCGATTTTCTTATCTGGAAACAGGATGGTAATGCCCTACAGGGTTGTTGTGAGGACCGGAGATAATTGGTACAAAGCTTGTAGTCGGGTTCAGTAGATGAACCTTCCCATCCTTCCACATCTTAATCACATATCACTTTCCTATTCCGTTCTCTTCTCCAGTCAAAATGATCAACTTGTTTGCTCAGGGAGCATGAATGAGTCACCATTATCTTCATTTCCACAGCCCTGGGAGGTGATGCCATTAAGCATGTTTGATTCAAGAGGTCATTGTGGCTCAGAGAGGGGTTAAGAGTTAGAGGGCTACCAGGAGGTAGAGCCAGGATTTGATGTCAAGTCCTCAAGAACTATGGGAACCATGGTCCACTGGTTTCCATGGACTGTTTCTCTGCCTGGAATGTCCTTCCACTTCTTCTCCTTTCTGGATTCCATTAGTCATTCAGGGTCTCATTCCTTCCATCTCCTCCAGGACACCTTCTGAATCATTGAAGACACTTTTTGTTGCAAGCAATAGAAAATTCCATCCCAAACAGGCTTAAGAGAAGAAATGGAAGTTTGGGGTGCAAGGAACCCAAAAGCCCAGGTGATCTTATTTTGAGTGAGGTTGGATTTAGAGCTCAAATAACGTTATCAGTATTTTCCTTCTCTCTAAATCTTGGTTCTGCCTTCTTCTCTGAAGGCTGAAGTTTCAGGCTCCACATGGTAGCAAAAGGGCACAGCGGTCTAGCTTTTACATTCTTACAAGTTTCAGGCATAGTGGAAAGAGTGAGTCAATTTCTCTGTAGCTCAGACTTAGTCTTGGAATTGAGACATGTCATCTCTGATTGGTTTGACATGGGTCAAGTGCCCATTCCTGAATCAGTCAATATGTCCAGGGGGCTGGAGTCCATAGATTAGCTTAGACCTGAATCACCTGCACCTCCAGAGTTGCAGAGGGCTGGGCTTCACTACCCTCTAGAGGGAAACTGATGTAGCTTATCAGGAGACAGGTGAGTGGTTGTGGACAGTAAAATAACAGATGTCTAAGAGCTATTGATATTGATACTTTCCCCCTTTCCTGAATTCCTGCATTCCTGCTCTTCTGGTGGCCATCTCTGCTAGGCATTAAACTCCTTGAAGGTAAGGACCCTTTGTGTGACCCTGAGGTCTTTGTAGAGCACCTGGAAAAGAATGGATGCCAATGACTTGCTTTTCAATCAACTAAAGTAATTATTCTGAACTCAATGCATCCAACCTGTGACAGTTGTATCAGTTGGGATTCAACTGAGAATAGAAACAGTCTAACTATTTCAAAGAGGAGGAGATTATAACTGGGTATTGCATGGCTTGCAGAATCGCTGGGAAGGTTGAAGAAACAAACTCTAGACTGAGCATTCAGGAATGACCCCTAAGTCACACTGTAGAACTGGGTCGCCAAGAGAGCTGTTGCCTCTTCTGCAATGGAAAAGGACCACCAATGACACATTCAGAAGACACCATGATCATGGAACCACTTTCCACTAGCTCCAGAACCACCATGTGCCTGACATGATCCAGGCAGGCTGGGTGCCCATGTCCTGCCTCTCACATCCACCAAGCCAGCAACTAGACTCTTGAGTTTTGCTGACACTTTCGAGGTAAAACCAGGCTTGCCAGCAAAAAGAGAAGTAGCTGCAAGTTCAGCCTACTTCCACTTTCAAATATGTGAATCATGTGGTCAAATGTGAATTATATCTGGAATCTAGGAGGCCTGAGAAATGTAGTTATGCTTTTTAAATAGACTTTATTTTTTAAAGCAGTTTTAGGGTCACAGAAAAATTGAGCAGAAAGTATGGAGTTCCCATATACTCCCTGGCCTCACAGATGCACATTCTCTCCCACTATCAACAGCTCAGAGTGGTATATATTTGTTACAATTGATGAACCTAGTTTGACACATCATAATCACCAGAAGTCCATAGCTTACATTAGAGTTCACTCTAGGTGTTGCACATTCTATGAGTTATTATTTATTTATTTATTTATTTATGGTTGTATTGGGTCTTTTTGTTTTTCTTTTTTTCTTTTAGGTATAGTTATTCAGGGACAACGACATAGCCTTAAATACATTTGCTCTACTGTCATGTAATCAAAGTGCATTTATTTTTATTTATTTATTTTTTTAAATCAAGCACTCAGAATTGGTTTAGGTACCAGTTATTATTATTATTTTTTAACATCTTTATTGGAGTATAATTGCTTTACAATGGTGTGTTAGTTTCTGCTTTATAACAAAGCGAATCAGCTATACATATACATGTATCCCCGTATCTCCTCCTTCTTGCATCTCCCTCCCACCCTCCTTATCCCACCCCTCTGGGTGGTCACAAAGCACCCAGCTGATCTCCCTGTGCTATGCGGCTGCTTCCCACTAGCTATCGGTTTTACATTTGGTAGTGTATATATGTCAATGCCACTCTCTCACTTTGTCCCAGCTTACCCTTCCCCCTCCCCGTGTCCTTAAGTCCATTCTCTATGTCTGCATCTTTATTCCTGTCCTGCCCCTAGGTTTTTCAGAACCATTTTTTTTTTTTAGATTCCATATATATGTGTTAGCATATGGTATTTGTTTTTGTATCGGGTCTTAGTTGTGGCCTGTGGGCTTCTCTCTAGTTGTGGCACCTGGGCTTAGTTGCCCCACGGCATATGGGATCTTAGTTCCCCGAAAAGAGATCGAACCTGCATCCCCGGCATTGGAAGGTGGATTCTTAACTACTGGACCAGCAGGGAAGTCCCACACATTCTATGAGTTTTGACAAATGTATAATGATATATATTTACCGTAATAGTGTCATGTGGAGTAATTTTACTGCCCTAAAAATCCTTTGTGTTCCGCCTATTCATCCCTCTCTCCCCCCTAACCTTTGGCAACCACTGATCTTTTCTTCTCCTCTTTTTATTATTTTCACCCTGGAGAATCCATGTTTTGAAAGACTTAATCTAAGATAAAGTAGTTAAGGGAAGGCCTGGATCCACAGTATCTGGGCTCAGCTGCTTCCAGGCTGTGTGAGCTTGAGCAAGTTACTTCACCCCTCTGTGCCTGAGGATCTTTTTTTTTTTTTTTTTTTTATTGCGGTACATGGGCCTCTCACTATTGTGGCCTCTCCCGGACGCGCAGGCTCAGCGGCCATGGCTCACAGGCCCAGCCACTCCGCGGCATGTGGGTTCCTCCCGGACCGGGGCACGAACCCGTGTTCCCTGCATCGGCAGGTGGACTCTCAACCACTGCACCACCAGGGAAGCCCGCCTGAGGATCTTTTGTATTAATAGTCCTACCTTATAAGATTGATGTAAGAATTAAGAGAAATTATTCACCTAAAGCTCTTGACAGTGTCTGGTATGTGGTAAAAACTCAATGAATGTTTGCTCTGATTCTTACTGATTAACTCAAAGCAGCCTTATCACAGATAACAATTTCTTTTAAGACTTTTTCCCTCCTGACTTTTTATTTTGGAAAATTTCAACCTACAGAAAAGTTGAAAGATTAATACAATGAGCATGTCTATACTTTTCACCTGAAGTCATGAGTAATTAACATTTTGCCACATTTGCTTTCTTTCTCTCTCCTTTAGGAGGTAAGTTGCAAGCATGAAGACCATTTACGTCTGGATACATCAGCTATTATCTCCCAGAGAACAAGGACATTCTCTGTAAGTATTATCACATTCAATAAATTTAAATTGGTGCAATAATATCATCTGGCATATATTCCATATTAAATTTTCTCCAAGTGTCCCAATAATGTTCTTTTTAATCTAGGATCTTAACAAGGGTCATGCAATAGGTGATTAGTTATCCTCTGCCTTCTCTTTCTTTCATGGCTGTGACGTTTTTAAGGAGTCACTGCCAGATGTTTTACAGAATATCATATAATTTGGATCTGTCTGACTGTCTCCTCATGGTTAGATTTAGATGAGACAGTTTTGGGGGCAAGAATACTACATAGATGACATTCTCATTGCATCATAACAGGAAGCTCATAATGCCAGTCTTTTCCAAGATTGTTGCTGTTAAGTTTGCATACTTGGCGGTATCCACCAGATTTCTCCATTTTAAATATCTATTCCCCTTTGGAATTCTCCGGGAGCCCTAGGTTGGGAATCTCTGACCTAGTATACAAGTTTCTACCTCCATTTTCTGGATGAAGAAATTAAGGTGCAGAGAAATACCCAAAATACCCACAAAGTCAGTGACAGGACTGAGGCTGGACTGAGCCCAGCTCAGGGCCCAGCCCACTCCCTGCCTCTGACCATATCTGATCAAATGCTCAGAAGGGTCTAATTCTTGAGACTTCCTTGGGAGAAGGTCTATACTTCCTTGCACACTTTTAGTCTGAGAGTCTGTTTCTGCCTAGGGATAGGCATGGAGCACCAAGAGGGAGGCTGATGAGGGGCCACAGCTATCCTCCAGACACCAGTCCTTAACAGAGAGGCGAAGCGACCTTTAGAAGTCATCTAGTTCAACCCCAACCTTCCAAGGAGGAAACTGAGGCCCAGAGTAATGAAATGACTTGTCTAAGGGCTCATGAGCTTGATTTGTCTCCCAGGGAGAGTCAGGTTGGCTGCCTAGGAAGGTCTCATGGGGGATCCTGGAAGGGGAATGGACACAGCACTCTGAAATTATCCCACATATCAGGGTCTGCTCCCCAGTTTGCCAGAAGCAGAAATTAGGTTTGTTGAGGATACCCAGAGGTGACTGCCGTCTTGGACCTGGTTGACATTAACCAAACACTGGAAACAAGAGTCTAAACCTGAATTCTTTGTCCTAATGGCAATGGGACAGGCCAGCCAATCAATTTCATCATGGCTTGGATGCTGCTCAGCACACTTTCCTTCACGTAGCCCTGGAGGCACAGTGCCACCGTTTTGTTCTTTGAATTCCTTTCCTGGACGCCCTGCAGACCAGTTCCTCTCCCCCATCCTCTTTGACCCATTCTTTCTCAGAAGGGACACCATATGATTTGTTAGTCTACACTTTCTTAGTTATAATAACTCATCCCTCACCCCTCTCTGAGGTTTCATACAGATCACTTTTCTTCCAGTCTGAATGCTCCCAAACTATTTTGACTATATATTCCCAATAGTCTCTTGGATTGGATTTTTTCAAAAGATTCACTTAACCAAATATTTGGGGGTCACTTGCTACATGCCAGGCTCCAGGGACACAATGGTGAACAAGATCATATGGGATTCCCATCAGGAAAGTGATGGCACCAAATATTCATCTTATACAGAGGACTGAAGCTGGGGGGAAAGGTGAGGAAAGGGAGCCAGTCAGCACACCTGGGGACCAAGGAGAGGACTGTTGCTCTGAGCCAGGCAAGAGGCCATGATGGCTAGGATAGGGCGCTGGCCATGCAGCTGGAGAGAAGTGGACAGATTTGAGGAGGTAAAGTCAAGGGATTTTGCTGATGGATCAAGGCAGCATCACACACTGCTTAAGAGCAGAGACTCTGGAGCCTGACTCTACTGCTAACTAGCAAGGTATGTAATCTCTCAGTTTCCTTGTCTGTAAAATGGTGTTAACTCTTAACTACATCATACGATTATAAAGTAAGCAGACAGAGCAGGTACAGTTTCTAGCTTTCTGGAAAGCAGGTGCTACTTGTGAGTGAGGAGATGCAAGAGGGGCAGGTGGGTTTGGGGTGGAAGATGCTCCTGCCTGTTTGTGACTCTTGACTCTAAGGACCCTGGAAGCCATCTAACAGGAGCTGCTCAGCAGGCAGTGAATGTTGGGTCCCAGGCTTCAGAGAAAAATCTGTGCTGGAGTTTTCCATTTTATTTTGATTTTTTCTATTCACCTTTTTAATCTGGGCTGTGTGGGTCACACTTCACAGTTGGCTTAGAGACAGTGATGGAGCTGGGACTAGAACTCAGTCTCCTTCGCCTAAGTCCTTCTGCTTCACCAAGCTGCACCCTCTACTCCAAGAGTCAATAGCTTCCATTTATCAGCTCTTCCTCTTATCAAACTCTGCCGAGTGTCTACTTGGATTCTGTCACTGGACCTCATGACTCTCCAAGATAGCCGCTATTATAGATGAAGAAATGGAGGGGGCTTCCCTGGTGGCACAGTGGTTGAGAGTCCACCTGCTGATGCAGGGGACACGGGTTCGTGCCCCGGTCCAGGAAGATCCCACATGCCGCGGAGTGGCTGGGCCCGTGAGCCATGGCCGCTGAGCCTGCGCATCCGGAGCCTGTGCTCCGCAACGGGAGAGGCCACAACAGTGAGAAGCCCGCGTACCACAAAGAAAAAAAAAAAAGAAAGAAATGGAGGGATACTTCAGGAAGTTAAGTGGGTCATAGAGTAAATAGTAGAGAGTCTGCCCAACTTTGTACCTGTGCTATTAGAGCTTATGTTCTAGGGCTGTGCCATCCAATAGAACTTTCTGTGATGATGGAATGTTACATCTGCACTGTCCAATATGGTAGCTACTGGCCACATGAACAGCTGAGGAACTGAATTTTTAATTTTATTCAATTTTAATTAATTTAAACTTAATGGCCGTATGTGGCTAATGACGATAGTACTGGACAGCACTGTCTTAGTTTTTCCATAAGCCACAGGGAATACCCAGAACTTCCTCTCATGCCTTGTCACAGTTAAGTGGTTCACAGTAAGGAACAAGGACCATCTTGAGCAAAACACAGTTTCTGCTACAGGCCCCTGAAGCAACTCAAAAATTCTAAGGTGTTCTAGCCCTCAAGGGTTAACAAGACATTCCCTGCTGCCCATGGTGTTCAGAGGTACCAGATGGGAAAGTTGGATGGTTTGGGAGGTGTGAAGGCCCCTGGTGGCTTCTGAGATGGGGAAAGGAAATGACCCTCTGCAGCATCTGAGAATACCAGCCTCCAGGCAGGCATCCCAAGCAATGGGGCTATTGTCTGGCAGACAAGGAGCCTTGAAGACCTCCCGGAGGCAGCTGGCCTCCAGCTGGGACCACTCCTGGAGGACAGTAGCTGGAAGCAAAGGGAAGGGGAAGGAGAGGACCAAATTGTGCAGGGATAGGGCATCAGGGGCAGAAGGTGAGGAGATGCTGGGATGGTGCCAGGATGTAGAAGGGCCAGGATGGAGCCCTGCAGGTGGTGCGGTTGAGTGGGGAGGGAAGGGATGGCAGCGGCTGTCAGCAGGGGGAGGTGAGGGAGGGATGCACAGACAGAGGAGTGGAGGCTCAAACAGGCTTGGGCAGAAGAAATGCCTATGAACCCTCGCCGGTTTAGAAGTGAAAACCCTTATTGTAAGCCAGCTGCTCCTGCAGTGCAACCGTCAGCAACAGCTGAGTAACGGAAAGTAATTAAAGGCCAGGCCGGAGAAGAGGCCTGTGACTGTGTAAGCAGGGCAGTCGCCTTCCCTACCGACACTTCTGTGGCTGCCACATTGCCTTAGTTATAATACTTTCCCCAGCAGGACGATTTTCTAATTACATCTAACCAGGCGCACCAAGTGTGTTTCCCACTGCATTTCATTTCCCGGCCTGTTGAATGCTGAATGAATTTTTAATCACCCCGGAAGTGTTGAGTTTAATTACCCAGATCGAGAGTGACTAGGAGAACAGGATCTAGAGGGTAACTTTTTGAGGTGCTTCTTGGGAACAGGAACAGGTTTATTTCCACAAGGCTGAAGGTGGGGGGAGAGGAAAAATGTCTTGGCTCTCCAGGTAGAGTTGTCTGTGTATTTGTGAGCCTACAGTGCCCCCAGCTCTGCAGTAGGCAGGGTTGGGGTGAGAGGGAGTAGAAAAAGTGGTCCCTGGAGAAATCCAAGCTTGGGTTGGAGAGAGTCTCCCCCATGCACAAAAAACAGAAGTAGGACCCAATACAAGACCTTCTGGCCTCAGGTCCTTAATGGTGAAGTCTGCTCTTCAGTTCACTCAGCACAGTGCTCTTTTTGCGACACCATCATGTCTGTTCAAATCCAAAAGCCAGTAGTTACTCTTTTTTGCATTTTCTACATGCCAGCTGGGAGTAGACATGGTTGCCCCCATGACAGTCGCCCTTCCTGACTGGATGTGGATGCTCTTCCCTCTGCCGCATGGAAATGCCACACGCCCATCTCCCTTACCAGAGATTGATGCCATCCCACCCAATGAGCTGTGAGGGGGGCCACAGAGACTGGAGGGTGCCAAGTAGAGTCCTGGAGGGCAGGGACCAGGTCTGCAGCATCATTTGCGTTCCCTACAGCTTTGAGTAATGCATTTTCCACTCATGGTCTTTGACTGATTGATTGAATTTTTTTGGCTGCCCCGTGCAGCTGGCGGGATCTTAGTTCCCTGACCAGAGATTGAACCCCGGGCCCTCGGCAGTAAAAACACTGAGTCCTAACCACTGGGCCGTCAGGGACTTCCCTCCACTCATGGTCTTTGATCACTGCTCATTACTTAAACCACTCCTGCCTTGACCTGCCTGAGGCCTGTGGGGAGGACAGTCCACCAGACTAGAAGCTGCTGGAGGGCAGGGCTTCTGGCTTAGAGCCATGGTTGTTGAGGCTCACCAGGCCATGCACTGGGGACAACCTTGGATATTCATGCCTCCACTTTATCTTCACAACATCCCATGAGATGAGGTGTTATATTTGTTTAACAAATATTGATTGAGGACCTTCTATGTGCCAGGCACTGTTCCAGGCACTGGAGATGATACATTAACTTAGCAGACAAAAATCCTTGCCCACGTGGGGCTTTCGTTCTATTCATTGATTGAAAGTGTCAGAGAAACATCTCAGACTGGCATAGACAGAGAAGGACACATTAGCTTTATATAACGAAGGCAACAGAGGGTACATCTTAGGCAAGCTGGGAGCCAGGAGCTCAGGTGAAGTCATCTCACAGGGACTCTTCTCCCTCTCAGGGTTTCTTAGTTCAGCCTCTATATTTTTTTTTCTTCCTTTGCTTTACTCTCAGGCAGGCTGTTCCTGTGCAGTGACAATATAGCCACTCGAAGCTCTAGGCTTACATCCCAGTAAGCCAAAAGAGAACATTCCTTTTTTAGTGGGTCCAGCAAAAATCCCAAACCTAACTCTCATTGGCTGGATTTAGTCACATGTACTTATCCCTGAATGCATCACTTAGTCTGAGAGAACAAGATGCTCTGATTGGCTGGGTGTAGGGCATGTGCTACACTACTGCCGGCAAGTGGGGTCATTGCCAGGTGAACCATAGGAATGGAGAATTGGGGAACAGTGGTTTCCCAAGGAGAAATCATGGGCTGGAGGAAGAGAGAATAGATTTTTATTTTTTTAATAGGAGGGAAAACTGAGCTTCAGAGATATTAAATCACTTGCCCAAGGAAGCAGCTAGTATACATCTTTAACCAGGATTTGAACTCAAGTCTCTTTGACTCCAGTGCCTGAGCTGTGAACTCAGATCCTTCACTGACCCCTTCTTCCCAGGTCGTCCCATTGGGCAGAGGCAGCCTCAGCAGCAGACGGGAGTCAGTCGGACCTGGGTTAAATCTTGGCTCTGCCGTTGATTTTGTCAACTCTCTGGGTCTCAGTTTCCACCTTCACGAAATGGGTCTAATGACACCTACCTCACAGGGTGTCGGCGAGGATTACATGAATCAAAGCATGTAAAATTCCCTGCAAGAGTGCCTAGCTTGTGCTCAGGGGGAACTGAATGAACTTTAAAAGAATAAATCATACTGTAGGAGCTAAAGAAAAGATTCTTTAGTGGCTGACAGGGTGACATGTCTGAGTTTTCAAAGTCTCTCAGGCTCCCTCAGCTGTTAACTCCTTCCCTGAATCTCCTTTGTGCTGGGGGTGGGCAGGAAAGGAAGGGAAGGAGAAAGAGGGGAGTCGGGGGAGGGGGGAGGGCTTCTCCTCTTCCCATGAGAATAAGACCCAATTTCCTGTCTATTAATGTCAAGGGAAAAGGAAATCCTGCTCTAGGGCCGGAGGGAAGCCTCCACCCCATCACCCACACCAGGGATGTGCACTGGCCTGCAGAGGAAAGGAGGTGGGAGCCCCTCTGCCGCCCCCCACTCTCCGCACTCCACACCCCTCTCCTGTGATCTTCCCTCCAGGTCCTGGGAGAGGAGAGGCTGCTGGAGGGTGTCAACAGTACCTAAGCCTGTGTCCCTGTGTGAGCCATCTTGGGACCAATGCTGACATGCCTTCCCACCCTGCTCATGCCCCAGCCTTCACAGCTGAGCAGAGAATATTTGCATGGAGGCTTAGAGAGCAGGCTCTGGAGTTTGGATGGTTTGGTTCGACTCCTGCTGTTTTTCCTGTGAAGTGGCAATATGGCCTGTGGTGAATACTGTTAGTTGCTCATAGAATGCACCCCCTGCATCACCCCTGCCCCCAGTGCCTGTTAGTAAACACACACACACACACACACACACACACACACACACACACGCTTCCTTGGAGTGCCAGTGTGCCCAGCCCCAAGGAATGGATTATGAGTGTTCTAAGCCAAGGATTGGTAAACTCCGGCCTGAGGCCAAATCGGACGGCCCCCTGTTTTTGTACGTCCCACAAGCTTAAACGGTTTTTAACATTTTCAAAATGGTTGAAAAAAATCAAAAGAAAAGTAATATTTTGTGACCCATGAAAATTATACGAAATCCAAGTTTGTGTCCGTAACTAAAGTTGTGTTGGAGCACAGCCGCACCCCGCTGTTCATGTAGCATCTCGGGCCGATTTCACGCCACAGAGGCTGAGCTGAGTGGCTGCAAAAGAGACTGATCAGCCCACCAAGCCTAAAATATTTACCACCGAGCCCTTCACGGAACTTTGCCGACCCTCGGTCTAAGCCGATCATGATTTTCCTGCTCCCTTTTCCCCAGTCTTTCTTGCAGCTGGAAGTGGCCACAGGTTCCAGTCCTTTCCAAAGAGAGAACTAAGCAGAAGTCTGCAGGGGAGAGCTGTCTAAAAAGCATTGCTTTTCTGAGAGAAGGGGACAGATATGGCTGGGACCTCCCCTGCTTCCTACTTCCTGCCTTAAGCGTGGGTATGTCTGGAGCCCACTCAGCCCTTTTCCTTCAGAGCTCATTTCCTGCCAAGGAACGGGAAAACACAGGGTCAAGAGTCCAGTTGGGAGGGCTGGCTGGGTTGGCTGGGGTCCAAGAAGCGGGGAGCTCCACCCTGGGCATCTGCCTGGGAGCCTGGGAGCCTGGGCTGCTTCTCACCCAGACCAGGCTGGGCCCAGAGGGGCCACCAGTCACCTGGGCTGGACTGAGGAAGGGTCAGCCCCTCCCAAGAAGTTGTCTGATGGCTCCTGTCCTCCTGCTCCAATACGGACACCCAGAGATGGGGAGAAGGGCTGAGAATCCCTGTAGGCAGCGCTGCCCTGGGGCTGTCTGGGTTCCCTCTACTTCTAGCTTCTTCCCCAGCAGCTAAAAGAGTGTAGGTAATCAAAAAAAATGTTGAATGGTTGAGTGGATGGATGAGGGGGGGAGGGAGGCAGAGGATGAAGGAAGGAAGGAAAAAATACAGTTATTAAGAGACCCACACATGTGCTGACCGCAACCCTGTGAGGTCACAGGCTAGGTGTTATTATGCCCATTTAACAGAGAAGGAAACTGAGGATTTGTAAGACTAACTGAGTTTCCCAGAGTCACAGAGTTAGAAGCAGGAACCCAAACCCCAAAGCTGGTCCAAATTCCTGCACAGGCCCCTTCTGCTCACCTCCTTGGACATCACCTCCAGGCCATGCTAGGCCTGATACAGGGACACAGACAAAGAACCTGCCATCCCCTCAGCGAAGCATGAAAGGAACTTTCACGATGTGGGCCTGGGCAGCTTCCAGAAACGCCTCTTGTCTGCATCGCCCAGTTCTGCTCTTGGGACAGCCAAGAATACATCATCTCCTTAGCAGGTGCTCAGTACATATTTGTAGAATGAAAGAGTTGTCTTGTATCAGTACAAATTCCTCAACAAAAAAGTCATAGGTTACAAAATCCCAAAAAAAGCAGGTGAAATGGACGTCACGTTTCCTAGCTTTGCAAGATTGGAATGTGTATATGGGTAGCAGAATAAGCCTCCTGTCAGGCTTTACAAGCAAATGATAATCATCCCCGCGATCGTTAACGTACACACTCGTTAAGGTGCCGCTCACTACAGCAAGCACGTGATGGAAAGCGTCTCATTTAAACTTCACAGCAACCCGACAAGGTAGATATTATCGCTCTCCTCATTTTATGGTCGAGGAATCCGGGGCTCAGAGAGATTAAATAATTTGATTAAGGCCACACAGCTAGAGGAGGGCATAGTGTGATTCAAAGCCAGGTGTTTTGCCTCCAGGGAATAAGAGAGAAGGTAGCAGGAAGCTTGCGGTGGGATGGGTCCACAGGCCTGGCTCGTGGGGCAAATGCCCCCTCTGTAATCTGTATGGAGCGCTGCTGGGGAGAGATAGATGCTGCTCACAGAAGCAGGAGTGGGCGGGGCCTTGTGTGCCCACAGGACGTGCCTTTTCAGCTGGCCTTTCCCTGTCCTGTGCCAGGCTCAGCCCTAGGGTCAACACCCAGCCCATGCGACTGTCGTGTTGGGGGAGGAGGGGGGCCGGGCTGGGTGGGCGTGACTGTGCCTCTCTCCACATCAGTCTCGTGGAGGTGCTGTGGTTACCGCTCCGCAGCCAGCTGGGACCCTATCAGGGCACAACCTGTAGTAAACAAGCCCCCAAATGCCATCCAGGCAAGGGGGAGATGGGGAGCAGAGGGTGGCTCAAAGGGCCCCTGCCAGACCCAAGTCTCATCCGGGGCCAGGCATTCGGGCTCCTGCGTGAGACCCACCAGCCCACGGCAGGAAACCTTTCCCTGCTTGGGGTGAAGCACACTGGAAAACATCACTCTCAGCACTTCTGACCTCTTTTTTCTGGAAGGTTCCAGGACCTCCACTGCCCTGGGCTGGTCCAGGGTATGGCTCTTCTAGCATGAGTTATGGGCCTTGGTGCCCAGAGATCACCTGTTTGGGGGCTTCTGAGCGGTGTGCATGGGTGAGTTGACCTGCACGTCTTTAACTGATCCCACTCTAAGTCTGGCAGGGTCCAATGGATGACTCGGGCTAGGTGCTCAATGAAGGTTTATTGCCCTACTGAGTGATTGAACAGGCTCAGAACTCAGGCCAGAGGAGAAACCAGAAGAGGCATATCCCAGCCCTCAAGGGATTTAAAACCTCACTCACAAGTAATGACACAATTAACAGAACAATGAAGTGTTAAATTGTAAGGCTCTCCCAGGGTGCTCTGAGAATTTAAAACGGGGGCTGGGACCCTTAGGTAGGCTTCCTGGAGGAGGTGTACTCAAGTTGGTCTGAGTGGGGATCCTGGAGGTGGGTCTGAGTGTGGAGGAGGGTCAAGATGAGCCTAGTGAGAAATGTGATGATCTACAAGCCTTTGGAATGGGAAGGTCTTTAAATAGCTGGTCTGCTGTCCACAGGCCTTACCGTAGTAACAGTCCTGGGTTACAGAGCTTTACCTGGTGCCAAGAAGACTCTCAGCCAGGCACATCCTTCTTACTTACTCCCCACATCAACTCTGTGGTGGAGGTATTATTATTGTCCCCATTTTGCAGGTGAACAAACTGAGGCCCTATCAGTTTCAGTAAATTGCCTAAAGCCCCACGGATACAGAGGGGAGAACGAATTGCACCTACCTTGTCCAATACAGTGGCCACTAGCTCTGTGTGGCTATTGAGCTCTTGAAATGTGGCTAATCTCAATTGAGCTGTGCCGTTAGTGGAAAATAACACACTAGGTTTCAAAGACTTACTATGAAACAAACAAAAGAATATAAAACATCTCATTAAAAGCTCTTTTTAGTACTTATTACATGTTGCAATGATATTCTGGATTTATTGGGTGAAATAAAATATATTATTAAAATTAATTTCATCTGTTTCTTTTAAGTTTTTTCACATGACTGCTAGAAAATTACAAATGACATGGAGGGCTTACATAATATTTCCACTGGATGATATCCTACCAAGTGGTTGTCAGTCTCAGCCTGAACACCTCCAGAGATGGTGTATTTGTTTCGTAGGGCTGCCATAACAAAATGCCACAAACTCGGTGGCTTAACCAAGAGAAATTCCTTGTCTCGAAGTTCTGGAGGCTGGAAGTTTGAAATCAAGGTGTCAGCAGGGCTGGTTCCTTATGAGACTGAGGGAGACTCTGTTCCATGCCTCTCGCCCAGGAGATTTGCTGCCAATCTCTTCTGCTCTTTGGCTTCCGCTGAATCACCCCAATCCCTGCGTTCATCTTCACATGGCGTCTGTCCTCCCTGTGTGTGTCTTGGTGTCCAAACTTACCCTCTTTATAAGGACACTAGTCATATTGGATTAGGGGCTCACCCTACTCCAGGATGACCTCATTTTAACTTATTACATCTGCGAAGACCCTATTTCCAAGGGTCACATTCTGAAGTACTGGGGATTAGCACTTCAACATAGGAATTTTGGGGGCACACAATTCAGCTCATAACAGACAGTGAACTCCCTCCCTCTCCACTAGCTCATTCCATATTTGGATCACCCTAACAATCTTCCTCTTGTGCCAGCCCATAGATCCACTAAGGATTCCTCCTTCAAATTACTTGCAGGTGCCCAGAGCACCCCTGCGAGGTGAGGTCAGGGGCCAGAGACACGCACATTTCTTTCCTAGAAACCCAGGTGTGACTGGCCCTACCCTTGGTGATACTACCTTTGTTAAAGATAACAGATGGAGAGCAGGAAGGAGAAAACTGATAAGATAGAGAAGGTTAAAAATAACCGAGGGAGCAGGGGCTGCCAGGATGACCTTAGCCCTTTGCAACTTTGATTTACAAACAGCACAGCCGAGAGGTCACCGGGGCTATAAAAACCTCGTCACCTCACCAGCTGACACAGCTTTCTGTTCAGTGGCCTGGGAATTTCCAATCCTGGGGAAATACGACCGTAGCACGTTGGACCACTTCTCCTTCTGTTTGTCCTGGCAGCCCTTCAGGCCCTTCCTACGAGTGGGAGGGGTTCTGGTGAGGGCTCTGTTCCTGTAAGAGGAGGGGTTGCCTTCGGAGAGCTCTGCAGTCTCTCAACGCAGGCAGGTACCCAGGACCAGCTCAGGTCCTTGGGATAGGTATGACTCGGCAAAGTCACAGAATTTATTTGAGCCTCTGTTTTCTCACCTGCAAAATAGGAATAAGAAGGCTTGCCCTGCCTGCCTCACCAGTTATGGCAAGGAGCAATCTAAGAGTCACGGCTGGGCCTGGGGATGCAGGGAGGACTAAGGTGGGCACCAAGTCCCAGCAGCATCTTGATTCCCCTCACTCGTCGCACATGAAATCCATTCGGGCCCAGGTGTTAGGTGCGTTAGGCCCCTCACCACTCAAAGTGTGGTTCCCAGTGGAGCAGCAGCAACATCCTCTGGGAGTTTGTCAGAAATGCAGACTCTCAGGCCCCATCCCAAACCTGCTGAACCAGAATCTGCATCTTAACAAGATCCCCAAGAGATCTGTGTGCTACTGAAATTTGAAAAGCACCACTTTAATGGGCATAGTTTTTGCTTGCCCTGGGTCCGTTCCCCCTTCTTCTGCTTAAACGGATCTTCTTTCTTTGGAAGAATCATGCCCCCATCCCCCACCCCATCCCACTCTAGCTCTATGTGCTTCAGTGGGGCTTATCTACTCTCTAGATCCCCAAGGGGGCATGAAAGCTGGTCCTGGCCAATCAGAGCCAACCCTGGAACTTTGGCTGGAAGAGTTGGGGAAGAGTTCTCTTTATGCAGCTGTTATGCAGCTGTAGGATGGAAGCCTGGAGCTGGGTGCCACCATCTTGGTTAACACTGTGCAGAATCTAAGAATGGAGTTCCCATAGAGAGGAGTAGAAGTGTGTGTGTGTGTGTGTGTGTGTGTGTGTGTGTAAGAGACAGAGAGAGGAAGATTCCTGATCACATCTTTTGAACTTCCCCCTTTGTCTAAAGCCAAACCGACTTTCTTGGCATTTCAGTCTGTATAAGCCAACCAGTTCCCTTTAGCTAAGCCCGTGTGTGATGGGCTTCTGACTCTTGCAGAGAAAGAGCCCTCCTGTCTACCGTGTTGCTGACCCGAGAGAGTAAGGCAAGGTTTGTGGCCCTGTGGAGCTTACCACCGACTACTCCAGGGGAAGATAAGAAAAGGGCCATTATGGGCTTCCCTGGTGGCGCAGTGGTTGAGAGTCCGCCTGCCGATGCAGGGGACATGGGTTCGTGCCCCAGTCTGGGAAGATCCCACATGCCGCGGAGTGGCTGAGCCCGTGAGCCATGGCCGCTGAGCCTGCGTGTCCGGAGCCTGTGCTCTGCAAGGGGAGAGGCCACAACAGTGAGAGGCCCGCGTACTGCAAAAAAAAAAAAAAAGAAAAGGGCCAGTATGATGGTGCACGGGTAGTGCCCAGATAGAGGACAGCACAAAGGTGAGGCAGGTGGTCGAGCTTCTCAGGGAGAGGGGTCAGGAAGACTTCCCGGGGAAGATGGCACCTGAGCTGGCTGTGAAGACACATGGAGTTATAGCCAGGTGGGCAATGCATGTGAGAGCACTCCAGGCAGAGGGAAGTGTGTGAGCCAAGGCAGAAGGCTGCACTAGGGGCTCAGGGTGGCCCAGGGGACGGGGAGAGGCCAGGTCTGGAAGACGGGGGAGGGCCTGGTGGGCTGCAGTGATACGAGCTCCCAGGGTGTGTCCAAAGGAACTGACGGTGACGGGACAGGGGAGGGGGCATCAGGAGGAGGAGGGTCTTATACTGAATAAAGTTGATGCCCAAGGCTGCCATTCCTGAGGGACAAATCACACCTGCCCTCGGAAACCCGAGGGACACCCTGGTGTGATGGGCAGGGAGTTGGCATCACAGCCAGAAGATCCAGCTTGAAATTTCAGTTCTGCCACTAATAGTTGCATGATCTCGGTGAGTCCCTTCACTTTTCTGGTTCTCATCTGTAAAAATGGAAATTCAAAATTCCTACCTCTGAAGGGCAAGAGTGAGAATTGGGTGAGATTGATTTATCAATTAAGGAAAAATCATTTTAAATCCATGAAGCAAGCCAACCTTCAGCCTAGAAGTGACGAAGGAGGACCCTGTAGGTCAAGGTCCTTGAGGGGGGTGTATAGGAAAGCCCCTCTCTGCTGACCCCCTGAATTCCGTGCCTTCCCACCCTTGCTCACGGAATCTGGTCTCCATCAAAGGGGAAATTCCAGAGGCCTAGTTCCAAGCCTCCACCTGGCCCTTTTTGGCTAATTCCAACGGCACTGCCTTCAGACCTGGGCTTCTGAGATACTGCCGTCCACAGGCGCTCCCAGCCTGGGCTCTGGGCAGAAATGCAGCATCCCTGAGGCTCTGGGAAAAGAAAAGGGCAGGGGCTTCCCACCCTGGGGCCTGAAGATGCTTCGAACCACAGACGCCACCTACGGAGCACTTCCTGTGTGGGCCAGTTACTAGACAGAACGATGACACACACCAACTGATATACTCCCCAAATTCATTCTCCATCCTATAGCATCCCCATTTTAAGGGTGAAGAATGGCTCAGAGAGGTAAAGACACTTGCCTGGGGTCCCACAGCTACCAAGTGACAAGACAAGGTCCAGAGCTGGGTGGGTCTCCTTGAAAGCCTGGCTCTGTCCTCCAAGCCACAGGGCAGCCCATGGAAATGCTCTACCATCTCAGCAAAACCCAGCAGAGGAAGGGTTGGCTTTCTGGCTCCCCCTGCCCCTCCTGTCCCCCCATTTCACACTCCCTGGGCCTGAAGAACGGGACAGAGGTAGCCTGCAGAGTGGATGACCTCTGCAGGAGGTAGGTCAGGGGATGTCTGACCAGGCAGGTGACAGACAATTCCTCAGAACCCTAAGGACCAGAGCTTTAATGGTGGAATAACGGGTGGTGGGTGACACTTCGGGTAGGGGGTCCAACCTGAACCGTCCCTCTAAAGCATACCTATGGAGCAGTGTCTACTCTCGGAGCCGGGCCTGCCTGTCCAGCTTTCCCTGCCCTGCCCCCAGGCTTCCTGCTGGAACTCTGGGGCCATAAACCAGGCCACTTTCGGGCTTGGCTTGTGCATCAGATTGCCTGAGCATGTCCCTGCCTGCAGGCTGGAGGCCTCGGGACAGAGGGGACGGTGGCCATGGATAGAGGACAGCAGTTGGGGCCCAAGAGCACTTGTTGAGGAAAAGCCACACTCCATTTAGTAGACCTGTAAACGAAGGGAGAAACTCAGGGGAAATGAGTTGCCTCCAGGCTGAAGCAGGGGTTGCTTTTACCCAGCCAGGCCACAGCTGGGTTCCCTGAGGTGGTGATCAACATGGGGGTTTGCTCAGGACCGAACGGGTTCAGGCTGAGTACGTCACCCTATTCCCTGAGTTTCCAGAGCTCACACTGGGCTGGCAGGGGTGATGGGGGGATAGTGCGGGGCCAGACCTTGACCAGGAGCCCCCTGCCTCCAAGGAGGGGCCGCTCCCCAGGGCTGCTTTCCTAGGAGCCCAGAGCACCCTCACCCCGTAGAACGTGCACCCCGACGTGCTGAGAGGGTGGGGAAGATGAGACTCTGGGCTGCCGGGGGACGAGTGAGAGCTGTGAGGACGGTCTGTTGCCTACGTGGGTCAGGGCTGGTCCGAAAGCGGCCGGTGTTTGTGTGGGGAGGGCGAGGGCTGGGAGTTAGCTCTGCGTCTGTGAATCTGCTGTGTGTGCACATTGCGAGTGGAAGTGAAAGAGGTGGGAGGTGTGAGTAGAGAATTATCTCTTGCCTGTGGGAGCCGTTTTGCGTGTAGATTTCATGCGTCTCTGTGAGTTGCTGGGGGTTGCCAGCGGGGAACAAGGCTGTCTTGGTGAGTCTGCTTTGTGTGTAATGGCTGGGCGTGAGGATGAGTTATCTGCTGGATGTGTGAGTCCACGTGTGTGCCAATGTCCCGCGGGCTGGGTAGGGGAGTCCCCACGGTGATGTGAGAGGAGGGCGTCCAGTGTGAGCCCACTGAGTGGATGGGCAAAGTGTGTCCGTGTATTTAGTCAGTGCCCATTACTGCCCCCAAGAGCTGGAGTTCCCATCCCAGCTCTCAAATCGCCCTCAATTAATTCCCAGTTAATACCTGGCTACCACCCCCACCTGGGGGAGTTGAATGTGCCCCTGTGGGTCTCTCCCCCATCCCATCCGCCTTCTCAGAGCCAAGAGAGCTACAAACTGCTTGACAGCACAAAGCCCCCGGGTTGCATTTTTTAAGGAAAATTGCTGGTGACACTTCCATCCCCTGCTTCCAGAGAGCAGATTTCAGCGTAGATGTGTCTTCACACCAAGGCCTGCACCTCGGAGCACCTGATTCCTCCCTTGGCACTGATGTCAGGAATCTGGGGAATATGAGAATAATAGAGCCATACGGCCCCATTGTGAAAGGGGGAGGAAAACGCCAGTGCCTTTGTGTGAGGCCAAGAGGAAGTGAGGCAGCCGGAGACTGGAGAACAGGAGGGGCGGGCTGAGAGGGGCTTCCTGCCCAGAAACAGGGTGACTAGGTCAGTCTTTGAGGCCCCAGGATGGGTCTGGCAGTAGCACCTGGGGGAGGAGGGGGAGGGGGGTCTCTAAGCTCAGCTAGGAAGCCACAGCTGGAGAGGACTGGGGAGGGGGCTTCCTCTCGCATCCACATCCCTTTTGTCATCCCTTTCTCCACTCCAGGTCCTCTCACCTGTGTGCAGTTGTTAAGGCTGGAATTAAAAGGCCCACCAGCTGTAATCTCAGTGACTTCACAAGGAGGACATTCCTTCCCTCAGATCACCTAACCCATCTCCTCCAAAGACTTCACGGTTATAAATTCATTCCTTACTTGTTAAAAAAAAAAAAAAAAAAAAGCCCCACTGGGTGACCTAAGCTGCTTCCACCCTGCAGCTCCACCCACTCCTGATTGCTGCATCCTCAGCCAGAGGTGGACCCCAGCAGAGAGGGGAGGGTCAGCTGACACAGTGGGGAGGGTGTGTAGCCCGGGCCTTATCTGGAGTCCAGCCACTCCTCTTAAAACACAAGCAAAGCCCCACTTGGCACACGGGACTTCCTCCCCCAGCCCAGCTGCTGGGCTGCTGGGCAGAGAGTTGCCAAATGACTTTCTCCTCCTGAGTTCCCGTGAGGGAAACTGTGAGGAAAAAATAAATTTCCTCCCGATACGTTGTGGATTGACTCCAGGGAACTTCCCAGTGGCACGTAAAATAATCGTAACATTCATTGGGTTCTTTGTGCCAAGTGGTATTAAGCAGATCTTAAAGAGAGAAGCTATGAGCAGTTCTATGCCTCAGAAGAGAGAGAGCAGGTGACCCTGCCAAGCTCACGTATACAGCAAATCCCAGGGCCAAGACTGGGGCCCAGGAGCTGACTGTCAGAGCCCTTGTACGTAACCACCGGGCTACGTGCTGATTCTTAAGAGAAGGTGCGTTTGTGAAATGCAGCCTGGGAGGAGGGGGAGGGGGAGGGGGGGACAGAGGAGCATCCTGGGGGCCTGGGTGACTCATCTCGGGAAGCTGAGCTGCAGGGCAAGTGTTTCCGGGAACGAGCTCAGCCCCAGAGGGGGCTCCCTGAGATGGTCCAGCCCGAGTCGAGCTGGACACAGCGGGGTGACTCCTGGAGGGAAGGAGTGAAGGTTTGGCTTGGCCTGTGGACACAAGACAGGACAGAAGAGCAAGGAAGCACCAGTAGGCCTTAGCAGTGAGGGTTCAGGGCCCGGGGCTGGCAGTCGAGTAAATGCCCTAGAGCAGCCTCCAGCCTCTGTTTCTCATGCTCCAAGTGTCCCTGGCTCTGTAGGCAAACCCAGTGTTCTAACCAGTTTTGGAGTCTGTGCTGGGCTGGAGAGCATACTGGGGATGGGGGACCTCGGGCGGGCTGTGATCTCCAGGACCTGTCTCTGGAGGAAGAGCTGGCCAGCTCCATGGGTGATGGTGGAAAAGATCCCAGCACCGTTTTGCACTGAACGATATCCTGAGATTCTGTCTCGTTAGTACACGGAGAGCCTGCTGATGCTTTTTCACGGCTGCATAGTATTCTGGTGTGTGGCCATTCCGTAATTTATTAGCCAATCCTATCCTAGTGGACATTTAGGTTGTCATCCGCCATGATAAACACCTGTGGGTCTACCTGTAGGATAAATTCCTGGAAGCAGAATTAACAAATCCAACAGTACAAGTCTTTATAATTTTATGACATGTTGCCAATTAACGGTCCATAGCTGTTGACTGATTTATCCCCTCCCACTCACCAACAGCGAGTGAAGGTTGGAAGAGTCCCCACCAGAGACCAGTGGGGCACCTTCCCAGGAGCCTATGGGAAACCCATACCTTTTGCCTCTTTCCAGAAGGTGGTGGGGAGAGGACGCTTTACCCAATGATTGGCATCCAGAGACTATGTAAGACTTCAAACCTGGCTGAGTTGCCCCCTTGAGATGTGTTATGGAGAGAATAAAGACTGCTGGCGGGGCAGGGCCCAGCAGGGCGGGGATTGGGGTGGGAACAGACAGAAGCATGACAATGATGAGCCTGATTCTTTTCAAAACAAGTTTAAACAACACCCAGTATGATCATTCCATGAGTAACCGATGTTATAAATAGCATATCTTATTATTCCTAGAATAACCAAACAATTCTACATTTCTAAGAAGAGTTTTGAAACATAAAGCAATTATTTTTAAGGCTAGGAAAAATAAGTCCAAATATTAACAATAGCAGGATAGAGGCTAAAATCGAAATGGGCTTTAGAACCAGACAAACCTGAGCTGAGCCCCTCTCTGCTCACACCAGGCCTTCACTTATGGCTCAGTGTCCTTGGTCCTAAAATGGGGTTCATATCCATGTGAAGGGCCTGTGGGGGGCATGGCGAGAGCATCAGGCAGTTGTGGGAGAGTCTGAAGCAGGGGTCCCAGCACAAGGTTCACACTCAATGACTGGTGACCATTATCACCGCAGGATGGTGACTTTGTGGTTAGTTTTTTCCTTTTATATTCCGGTCAGTTTGCTATAGGCGTATTATTTTTAGAATCAGAAAAAAAGAAAAAGCCTCATGAAACAAAGGAAAGGTGAGGAGTGACAGGTGATGAGTGATATGCAGGGAGCAAAGGGCAGAGAGACAGATGCTCTATAGAAACCATGGCTCTGGGCCTGGAATTTAACCTGCAGTTAACGAGGCTGAGAGAGGCAGGTGGGCGAGCCCACAGGCTTCCTTACTGAGAATTTCCTGCCTTTGAGCCCGCCCACCGGTCCCCAGTGTACAGATGTCAGGGAAACCCCAGGGTAGCAAGCCCTTCCACAAACACGCCCACTCCTGGCAAGCAGGCTGACAGGGACCGGGTTGGGGCTTAGCAGAGCCCACTCCACCTCGCGCTCCACCTGCAGCTCTCCCCCTGTGCCCCTGGGCTGGGCCTCTGACATGCAGTGAGGTCGGGTAAGGAACAAAGGCCAGGGACCCCAGAATCTGTGTTTTGTTCCACTTGTCTCTGCCTCATCTTCCTGTTCTTTCTTTCTTTTCTTCTTTTTTATTATAAATATTTTAAAGTCATTCCTTTAGATAAATTGGGCTTCATCAAAATTTAAAACTTTATGTATCATAGGACACGACTGACAGAGTAAAAAGGCAACCCACGGAATGGGATAAAATATTTACAAATCGTATATCTGAGAAGGGATTAATATCCAGAATATGTAAAGAATTCCTAAAACTTAACAACAATAAAACAAACAACCCAATTCAAAACTGAGCAAAGAACTTGAAAAGACTTTTCTCCTAAGACGATAAAGAAATGGCCGATGAGCACATGAAAAGATGCTCAACATCACTAATCATTAGGGAAATGCAAATCAAAACCATAATATCACTTCACACCCATTATGGTAGCTATTATTAAAAAAGCAGAAAACAGGGCTTCCCTGGTGGTGCAGTGGTTGAGAGTCCGCCTGCCGATGCAGGGGACACGGGTTCGTGCCCCGGTCTGGGAGGATCCCACATGCCGCGGAGCGGCTGGGCCCGTGAGCCATGGCCGCTGAGCCTGCGCGTCCGGAGCCTGTGCTTCGCAATGGGAGAGGCCACAACAATGAGAGGCCCACATACCGCAAAAAAAACAAAAAACAAAAAAACAAAAAGCAGAAAACAAGTGTTGGCAGGGATGTGGAGAAATTGGAACCCTGTGCTTCACTGATGGGAATGGGAAATGGTAAAGCCTCTATGGAAAACAGTATGGAGGTTCCTCAAAAAATTAAACATAGACTTATCATATGATCCAGAAATTCCACTTCTGCATATATACACAAAAGAATTGAAAGCAGGGACTCAGATATCTGTGCACCGATGTTCATAGCAGCGTTATGCACAATAGCCAAAGTGGAAGCGACTCAAATGTCCACTGACAGGTGAACAGATAAACAAAGGTGCTGTATACATACAGTGAAATAGTATTCTATCTTAAGAAGAAATGAAATTCTCATACAAGCTACAAGATAAATAAACCTTGAAGATGTTATGCTAAGTGAAATAAGCCAGACCAAAAAAAAAAAAAAAAAGGACAAATAGGGACTTCCCTGCTGGTCCAGTGGTTAAGACTCCACACTTCCACTGCAGCGGGCGCAGGTTCGATCCCTGGTCTTGGAACTAAGATCCCACATGCCACGCGGTGCAGCCAAAAAAAAAAGGACAAACGTGATTCCATTTATAAGGGATACCTGAAATAGACAAATTCATAGAGACAGAAAGTAGAATGTGGTTACCAGGGGCTGGGGGAGAGGGGAAATGGGGAGTTATTGTTTAATGGGTATGAAGTTTCAGTTTGGGGTGATGAGAAAGCTCTGAAGGTGTATAGTAGTGATAGTTGCACAACAGTGTGAATGCACTAATGTCACTGAACCGTACAATAAAAAATGGGTAAAATGGTAAGTTTTATGTTATAAATATTTTACCACAATAAGAAAAATTTAATGGAAGGACCATTAAATATCTCTGAGTGTAGAGAATAGCTCCTTCATTCTATAGAGAATAAATTGAGGCTCAGAGAGGTGAAAAAAAGAGTCATTCCTTTAAAATCATTTTTGATACCTGAAGTATAACAGGTATTCTTGAATTTAAACAATACAGATAAAGTTGAAACCCCCTTCGGGCCACCCTCTTTACCCACATCTCCTCCCCAGGAGATAACCATTGTGAAATCACTTTGTGTGGGTTCTTTTAGATCTATTTTGGTAGGTGTACAGAAATAGAACCATTCTGTACTTATTTTGCAACCTGCCCTTTATATTTGGTGCTATTTCTTGGAGCTCTTTCCACACCAGTTCACAGGAGCTACCTCACTCTTCTAAACTGCTGCGCCATGGGTCGTAGTATGCACACACTACAGTTAAACATTCCCTTACTGTTGGACACTTAGGCTGTTTTCAGTATTTGGCTATAACAGACAATTCAGCATAAATTCCTCTTTGTGCACATGCAGAAGTGTTTCTTTGGGAAAACGTCTATTTACTTTTTAAGGTTACAAGCACACATGAATGAACGTCAATAAAAAGTTGCCATTTATTAGTGCTCAGGGCATGCTAAATATTTTCCATCATAATCTCACACGTCGTTACTCCTCTAATCAACCCCACGAGGAAGTCCAGTCACTGTCCCCACTTATGAGGTAAAAGTCCAGAAAACGCGAGTCATTTGCTCCGGGTCACAGAGCTCACAAGAGAGCCCTGGGCCAACCACATGAGGCCTCTTAGTCTGTGTTCTCCTGGAGACCAGGACTTGGATCTCTTTCCTGCTGTGTCCCCACATCTGACATTGGTCTGGAATGTCATGGGCACTAACAAATGCTCCTTGAATATTGCTGAGCAAATGAAGGGATGGATGGCTGTGTGGAACTCTATTGCAGTTGTTGGCACTCCATGGCCAGCATTTGTCCACAACCCTGCCCATCCGCTCATGCTGCCCACTGCCCTGCCCTGGGCCCCATCAGGAAACAGGGGTCAGACACCACCAGTCTCTCCAATCTCACTCTCAGCTGCACCACAGCACCTCACTCAACTCCACCCACTGGAGGATGACTTCTCGACAGGGCGCCCTGGACACCCTGCCCTGATACAGTCCCCACCCCTAGTCACCCAACCAGGCCCACTGGGCCTTCAACACTCAGTCCAGCCCAGGCTCTGCCTGGCTCTTAGGCCTCAGGGAACTCCCAGAGCCCTTATCCTCCTGCCTTAGATACTTTCTTTTTTAAAGTTAGAGTGACCATTACCCCCTTTGAAAAGGCTCCTCTGTGTGTTCAATACAGATGAAGAAGCTGAGGTGCAGAGATGCCACATGACCCGCCCAGGGGCCTGGGCAGCAGGCAGTGCAGATGGCAGTCACACCCAGGTCTCAGCAGCCTCCAAGGTCAATGCCCTTCCTGTCAGACTCTGGCAGCTTCTGAGATAAACCTGAAAGAGGCTCACGTGTTATCAAATGGGAGTCACACAGGATCTAGAGCTGGGAGAAACATTCGTTTCCTGATACCGGCTCTGCCCCCAGAACTACACGGAATCAATCCCAGCCCCCGATGTGTGGCAGGAGGCTCAAGTGCCTGAGTGGCCAAGACTGTAGCCATTCAGGTCCAGTGGACCCTCTCGTCTCCTGGTTCCCTGGGGCTCTGTCTTGACTTCTCCACTCTGTGGTCAACTCCCTGAGAGCAGTATCTTCTCTTAGACTTCTGTGCCCTCCCACTAGCCCCTCACATGAAAAGGTGCTGATTAAACATCTATTTTACTCCTGTTTCAGTTACTTGTCCTTTAGCTGTTGATCCCAAATAAAATGGAGCCAAGCAGGCAAGGAAAAGGAGTACATGAGTTCCCTGTATAATACCCAAAGCTCTAGTCATCCTAACAACAGCATCTACCATGGCTGGGGGCCTACGTCTGTGCCGGGTACTGTCCTAATAGCCATTGCTTCATTTCCTACTCACATCAACTCCATGAAGAAGGGACTTGAGATGTGCCCTCAAGACCAATGTATCTTGGGATCTATGTGTCACAAACAGAGGTGGAGATTTCCTTCCTTTATTTAAAATTCGACCTGAGCTGCATTAACCCTGTCTCAGAAGCAACCATTTCTTCTCCCCATCACCTCTACCAAAGAGAGCAGGCAGAGAAGGCTAAGTGTTGGGTGGGGCCCTTCCCTATGCAGTGTTGCAGTGTATCCCAGAACTCAGACCACTGAGCTCCACCTCACTTCCCAAGAAAGGACCCCAGAGCCATCATGGGCTTCCATCTAGAAGGGTAAGTACTTTGAGAAGGAAGAACCTTGGCTGAGACCACGACAACTTCCTGAAGAGCTTGGGTCACCAGTCCTGAAGCATTTACCGAGAGCTCATCACATACGCCCTGCACTGTGCCCATGAGGAGGGCGTGCATTTGAATCAGACCCAGGCCCTGCCCACATTTGGCCACAGTCTAGTAGGGAACTCAGACATGTAAAACATAAAATTACAGAACAACATAGTAAATGCACTGGTAGAAATGTGTACACATACAGCTCAAAAATAAAAAGACGTATAACTCAACTAAAAAATGGGCAAAGGACTTGAATAGACATTTCTCCAAAGAAGATGTGCAAATGGCCAATAAGCACAGAAAAAGATGCTCAACACCATTAGTCATTAGAGAAATGCAACTCAAAACCACAATGAAACACCACTCATACTCACTAGGAGGACTATAATCTAAAGGGCAGATAATAACAAGTGCTGGAAGGGTGTGGAGAAATTAGAACCCTCATGCACTGCTGGTGGGAATGCAAAATGGTGCAGCCAGTTTGGAATAGTTTGACAGTTCCTCATAATGTTAAACATAGGATTACTATATGATCCAGCAATTCCACTCCTAGGTATGTACCCAAAAGAATTGAAAACATATGTTCACACAAAAACTTGTACACAAATGTTCTTAGCAGCATTATCCAGAATAGCCCCAAAGTGAAAACAACCCAAATGTTGATCAAATGATGAATGAATACGTAATATATGGTATATCCACACAATGGAATATTATTTAGCCATAAAAATGAATGGAGTGCATTCAACTGATAATAGTGAAGCATTTCAGTGTAGTAAGTTTTCATTTTTTTCTGTGTGGGGGAATGGAAAGCAATTAATTTCTTAAAAATGAAAATTATAAAAGCATGAAGTGAACATCATGAGTAAGGGAAATTTCTGAAAAGAAGCAGACTTTAAATTGAAAATGTATTCTCTTTTTCCCCATAAAATGGGGTTTAATATTTACAATATCTGTTTATCTAATTTCTTTGTTTGTTTGTTTTTGTCTGTGCCACATGGCACGCGGGATCCTAGTTCCCTGACCAGGGATCGAACTCGTGCCCCCTGTACTGGAAGCATGGGGTCCTAACCACAGAACCACCAGGGAATTCCTGTTTATCCAATTTCTATTTTTTTTTAACACATATCGTCTTTCCATTGTATTCTTTTTTATATACTTCCAGTTGATTTAAAAGAAACAACAACCCACAAAGGTAAATAAGTGAGAGCGCTAGGAATATTAGAGGATTATCTAGGAAGATGACCTTTTATTTTTTTAACTGAATCTTTCAAATAAACCCTTCATTCTGATGATGTTAAGTGAAGTTGATAAGTATGCTGAGAATTTATTATTCCTCCTATTCCTCTTATGACCAAAGAGGTACAGTGGAAGTCATCCATTTTATTAGTCCTAGGAAATGCAATCTTTTAAAAAAAGTCTTTGAAGTGTTCTTGTCCTGCCTTCTTCTATCATTTCCTGCCCTTAAGTTCCAAGAAAAGGTGGGTACAGAAACATATGGGAAAATGTGATAGTGAACTAATATTTACAAAAACAAGAGCACATATTCAAAACAGATTCTGGTCTCTTCAGATTGTAAATATTTTCTGTGAATTAAAATTGTAATGCTTATTTGTAATTTTGCCAATCTTTACATACAGTGAAAAAAACTGTGTGGAAACGGATTGAATCATCTCAGTAAGAATGGATTAACAAGTGTGAGACGGATATAAAATTTATTTAAACTTGATACTAATTTGTTTAGTATATACCTATGACTTGCTAAATAAATCTAGAGTAATTCATTTTGAATAAGAAGCTATTGTTAACCTTTCCAAGAGAGAGGGCACCATCTGAGCCTGGTTTTAAAGGACCAATGGGATTCATCAAACAGACTGAGTGGGAATTAAGGGCTGTCTCTAGGCAGAGGGAACAGCACATGCAAAGGCCCAGCAAGAAGACAGTAAATAAAGTGGAGTACTCTGCTAACTTTAAGTCTTTTAGTCATTATGGGTATAAACCTCGATGCATAAACTCAGAAGTCATTTTTTTAGAAGTAGAATTAATTTCTGACTCTGAGCCCCATTCCTCCAGGCTACAGAAAATGTCATCCCCATCATTCCTGGTGTTTCTAGGTTTGTGAGAAAGTGGGTCCAGACACATGCTAGAGATAAGGTGGGGATGGAATGGAGGGTGGGAGATGAGAAGCAGGAATGTTTGGCCTCCCAAATCCAAGAGAGCTAAGAGGACAGCCAGGAAGAGCAGATGGAAATGGAAGCACATGGAGCGGCAGGCTGGTCTGTGTTCCTTTGCCCCTTGTCGGGTTTGGTGGCTGGAGCCATTTAAAGGGTCAGTGGTAGCAGGGACAGGCGATAGCCGCCTATAGAACTGACAGCTAGGAATTGCAGGTGGCAGGTAGGGGTGTGGTCTTGGGGAAGGGAAGCTTCCTTGGGTGGAAGAGAGGATCTAGAAGGCTGTAGCTGAAGCAGAGTGAGAGCTGGGGGCCTATTGGGAATCGATCCCCAAACCGTTCCCACACATGAGTGATGGCGAGTGGGGGAGAGCAGAGGGAACCAGGAGGTGAAAACAGTTGCAGGGGCGGCTGGCCTGGTCACCAACTTTGCTTTGTGGGGAGGATGTTTATTTAAGGAAAATCACTATGTTTCCTCAAAGCTTTGAGCTGCAGCCCTCAGGGGTGGAATTATCAGTGAAAGCTGGGCTATTAATCAACTGTGGGACCTGGTGACAGGCCTTCTTCTCCCTTCCGGAGAGTGGGAGGGACAGAGGAGAGAGGGGGGAAGGGAGAGAAGGGGGCTGGAGGGGAGCACAGGGGAGCGTTTCCATGGCTCAGCAGTCATGGGACAAAGCTGGACGGAAATCACACTCCGGGATGCTCCCTGGCCAAGGCCAGGTTGCCCGGAAAGGAAGGACAAAATTCCTGGATGGACACTGGATGCTGAGCCCTGGAGAGGAGGGCAGGGGTGGGGCCCATGGCGTTGCTGGAGCAGTAGGGTCTCTCCAGCCCATCGGCCAAGACCTTGAACGAAGCCTGAACAGAGCATGCCCCCCAGGGACACGTGCTAGATGCAAGGCTGAGCAGCAACTCGGTAACTAACTTCCCGCTTGCTCTCAAGTCTGCACGGCCAGCCTGATGAAGAGAGGGGTGTGTGCCTTCCCCCCACTGGTGGGCAGGCCGGGCAGGTGGGGTAGGAGCTTATGGGGGTGCTGGGTGAGCAGTGCACAGGCTTGAGAGCTTGCCTGGGAGGAACTGGGGAAGTCACCAGCAGCTGTGGGGCTGGGAGGGCAGCTGGTCCAGAGAAAGAAGAGAGTACAGATGGATGAGGGAGGTGCTCGGCACATGTGCCTGGGCCTCGGGCGCCTGAGGCCTCCCAGGAGCACAGCCGGCGGGAAGTCTCTTTATAGTGGACTCAGGCCAGAGCAGGGCCACTCTTGCTGGGCATCTGGACCACAGTATGGGGGCAACTGCCCTGTGAGAACTGAGGGAAGAAAGGAAAGGAGGGAGGGAGGATCTTTCCTAATGATGGCATCAGTGGTACCTACCTCATCAAGGTGTTGGTGAGTTAGTACAGGTAAAGCACCTGGCCCAGGACCCACTGAGTGCTCAGTGGATGCCCCTAGCATTATCGTTTGACGACTTTGCTTACATCCCACCCACCTTCACTCACATGTGTGTCTCCTCCTTCCCTCCCCCGCTCCTTCCCTCCACACAGGCTGTAGAACCACCAGGTATGGGACCATCCAACTTGCTGTCCTGGGTTCATAGGACCTAAGGACCCCTTTCCACCACTTGCTAGCTGTGTGATCTTGAGCTCCCTACTTAACCTCTCTGTGCCTCAATTTCCTTATTTGCAAAAGGAGGATAATAAGTAGCATAGGATGAAATGATCTAACACATGTAAAGTGTTTAGTACAGGGCCTGGCCTAGACTAAATGCTAAAAGGAAGTTATAGCTGCTGTGCTGGGGGGATCGTCTGTGTTCTTGCTCCAGGGAGAGGCTGTCGTGTGCAGATCTGTCAGGCTGGGGCCCTCGGGCCACAGGCAGCCTGTAGGGTCTAGAGCAGAGGAAACACCAGCTCCCACGGAACCTGGGGGCAGACCTACGTAAGGACTCCCCACAAGGGTAGACCCTGTGTCCCAGCTCTGGGTTGGTGTGTGGGTGGGAAGCTGAGGCCTGCAGCTCCCTCCGTCCTTCATGAGCTCGGTGGCAGATCCCTATCTGTCCGTGAAAGGTCAAGCCAGGTCACTTCTCCAGATAGCAAGCGCCCTAGGGATGCTTCCTGCCCCATAAAGCAGTTTGTTTGTTTGTTTGTTTAAATTGAAGGATAGTTGCTGTACAATATTACATAAGTTACAGGTATACAATATAGTGATTCACAATTTTTAAAAGTTGTACTCCATTTATAGTTATTATGAAATATTGGTTATATTCCCTGTTTACAATATATCTTTACAGATTTTTTCTTTTGGCCATGCCTCGAAGCATGCAGGATCTTAGTTCCCTGACCAGGGATCGAACCCATTCCCCCTGCAGCTCGGAGTCCTAACCCCTGGACTGCCAGGAAATTCCCTCCTTGTAGGTTATTTTATACCTAATAGTTTGTACCTCTTACTGCTCTATCCTTGTATTGCCCCTCCCCCCACCACCAGTAACTACTAGTTTGTTCTCTATATCCGTGAGTCTGCTTCTTTTTTGTTATATTCACTAGTTTGTTGTATTTTTCAGGTTCCACCTGTAAGTGATATCATACAATATTTGTCTTTCTCTGTCTGACTTATTTCCTTTAGCATAATGCCCTCCAAGTCCATCCATGTTTCTGCAAATGGCGAAAGTTCGTTCTCTTTTATGGCTGAGTAGTATTCCATTGTATATACGTGCCACATCTTTATCCATTCATCTGTTGATGGCCATTTAGTTTGCTTCCATATCTTGGCAGTTGTAAATAATGTTACTATGAACATGGAAGTGCATGTATCTTTTCAAATTAGTGTTCTTGTTTTTTTCAGATATGTAACCAGGAGTGGAATTGCTGGGTCATATGGTAGTTCTATTTTTAGTTTTCTGAGAAACCTCCATACTTTTTTTCTACAGTGGCTGCACCAATTTACACTTCCGCCAACATTGTACGAGGGTTCCCTTTTCTCCACATCCTCGCCATCATTTGTTATTTGTGTTCTTTTTGATGATGGCCATTCTGACAGGTGTGAGGTGATATCTCATTGTGGTTTTAATTTGCATTTTCCTGATAGTCATCAGATGTTGAGCATCTTTTAAGTAGTTTCTTATGAGAATACAAAAAGGCAATCTAAAACCCTACTCGGCCCCTCTGTGCTATCTTAAAAACCATACAAACGTCATGAAACAGGAAAGGGCCTTGGGGTGATTGCCCACAAGAGCTTTGCAGAGTGAAGCCGCACCCGTGTTCAATCGTGTCCTTCTCCACCCTCCTCTTCGCTGCTGGAAGTCAGGGAGGCTGCCCTGTGTCCCGGCTACAGGATCCAGCGTACGGCCAACTGCCAGCCCCAGTCCACTGGCTTCTCCTGCCAGCTCTGGGGGCCCCAGTGGACTGGAAAGGCCTGGCTGCAGGCCCTCACGTACCTGTGGTCATTACATGGGCGCTTCTCGTCCATTACCACAGTGGACCCTCCCCCCACTCTGTGTTGGACACCCCCTGGTTCTGGCCGCCCCCCCTCACTGGCACCCTGGACTCTAGTGGGTTGAAATTTTCCAAGGTTTCTCATGTTCCCTCTCACTTCTGGGCCTCTGCGTGGGCTGCCCCCCTGTGTGGAATAGAGCTTCCTAGCCATTGTCTGCTGACCAACTCTTTCTCATGCTTCAACACTCAAACCAAATGTCACCACCACTGGGTGACATTTCCTGTCCCCAGGCGGCTGGTGCTTCCTCCTCACGCTTCCCCTCACCCTACTTCAATCTTGATTTCAGGATCCATCACCTGGATAATACATGAGGAGCCTACCTTAGATTCCCCCCAAATCGAGCCTAAGTAAGGACTTGGGTGCAGGTAATTTATGCCGAAGGTGATCCTGGGGGTAAGGGATGGGGAAAGGGGAATGGGAAGGAGGGAAGCCTTTAGAGGGGTGTGTGATCAAGGTGGTCCTCTGTGGGAACTGGGGGCTCAGCTCCCTGGAACCACCTGAGATGTCTTCAGAAGGCCAGCCAGAACTGTCTGCCCCAGGGAAGGAGGCCCTGCGTTTACCCACTGGCTCCATCCTCCACTGGTGGTTAGTTGCTCTGGGGGAATGAACTTCTGCTCATTGCCAGCCTACACTGTCTTGCAGACCCAGCAGGTGCCCGCAGGTGGGAGAGAGCCCTGGGGCAGGCACTAGGGAGGCAAGCTGTGATGCTGTTGGGCTTGCCAGGTACTGTCCAATGCACCTGTGGCTGAAAGCAGCCCAGGGGGGCTGTGGGACGGGCACCAGGGACATCCCTACAGAACTCCTGGAGGGTGGAACCATGTTCTGCTCATCTTGTTGTTCTTGGCAAGTGCTTAGTAAATGTGGAATGACCAAGACACCAGGGTACAGAGAGCCTAAGTGACCCTGCCATGGTTGGGGTCTCTAGCTGAGAACGATAGTCTCCTGACTGTCCCTCTATGGGACTGGGGGGTTTCCTCCCTGGGGCCCACCCCTTTCCTACTTCTCAGCATAGAGAATCTTCAGAAACTAGGTTCTACTGGTTGAAGGGACAGGAAGATCCCTGTCTGATCTCCAGGGATCAGACACAAGAGGGCAGTGGAACTGCTGGATCATAGCATAAGCCCCAACTGTTTTTAATTATGGTATCTCTTCATGCAAGGGTCAAATTTTAGGAAGAGTGTCTGAATGGCCTTATCAAATCACGTGAACATCCCTTGTCCAGGAAAGGGTGGGGCACTTTGGTGGACAGTCCCACAAGACAATCCGATGGAGAGGGGGTATTCCTCAAAGCAAAATCAAGGCGCTGTCACCAGCAGAAGTGCTGGATGAGGGCAGCCTAAAACCGCAGGCTGTAAAATTGGGAATAATAGCTAAGCTCTCCATGCCACAGAGTTGAGTGGCTCCCCCAAAATCATGTGTGTGGCAGGACTTTGAAACCTATGAGATAGCCTCAGATAGAAGTTCCTTGTAAGACCACAGAACGTAGCTGGAAAGAAAGGAGCTGACCATGGTGCCAGGATGCAGCCAGATCTTTCTCTGACTGTTGTACAAACTACACATGCTTATCCCCACCTTTCACCAGGAGCCACCTCTCAATTGTGATAACTAACTGAGCCATATCCTCATGACCAGCTTTCCCCTCAGCCATGGGTGTGTTCATTCCATTAATTTCTTCTTTGGACACTGACTATTTACCAGAATTTTGGGTCTCCAAAATAAGACCTCCTCCAAGAAGCAAACAGCAGACATAAATGAGTAATTATTTCTGTAGCAGTAAAGTGTAATGGCTTCTAGAACACAGGCAGCACAAGGCATTCTGGTGCTGCGGAGGAGAGAGGAGTCTGCTCTTTCTTTTGTTCGATAAGAAGTCAGTGCAACCTCAAAGCAAGTCTTACTCCGAGTGAAGGATAGAGAGAAGGGAGGTTAGGTGAAAGCAACCCCAACTGTTTAAGGAAAACCTGGCAAGGCTGCTGGGGGTCCTTGGCCAAAGCCAGCAGTCACAGGAGTCCATCGTCTCCCAGGAACGGCCTGCATTGCACCCCTGCTGCCCTGTCACTGGCTGAGTGCAGCCTGCGGGAAGCATGGCCTCAGCAGTGATGCATTTCAGAACACAGCAGCTGGAGCCCCCAGCTAAGTACACTTCCCATAGCTGGAGGTCTGTGAGGCTCATTCTCACTGGCCTCCCCAGAGCACTGGACTCTACAAATTGCACCTTCAATGTGATGTTTAAGCAAAGATTGTTTTCTGCACTTGCAAACTGTTTTGGGTGTATCTCGACCTCTCAGCTGGGCTGTGAGCTGCTCAGGGCAAGGGTGGCACCATAATTCTCCCTCCACACGTTCATTTATTGATCCATCAGTCCATTTACTTTTTTCAACATATACTGACTGGAGTACCCACTGTCCTGAGCGCTAAGAGGGTGAGCAAGGGGGGCCTCAGGAGCCCAGAGGGGAGAGAGACATGAAATAACTAATGACACAGTAGACAGGGAGTTTCTAGGTAAAGGTCAGTGAGTTTCTATTTCCCCTTTCCCCACACCAGGAGGGGCTTTTCTCTGAGAGGGCAGCTGTCTCCGGGGCACACCTCCTGCCTGTGGGTGTGAGTCAGCCCAGGGTCGGGAAGAACACTCAGCTCTGCAGGACCAGCGATGACACAGGCGTGGATTCTCCCCGGGGAACCGCTTCATGCCACTACCCTAGGGCCCTCCCTCGGGGACAGGAAAAGAGGTCACCAAGGGCAGCCTTTGAAGGAGAAGCACGCTCATTGCTCCCTGCTCCAAGGAGCCTCTCAGTGTGCTCCATGAAATGCTGAGAAATCAAGTCTCTTTTCCTGAATGTCTTTTAGAAGTGGTCTCCTCTCTCTTCCCATAAAGGAATAAATAAAACGTTAAACTGGAGACAGGAGAGAGGAGGCAGATGAGGAGGCAACAAACATTAAGGTTTTTCCTCCCACCATGTCAGGTCTGAGCTAAGCGCTTTCCAGGCAGGCTCTGGGTGAATTCCACCACAGCCCAGCTTGGGTCCCCATTTTACAGAGGAGGAAACTGAGGTTCAGAGATGGTAAGGAACTTGCCCAAGGTCGCACCACTGCTAAGTGGTGGAGTTGAAACCTGACCCCAGAGCCTGTGCTCTTAACCACTCACCTCACTGCCTGTGAGATGCCTCCCTCTGTGGTTTCTCTTCCAACTCAGCAGGTGGAGTGTGACGTTAGCCATTGGCAGGAGGTGGGACTTGTAAGCTAGCGGGACATAGAATCTGGACAGAGCCTCCCTGCCCACCGTGTGTAGCTGGAGATCAGTTAGTGTTCATGCACAGCATTCTTTGGTGTCCATAGGTTGTGGAGACAATGGCAGAATCGGGGTGCTGACAACCAACAGAAGTTGTTATGCATCAGACCCCCTTGCCCTTACGTATATACAGGGTAAATATGGCTCCAAACCCCGTAGAAAGCTCTGACCTCGTTTTATCTTTAAACCGAGGCACAGAGTGTTTGGCTGGCTTGTCTGAGGCCACGCAATTTAGCAGGCTCTGCGGCAGACTTTATGGAGCCCTCTCCTTCTCTCTTGCAGACGCCCAATGTTCTCTTCTTTTGCCTCTTTTCAAAAATACCCTTTGCAAAGAACTGGAAGTAGGGTGACACTATAGTGTTAAAATTATGATAACTGCTTCTGCTATTATCTATCAACTATAAAGTGCTTATTGTATGCAAGGCATACAGGTGTCATCACACCCCCTCGTAAGGGTTTACAGTGTTATCATGTGGAGGTAGATGGTGTCCAAAGCCTATGAGAGGTGAAGAGCTCCAATGGTACAATTTCAGGCATCAAATGGGATGGTTGCTTTTTTTTTTTTTTTTGCGGTACGCGGGCCTCTCACTGTTGTGGCCTCTCCCGTTGCGGAGCACAGGCTCCGGACGCGCAGGCTCAGCAGCCATGGCTCATGGGCCCAGCCGCTCCGTGGCATGTGGGATCCTCCCAGACCGGGGCACGAACCTGTGTCCCCTGCATCGGCAGGCGGACTCTCAACCACTGCGCCACCAGGGAAGCCCGGGATGGTTGCTTTTAAGCTGCAGGCTCATCAGCTTCTGTCACTATGTCCAGGTCTTACAGTTCAGACTCGACTGGATAGCCCCATGGGAGAAATGTGAGGGAGGCTTTTGAGAAAACTTGGCAGGTCTGGCTGCCAAACAGTAATTCCAAGCAGCTTTGTAAGCAGACTTCCCTTCCTGGGTTGCTTTGACTCCTTCCCTGTCCAGTGACCTTTCCTGATGTCTTGATCCTTGAGGGAATGGTCCACTTCTGGGGCTACCAGCTTCGGAGCCTTCGGTCTTCTGAGCTCTGCCAGGCCTGGCCCCTGGGGGAGACCAAGGAGCCGTGGGGTGTGCACAAGCTGCTGCCTCTGGATCCAGGTTCATGGTTAGCAGAGAGTGAGTGACCTAAGAGGGAAAGAAGAGCCCAGAACATGGGCTCTTGAGGCATGGAGGCAAGGAGCAGCCAGAGAGGAGGGAGCCCAGCAGAAGGAGGCCTGGGCTGTGCCCTGGGGTGTGGGCACATCCATCTGAAGGCAGCCCAGCCCTAAAGGCCGGGGCTTGGAGAGGGCTGAGCTGCCAACACTCTCCATGTGGAGAGCCCCAGCCTCCTCACAGGGCTCCGGCACCAGCGTCTGCTCAGTCTGGCCCCGCCCACTCCCTTGGGCTCCAAGTGCAGTGGTGCTACTATTCACAAGCTGACTTCTGTTTTCTTTTTGAAACCAAAAAAGACATCAAGCTGTCAAAGAGGCTTTTCCAGCACAGCTCTGGCTGGGTGGAGGTACTAGGAGAGAGTCTTTTATCTCTTTGCTCCACACGGAAATGGCCAAACCTAAGGTTTTTTTTTTTTTTTGCGGTACGCGGGCCTCTCACTGTTGTGGCCTCTCCCGTTGCGGAGCACAGGCTCCGGACGCGCAGGCTCAGCGGCCATGGCTCGTGGGCCCAGCCGCTCCGCGGCATGTGGGATCTTCCTGGACCGGGGCACGAATCTGCGTCCCCCGCATCGGCAGGTGGACTCCCAACCACTGCGCCACCAGGGAGGCCCCAAACCTAAGTTTTTAATTCATCTTTGGAGTAGGAAAATGGGGTCCACCCTCGGGGATGGCAAAGAGGCTTAGCTTTCCATACAGGGAGGAGGTCACCCTCCAAAGCCCTGGCATCATTTCCCCTAAAGAACAGGACGGCTTTGAGTCAGAGTCACAAACATCTGTCATTGTGTCTTGAGCACCTGTGTGTGTGGTGGGGAGAGAAGCAGAGAAGAGCTGGGAGTCACCAGCAATAGGAACTAACGTTTATTACGTGCTCACTGCCTTCCAGGCAGGCTGTTGGGCCCTCACACCAATCACCTCCTTTAATCCTCACAGCACGAGGACGGTATTGTCATCATTGCAGGCAGGCCTTCCTTCTCTATAGGTGAGGACACCGAGGCTCAGAGGTCTTATGGCTGGTGAGTGGCAGAGCTGGGATTTGAACTCTGGTCTGGCTTCAGAATCTGAGCTCTTAGGTCCTGAACCCAGAGTTCTCACAGTGGAGTCTAGAAGCCACCTGCCTGGGGATTTCCCAGGTTGCCTGATAAAAATGCAGAGTCTTGGGTCCTGTCCTGGTTTGTGGGATCAGAGCCTCAGGGAATAAATGGAGCCCGGAAGCTGTGATTTTGACAATCTCTCCAGATGGTTCTGCTGCGCGCAGTGTGAAACCCCTGGCACTGTGTTCCCCTGCCCACTTAGTGGGGAGCAGGGCGACTGGAACATGAGGTAAGGAGGCCCCGAGTGGCAGTGCATGATGCACTAAGGTGTTTGGAGTTGTTTCAGTGAGCAAGGGCGTCCTTTGGAGGCTCCCCCAGGCCCTGCTGGCTGTCCTCTCCCTCTGCCTATTAGTTACAGCCTAACCAGTTAGCTTTCCAACCCCAGGCCTGAGCTGTCCAGGCCCACAGGAGAGTCCTCAGGAGAGCTGGGCTGGTGTTTCTATTATTTCAGCCCAAGCTCTTGCCAGGACGGTGGCTCACTCATCCCGAGAACACCTCAGCTTCCTACTCCCCTAATCCCTCCATCATTGAGAAGCTGCCCCCAGAAGGCTCCTTTCTGTCCCTTTCTGCAAACCTCTCACACTCTCTGCACTGCTCTTCCAACCAGGTCACTAGCCTGGGATGATGCTTCCCTCGAGTTTGTGTTGGTAATTTCCTGGGTGGCAGGGTTAGGTGCTGTAGCCATCTTCTGAAGCACACTTAGAAACAGAGAAGAGAGGCATGTGAATGATGCCAAGTGACACACGACAAGCCAGGCAGGCCTTCCTGACTCACTGAAGCAGCAGCAGGTGGCCTTTGGGACACGGTGGAGCAGAACGATCCCTCTCGTCCTGGAAATGCCAGCAGGCAGGGTAGGGGGAGGATGTTGCTAAGGCCTGGGGCTCATCTGCCCCTCCTCAGACTCCAAAACCTGCCCCTGTCCCCAACGTCACCCTGGGAAACGTGTGGGACCCACTTACCCTGAGCCCTGGCAACTCGACTGGTCTTCACGGCTGCCCCCAATGTTATTTTTAAACTGACTTCACCCGTGTGGGGTGCGGACCACATTTGCCGGGACAATTCCACTAGTAGGGCTGGTCCCAAGCAGGAGAGGAAGGTGACAAACTCCCCTTCCCAGCACCTTGAAGAGCCTCTTTGCTGGACAGCCTTCCCCTGCAGGAGCCTGGGAGAAAGAAGCTGGGTCTGCCCCGTAGGTGAATGCCATGCCACCCGTCTGCAGACTGATCTGCCTTCGCTCCCTCCTCTCCTGACTCACCTGCTTGGCCATGTGAGGGCATCTGGATGGCTTCTCCAAGCCAGGAGGGAAGGCAGCCCCAGAGGCTGTAGAGTTGTTATCAGAGATGGAGGCTTCTAGGCGGCCGGAAGCAGCCCAGATCTCTTTCCCTCCACCAGCTGAGTCTCCTTTCTTCTCCCACCAAGCCACCTCCTCCTCATGTCCTCCAGGAGAAGGGCGGCACAGATGGACAAGCGCACCATCTGTTTGGCGATGGCTGGTCCAGACAGCAAGTCCTGTTCCTTCTCCATCTGGCTTTCTCAGTGAACTTTCCACTGAGCTCCTTCCAACCCTGTGGGCAGCACTCCTTCCAGGAAGAGCCAGTGCCAGGGAGAGCAGAATAATTGCCTCTTGTGTTGTGCATGCTGAGCCTTCATTAACACATCCCCAGAGTGGCATTTGCAGCCCCTTGTCACAGCGACCCGCCATTGAATAGCGCACAATGCATCACCCCCAGATTCTCCACTGCCTCGAAAGAGCCAATTAGCCCTGTGTTTCTGCAAGCAGCATTGGTTCATTCGGAAAGTCATGTCACTGGCACTGAGGAGTGGAGGTTTCTCTGTGGCCTTGCTCACTTAATGGCACACATACGTGAGCTGGCCCAGTCACTCTCCATTTTTCTTATCTTTGGCGAAAGGAAGCAATGCTTCTAATCCACGGAGGGCACGGAAGGAAGAGTATGAGAAGGAAGGAGGCACATGCAGAAATCAGGAGAGCTGCGTTTTAGTCACGGCCTTGCCAGTGGTTAGGTGTGTGACCTTGAGCAAAACGACATTTCCAAATGTCATTTTCTTCACTTACAAAATAAGGCGGGGGTGGGCATCGACACAGGGTCTCCTAGAATCTTAGAGCTCATCTAGCGTACCCATTTCACAGATAAGCAAACTGAGGCACAGAGTGGCCACTCAACTCACCCAAGGTCGTGTAGCCAGGTGGTGTTAAGACTTGAGACCTCAGTTCAGGCTTCCTGCCTCCTGGTCTGGGGTGGGACTGATGAAAGAAGGAAGCATTTCAGGAGAGAAAGACACAGTGAAGGAGATCCCACTCCCTGTGCATGTGGGGAACTATGGAAGGAACTATGACTTGTCCTTCACATTCAAGATTCCAGGGCTTAAAGTGAGGGCTCTCACCCAGGGCTATTTTGCCCCTTGGGGATATTTGGCAAATGTCTGGAGACATTTTTGGTTGTTACATCTAGGGCAGGAGTAAAGGCAGGGAGCATCTAGCGGGTAGAGTCCAGGATGCCACAAGCACAGGACAGAGAGTGATCCAGCCCGAAATGTCAGTAGTGCTGAAGTTGGGGTCCCAGTAGGACACCAGCCCCCTTCTCTACTGCCACCTTTCCTGGAATTTTAAAAATTCTCACTTCCTTACCTGTAGCCTCAAAGGATCTGTCTTTTTGCTGATTTTGTTATTGATGCTGAATTTTAAAACAATTTTTTTCTTGAACATAAAAATCATCCATGCTTACGATAGAGATTTTAGAGTATTCCGAAAGGTACAAAAATAAATAAATAAAAATCAATCCCACCACACAGAGGTAACTAGTAAGAATATTTTGATATTTGGTATTTTTCCTGTATTACCTGAGATTCACTGAGCACACTCGTTTTCCCCTGTTCCGTGGCTTTTCTCAGCAATCCTCTTTGCCCCCTCCCCCCACCCCCATTGCCACCTGTTGAAACCCTATCCAATCTCCAAAGTCTCTTCAAAGAGCAACTCATCCAGCACGCGTGGCAAATCACTCAGGACCCCACCTGAGTGGTACGTAAACTCTCCCTTCTCTGTATCCTACAGCACTTCTGTCTCATGAATGGCAATTTTAACACTTTTTCTTTTTCTTTGTATTCCAGTTCTGTGCAAATGGCTTGAGGGTGGGGACTAAATTTTAGTCTATTGAATGTGTGTCCCCTCCCCTTCTGTCTTGGTCACACAAACACATACACACGCTATGGCACAAGCACAGCACCTAAGATGGGCCTGTTGTGGCTCCTCTCCTCACATCACCGTCTTCTTCTTTCCAGACTAAATAACTATCCTTTGGTTCTTAGTCACAGAGGACACTTCAGTCAGTGGCTTTTGTTGCTCCATCATTTGGGATCATTCAGGTCCTCTTCTTTCCGATGGCATGAACCTTGGAGACATTGAGTATTATAATAAAAATTAAAAGCTTTAACTTAAAGGGTCCCTACTTTGTGCCAGGCATTGGGATAGATGCTTATGTAAATTTCCTGATTCAACCAAAACTATGGATGGGTATTATTGATGCCTTTTTCCAACGTGAACACTGAGGCTTAGCGAGGCCTGGGAGCTTGCCCAGGGTCACCCGATGGATGAGAGGAGGTGTGGGATTTGACCCATGGCCACCTGGCTCCATGGCTACCTGCGCTTCCTTGAAGTTTCTCAAGCCCTGTGCAGTAGGTCTGCTCCTGCCCAGCTCTGTTTTTACAGTGAGAGGCAGCAAGGCCAATACATCAGTGCCTGTGGTCTGGGGGGGCCCCAAGGAAGGCATCTCCCTAAAAGGAAGTCACAGAGCCCAACCCAGCTCCCTGGCATGGGAACCTCTGGCTGGCTGGGTGAGCCGCTAGGGAGCCTGGTGGACGGCTGTGTACAATCCGAGGGCCTAGGAGGTTGAGCGTTCCCTGGCTTAATGAGCAGCCTATGGGCAGCAGCATCCAGAAGTCTAGCCCCTTGGTCTGTTGCTTCCCTATGCCTTGTGCTAGGTGTATCACGGGGGAGGCGGTGATGGGTGGCTTAGCCTGCAAACAGACACCTGATGCTGGAGGACCGGTGTCCTCCTTTTTGGCAGGGAGCTGGTGAGCTGGCATGAGCAGGGGAGGTCACATCTCTCCTTGGCCATCCCCTCCTTCTCAGTCAGGCTTCACCTTGCTCTCCAAACTTCTGAAGTTGTTTCTGCTACTTCTGAAGGAGTCTCTTTTTTCCTGGTGTGGCCTACCAAGCTCAGGCTCTAGATCAGATTAGCTTTGTCTCAAGCCAAGTTCGGCCAACAAAGTGATCTTGAGCAAGTCACTTGCCTTCTCAGAGCCCCAGCTTCTCCATCTATAAAATGGGAAGAATGATACCCACCCTCAAAGGGCTGGATGAGGAATAAATGTGTTTTGAAGAGAAACTGACATGCTGTAGGTGCTCAAATATCTCTCTCCTCCTTCCTGGTAGATTTTAGGAGATGATGGGAGGGTGGTTGGAAAACATGTGGGAGAGGAAAATGGGTTGGAATGGGGAGGCTGGGAGGGGGAGGCAAGGACTGGTCCATTCCTTCCCGTTTGTTTTTCCACCTGGGGCCCTGGTGGAGGGGAACCCTTCTGCTGGTCGCTGGCAGCATTGCTCAAACACACTCAGTCATTTGTGCTGACTAAACCTGTGTCCCAAACCTCTGTGTGGGCTCAGAATCAGTTTCACTCCATTTCCATGAGGCAGCCAAGCACAGTGGTTAGAGCAGGCTCTGGGCTGCCCGGCACACAGGCTCCACCCCTGTGTGGCCTTGGGCAAGTTTCCCCCCACCATTTTTTTTTTTTCGGCCCTGCCACACGGCTTGTGGGATCTTAGTTCCCTGACCAGGGATGGAACCTGGGCCCACAGCAGTGAAAGCACGGAGTCCTAACCACTGGACCACCAGGGAATTCCCAAGTTTTCCCAATTTTAGGACCTCAGTTTTCTCATCTGTAAAATGGGGATATTAATATCTGATTGGGTTGCCTGAGATGATGAGATTAGACCCTGCATGGGTTGTGATTGGCTCAGAGCCTGGTCTATGGGACATGCTTTAAGAGGCTAGCTACCATTGTTCATTTTTGTTGTTGTTGTAATCATTCTAGCCACAGACTGTGTCCTTAACTGGGCTGCCTGTCTTGGAGACATGCTCATTGGGAGAGTGTGGCTGGTTCATCAGAGGGCCCCTGGTCCATACCTGGCAAGCTGCAGCATCCGATGGGTGAGCCAGCTGGGTCAGCCTCACAGCTGAAGACCAGCAGCCCAGGTGTCAGTAGAGGCTGCATTCCAGCAACATTCCTCCTTGGCAGAAACTTCAAAACCAGAAGAAGGTATCACTCAGGCAGATTCGGAAGGCACTCCAGGATGGCAAACCTGAGGCTTCCACTGCAAACTCAAACTGATGATAGCATGGAGTGCCACAAGATGTACTGACTGTGTTCCTGGCCATCTCGAAGCAGAGGGGGTGTGGGGGAGAGGCCAGGGCCGAGGATGGAGGCTGGTGGTGACCCCACTCCACCCCAGGTCTTGCATGAAGCCCTGGAAGACAGAACTCTGACTCTTTCCACAGGATGTCCTAGGAACATAACTCTGAAAGCTGTGACTTCCTCCTTGTGAGGAGGTTGCCTGGGGTGGGGCTGGGGCTTGGCTGATCTTTCTGACTCTTGGCCTTTCCTGGGAGGATGGCAATTCCTGGACCCTCCGTGTCTGATGGGCAGGTGGGGAGAGGCTGGATCCTTCAGCTGGGGACACTCTCGGTGGTCCTTGTCGTGGACCTGACTGCATGCAAGGTCTGCAGAAGGGAGCTGAGAAGGACCCTAGGGGAGGTCCCAGTGGAAGGGAAGGAGGGCAGGCATGTAACCAAAGTAGACAAAGTCCACGGACTGGCAGAATAGCATCCTGCTTCAGAGCACGGAACCACCCTAAGGCAGGTGAGAAGTGGCTGCTGGAATCCAGACCAGAGACAAGGGACCTGGCACTGCAGCACATTTGGGGAAGAAGCAGGGAGGCAAGATGCAAAGGCAGGAGCATCCACAGGCCTCTGGGGCTGCTGAACAGGATGGACAGGGAGGTTGAAGCCTGGAGTACTGGCGGGTCCCAGAGGTGAGTACCGTCATCCCAGAGACAGTGCAGCCAGAGGTAGGGGAAGGGGCTCAGAAGGAAGGGGGGGTCATGAATACGCACTGAGCACCCACTACGTGCTAAGAACTTATGCTAAGTCGTGTTCCTTTAATCCTCCAAACACCTCTCTGAGGTGGGCGTTAAAGTCGCCCCCAGACAGGAGAGGGAGGCCCAGAGAGCGTCAGTGATGCCCCAGTTCTCAGGCTGCAGGCCTCTGACTTTTTACGCTGTGCCCACTGCTTGTTTATCTTCCACCATCTTCAGGCAAACCAGACCTGTGTGAGGAGAGCCTGTGCCTTCTGTGACCTCGCAGAGACTCTGCCGTCAGCTGCTGCAGACAACCCTGCCTCACGTGGCTTGTAGATCTTTTCAGCTATTTGCTTATTTTCACTCAGCCAAGAACTTTAAAGGAGCATCATTCCTGGAGGATTTGCTCATCGATGTGTGTCATGGTCTAGCCACCGAGCCTGTGAGCAGGAAGGAAATGGTCAGGTTCAGAGATCAAACATCTGTCCTGGGTGTGTCTTGTCAAGCTGGGGAGCTGGGACTTCTGTGACCCACGTGGAGATGGGGCTTCCCTCCTACTTGGAGGGTTTGGCCACCCCTCAAATGGCCTGAAGCCTGGACGATGGGACCCACCCTGCATTGGGGGTGGGAGGAGAGGTGGGCAGGAGGGACTTCCAAGGCGGGGATGAGCTTTAGCTGCTCCACCCTCTGGCAGGGCCAGCTCTTCTTGCCACCCCGGAGGAGGTGCCCTGCTGGGTGCTGCACCCTACCTGTGCCACCCAGTTATGCCTCACAAAGATGTAAGTCGTTGTCCCCGAGAAGATGAAGACCAAAAGGCTCAGAGCAAGTGCTCCTTGCTGGGCCAGTTGAGCACAGTGCTATTTCAGTGACCTTCTGGCCTGAGTCACATAGTCAGGAAGGCGTTGAACTGAGATTCAAGCAGGTCTCAGGAGCGACCACGGTCACTCTCCAGTCCTGCAAGCAGCGTTTGTGTCTCACAAAATCTGTACTTGTTGGAAGCTTAGTTCCTTTCAGGTGTTGCTTTTTTCTGTTTCTTGGCTTTTTTTAGGCCTGGGGGTAGGGGTGGGAGACCGACGGTAGATATGTGCTATTTTGCCCAACTGACTTGCCTGCACGTCATCCAAATACCAAGTTCCGTTTTCACAGGAAGTGAGAGGTGTCCAATTCGGTCATGCAGAACACAGCTGGGCTGCCTGAAACGAAACGCAGTGGCTACTCTGAAGGAGATGTTGGGCTGGTATAGGGTTGAGTCACAGCAGACGCTGCTCCCACGTCAAAAATACTGGGCCATTGTCTCAGGGACCTTGGTCCCTCATTCAGGTCATTTCCAACCCACTCCCTGGAAACCACATTAAAGGAAAAGAGAAAGGAAAGGAAAGGAAAAGAAGCAGAAATCAGGATGGCTAAGCTTCCAAGTAAGAGGAGAGCTGGCCAGTCCGAGCAGCACCTGGTGTCTGACTGCCACCGGCGTGGCCAGTGCACAAGCCCACTGGGTCATCTCAGCCTTGGTTACATTCCAGACCCAGGAGTGAATCCAGGTTGTATGATGTCCAAAGACTTACAATATAGGAGCGCTCCTTAATAAAAAGAATACAAAACTCTGAAAACAAAGTTCAGTACCAAGTGAATATTTCTTTAGCTTGGGGGTAGGGGCAGGGATCACAGCGCATTGCTGACGCCCTGCAGATTCTGGTCTGTTTCTTCAGTGATCTCTTTAGGCAGTTTATCAGAAGTGTTCATGCAGAAATGCTTCCTGTTTATAACCGGCTTCCCTCCCTGCCTAGAACACTCCCAGCATCTCTCTGCTCTCACAGGGCCCCGGAAGCTCACGTCTCATGGGCTCTACAGTCAGTGCACCTCTAATGAGACCTCAGAGTTGACAACCCAACAATCGTGAAAGCTGTGGGTGCAGAGACATCACCCAGCACAGGTGTTCTTAATCCTTTTGGGGTCCTGGTCCTATCTGAGAATCGAATGAGAGCTGTGGACCCTCTGCAGAAAAATGCACAACACTCATGACCACTAAATTTTACCTACAATTCCAGGGATTCTTGGATCCCCTTAAAGCCTACCCGTGCATCCCAGGCAGGGCACCCGTGACCTAATGTGATCCATTCGTTTCACAGATGAGACAGCAAATACCCAGAGGGGTGCGTGACTTGCTCAAGATCCCACAGTCAGCTGGTAGCAGAGTCAGGAATGTGTTCTTCGGCACTGGACAGAGAGCGGGGTCTCCAAGGAAGGAGACCCCAAGTTAGGGCCCTTCCGAGAGTCTTTCTCATGTCTCCTGGCTTCTTTCCTAGACATATATTTTTGCCCAGTATAACTCAGAGAGAGCAGAAATGATGGCATTGAAACATGAACACAGGGGAAAAAAAGGCTGCAGGGTCTGGGTTTAAAAGCAGTGAAAAATATACAGTTGAAGAACAGCAAGCAAACAACATGCAAATCTCCTGAGAAAGAACTAGGGGCTGCTCTGTTTGGTACCTGGAGCCCCGGGGAAATCCCAGTAAAAGTCACATCTGATCCGGGCCTGCCTGAACCCCTGTTTTTTTCTCATTCCACTCTCTCCCCTTATACCCAATCGGTCGTTGCTGGCCTAAGCTGTGTGCTTTGCAGGTGTGGTTTCTTCTGCCTGCAATGGCCCGCCCCTCACCTCCACCCACCAGCCTCATCAGCCCACCCACCGCAACGCTGCACAGCTGCCTTAACACTTCCTCTGAGCACCCAGCTATCTTAGGTCTCCTGGAAGCTCCCCGCTCTCAGCCCCTGGCTCTTCTCTTTCAGAGCACATGGTGTCACTTACGGTTCTGTATTTGTTTCAGCTCCAGGTCCCCCCACTTGACATTAAGCTCCGTGTGAGCAGCGTCTGGGCCCTTGGTGTCTCTGGGCCCTTGGCCTGGCATATAGAGATTCTCCATAATCACTCGCTAATTTAAATGAATGGTGGCATCTGCTGGTTTGGACTGGGGCACCTAGAACAAGCACCTATTTGCTAGTTCATTCTTGGAAGCCTGGCCAGGCCTGCCTGCAGCTGGGAGCTTGCTTAAGCCTCTCCCTCCAGGCACAAAGGGATGCGGGCCAGGTGGTTGGAACGGTGAATGGTGCCTAGCCCCTCAGGGCAGACCAGCCAAGCAGGTGCAGAGGTGCCGAGGTACAAGCCAGGCTGCGTGTGTCTTTGAAGTACGTTCTGGTGCTCCATCCTCTTCTCAGGAGTTTTGAGCTGTGAAGGTCCCCCAGGCCCCCAGCCGACCAGCTCACCAGCAACTGTGCCAGGGGCTGCGTGCTGAGGTCACGGGCAGATGGCGGAGGCGGACGCCCCCTGAGGGGGCTGTCGCACTCTGAGAATGATTAAGAAACTCAGAAACAGTTCCCTCTCCTGCCTTCTGGGCTCACCTCCAGATCGTGGAGCTATCTTGAGAGGGCAGCCTGCTATTCATACCCAAGTATTTTTTGCTTTCATTCCATTTAATCTGGGGAGGAGTGTACTCTTTTTTTCCACTTAACACCCACGACTTCGTGACTGATGCTGTATGTGATGCCTCCCAAGGGCTGGGGAGCCTTGATCAGTTCTTCTTTCTTCTTCTTCTCCATCTTGGGCCAGTGAGGTGGGTAGGGAAAGGGTTTATGTGACAGAGAAGCACTGAAGTACAGCCTGTTTCTCTCCTGCCAGGCTCTCTGCCTGGAGAGCAGGGGTTGTGAGTGGAGAGAGCTGATACCGATTGTAGACAAACTTCCCTCAGCAGGCAGTTTCTCTTCCCACTCCCGTCTCCCCAGCAGCTGGGGGTGGGGTGGCAGGAGGCCAGGGACAGGTGAATTCGCCTCTGCAGGTGGGTGCCTGCTCCAGTGTGCTCTTAAACATACACCCACACAGCGGCCTCCTTCCTTTCCCCCTCCCTCCCCCACCCTCAGATGAAATAATCAGTATGAAGTGCTGTGTCTCCAGATGAGATGCCAGATACTTAATTTTCTTGCACCAATCACATTTGCAAAGGGATGAGAAACAAGCCAGGATAGGATATTTAGGCAGCTGAACAAAGCTGATTGGTGCTGACAGGGTGGGGTTCAATGCTGCAGCTACTGGCTTGCCCATCATTCTGATCTTCTCCAGTCAGTCACAGTGTGGCTTTCAGCAGAGTCCGGCAGCCTTAGTGGATAGAAGACATCCTCAGGGCTGGGTGACTAGTCTCTGGGCGTCATGACAGGACCCTAACAGCTTCCCTCCCTTTCTTACTCAGCTGGTGACGCTGTCTTTGATCACAGCATCATGGCTTTAGTATTTTGTCTCTGTTCCAGAAAAGCATTTACACTTACTCCGTCATAGCTTCCCTGACCTCCCAAGGCCAGTGCATCAAAAGAGAGTCACCATCTTGTGAATGGTTTTCCTCTGCTCCCAGATGAGTGGCAGGGTGCGTGGGGCTGTCAGGAAAATTGTAGGAGATGTCGGAGCAGAAAGAAACACCGGGCTCTTCTTATAGCATCGAGCACTGAGCCTGCATCATAGCAGGTGTTTCCGCATACAGCCTCTGGCAGGTACTGCCCAGCTTTGAACACAGGCTCTGCCACTTGCTAGTTATGCAAGCTTGGGCATGCTACTTGATCTCTCTGTCCCTGTTTCCTCATCTATAAAATGGGGATAAGAATAATAATCATAGGACTTCCCTGGTGGTGCAGTGGTTAAGAATCCGCCTGCCAATGCAGGGGACATGGGTACGAGCCCTGGTCTGGGAAGATCCCACATGCTGCAGAGCAACTAAGCTCTGGAGTCCGTAAGCAACGAAGCTCTAGAGCCCCCAACTAAATTACTGAGCCCGCGAGCCACAACTACTGAAGCTCACGCACCTAGAGCCCGTGCTCCGCAGCAAGAGAAGCCACCGCAAGAAGAAGCCTGTGCACCTCAGCGAAGAGTAGCCCCCGCTCGCCGCAACTAGAGAAAGCCCGCGCACAGCAACAAAGACCCAACGCAGCCAAAAATAAATAAATAAATAAATTTATAAAGAAAAAAATAATAATGAAGAGTTGCTATGTGTAAAGCAGTTAAAATACTGCCTGGCACGTAACAGGCGCCACCTAAGTGTTTGCTATAATTACGACTAGAAAGATAGTTACTCCGAGGAATTGAAAATTACTTTTAACCAGAAGCTGTGGGTTTCCTTATCTTGGAGGCATTCACCTCCATCCCCACAAGCTCCTCCCACACACATGGAGCCATCTATTGCAGAGGTTGGCATGCTTTTTCTGTAAAGGGACAAGTAGTAAATACTTTAGTGACTGCAGGTCACACAGTTTTTGTTACAACTACTCAACTCTGCAGTTGTAGCATAGACAATTATGTAAACAAGTGAATGAAGCTCCGTTCTAATAAAACTTCATTTATAAAAACAGGAGGCTGGTCATATTTAGCCTGCAGGCCATAGTTTGCCTGCCCCGATCCACTGGGATTCTACCATCTTACAGGACTCTCCTCTAATTGTGCCTCTTCTAAGAACGCTTCTGGCTCCCTGACGTGGTATTTCACTTTCCTCTCCTTGGACTTCCAAAACACTGAGTTTGGAGGGAGATTAGTCTCCTGGAAAGGATAGGCAGGAAATCTGGGTTTAAGCTCTGCCCTGCTTCATAACTTTGAGCAAGGCACTTAATATCTCTGGAGCCTCAGTTTACTCATCTGCAAAACAGGTATAAAATGTTTTGCCTTAGGGTGATGTGAAGATCAAATAGACCGATGCATAGGGATGTGATTTGCAAACTTGAAAGCATTACACAGTGGAAAGGGATCTTCATGGTATCCCTGGTGCCCAGCCCAGTGCTCAGTGCTTGTGTGTTGACTGCACCAAATCCCGATGGTGGTATTCAATATAGATTTTTATATCAGATATATTGGCACATGTCTATACGTGTACTGATCTCCAGATGGAACACTCAAGGGACACAGGCCCAGTAGAGAAAGGACAGCATTTCCTGGGGCAGAATCATCAGAATGCTTGTTGACTTGAGATATAGGTTGGAGTCACAGAGTCATGGATTGTCATGACAGAGAGTAAGGCTTCTAAAGGCACATATGGCTTGAAATCTGTATTAGTTTCCTGGGGCTGATGCAAAAAATCACCACAAATTTGGTGGCTTAAAGCCACAGAAATTTATTCTCTCAGTCCTGAAGTCAAGAAGTCTGAAATCAAGGTGTCAGCAGGGCCGCATCCCTTACAAAGTTGTAGGGAAGAATTTGTTTCTTGCCCCTTCTACTTTCTCATGGTTGCTGGCATTCCTTGGCTTGTAGCCACATCACTCCAATCTTTGCCTCCACCTTCACATCACATTCTACACTTCTTTGTCTCTTTTCTTCTTCTGTCTTTTATAAGGATGCTCGTCTTTTTATTTATGTATTTATTTTTGGCTGCGTTGGGTCCTCGTTGCTGCATGCAGGCTTCCTCTAGTTGCGGCGAGTGGGGGCTACTCTTTGTTGCGGTGCGTGGGCTTCTCATTGCGATGGCTTCTCTTGTGGCAGAGCATGGGCTCTAGGCCTGCGGGCTTCAGCAGTTGTGGCTCACGGGCTCTAGAGAGCAGGCTCAGTAGTTGTGGTGCACGGGCTTAGTTGCTCCGCGGCATGTGGGATCTTCCCACACCAGGGCTCGAACCCGTGTCCCCTGCATTGGCAGGTGGATTCTTAACCACTGTGCCACCAGGGAAGTCCGGTTGCTTATCTTTTGATTTAGGACCTGCTTGGGTAATTCAGGGTGATCTTATCTCAAGATCCTTAACTTAATTACATCTGCAAAGACCCTTTTCCCAAATAAGGTCAAAATCATAGGCTCCAAGGATTTAGATGTGGACTTATCTTTTAGGGGCCACTATTCAACCCACCACAGTATCTTATTTTCACTTAACTTTTTTCTTAAAGTATTTCCTGTGCATTGAACAGTCTTCCAAGAACTATTTTTGATGGTTATTAACATTCCATATTGTCGATATACCATAATTAACTCAATTTGTTTCCTCTTGCTAGACATTTAGATTGCTTATGATTCTCTACTATTATGATAAGGATGTGATACATGGACTTTGGAGTCAGATATTCCCAGATCAGATTCTGGCTCTTCCATTTACCAGGGATGCGACCATAGTCAAGTTTCATAAACTTTTCTGAGCCTCGGTTTTCTGATTTGTAAAATGAGGATCAAAATACTTATAAGGTGGCTCACAGGATTAGATGAAAGAATAGATGTTAAGTGGCTAGCAGCAGACTGTTTGGCACATATAAGTGTTTAGTAAGTTACAGCCACTCTTGTTTTATTAATATGGATGACAACTCAGTTGATTTCCTTAGGATGATTTGATAGAAGTACTATGCCCAAATCCAGGAACGAGGACAGTTTTAAGGCTCTTGAATCATATTTCAAATTGCATTCCAGAAAAAGATCAGCAAAGACATCCGACCTTAGCCAATCTTACATAGTAACTACTCTCTCTGGGCTCTGATGGCCACCTTCATCAATGGACAAGAATATTACAGGTATCTGTTATGGAACCAGGGTTAAGCTTTGAAGAGCCTGCAGTATACTTGGGGCAACCAAATTGTATCTGTGAAACAAAACAAACAATAAAAAATGGAACCCATTAAATCAGCAAACATTTATTGAGCAACCTATTATGTGCCAGCTACTGTCCTAGATGATGGAAATTATACATTGGTGAACAACACAGGAACAGTCCTTGCCCTCACACAATTTATAACCTGGAGGGTCAGGACGGGGGTGCAGCAGTTCATTCCTATAGTGAAGTTCAGAGAGAGAAGAGACCCACCGAGACCAGGTGGATAGGGGTCTTCAAGAAGGAAGATGACCCAGAAACGGACCTTAAAAAAGGAGTGAGGACTAGAGGAAAAGGGGTGGGTGGGCATGGAGGCTTGTGCCTCATTGCCTCCAGCTGTCTTATGGAGGGCAGAAGTGAAAAGGGCTGGGGAAGCTCCATCATGAAAGACCAGGGCAGCCTTGAGCACTGGCCTGGCAGGGGAGGTCATATTTGTTTTGCTTTAGAAAACTAGAGACTCATAAAATTTTAAGAGCAGGGAGAGGCCAATGAAAGTCACTTAGGAAGAGCAGAAGGCTCTGGATGGGTCAAGCCTGGGTCCAGAAGGCCAGCCATGCTCAGTGTTGTAAATCTCATCCTGCTTCACAGACAAGGCATGGCAGCTTGACTTAGTGGCAGGCGTTACGCTATCTGGCACCTGGTGTCCTGAACCCCTGTCCCATGCCCTCCTCCACCTACCGTTTCTTCCTGATGTCCAGCACTGACCCTTCAGTAAGCTCCAAGCTTTTCTGAGACGTTGTCATTGCTTCCTGGGGCCCTGGGGTGAACGGATCCTAGTCGCTCTGGTACTGATATGCATTAACTTCATGCTTTATTATTATTTTTGCTGTACGCGGGCCTCTCACTGTTGTGGCCTCTCCCGTTGAGGAGCACAGGCTCCGGACGTGCAGGCTCAGCGGCCATGGCTCACGGGCCCAGCCGCTCCGCGGCATGTGGGATGCTCCCGGACCAGGGCACGAACCCGTGTCCCCTACATCGGCAGGCGGACTCTCAACCACTGCGCCACCAGGGAAACCCCATGCTTTATTATTAATTGTCCAGGCCATGTGTTCCTGAGCCAGTGACTTTTCTGGGAACTTCTTCTGTTCCACTACAATGTGTTCCCCAGGGGAGGGCGAATACCTAACGATTGACCAGATCTGTGTCCTTTTTGGCTATAAATATGCCTCTCTGGTTAGAATAGGGGTGCAGTGGAGGAGGCCTCCTTCCATTCCCTGTCTGACCAGAGCTGGAGGAGGGAAAAGATGTGGGGAACCCTGAAGGGATTATGGGGAGACCCCTTGTATGCAGAGAATCCCTCTTCCAACCCAGCTTAGCTCAGGCTGCTATAGAAGATTACTGTAGACTGGGAGGCTTAAACAACACACATTTATTTCTCACAGCTCTGGAGGCCAGCAGCTCAAGCTCAGGGTGCTGGCATGGTGGGGTTGTGGTGAGGACCCTCGTCTAGGCTGCAGAGTACCAACTTCTCATTGTGTCCATACGTGGTGGACAGAGAGTAAGCTCTCTGGGGTCTCTTATAAGGGTACTAATCCCATTCAGGAGAGGTCTACTCTCATGACCAAATTACTTCCCCAAAGCCCCACCTCCCAAAACCATCACATTAGGGGTTGGGATTTCAACACATGTACATTGGGAGGACACAAACTTTCAATCCACTGCAATCCATAACACCAACCATGAGGTCCCCTTCTGAGTCACAGGCCCACTGGGTGGAAGTGAGAGGCTGGCTTATTTAGAGTCTTCACAGAACACAGAAAGAGACTTTTCTAATCTCCTTCCTTTCCTGTAAATCGGACCTCACAATGTACCCCCTACCCAGACGGGCAAGATGATTGTCCCAGGACAAAGTCAAGGTCACTGAGACTGCCACGTGGTGACATGCTCTGGGGCTTTCCTGGGCTTTCAGTGCAGGGGGAAAGAGTGACATCCACCGACCCTGAGCTCAGGGACCCAGGTGATTCACCAGAATTAGAGGGGGGCTTGAGATCCATCCCCAGACCAATCCCCTCATAGTGCAGAGAGGGCCCGTGATGTGCAGGACCACACGCCAGGGGCTGGGGTCAGAGCAGGCTCAGCACCAGATCCCCTGCACCTGGACTGGAGCTCCTCGACTACTTTGCCAGGCCTCCAAGAGGTGGTCTGTCCTTCTGGAAGGTGATTTTCACCAGTGGAGGTGGTTTCAGCTTGCTGTTACTTAGCACATCTCTGTTTTATTTAAAAATAGCAAAGTTCCTGAATGGGTGAGAAAAATCGATGGATCCATTTAAACCTCAAACAAAAACAATTCAGGTAAAACTACAAACGTTTAGAAAAACTTGTCCTGGGAAGACTGTTCTCCCTGCACAACTAAATATTAATACTGTCAAGGGTCAGAGTTGAGATGCAGAATAGAGAAACCAAGGACAATCTCACCAAACGGCCTTTATCTCAAGAGGGAATGGAGTCAGGAGTTTAAACAGAGTGGGGAGGTGAGGACAGCTTACCAGAGGGGACTTACTGCGGACAACTAAAAAGGGCCACAGAAGCTGGGAAATCCTCCTTTGCCTACACATGGTGGGTGCTTGGAATACAGTGGTGGAGGAAATAATGATGGTACAAAAGCGCCTGATCCCTGAGGTGGCTTCTGGAAGTCCAACTTATTCACAGAGACTGGAAATTATGAATAAACTAGATGCCACACGGTACCGTCATATGCCCCATGCTGTAATACCTCGGGCCCTCTCTTCATGCTGTCTTTCTCCTGACGCTTCTCCCTGCCATCTCAGCCTGATGACATCCTATCCATCCTTTCATTCATTCACTCCCGCCCTCACTGATCAATATGTAATGAGCACTCAAATTGTGCCAGGAGCTGGAGATACAGCTATGAATAAGACAGAGTAACTGCCCTCTCCGAGCTCCTGTTTGGGAAATGGTGGAGGTCAGCAGGTGAGGAGAGGGAGGAAGGCAGATATCAGTTAATAGTTAATGGTCCAGGTAATTATTATAAGACAGTCGAGGTAAGGGCAATGAAGCAGAAGTACAGGGCATTCTGAGCATGTGATGGGATCCAGCCTAGTCTGGGGCAGTCGGGAAGGGCTTTCTTGGGGAAGTGACATTTGGGTGGAGCTCTGGAGGCTGAGTGTGAATTAATTAAGGGGAGGCAGACGGCATGGCAGGAAGAGGGGCCAGAATGTGTGCAGATCTGAGGGGGATGGCTTGTTTGAGGACATGAAAGGAAGATGTGGAGAGCGGGGCCCACGGGGGTCCAGGGAAGCAGTGGAGGCATGAGAGTGGGTATCCACTCAAGATTGAGAGTCATTTCTTGAGGCTGTTTACTTCGGAGAGAGAGAAAGGAAGGAGAGAATTAAGGTGCTAAAAATGAAAAGTTAATATGTCACACAGGAGCTGAAGGTCAGAGTCAGATAAGGTGTAATGGAGAAGGACTATGAAAGGCATAGGGAGTAAGGGGGCGTGGAGCTCGGAGAACTAAAGGAGATGTATATTCTACCCAAAGGCATTTACATTTAAAATGTTAAAGCCTGTTACTGGCAAACAAAGCAAAATCTGAGAGTCAACACAGTTTTGGGTACTATTGTGGGGGAACAACGAATGTGCAGGAGGGAGCTGGGAACTGCTTGGCCACAGAGCCAGAAAAAGAGCCAAGGGCGCCCCCTGGTCCTGGTTCCTCCCTGTGGCTGTCAGATTGCCTGCTCTACACCCACGCCCCTTGTGGCCCCCGCCAGCTTGCCTACTGGGGCTCACCTGCCCCCAGAGTCACCCCACTCTCCCTAAAAGCAGAATGGAGGGCAGGATGGTGACTGCTGATTTGCATGAAAGGTGAGATGGGAAAAGGACCCTAAGCAGCCAGCCTTAGCTCAGGAGGGCCTGTGCATAGGTTGCAAGCACTGCTGGCTTCCCCTGTGCTCAGTGAGACTGGCAAGTGAAGATGTGAGGATAGGATGGAGCTGGGAAAATAAACAGAAGGGAGATGTAGAAAGGAGTTAAAATAGATGCGTAAGCTGAGAAAATAAGATTGCAGAACTGACACACTCATTGATTATTTCAGCGTTAACTACCTCGCACAAGTTTGGATGGTCTGCATCCCGTTATTGGCTCTTTCAAAGCTTGAGGGTAGGGGAGCTTATTTGGGCCCTCCTTCACTTTCCCTTTGTGACAGTAAAGGCATGGCTGAGCTTTTCTTAAATGCAATCATGTTTGATCAGAAAACAATAATTGCTTTTTTTTCCTCTTTGATATAAATGTCCTTCCACATATTGCAGGGTTTTCTACAGCTGATCTCAGTCATGCAGAGGAAAGACATTCAGCCTTTTTGTGTTTGCTTTCCCTATAACTCTGATTAAGAACTACATTCATTCTTTATAGGGCAAACCTCTTTATTTGACAGGAAGAAGAGTTCTCTTGGGCCTCATAAGGGAAGAAACATTTTAAAAGTTCATTTCAATACATAAACACTCCTCTTGCCCCACACATGCATCTAATTGCTTGTTTCTACCACCCCGTAAAACAGAACGCGGAGAAATCCCTTAAAGGGAACTCAGCTCTCTGAACTAGAAATTTGAAATGACAGGCTCATGAACAGTAAGTCCTGAGTGTGATGAAAATGTGTAGTTTCTTGCTGGCCCAGTGTCCATGTCACTTAATGCCAGAATAGCATGGGGTTTATGTTCAGATATCCACTCTTTTCCTCTCAGTCCAAGGGATTCCAGTGGAGTTGATGTTGACCTGAGTCTCAGAACTGGGACATCAGGACTGGGACAACCAGGGAATCACATTCTCTGGCTGGTTCAGGGACAGCCACCTGACTGGCCAATCAGGGTCAAGGAGACTCAATTACAGCTACTAGGAAAGAGGATTCATTCCTGTTGTGTGAAAGCTGAAGGGGAACTGAAGCTTGGGCTGCTATGGCATCTTGTCCCCACAAGGGGTAGACCTCTGAGAATAGAGCCAATACACCAGAAGGCGAAGCCAAGATCGAGGAACTGAGTCCTGTGACATCATCTGAGCATTCGAATCCAGTGGTTCCTAAAGCCAGCCCTACACTATGGACTTGTACGTGAGACAATATATGTCCAGTTTTCCCCTGAGTTATTCTGAATTAGGTGTTCTCAATCTTCTGGGTATCACCTATCCAAGCATAAAGCAAAGTGGCTGGTTCCAGCATATGATTCCAGTAGAATCTGCCCCATTACTTTATAGTCACACCTTATACCTGTATAACGTTTTTGACTTCTTCTTAAAAAATTTTTTTTAAATATTTATTTTATTTTATTTGGCTCTGTCAGGTCTTAGTTGCGACACGTGGCATCTTTCACTGTGGACCGGGCTTCTCGTTGTGGCACGTGGGTTTCTCTCTAGTTGTGGCATGAGGGTTTTCTCTCTCCAGTTGCAGCACAAGGGCTCCAGGGCGCGTGGGCTCTGTAGTTTGAGGCACGCGGTCTCTAGTTGAGGCGCGAGCTCAGTAATTGTGGCCCACGGGCTTAGTTGCCCTGCGGCATGTGGGATATTAGTCTCCCCACCAGGGATCAAACCTGTGTCCCCTGCATTGGAAGGTGGATTCTTTACCTCTGGACCACCAGGGAAGTCCCTAAAAATTTATTTAAAAATTTTTTTAAATTAAAATTTTGTTTTTAAATTAAAAAAATGTTTTTAGCTTCTTAAAGTACCTTGACCAATGTGTTACTGCATTGCGTGCAGTCCATTCTTCTGGGAGTTTTCCCACATCACCTCCACGTGACAAGCAGCTCTCTCAAGGCGGCGGGGTAGTAGACAGAAGAGCCCTGTTTTCCCAGCAGGCCTGCAGAAGACCCCTCCCTTCCCACATCCTCTTTTCTTGAAAGGAAAGTTAAGCATTTTAATAACTATCCAGGGAAACTCAGTCCAGAGAAGGACAGTTGAAACGGAGAGGTCCTTATTTCACTGCAGCCTTGTAACAGACAAAAATCAGGAAAAATCTCAGGTGTCCCCCAGTTGGAATCTCTATACAGTGGAGTAGTATGATGCCTTTAATAAGGCAGAGCTAAAAGTCCAACTGCCAAGAACTCTCAAGTAAAAAGGCAAACATTGTATGTAGTATGCCATTGTTTAGGTTTTTAAAAAGACCAAGGCTATCTATACATGTAATCTTGCATATGCAGACTGTCTTTGGCAGAAACTAGTGACATTGTTGCCTCTGGAGAGTGGGCTGGGGAGGCTGGAGACAGGAATGAGAGCATGAGACTCTTTTTCCCTTTATACCCCCCTTTCTACCTTTTGAATTTTGTACAATGTCCATGTTCTACCTATTTTATATTTTTTAATTAGACTAATTTGAAAAAAAGCAATATAACAATTAAAATCTATAAACACATACCCATTTCAGTGTGAAGCCACCCCAGAGTTCTGAGCTGATTTGTAACTTGGCTTCTTCCAAAAGCTGAGGCTGGGGCTTGTTCTACTAGGATGCTGATTAGGGATAGTGGGCAGATTGGGAGTCAATTTTGAGAGATCTCGGAAGGAAAAAATACCCACAAGACCTATTGGAGCAATTAGGCAAAATTAAAATGAGATCTTTGGGGTGGGATTGAAAGACATGGTTAAGGAGAAGAACTATGGGGGCCTGCATCTGGGAAGGAAAAGAGGAGGCTGGTCATTCCCTGGAGGAAAAGGTAGGTCCTTGGTCCTCATTCAATGTCTTAACATTTCCTTGTGTGTCTTCTACCCAGTCAATCTGGGCTATGTCCACAGAGGTTAGAGCCATGACTGCTTCATTCTCTAATGCTTCTGGGGGACCCTATTCTGGATTAGTATATGGCTTGAAATACAATTGAGAAAAACCATTTAAAAATGTACCAAGCTCAAGGGGAGTGAACAGAGGAATGAAGGATGTAAGAACCTAAGAATCTCATGGGCCCCATACCATCACCAGGCCCCAGGAACGCAGGGTCCACACCAGAGAACAGCAACAGCAGCTGGGGAAACACTATAAGAAGGGCAATCAGCCAGCCTAAGAGCAACAGGAGGGCTAACAACTGAATTCTGGGCCAACTTTTCCATGATCAGAGATAGAGAAAAAGACAGCCAGAGAGACAGAGATAGAAAAAGAGAGTGCACTCTGTCAGTTGTGTCTTCATGTACAAGAATTACTTGCTCATTTTTCTCTATCTCCTTTCCACCAGCCTCTGATCTGGCAGATAAGCGGCATAAAATTATAATTGAAAGTGGTGAGTCTTTCCTGACTCACTTCAGGAACTTGTGGTTCAAGAACCAGCGGGTCGAATGCTCTCAACAAGAGCGACACAACACCACAGCATTGGACTCCTCTGGCCCAAGACCCTTTCAAGGACCCTCTCTCACTCCCACAGCATCTGGGCGCCAAGCAGGGGCTCTGAAGACAGAAATGACTGCAGCACGAAATGTTACTGAATTTGTAGGAGAGTCTGACCCTGAAATGTCCTGAGATGTCCTGCACAAATGTCCTGAGATGTCCTGACAGAGGGTGCATCCTATGGGCTTTGCTGACGTCATTGTCTGAAGCTGTGGCTTGATGGGCTTTGCTGCTGTTTACTGTTTCATAGTGTAAAGAGCACAGCATCTACTTATCCAGTCCAGTGTTGGTCGTCATATGGCTTGTTTCCACTTGGCAACCATCACAAATCATGCTGCTTTCGTCATCGGGTTTGTGCACAAGTTGTCGTTACTTCCTAGGACTAAGACTTGGAGTGGAATTGTGGATCACGAATCCAGCTTTTTAGGCTCAGCTTTAGTGAATGCTGCCAAAGAACGTTCCAAAGGCTTTGGCTGGTTTACGCTCCCGCCAGAGAGCTCCCGCTGCTGAGCGCCCTCATCAACATTTGGAATTATGAGGCTTTGTTTCTGTTGATCTGGTGGCTCTGTGGCTTTCATTGTGGTTTTAATGTTCTTTCCCCTGGTGATAGTGAGGTTGACCACTCCCCACGTGCTCACCAGGCATTAGGATTTCTCATGTAAATATCTGTTCATGTTTCGGGCCCATTTTTATTTGAATTGAGTCTTATAACTCCTTTAACAATTACTGTGCTGCAAACATTTTTTTCTCCATTCTGGGGCTAGTTTCTCCATATGTGTCTTTTCATGAACTGAATGTCTCGGTTTTAACATTGTCTATTTCATTGCTTCTCAGACTATCTAATGGTGATGAACCAGTTTGGTTTTGTTTTCTGTCAGTGGCAGATAGATATGCTCTAAAATAAAATAAGATTAATATAAATTTAAAAATGTTTTACAAACATTAAAAGTACTAAGACAACTGTCCTTCTCTGTCACTTTGACTTTTTTTTTTTTTTTTTTTTTTTTTTTTTGCAGTACGCGGGCCTCTCACTGCTGTGGCCTCTCCCGTTGCGGAGCACAGGCTCCGGACGTGCAGGCTCAGCGGCCATGGCTCACGGGCACAGCCGCTCCGCGGCATATGGGATCCTCCCGGACCGGGGCACGAACCCGTATCCCCTGCATCGGCAGGCGGACTCTCAACCACTGCGCCACCAGGGAGGCCCTGTCACTTTGACTTTTAATGCTCTGCTAGATTAATCTAATTTAGATTAGAGTCTAAAATGGAGAGGGTAAATATACCACACTGTCCTGGAGTGCTGAAAATCGAGCATGACAGAAAAAAAAAATTGAGCTACCAGACATGAAAAAGAGGAACATTAGAAAGCTAGTGTAATGACAAAATGTCCTCAGGCAGAAAAGTCTGAAAACAACCGGATTAAGAACAGAATCTGTTCTTCCCTAGCATATTTCTCGCCACATGAGTGGTCTACTAGAATCAAAAACAGGGAACACAGTGATCTTACTTGTTTGCATGCCATCACCCAGGAGGCTCTATGGGTTTATCATTTTGAGGAAGAAGTCTGCTAGTGTCCAAGTTTGGAAATGAAAGTAAATTAATTTTAGATAAGGCGAAATCATCTATTCCACTTGTTCACAGAATTCTTCACTAAAGTTTTGGTTTCACATCATCCAACGTCAATTAATTTGCCTAGATGGTATCTGGAATATTCTCTAAACTTTCAAGCTTTGTGGGAGTAAACTCAGGGTGGCCTATTTCAAACACGTCTCTTTAAACGTTATAGTACCCATTAACTTTTTGTTGAGCTAATTTCTAAATGGGTCACCCTTCTGGGCCAACTTTTCCATGATCAGAGATAGAGAAAAAGACAGCCAGAGAGACAGAGATAGAAAAAGAGGGTGCACTCTGTCAGTTGTGTCTTCATGTACAAGAATTACTTGCACATTTTTCTCTATCTCCTTTCTACCAGCCTCTGATCTGGCAGATAAGCGGCATAAAATTATAATTGAAAGTGGTGAGTCTTTCCTGACTCACTTCAGTTTTCCACACCGGCCCACTTTCATTTGCTGGGCAATAAAGGTATAGAGATGGGAAGAATTTCATAGTCCACTAGGATCATGGATGTTCAGATTATGCATGAACGTTTGCATGAGTGTTTGAATGTGTCAGTGCTGAGTGTGTGTGTGTGTGTGTGTGTGTGTATTGCTCTGTGTATCAGTTGAGTATGTATGTGTATCAAGTGTGTGTACTTGTATATGCTGAGTATGTGTGTTGTGCTTGTATGTTGTGTGTGTTGAGGGTGTGTGTTGAGTGTCTATGTGCATTAAATGTCTGGGTGTTGAGGGTATATGTGCATAGATTGTGTGTAAGTGTGTGTATGTGTGATTGCGTGTGTGTGCCTGCAGGTGTGCCTGTGATAGGGATGTGCATGGCAAGGACACCAGGAGGATAAAAACACACTCACCTTAGGTCACATGTGTTGCATCAGGAATCCAAAGGGCTGATTCCAGAGCCTGATTTCTTTTGTGTGATTTGCAGCTTGGCCCAAATGAAACAACAGCAAAGACCAGCTATTATTTATTTGGAGGAGATGACTTTGAGTAGTCTGGAAAAGCAGAGGCTGGTCTCTGTCCCCAGCCCACACTGTGATCTCATGGTTGGTATCTTCTTAGTCATCTCTTTCTTCATTGAGACTCATAGCCCACTTTTCTTTCCTTTCAAGTGAAAAACTAAACCTTAATTATCCAGAGAGAATCACTGGATGGGACACATTTCACCAAGAAAGTGTGTGCAGGGTTAGTGTTGGAGGGAAGGTGATGACAACAGATTGACCATCAAGAAATCAGCTCATGGACTTGCTTGTCCTGTTACCTATGTGACAGGTATAATCTAGACCCTCAACTAGGGGGAAAGCTCTTCAAAACCTGGAATTTTCTCTTCATTTCCCTGCCCAGCTCCCTTCCTACCTCTCCCACTTGGCACTATTAAGCTCTTAATTATAACAGTGATAAACAGGGGCATCTGCTCTGCACAAGGCCCAGTGCTGAAGCTTCACTCCAGTTGACACGTGATTGGACCTCTGCCTTCTCAGCTCCCACCCTTCCCTCTCTGTGCTCCAGCCATACCAGCTTTTTTTTCTGTTTCTTGAACCCATTAAGCTTGTTCCCATCTCAAGGCCTTTGAACTTGCAGTTTCCCACACCTAAAAGCCTTTGCCTTTAGCTCTCAGCAGGGTCAACTCTGTCAGATGCTGCTGAAAGGCTAAGTAAGCTCAGAACAGAGCAGTCATCACTGGACTGGGGCAATGCAGACAATACTGGTCATCTTGACAGGTGTGGTTCTCAGTGGCTTAGGGGTGGCTTACAGAAGCCCAGATTCAAGCATAGAGTGAATTAGCAGAGACGGTAATTACAAAAACTTTGCCATGAAGGGAAGCAGAAAAATAAGGTGATGTCAGGAGAGAGATATGGGGTCAAGGAGTGTTTTTTGCTTGTTTCCTTTTTTTTTTTTTTTTTTTTTTGCGGTACGTGGGCCTCTCACTGTTGCGGCCTCTCCCGTTGCGGAGCACAGGCTCCGGACACGCAGGCTCAGCGGCCATGGCTCACGGGCCCAGCCGCTCCGCGGCATGTGGGATCCTCCTGGACTGGGGCGCGAACCCATGTCCCCTGCATCGGCAGGCGGGCTCCCAACCACTGTGCCACCAGGGAAGCCCTCCAATGATTTATAAATAGAAAAATGTTCCAGATTTTGTTTAGTTGCCCAAAAATGCATCGGTTAGCAATGTTCTGTTTCTCAACTGGGAGGTAAACACTCGGGTGTTTGTTCTGAACAACATTTCTGATTTGTGTGTTTTTCTGAATGTGTGTTACGTGTCACAACAAAAGGTTTAGGAATAAACCAGAACTGCCTTCTTGATGGTACATGATATGTGACCATCTCTCCTGAAAGTGTGGCCTCACTTAGTTAGTTCCCAAACCTGACCTGTCATCAGAACCACCTGGGGGAACTTCTAAAATAAAGCTTCCCACCCAACACCAGGGACTCAGAATTCCCTGGCCCAGGGCCCAGAGCTTACATCATCAGCAAGCTCCCCGTACCTCTTAACGCTCAGCCAAGTTTGGGAACCGCAGGCCTCAAGTACAACAGTTAAAATCAATGTTTTCTGCAATGTTGTTTCCTGTGGTCTTTGGAGATGCTCAAAATATGTCTCATGCCAGACAGAAGGCTGGTTAATTCAACAATGTCATATGCTCCCTTTCCTGCCCTACACCCTGAACTTGACCCTATTCCTTATCTTCCTTCTGATCTTTCCATTGCTTTGTACCATGGAAATAAGAAAATATATGTAAATACAACGTGTTATAAGAAAAATCCTTTAGCTTAAACACCAAATGATCATAAAACTGATCACATCTCTTCCTTCCCTTTAGTATTCCTCTCTCTTGATACCTCCTGGGGAAAGACCTCATGCTACCCTGAGAAGAGAGTGCTTTATAGGGACATCAGAGCCATAGGAAGAGGCACTTACGCCCATGTAGGAATCAACCAGCCTCTTACCTGAAATGAACACAGCAGCGATTAGGTGGTACACCTGTGGGAAAGAGAAAGTTCTCCACGCTCATCTCTAATCTAGAGCCAGTTGAGAAACCATCTCATGATCGTGGCCACTGCTAGAAGGGAAGGAAGGGCAGAAGAGCTAAGATGGGAGCTGATGTCTTAACAGAAGGTGAGAGGCTGAGGAGGCAAAGAACCAGCCTGCGTCCATGATCAAGAGTCACAGAGGCCCTGGACTTCCCCAGTGGTCCAGTGGTTAGGACTCTGCTCTTCCACTGCAGGGGGCATGGGTTCAATCCCTGGTCAGGGGACTAAGATCCTATATGCTATGTGGCACGGCCGAAAAACGAAGAAAAAAAAGTATAATAGAAATATATTTTTAAAAAAAACACACAATCACAGAGGCCCTAAAGAAGCCTGCTCTGAGAGTATCATTTTCCTTCAATCTCTAACCTAGAAAGAACACAATCAAAATACAGTTCCAGTTGCTGTCCTTCCCTGGGGACAAAAAAAGAAGAAGGAGAAGAAAGAAACAGGAGTTTGGGACTTGCTTTGCAATTTGAATCTCAGGAATGCAAATGAAACAGGAGTCACTGCCTTCTGAGCAAAGATGCTCTGTTGAAACTTGACTCATCCTTGACAATTTATCGTGTCCCCCTCCTTCCTCCTTCCTTGTGACACAGAGGAGTGAGGTGAGTAATGCTCTGCACCGTGAGAGAAAAATAGATCCCCAAATGCCTTCCATTATGCTAAAGGCCTGTTGTCACCAGCTGTGGTGGCATGGGTGTGGTCACCATACATTACTCCCAGAACTTCTGACTCCCTCTCTCCAGGGCTATTTGTGGTTCTAAAGTGCAACAAGCAGGGACTAAAAACTGACAAGCACACAGAAGTCTAAACGCCTTGCTGGGGTCTTGTGAGAGCCACAGTGGCCAAGAGCCCTTGGGGGCAGGAGTCCCCAAGGCCACACAAAAGGAAAATGGTCAGACGCACTTTCTGCTGCCTGACCCTGCCTTGCTCCTTCCCCACAGACATAAGAACGCCTCTTCTTCCCCAGAGTAAAAACACCTAATATTTAATGAGTGCCTGTTATATGTCAGGCACTGGGCAAAGCATTTTCCATGGGTTATGTAAACGAATTTGCCTGTGTGTATATGCACACACACGTATACATACACACACGTGTACGCACACACACCCTGAGGTGGGTACTAACAGTATCTTCTTTCAAAGAAAGGAAAACTAAGGCTCAGGAAATTTCAGTAACTGGCCCAGGACTTCCCTGGTGGCACAGTGGTTAAGAATCCGCCTGCCAATGCAAGGGACATGGGTTTGAGCCCTAGTCTGGGAAGATCCCACATGCCAAGGAGCAACTAAGTCCATGTGCCACAACTACTGAGCCGACATGCCACAACTACTGAAGCCTGTGCGCCTAGAGCCTGTGCTCCACGACAAGAGAAGCCACCACAATGAGAAGCCCATGCACTGCAACGAAAAGTAGCTCCCGCTCGTCGCAAAGCCCACATGCAGCAATGAAGACCCAATGCAGCCAAAACAAACAAACAAACAAAACCTGGCCCAGAGTTACCTGGTTAATGCAGGACACAGACCCAGGTAATCTTCAGAGAAAAGCTTTAAACAAACACAACAATATCATATTTTCTTCTTGGCTAAATGCAGTTATTGGAATAATGAACAAGAGGAATATAGGAAAAAATGTTTGTTTCATTTAATTTGTTTCATAGACTCTCTAGGTTTAATCCCAGAGATAGGAATACTGATTGATAACATTCCAGATGTCCTAGAAGAATTTTTTTTTTAACTAAACTTTTTCTAAAAGGAGGAAATAGGGATGTGGTCATTGCCAGAGCCAGTGGCTTGCTAATAATGCAGCAGTGGGTACAAATCACAAGTAAGTGTGTGAAACTTCTTCCCCTACAAAACTTAAAACAAAAAAATTAAAAGCCTCCATCTTCTCCTATGCAGCTTTTTTTTTAAAGATTTTTTTGATGTGGACCATTTTTAAAGTCTTTATTGAATTTGGTACAATATTGCTTCTGTTTTATGTTTTGGTTTTCTGGCTATGAGGCATGTGGGATCTTAGCCCCCTGACCAGGGATTGAACCTGCACCCCCTGCATTGGAAGGTGAAGTTTTAACTGCTGGACCACCAGGGAAGTCCCATATGCAGTTTAAAATATATGTATTAGTTACAATATATCAGAAACATATTTTCCCCTTCTGGATTTGACCACATTATCTTCCTACCCAGCTGGAATCACACTAGGGAGAAAAATCAACGTTTGTCTCAATGGCATTTTCTTATTCAGCTAATTGATTTTTAAAATAACAATAATGCTTGAACATCCAGCCGCCTAATTACTAAGGAGGAACGCAAAAAAGGCCCGGCTCCCTCTCTGCCAAGTTCAGCGAGGCTTCAGGCTGATTTCAGCAACACAGGTGCCCGACTTCAAATGGAGGAAACCACATGTGGAACCATGTTGGGTAGAAGGGACCTTGGAGGGCATCTGGCTCAATCCTCTTCATTTACAGGTGAGGGAACCTGAGGTCCAAAGAGGTTAAGTGGCTTGCCTGCCTAGTGTCACACGGCTAGTCACCTCCAGGCTGGAACTAAAGCCCAGGCATCCTGATTCCTTAGCTATTTTTAAAAATTAACTTGAAGCATACATACAGAAAAGTGTACATATTATAACAGTACAGCTTGAATAATTATTGTTAAGTGAATACATCCATGCAACTGATGCCGAAAACTTGGGCTTTGCGCACTGGTGCCGAATCGAATCTCGGAGACAAGAGTTTTGGATGAAGTAGAAAAGAATAGCTTTATTGCTTTGCCAGGCAAAGGGGGACACAGTGGGCTCCTGCCCTCAAAAACTGTGTGTCCCAACCTGGGAGGATTTGGTGAGGAGTTTTATAGCAATAGTTCAAGGGTGGGGTTGCTGATAAGGTTAGGGTGTGTGCAGGGCTTGCACTCCTTTAATCTGGTCTCAGGTAATATTTTGATGAGTTTCTCTGGTTCCTTTAGTCTGGTCTCTGGTGGTCTTCTGAAGAATGCTCACATCTTCCATTTGTTCGGGGTTTCGTTCTATAAAGAGCTTAAAGATATGTGTATCACTTGAGGTGGAACCAGGACCCTGCCCCAAGGCTGCACTATTGTTTCTTGGCTGTTCCTCCCTTGTCTCTGCATCCCCTCCCTTCCCTGATTAGCAACTGTTGGAATCTTCCCTTTGGAACTCAGGGAAGGTCAGGGAGGCTGGGGTCTGTTCCCTACAAACAAGGAACGGGGGAAACAGAAAGGCTTCCAGGCCCAGGAGTCCCACAGGGTCCTGCTCGGTTCCACAACCAGCACCCAAGTCAAGAAACAGACTATCTCTAGCACCCCAGAAACCCCCTGATGCTCTCCCTCCATTCACTACAAGCTCTCTCCTTCTCAAGGGTAACCACAATCCTGACTTCTTACACAATAGTTTACTTTGGCTTGGCCAATGTCCTTTCAATAAAGAACTGTTTTATGTGGATTTTCGCTATTCAGAGCTAAAAAACAAATCTGCTTTCTTGGAGTGCATTAAATGGTGTATTAAGAAAGCATATCCCGGGACTTCTCCAGCAGTCCAGTGGTTAAGACTCTGCACTTCCACTGCAGGGGGCACGGGTTTGATCCCTGGTTAGGGAACTAAGATTCCACATGTGGGTTGGCCAAAAAAAAAGCATATCCCCAAAGGACACCCCCATACCCATTAAGGAGTATGGGGTCTCCCTTGGGAGTGAGGGAGATGTTAGGGAACTAGATAGAGGTGATGGTTGCACAACATGGTGATGTACTAAATGCTACTGACTTGTTCACTCTAAAATGGTTAACTTTAGGTTACGTGAATTTTACCTCAATAAAAGAAAGTCATCACTTAAGCTATGTGCATTTCATTGTATGTAAACTAAAAATAAACTTTAAAAATATTTGACTCTTGGAAAAAAAAAAAGAAGACAGCCTATCCCTAACAAAGGCTTGTCAGTACATGCCACATGTCTAGAACTGGCCAGCAAGCCTTAAAGCACCACCTGGGTGTTTTCCTCTGGCTTTCTTCTCTTTGCTTTCACCCTTATCCCTCCACTGAGAGGTCCCTTAACAGGGTCATCTTGCCAAAGCCAACAGTCGGTGATCTGTCCTCATTTTAGTCAACCTCTGGGCAGCATTCAGCTTAGATGACATCTGTCTTGTTCTTGAAACATTTATCTAGGCTTCTGTAACATCGTGTTTGTCTGGTTTTCTTCTTACCTCACTGGCCTTTCTTCATTCTCCTTTGCTCCTTATCTCCTCCTCTGAATGGTGCAGAGCCCAGGGCTCTGTTTTTGACCATCTCTCTTCTCTTCTTTAGTTGGGTGAACTCATCTAGTCTATCTATATGTCTATGACTTGCACATACACATCTCCAGCCTAAACATCTCCCCTGAACTCCAGATATGGCTAGCCAACTGCTCACTTGGCATCTCTACTTGGATGTCTCACACAGCTGAGACAGAACTATGGATCCTTTCCTACCCCAAATCTCCCCAACGTGGCTTTCTCATTTTTGTAAATGGCACCATAATCCACCTAGCTACTCAGGCTAAAACTTAGTCATCATATTGAATCATCTCTTTCCCTCATAACTCACTTCTAATCCATTCATACACCCGATTGGCTTTGCCTCCAAAATGTACCCTAAATACAATTACCTTTCTCCATTTCCATCTCTGCTGCTCCAACCCTAGTTCACAACCCCTCCATCATCTTTTGCCTGGACCATTGCATTATCTCTTAATGGGTCTTTCTTACTTCCCTTTTGTCTTCCTTTAGTCCAAACTTCACCTGACAATAAGAATAATGTTTTTAAAAGGTAAGTCAGGTCCTGATAACACTCCAGTGAGTGCCCATTGCATCCAGAATAAAACCCAAACTCTCACAAGGTCAAGGGGTCTGTCCCAAGCTAATCCCTTTTTAGTCTCACTTCCCTCCACTTGTCCCATCACTCGGGACACTCCAGCCACCCTCACCTTCTTTCCATCCCCTGAACAGGTCAGTCTTGTTCCTGTCTGAGGGCCTTTATATTTGCTCTTCTTTCTGCTGGGAGCATTCTTCCCCAATCTTTGAACAGCTGTCTCTTCTTAACATTATGACTTCAGCTCAAACGTCACCTCCTCCTCCAAGACACCTTCCCTGGTTACCCTCACTAAAACTGGCCTCTCCTACTCACGATCCTATTTAATCTTCTTGATAGCTCTTATCTATACCTAAACTTTTCTTATTTATTGTTGACTTGTTTAATGGCTGTCTCCTCCTGCTAGAAAGTAAATTTCTTGAGGGCAAGGACTCTATTTTATTCAAGGCTGTATCCCTAGTGCTCAGAACAGTATTTGGCAATAGAAAGCACAATGTAAGTTGACTGGCTGGATCTCATCAACTCATCTGAAAAGATGGGGAAGCAAAGTTATTTATCATAATATGGTCTCCATTATTTATCATTTCAATGATAAATAATAAGTCACAAGTAACAGAAACCCAATTCAGGATGTCTTGATTGTAACAGAAAAGGCTAGGTCTGTCTTCAGGCACAGGTGGTTCCAGAGACTCAAATTATATCACCCGAATAATTGTCTTTCAATCTCTCCCTCCCTCTTCCCCCCTTAGCTCTCTTTGCCTCTGGATTGGCTCCATTTGCAGGCAAGTCCTCTCCACGAAGTGGCTCTGCCAGCTCTGTGCTTACATTCTACATTGTACAGCTCAGGAGCCCCAGCAGAAAGAGAACTGCCTCTTCCCAGGAGTCCCAGCAAAAATCTCAGAATTGACTTTCATTGAACCAACTTGGATCACGTGCCTTCCCTGAACCAATCACTATGTCTAGAGGGATGGAATATGCTAATTAGTCAAACCAAGTCACTCACCCACTCCTAGATGGGAGAGCGTGATTGGGAGTTGGCATCACCTGAGAGCCAAGGAGGAGTGGTCTCCCAAAGGAAACTGCAATGCTATCACCAGGGGAAGAGATGCAAGCTGTGGGAGGAAAAAAGATGTCCATTACAATGGTCTTTTTGTTTCAGAGAACTGAAATTTTTGCCAGTTCCAGAAGAACCTACAATTTTAGAGCTTAAGAATGAAGAACTGTCTGATTGCCACCATCTTACAGGACAGCCTGGTGAGCTCATTCACCCACTGGACGTTTACACAGCACTGACCATAGCTTATCTCACAAGGTCTATGTGACACTTTCTACCCTGGCAGGGGTTATGCTTTGTCAGTCTCCTGTCTGTGAGCTGGTGCTGAGTTTAATTACTAAGACCTGACCTCAGAACCTTAGCGTGAATGTCCTTGACTCTTATTTCCCCGGTATCAGGCTTCAATGACACCTGCTCCCTGAAGCCCTCATCTCTGTATGTCTAGAGTGTTTACCTTTGCTTTGCAGCATCATTAATTTTTCTGATTTTGCCCCTCAACTCATTTTGCTGGACTGCTCCTTCTCACGTGATCCCTCTGAATCTGTTTTCTGACCAACCAGCTGAATCATTAGGCCTGTTGCCGCCCAAAGTCTGCTTTCACACCAGTCATTTCCCTCACCAGGTGGCTCCTTCCTTAATCTTCAGTGATGGCTGCATTCACCCTCACCAGCGTTCACTACCCCAGAAAATGAATGAGGTCATCCTATAACATACACAAAGAATACATCTAAGGTGGTCTTAAACGAGAGTCTATCCTATACTAAAATATCTCTAAGGAAGGCCAACCCCCAGTTTAAACTGGCACTGGACAATCTCTAAGGGGAAGACATCCTCCCTTTGCCTGCATTCACACAGAGCGAAGATTCGGAGATGAGCCGATCGCTACCTCTTGTGGTTACCTTTCACATACTCACAGATTGACACTCAGTAGGTCATTGGTTTCCCTTTTCCAAATTCCATTCATTTATTAAAATTACATTTTCCTAACCCTTTCAGATTGTTACTCCCCATTTGGTCCTCCGCAATTACCTGTCTTATGCTCTGAGGCTGAGGTATAATGATAAGAGCACTGTAGTTTTTCCTCTAAATCATAAACTTGGGAACAAAGTATTCTTCATGATGCCACTTGTCATTTCCTTTTTCTTTAACTTCAGAAAGTCACTCTGGGGCTTCCCTGGTGGCGCAGTGGTTAAGAACCCGCCTGCCAATTCAGGGGACATGGGTTCGAGCCCTGGTCCAGGAAGATCCCACATGCCGCAGAGCAACTAAGCCCATGCGCCACAACTACTGAGCCTGCGCTCTAGAGTCTGTGAGCCACAACTACTGAGCCTGTGCACCTAGAGCCCGTGCTCCACAACAAGAGAAGCCACTGCAATGAGAAGCCCATGCACCACAACAAAGAATAGCTCCCGCTCGCCGCAACTAGAGAAAGCCTGCACACAGCAACAAAGACCCAATGCAACCAAAAATAATTAATTAATTAATTAATTAATTAAAAAAGAAAAGAAAGTCACTCTGGTGGTCAGGTGAATTCCTGAGCAGTGACCCTTTGGCACAAGTGTTCCTCTTCTAACTAAGATGGTTGAACCCATCTCCTTACAAAGTGGAAACATACAGCTTGTTTCTGTAGAGAAGCTGCTAACCTGACCCACAAATGCAGTTTTATTCCCACCAGAATACAAAATGATCCATGATGACAGGGACTTTTTTTAGTTACTATATCTCCAGTATTTGGCATATATAGGCACTCATATGTGCTTATTCATTCATCCAACAAATGCTTATTGAGCATTTACTAAAGAGGGCATTGTGCCAGGTGATACTTGGGATCAAAGGAATGAAAACACGTATACCTGGGAGGATATTTCAGCCACAAGTAACAGAACCATTTTAAACAATTAGGTATATATTGTTTCACATAAGTGGAAGTCCAAATTTAGATCAACTCAGGTTTGTTGTCCCACCATTAAGGATCCAGGATTTTTCACAGTTTCATCCTAAAGTTTTTTCTCCCCTCTGGAAAAGAGAGAGAGGGGAGGGACAGAGAAAGACCATAGGGTGGCTGCCAGTAACAACTAAGGTAATAGCGGGAGAAAGAGTAAAGAGGAGGACCCTTCCCAAAGTCTTTAGCATTCCTCTTGCTTCTCAATGGCCAGAATTGGGTCACACATCCATTCCTGAACCATGGACTTAGCCTCAGACCGTTCAGCCCCTCACCACAGTGAGGATGGGGTGGGCTTCCTCTGAAGTAAAGGGACTGTGTTGAGGAGGGGTGGCCCTCTGAACATACAGAGGTTCTGTTAGAAAGGAAGGGAGTCGGGTCTAAGGGCTAAAGGTGGGGCTAGGGAGCAGCCATAGAATTCACTTCAAGTCATAATTTGTAATGAAAGTCTACAGTTTTTTAAAAAGTGCCTGTCCACATATTAGCTCATGTAATCCTTACAATGATGGTAAAGTGGTAGTTCTCATTCCAGGGGTAAATCAGAATCACCTAAGTAGTGAGTCTGATTCAGAAACTCTGGTGTGAGACCCAGGCATCTGTAATTCCTAAAAGCTGCACAGGTGATTCTGATGCCCAGTCAACATTGCACACCAGTGCTATAAGTAAAGCACCAGCACCCCATAGGTGTGAGAATAAGAATTCAGCACAATCTCTACCCTGGAAATCAACTAAATGCCAATTAACACATTCTGACATATGTGCCAGAGGAGTTTAGGGGAGGAAAAGCTCCCTCTAAGCCAATAAATTGGGGAAGGTTACTGGGAGAGAGTGGGACCTCCAAAGATGAATAAGACTTGAATAGAGAACATGGGGAGCAATGTAACCAGAAGGGCACAGCATGAGCCGGGGTGGAACAAGATGGAACACTTGTCAAATTCATGTGTCATGTTTGTCAGAGGACAGGCTGATCTCTGGTTTGTTGCCATATTAGTACATGACAAAGGGAAGTTTTCACATTTTTAGAGTTTTCTCATCTTGAACCAATGATTGAAGAAACTGAGGTTTGTTTCCAGAACTGGGTGAATCAGTGCTATCTGATATTCCTGATACTTTGCTGAAACTATTCACCAAGCTTCCTCTTTGAGCACAAAGGGGATTTTAAGAGGCAACGATCGGGGCTTTCATACATTTGTGTTTGAAAAATCAGAATAATTGGGTGGAAAAACCTTATGAGATCACCTTTCTGCTCTACCCAACCTGTTGTGAGGTGGGGGGGGTGGATACACAATGATCTTCTTAGAGTAGGAGACATTTCGATCCCTTCTCAAAGCAAACTAAGATAAACCCAATAAAATCCAGCCAGGCTGCAGAGTGATTAGGAAGAAGATTAGAAACAACCTGAAGAATATGGAGAAAGTTTGTGAGTTGATTGGTAATTGGATTACATTTAAAGATTCAACTAGTGACATATTCAGAGTAGAGTTTCTTTTATTTGTTAACTCCAGGCAAGAGGCTTGGCAGTTTACTGATAGCACAGAAGGTGAGTCATGCTGCACTGGCTTGCTCAGCCAGGCTTGGACAAATATCACCCACTCACTTTGATGGATGTACCTCATGCATAGAAGTATGTGGACAGATATTGATTTTTTAAAAAACGCTATCATTACTCACTGTTTGTAAAAACTTATTTTCCTTCTTTTTTATACCTTTGTTGTTACTACTTCTGCTGCATCTAACTTGCATTTTAGTGAACTCTAAAGGGGTCTCCTGCATGCTAAAGGAGTTTCTCAGAAATAGAGAGTTGGCAACAGACTTGCCATATGTGTCTTGGGCTGGATGCTCTTGAGGAATATTCCTCTCCCAGGTTTCAAGAGCCTTTCCTATGTTATTATTCAATAGGTTCAGGGAGAGAACTCTGGGTAGGAGAGGTATTTACAGAAAGTATTAATGTGGTAATTAGCTTCGGCAATGAAATAAACAGAATATGTGCATACTTTTCAAGTAGGTGACATACTATAAACTTTACCAGAGAATGGTTACTGTCTGGGAGCTCCTAGAAGGAGAACACTAGGCCACAGAGGAGAGGACTGGCATAAGCCAGTGAGGGCAGAGGTAAGAGCTGGCTCACCTGGTTCCAGCCCTGTACCCAACCACGTTGGAATATAGAAGATGGAGCAGAAGCAAGAGCAGGAATGTGAGGGAGGGCAGCTCAGGTAGGGGCGACGCAGTAGGGGAGGCATCCCTGCAAAGTTAAAGATGACTCACCCCTGTTCAGCTGGGTGAACCAAATCTCTCTGCAGGTTCTATCTTTCCTAGTCTGAGCTGGTCTCTAAGTTCAGAGAGAACCACTTCCCTAGTGTCAATGCCATAGTCTTCTCTTCGTGGTTGATCTGAAATCAAAAATGCTGATGAGCCGAAAGTGATTGCAAGAAAAAGATAATATTTTGGAGAAGTTTGGACCTTGTTTTGGCAAATGAATTGCTTAAACCCATTCTAGACAGACATAAGGGGGCCTACTAAATCTAGGTTAGAAGCAAAGACCCAAGGAATATAAATGATGGGCATGAATATTATTCCACAAAAAGCGATTTAAAAAGTAAATAAGGGTAGTCAATCATGTATAACTGGGGAGAGTACAAAAACAGTTTCACTGAAAAAGACCACTCTCCTAGTTTAAGTCAGCTGGTCTACCCAAGTGCTAGCGATCATACAAAGAGGTGATCACCTAAGGAGGTGAAACACTTAGCCCAAGTTATCCTCTTGGTGGGAAAATAAGCCCAATATGCCTCAGTGCCCTCAGGTATCCTTACCTAAGCATGTGTACAAAGTTTCTCTCCTTGGGCTGATAAGAATTGGGGCTTAAAATAATGATCCTGGCAGCTGAAAGAAGAAGGAGCAGGATGACAATGTAGTAGGCTCCCAAGCTCTAAATGATAAGGGATTGAACTAAGACAGCAGCTGTGAGGGGGAAAGAGATTTGGTATAATAAATGGAGTTGGTGTCCCACTGAGGTAGGGAAGAACGGAAAGGATGAGCCCAGAGGGACTCCAGGCTTCCCTCAGGAGAATGTGGCAGGTGACATCATTTCTTGAAAAAGGAAATATAAGAAATGAAGCAACACTGGAGAAAAGAGGATAAATTCCATTTTAGACATGTGGGTGATCGGTGGCTCATCCGGCTAATGGTCAGTTGATACTTAAAAATGTTTTCTCAGTTAAAAATGTATTGGCTCTGAGTAGAGGGACTACAACTGTCTTGTGCATTATCTTATTCCAGGGCCTAGCACACAGTAGGTGCTCTGTATTTTTTAGAATCTTTTGCTCTTAGCAGTTTGAGTATTATGTATGGTTTGTTTGTTTTTTAAATTTACTTACTCTGCTTGGCATTTACTAAGCTACCTGAGTCTGTAATTTCAAGTCTTTCATCAAATTTGGAAAAATTTTAACCACTATTTTCTAAAAATTTTTTCCGAATTATTTTCTCTCTCATCTTCTTTGGAGGTGACAATTACAACCATGTTAGAACTTTTGATATTGACACAGAGGTCACTGAGGCTCTATTAAATTTTTTCAACATTTTTTTCTCTCTTCAGTTTTTGATCACTTCTCTTGATCTATTTTCAAGTTCACTGACTCTTTCTTCTAACATTTCCAGTCACCTGTTAATCTTATTGAGTGAGTTTTTATTTCAGATATTGTATTTTTCACATCCAGAATTTTTGGTTCCTTTTTATAGTTTCTGTTCCTCTGCTGAGGTTTCCTGTCTATTCATTCATTATGAGTGTATCTTTGTTTATGTCCTTGAACAGTTAAAATAGCTAGTTTAAAATAATCGTCTCCTAATCCCAACTTATGCATCATTGATTGTCTTTCCTCTTGAACATGGTTCCACTTTTATGTTTCTTTGATTGTCTCTAATTTTAGATTGTGCTTGCACAATGTGAATGATACATTGTAGAGACTATGGTTTCTGTTATGTTCCTCTCACATAACATAACATATGGCACAGACATAGAAAACAAACTCATGGTTACCAAAGGGTAAAGGGGGTGGGGAGGGATAAATTAGGAGTTTGGGATTAGCAGATACAAACTACTGTATATAAAATAGATAAACAACAAGTTCCTATGGTATAGCACAGGGAATTATATTCAATATCCTATAGTAAACCATGATGGAAAATAATATATTTATAACTGAATCACTTTGCTGTACACCAGAAACTAACACAACATTGTAAATCAAATATACTTCAATAAAAAAATTTTTTAAGTCCCTCTCCCACAAAAAAAAAGAGTTAACTTGGTTAGACTATGTTTTTCTCCTCTGTGGTGGGCAAGGGTTGAAATTTCTATTCAGTTCTTTCATCATTAGCTGGGCTGATTGAAGTCTGCCTCACATGAGTATTGCTCAGAGATCAGCCAGAGGTTTGGGAAAACTTAATGCACAGAATTTGGAGGTTCTCTTCTGTTGTTTTCTCCTTTCTAGGTTACCTCCATGACCACTAACTTTTTCCAGTTGTTGTGATAACTTCAAACTCTGTCTTCTAATTCCTCAAACCAGTTCACCAAAACTGTGGGTTTCTGTCCACATTCTAAAAGCCTCAGCATGGAGTTGACTGGAGCGTGCCCTCAGGCAGAAGAAATCATTTTTAAAAACAAACAGAAAACTCATCTAGTGTCATTCCCTCCTTCTAAGCGTCAACTCTTCTCTAGTTTCTAGTTTGGTTACTCTTTAATGTCTTTAGATAATGCCCCCCGCCAGAGTTTATAAGTATTATTTGCAAAAGGGTTAATCCAATATAAACTACCTGCTGTTAACAGATCTGGAATTCCAGGTGCCCAATAAATATTTGTTAAACAAATTCAAGTACCCACTTTATATTTCTATGCTGATCTCTAACAGACACCATACACTTAACCTAGCCCCAATTAAACTAAACCCTTTATTTCCTCTCTCTCTCTCTCTCTCTCTCACTCTCACCTCCAGCAAACATGCTCCTCTCCAAGTCTACTTTATTTATTTCATATACATATGAGATACATACATATCATATACACATAATATGTACGATATGGCTAAAATGACTGTCATCCACAAAGTCACCAAGGCTCTTCTACTTCTCAAAAACAGAGAGACATTCCGCAGTTCTCACCTCACCTGATCTTCACAATATTTGACACCTTTTTTATGGAAACTCTTCTGTGACTTCTGTGACATTATTCTATCTTGGATTTCCTTCCTTTGGCTGCTGGGACTTTGGTCTATTTTACAGACTCTTGTTCTACCACCCAGCCTGTGAATGCTAGTGTTCCTTCCTCATCCATGTTTTCTTCTCACTCTCTTCTATTCAAGTAGCTTCAACGTTCACTTAACAAATATTTGTTGAACACCTATTCCATGCCAGGCTCTTTCCTCAGTGCTAGGGCCTTGCCCTATCACTGCTCTTTTCTCAGACAAGGCCTTGCCCTCATGCAGCTTACATTCTAGTGAGGGGAGATATCTATCTCTGTATCGTCTATATATCTATCTATTCAACTGCTTTTGTGGCATTTCCACTTGAATGTATAATAGACCTTTCAAACTCAACATATCCCAAAACTGGAACACTCCCACCTCAGAGTCTATGCATTTGCTGTTCCCTCTGCATGGAATGATCTACCAGATGTCCACATGGCTCACAATTCTTACTCCCTTCAAATATCTGCCCCAAAGTCAATTTTTCAGTGAGGCTTTCCTGACTATTTACTGTAAAATGAATACAACCTATGCCCTCCTTTTGCACTACCCATCCTCTTACTCTCCTTTTTCTCCATGGAACTTATCACCATGTAAATACTACAGATCTAATTTTTAAACTGTTGATGTCAGTCTCCCCTCAGTAGATAAAGCCAACTTGCTCTCCAAAGTGGATAAAACAATATCCATCAATTGTGCATGAGTGTTTTTTTAATTCAAAATTTAAAATTTTCTCCCATTTGATAAGTTTTTGTTGATATATCTCTGATTATTCATAAGTTTGAGTATTCTTCATATGTTTATTGGCTATTTGGTGTCATTTTTTAAATTGTTTGTCCATATCTTCTCTTCTTCCTCCTCTTCCCCATTCTTTTCACTTTTCTGTTGGATTATTTGTCTGTTTTCTTAATGATATGAAGGATTTTTAAAAAATATTCTGGTTACTACTTCTTTTTGCAAATACCTTCTTGTGATCTGTTGCTTGTTTTTAACTTCGTAATGCTGCTTTTGGTTGTATGCATGATTTGAATTTTAATATAGTCCTATTTTTTCGATCTTTTCAAGGATGAATTAACACAAATTATTTTTAGGTGTTATGTGCTGGAGGAGGAAGTTATCAAAGGAAATTCTTGCCAAATGACCTTTCTTTTCTCTGTAAGGTAAAAGAAGTCAACTCTTATAGATAGCGGTAGAGTCCCTGAGCTTCCTCCTTTAGTCAACATATATTAATTGAGTCTACAACAAATGCCTAGATCTGGGAGTTGGCTGGGGTGGGGGCAGGGAGGCAGGAGATGAGATGGGATTTCAGACATTGAACCCTGCCTTACTAGAGCTTACCATCAGAGGACTAATTTGGTTAGATGGTGTAGCCTTGATATATACTTCAGTAGAAACTCAGAGGAAGGAGAGATGAGGTAATATTGAATAATTGTCTATGGACTGGATTAATCAGATAAGATCATATGTCAACTTTCTTGACCTCCTATAAACTAAGAATCACAGAATCTCAGGGCTCAGATAAGGAAATGGAGGCTGGCCAAAGTTAAGGTCTTCCTGCTGAAGGTCTCACAGCTAGTAAGAGGCAGAATCCACACTAGAACTACAGATCCTAGGTCCAGTGTGCTGTTTTACCTGCCAGTCAAGCAAGTTGTCATGTCTTCCTTTGATCACAAAATAGAGATCTGAGACCAATGCAAAAGAAAAATGGAGTAAGACAAGACAGAGCATCAATTACAACCAAAAAAAGCCCACAACCATTTAATCCGGGCTCACAAACTGTTAGAAGCCGCTATTATAGTCACATTAACTTGTTTGTCTTATGAGGATACAAGAAATACGTTATCATTTTTTTTTAGACGGGACAGAAAAAAGGAAAGTGACTTAACCCAGGGCACTTTACAAGTCACAGCAAAAATGAGAGTAAACAAACATGGGCTCTGTGTTCAATACTTTTCTCTTCATAAACCATAAGACGAATGGCCACATATATCTATAGATTGTAGTCACTTTCTTGTCCCAGTTACATGAGTTTTGTTCTTCCACTGTCAGGTTAATTGGTTCTATTCACTCTGCCTGTGGAGAAAGTATCAAATTAGGCACCTAATCAGTAACACTGAAAAAAAAATAAACCAGAGATACATTGATTGCTCATAAGCAATTGCAGTCATGTTTTTCCTATCTATATACTTACCATCAAACAGGAATGTAAAAATCACTTTCAACTGCTTGAAAAGAGACATGTCATTAATTAGGATTAATCAGAAATTCTCTCCACCAAGAAAATGCTTCAAAACATTAACTCCTTATATGTTACTGTAGTAATAACCTTATGAGGCAACTGATATCATATGCCCATGTGTCAGAGAAATATTATAATGCTAATTACAAGAAACCTTTAGGATATTCTCCAAAGTCAAATATAATGTTCACTTCTGTCAAAAGTTTGCTTTTGATAGCAAACTCCATGTGTCTCAAGGAGACCGAATTCTACTAGAGCCAGGCACACCTTGCCAAATATTGATGATGCAAAGAAGAACAAGATGTAATCACTGCCCCTTAGATATGATGTCTAGAGTAGCTCCATTCTAAACCCCAATAGCCCAGGGTATTCATTACTAGATATAAAACACTAAAGGAGCAGAAATGGGAAACAAGGAGTTCTGTGAAAGCTGGTGAGCAGTCACCAAAGTCTCATCAGAACTGGGTCATTAAAGATATTCTTCCAAGCAGGAAAGTGGGGAAAGGCATGTGATGTAGAACAGACAATAGGGGCAAAGCAGTAATGCATGAAAGAACAGGGTAGGTTCATATGTGGAGAGTATGGTCAGTGCTCAGGCTGACAAGCAGGTTGTGGCCATATCACTAATGGCCTTATATGCTGGGCTAACAAATGGGATTTTGACAAGTAGGTGTGGGTATTCTTGGATTGGTGTTTCCAGAAGATCAATCTGGCCGCCAAGTATGGAAGATGCATCTCAGGGAAGGATTCCCATTCTTAGGCTACTGCATCAGGCTAGGTGAGAAATGCTGACAACTTGGTCTGCAGCACTGGGATGGAGAAGAGGGAATACATACAAAAGACATTTAGTGAGTAGAACTAGTCAAACTACTATAAGGGAGAAAAGTGATTCCTTTAGCTGAAACTGGAAAAAAAGAATAAGAAGGGCATCAGTATCACAGAATACAAAAGAAGACAAAATCAGGCAAAAAATAGAAAGTTTAAAAAACTTCTTGGGACTTGCCTGGTGGCGCAGTCGTTAAGAATCCAGCTGCCAATGCAGGGGACATGGGTTCAAGCCCTGGCCTGGGAAGATCCCACATGCCATGGAGCAACTAAGCCCGTGTGCCACAACTACTGGACCTGTGCTCTAGAGCCCGCGAGCCACAACTACTGAGCACATGTGCCACAACTACTGAAGCCCACGCACCTGGAGCCTGTGCTCTGCAGTAAGAGAAGCCACAGCAATGAGAAGCCCGCGCACTGCAACAAAGAGTAGCCCTTGCTTGCTGCAACTAGAGAAAGCCCACATGCAGCAACGCAGACCCAAAACAGCCAAAAATAAATAAATTAATTTTAAAAAACGTTATTTATAAATAGTTGATCATGCATTTTCTGCCTGCAAAGAGGCTATTTTCAGAACATATCATTTATTCCTCCTTAAAAAAAATTTTACCTTAATGGCTTTTCTTTTTATAAAATTTGCCCTATTGGCTTTTGCTGTGCCAGAGTAAATAATCACCAATTGTGCCAAAAATTTTTGGAGCATCCTTCAACAATGGAAATGCTTAATCTTTGTACCTGAGATGCTTAAGCATAAGCAAGCTCTCTTATAGCATTTTATATATACATATGTATATATATATATATCAGAAATCAATTAGAAACAAACACCTGCAGGAAGTGCTGAGACATTTTTCCATTAGCTTTTTGTGTGTGTGTGTGGTACGTGGGCCTTTCACTGTTGTGGCCTCTCCCGTTGCGGAGCACAGGCTCTGGACGTGCAGGCTCCAGACGTGCAGGCTCAGCGGCCATGGCTCATGGGCCCAGCCGCTCTGCGGCATGTGGGATCTTCCCGGACCGGGGCACGAACCCGCGTCCCCTGCATCGGCAGGCGGACTCTCAACCACTGCACGACCAGGGAAGCCCTCCATTAGCTTTTAACACAAGGAAAACAAGATGAGAAGGTGACATTGTTTCATGGTTTCTAAAATGGGTAGCTTCAGGCTTCCCTGGTGGCGCAGTGGTTAAGAATCCGCCTGCCAATGCAGGGAACACGGGTTCGAGCCCTGGTCTGGGAAGATCCCACATGCCGCAGAGCGGCTAAGCCCGTGTGCCACAACTACTGAGCCTGAGCTCTAGAGCCCACGAGCCAAAACTACTGAGCCCACACGCCACAACTATTGAAGCCTGCACACCTAGAGCCTGTGCTCTGCAACAAGAGAGGCCACCACAATGAAAGCCCGTGCATCGCAGCGAAGAGCGGCCCCAGCTTGCTGCAACTAGAGAAAGCCCGCGGGCAGCAACGAAGACCCAACGCAGCCAAAAACAAATAAATAAATAAGCATAAATAAATAAATAAATAAATAAATAAAATGGGTAGCTTCTGCAAGAGAGGCAGCAATAGAGGTGCCAAAAACAGGGGTGCCATGGGGAAAGTATGCTTTCTTCCCTACTGTGGATGCTGGGTGCCCTACCCAGATTCCCTCTTCAGGACTGAGGTGCTTGTTCTCCCAGAGGGAGGGAGTGTTGGTGGCTGAGTTTTCAGCTGAATTGCTCTTAGCCCCCTTCACAGGGGCAGCCCATATCTATTGGCTGATTATTCGGGATTGGGTGGGTATAAAGCCCTGGCTCCCTTGACTTCAGGCGGGGAGCATCTCTGAAGGGCCATCCCAGCTCCAGAGCTCCTACAGGACTGGCTGAGGCCTTTGTTGCAACTGTGTTGCAGCTCCTTCTTTCTCCCTCTGCCCTATCCTGCTCCTGTTACCTCTCACAGGTGATGTTCCCAAGGGTATACCCCAATAAACCTCTTGCACAGAAATCTGAGTCCTTTTCCCAGGAACCCCAACCCATTACCCCTACCAGGACCACAAAGAGCCCTTCGTGATCACTAATTACAGAGAATGAAGGTGTCCCTATAGAAGCATGTATGTATTAAATGTACTGGGTCTTGAACAAGATGAGCCACACTTCCTACTTATGTTTCAGCTTATGTTCTAACACTGGCAACAGAGAGATGTTGTAAACAGAACATGGTGATCTAAAGGAATTTGGATATAAAGTTATTTTATTAAAAAATTATAGCAAGTACAAGTAAAAATGTGTATATTAAAACCAAGAACAGGAGTTGAGTATAGATGAATAGCAGGCCTTCATCACTTGGATACTATAAACCATAGTTTTTTTGGCTGTTTGTTTTTCCCTGTCTTTTCCCCAACAAATCTGTTCGGCAATGCTCCTTCACTAAGGCTCCATCACTGGGGTGGGGGGTGGGGGTGCACATCGGACCTCAAAAGATACCTGTGTCCCCACTGCCACCTAATGGTTCTGTGAGCATTAAGGTCTCCATTGCGTAGTTCTTTTTTTCCCAACTGTTGACACAATACCAATAAATTGGCTAAATGTGACCCTATCAAACTATGGACCACTAGTCTTACTGTGGCAAAACTCTGGGGCTCATTCTGGCTTCTGGAAAAAGTCATGTTAACTGTCTCCTTTTTCCTCTTTACATTTGAGAATATATATCCCCCCACTCCCCATGGTTGTTTGATATAATATGTATCCTTTTAAAAAAAGATTGTTTTATTATCTATCCACTGCGCAATAAAAGTGATTTTCCTGCTTTTTCTGCAATAAGCTTTTTCTAAGATAAATAAACAGGCAACATGAATATGGGGGTGGGAAACACAGATAAAGAAGGGTACTTTCAGGGGCTATGATGCAGATAATTCAATTAACTCTGGGTGTAAAAGACCATCTTAAGACTACTGATGGAGGCTGTTATAAAAGAAATCCAAACAGAACCAAAAAATGAAAAATGCTTCTTTCACCACATCAGAGGGCAAGGCCCACTGGACTCTCTCTTGCATGTGGGGAAGTCAAAGTAATTTTTTCTCATGTTTCCTTCCTGGCCTTCAAAGAGCTCCTGTGACTACTTCAAACTCCACTGCCCACATCTTCCAGCTAAGCCTTGACCCATCTGGCTTTCTGTGGCTTTTTGTTTCTGACAATCACATGAGCTTTTATAATCTCCTATATTACTTTTGAGCTTGTTAAACTACTGCTAGGTCCTAGATTTCTCCTCAGCTATCTGCTGCCTTTCCTCACCATTCCCCGCCAACGTGCACAACACTGGTCAAAACTATTCTAACTAGTCTATGAACACTTTTCTCCATCTTTTTCTTTTGAAAATTCTGAGACATAATTTTTCAACAAAAAGTTGAAAGATTAGTACAATGAGCAAACACATACATCCTCCACAATGACTGTTAAATATTTTGCCACTTTTTAATTCTTTCTCTCTCCATATAGGTATGTGTGTGTACACACACACAACAAATTTAGCAAAATTTTATATAATTTTTTGGCAGAACTATTTGAAGGTTAAGTCATAGATGTAATGGCACTTCATCCCTAAATACCTGAATAGGACATTCTCCTAAGTAAGTTAAGAAAGTTTCACACCTAATAAAACTAACCATGATTCAGTATCATCAGATATCCAGTCCATATTGAAATTTCCCAAAGTGTCCTCAAATTTTCTTTTATAGCTTTATTTTCCAAACCAAAACCCAATCAAGATTTGCCCATTGCATTCAATTGTTATAGCTTTTACCCCACTCTTTTTAATGACACTGACCTTCTGAAGAATTTAGGCCAGTTTTCTTATGTCCCACATTCTGGATCTGATTCTACCCTCAGGGTCATTTTACTTGTTCCTCTATCCCTGTATTTCCTATAAACTGGAAGTTGGGTCAAAAGGCTTGATTATATTTAAGTTAAGCATCTTTGGCAAGGTTCCTTCATAGGTAACACTGTTACTTCACGTTGCATCAAATCAAGAGGCCTCTAAAGTCAGGTTATTCTACCATTAGTGGTGCTAAGTGTGAGCACTAGGCTAAGTTGGTGACTGCTGAATTTCTTCATTGTAAGGTATATTTTCCCCTTTATAATTATTAATATATGGAGTGATGATACTCTGACACTGTGCGAACATCCTCCTTTTCGCTACCTCCTTTTCCAAGATGGGTTTTAGCTTCTCTTGATGACCTTTGCCTGAATTATTGGGGACTGCACAAGGTGATTTTTCCAATTCCATAATTCCATCTATGTTTATTGGCTGGCATTCATCTATAAAGAAAAAAAATCCCTTCCCCAACCCTTGATTTTGAGTATCACTCTGGACTTACGGATTTTTAAAATGTATTTAATGATTTGACCATCTATCACAGTCATTATTCTTTTTAGTGCCGTGATTGACTCATATTTAGCCAGTGGAGTCCCCTCAAGCTGGGTTATGTGAACTTTTGACTTGATCCTATTAGTTTTGGGGCACTTCCTTGTTTTCTGGTAAAATGTTCCAGGCTCACCTTTGTACTATTGTACTTTCTGGGCCTAAGACCCAAAAGCAACCATTTCCCCAAGAAATACTGTTTCTTTTGTGGAGAATTGTATTTAAATATCAAGATACAGGCACCCTCCGACTGGGGTAACATTACTTCTAAGATATATGTGTATATATATATTTTTTCCCAAAATTCAAATTTAACATCAGAGGGCTTTCCCCCAAAAAACTTCTTTTTTAAATATATTTTTCTTTCCTCTTATTAGAGTTTTAACTAACAAAATTTATTAATTATTCATTTTATCTAGAGTAGACATAAAAGTTTTAAAATTACATTACGAATAGTACTATTAGAAATAAATCTGTGATGTTTGAGATTTTTTGTTTTTGTTCTTTCTGCCCTCAGAATATATCCCACGAAGAATGTAGGAGTACTATTAAACACCACTTTCAAATAGATCTAAAGAACTTTGATGCCTCTGCCATTTCTGATCCTTGTAGAGCCTAGATTATCATCTTTTTCAAACTAATCCTTTTTTCTTGTTTTAGTGGTACACGTGAAACATAGAATAGCTGAAAATGTGCACCCTAAGACTAGAAAGGCAATGCAGATTTCAGTGAACAAATCAGGATTGCTATGACTGGTGAGCACCTGCATCCGTCAGCATTCATTTAAGGTTGTTTTTCCATCAAACTTAAATGGATGATATAACCCAAGAGTCATCTCAGGATATATTTTTAAGGTACTGTACCCCAAAACACTCAATAGGCAGAAAAAGCCAGTAGCTTGCCCTGCAACAAATCTCCATGCAAACATTCAAAACACCTATTATGACTAAAAAGGGCAAAAGGCATAGTTATTTTGACTATGTACACATCTCTAATTCATTACCTTAGGCATTTGTACAGATAGCAAAGAAGGTAGGCAAATCTGGGGCTACTTTTAGTCAAGAAGGAATACAATGAAAGCTAAGCTAAAGAATTCAATCTCCCATTTAACCAACATGTACTAGTTTATTCTATACCTTTATGCTCTGCAGTGAGTTGGTACATTTCCAAAGGCAGTGGCTATACTTTAATTAACTTTAGTAGTGAAAGGAAATAGCTGCATATATGACAATGTGGAGTCTTTAAATTTTATGTACTTACTGAGTTACCATCTTTAAAGAACTAGAGGTTTTAGATACTGTTCTTTTTGAAGATAAACACGATTAAATTTGAGTGAGAATGTTTTAAGATTTTGACACTTCAAAGGAAGTGGTAAGTCAGAACGCCTATTTGAAGGAACACTCTTAGTCAAAGCTTGTACTTGCTCCAGCTTTGTCTTTAAAAGCACACAGAATCACAGTGAAAAATAAATAAATACATGTAAAGTGTTTATAATGGTGTCTGGTACACACAACTGTTATCTCTTTGTGAGAACTAATAACATTCAGTATAACTTTTCTTTCCAAATATAATCTATGTTGCACACAGGGAGAGATTAAAAGCAATCCTGAAAACAAAAGCTATCAGAAAACTATACTGAAGCTTATAAATATTTTCCTATTTTTTGATCTTGGGGGTTCATTAAGAGTTCTTATTTGAGAAATTTTAAAACAGCTGTAAAGTTTACTTTATATTCATGGAAGATCCTCCTGGCATTAGTTCTTAAAATACACAATTGAAATAAGAGTTGTCAAATACTACATTGTGTTTTTAATAGATTTCTACTATATTAAAGAAAAGTACATCCTCTCTGGTTTGTCTTCCCTCTTAATTCTAGCTACACACTGCTGCCCTCTGCAGCATTTTCCATTCTTGCAAGCAGACTGCCACTCTTAATCATCACAAACCCACCTTAGAGGAGGGCTTTCTTAAGGGTCCAGCTACAGACCCCAATCCTCCAGGGAACGTTCTTTCCTGGCATTCACATAGCCTCTTCGTGTCTCAGGCCTTTATCTTTTTTTTTTTCTGATTCAGGCACTTTCAAGATCATAGTTTATTTATTACTTCAGATAAAAAGATAGTATACATATTAGGGAATCCCTTAAAATTCAACTCTAGAGTTATACATCATCTAGTACTTCTGAATTGAACATTACCAAAAAAGTCTCTAAACACCTGAAAGCCCCACTAGTAACATGAACTATGGTAATAAAAAATTTGACATTTAATTTGTTCAATATATAGTATTTACATTATGAAACCAATGGTGATACGATAAACAGTGATAAAGAAATAGTAAAAATAAACTCTAAAAAGCAAAGGTTTATATTCTTACAATGTGCTAATTATCATAATTGTATATAAAAATTAAAACATAGCAGAGCTTTCTGTTACAAAACTCTTAATCATCTGAGTTGTAGTCATTACTTGCTAACGATTTACATGCAACATCTGCTAGTGCTGACACTTGATTTTTTTCCCCCAAGAAAGTGTGAGTAGATATTTATTTAAGAGCAGACATTAATTTACTTGTGGACAGAAAAAGATAAAACTGTACTCAAGATTAGTACTGGTCACAAGCCTCTTCTCTACAGAAATGATAAAAATAATAAGACTGAAAAAAATTCCAGAAAGGAGATGCATAGGCAAAGAGTACCATGAATGGCACAGCTCAAAAAATCTTGGGACCAATCAGACACACATGTTTTCTCTCTCCTTCAATGATGAGAGGTCTATTTTGCCATCAAATTACAATGACTGTAGCAAGTAAGGGGCACCAGGTGTACAACTAATTAAACCCTGCAAAATACTAAGATGGGCAGTGGTGGCCAGAAGAAGGAACAACTTCTATATAATTCAAACTATATACAGCATAACTGGAATGCAGCTCATCCCAAACTGGCTGTGTGAAACAATTGGACCTTTATGATTTAATAGTTAAAATTATGACAAGTGTAATAATACAATAGATTTACATGGAAAGCAAGATCCAAGGGGCACTTTATATTATTTACTGTGTATTTCAATTTAAAAATAATTTTGCTAAGTATACATCTCAACTGAAGTCTATGTATAAAATGTACTAATAGATAGATATTTACCTTTGGTGAGTTAAAGGCCTTTTTGTGACTTCTGTCTGAATTGCAGGCAGAATGCGAGATGTACATGCACATGTGGGAGAAACTCAACCTGAGGTAATCCAAAAGATGTGCGTGTAAGGAACCTGGAGGTACTCTGACGGTCAAGGCACACCAGAACCCAAACGGGCAACAGTGAGGATGGCAACGAGCAATGGAATGCCAGAATGGCGGTGAAACTTTTTTCACAACAGAAGGAGGAAGGCCTCTCGTACCAGCAGAATCCTGCATACATACACAAAAGAAAAAGCCATTTCATAGAACAAAAGCCAATTATATTGTGGGAAGTACAAACTGCAGAAAACCAGGAGTCCCTGGAAGAAAAACGACTGGTTCCCGCGAGAGAAAGGAGGACGCTCGGTTCTGCGCAGGGTCACTTGGTGAAGGCGGCCACCACCGCCCACAGCACCTCGTTGGTGCTGGCCTTCAGACACTCCACCTCAGGGTCTAAGTCCAGGAGCTGCCGCACCCGCTTGGTGGCTAGATCGTACTGCTCGTCCAGGAATGGCGCGAACGCGTTCTCCAGGACGTCCGAGGCGTGGGCCAGGTAGATGAGGGCCAGCAGGCGCTTGTCCATGCGGTGAGGGTCGTTCACCCATTTGTCGAGAACGGCTTCCTGCACCTTCTTGATGAGGCGCTGCTTTATGTTGTTGTTGGTGAGGGGATGTGTCGTCATGTCAAAAAGAAGGAAGTTCTGTTTCTCGGTTGTCAACACGCCCTTTTCTACCAGGTTTTTAGCTAATCGTTCCCGCACGTTTCTTAACTGATAATGCAATTTTAACGGATTCCACGTCTCACCACTAAGTAATTCAATCCAGTTCTGGACCGTTTCTGGAGGCTGAGTCTCCTTAAAGTGCTTTAGAGCTTCATCAAGAAGAACATCCCCTGTTGGAGCATCTGACTTACAAATCGCCTTTCTTGTTAACAGACTTTTACGTCTCATTCCACAAGCCTCTAGCTGTAACCTTCCTCTCAACGCTATTTCAATTAACATACAGCCACGTAATCCAGATGATATACAGTCATTCCAAAATGATGTGTAACCCTCTCGGTCCTTGAGGCCCAGAAGGAGCACCTCCTCCATCAGGGTCAGCCGCGTTTCCTTTGAGTTGCCCTTGTCGTCTTCGTCCTGCTTGTCGGCGGCGTTGCGGGAGGCCTCGGTGCGCCGCTGCACCCGCCCCGAGCTGCGCTGGGTCAGCGAGGTCATGGCTCCGGCCGAGGCACCGCGCCGGGCCGAGAGGGACGCGGGACTTGCCGGATTTCCCTCTTCCTCCCTCCGCGGCCCCCGACCGTGTTAAACCCGGGCGCTGGGGCGACGTCCGTCGGTAGCGGGGCCGGGTGCAGTCATGGGGAGACAGGCCGGGCGTCGGGGCGGGCGAGGGGCCCCTTCCTTCCTGCGGTCGCAGCCCAGGGGCTGCCGGAGCTCCGAGGCGGAGGCGGTGAAGGAGGAGGAAGCCTATCTTTTTTTTTTAACTAGTTTTTTTTTAATTGGAAAAAATTATATACGTATGGTTAAAAGAAAGGATAAAAAGGATTATTAGTGAAAACATGTAGCTTCCACTCCAAATCTCCACATAGATTCGTGCATCCGTCCATAAATGGTATATATTATTACAAACATACACACAACACGCATTTCTTTTTAAACATAAGTGGACGTATTCACACCACTGCTTATCATTCAAGATTGTAACTTGAAGATTGTCCCCTTTCAGGAGGCATTAACCTATATAACTTAATTAAAACCAGTAAGTGCTAACAAAATAGGTTTTTCTTTTTTTTTTAACTGTACGCATGGCCTTTATTGTTTGCTACAGGAAGTGGAAGAGGCGGGGATGCGGCAGCTCCGGCTCCTGGGGCGACTCCACAGATTGGGTCACCACCCTCGAAAAGTCCAATTAGGTTTTAAATAAACCAATCTACTCTCGAATAGGTTCTGCCACAATCTAATCAGCTTTTGGTTGCCACTAAGACTTTTATTATTCTGTGAAGCGGTGGTTCTCAAACTTGACCGACATTGGTATCACCTAGAAGGCTTGTTGAAACAGGTTGCTGAGGCCATCCTCAGAGTTTCTGACTCAAAGGTATGAGGTGGGTGTTGAGAAACCATATTTATAGTAAATTATTTTTGCAATAAATTACAAATTACTGTAAAAAAAATAAATACCACGCAAGGCTGATGCTAGCGGGACCACACTCAGAGAACCAACCGGTAGTATGAATGCTGTATTAAACCCCGTTCCTCCCACCACCCAGCACCCTGGGAACCTCAAGAAGGGCCCAACAGCACACAACCCTGAAGTAACTACCCAACTGACACCCACTCCGAGCCGGAACTAAGATAAAACGAACCTACAATCGGCGCCTGGCGCATACCAGTACGTCATTTCCTTCCTACGAAACCCCGCCCACTTCACTTCCCTAACGTGATTAACGGCCGGCGGCCTAGAGGGAGCTGGGAATCACGTGAGTCGAGCGACGTCTTGCGAGGATTTTTTAACCTCTCGCGAGACTTCACCCGCCTCCTCTATTCCTCCTTCCAGTGCCCGGCGTTAGTCCTCTCCCGCTCGCCGTTGAGTGAGGTATTCTTTTCCAGACCGAGTCGCCTAGTTGTCGTCGCGGAGCTTTTGCTTGCTGCTGCCGCTGTCGCAACCACCACTGGGCTGCTTTGCCGCGACCCCGTCCCGCCGCCACGCCCCCAGCCCCACACAAGGTAACAAACGCGATGAGGGAGAGAGTAAGGCCTCGCCGGGCTTCGGCCTCCCCCTAGTTGAAGCGGAGGCCTGAGGCCGAGGAGCGGGCCGCGCTGGAGAGGCCCGGGCGCCGGCCGAAGTGTCAGGAGCGCCGGCCTCCTCTTCCACCCAGAGTTGAGCCCTGAGCGGCCTCGGACGGGGTTGGGCTAGCCGCGGAAACCCAGCGGGTGGGGTTGGCATTTTAAGGACGCTCCGGGCCCTTCCGAGCCTGTTTGCGGGTGGGGCTCCGGGGGCCTCCGCTGGGTTCGTGTTTTCGGTTTCCTTGGAAGCTGAATTTCGAGGTCTGAAATGGTCGAGCAAGTTGTGGCGGGCTTTGAGGTGTTGGGTGACCGAGGGGGAGCAACCTGGCTTGCTCTAACCCTTTTGGAGTCCTTCCAGGCTGTGGTTGGACGGGGATGGTAAAACAGACGGGTCCTCGGAAACCCCGTATGTTTGCTAATAAAGCGAGAAAGAATTCTCTCCTATCTTATTTTCGGGAGAAGAATGAGCCAGATTTGGTGAAAGCCACGTTCCTTAGATTGCCTAAATAGGGGAGTATCTGTGCTGTTTCTTTCATTGCCGAAAATGCATCATCAGTATTTAAGTGACTGGGTTTTTGCTCTGGATAAGAGTTTCTAAACACATTCATACTAATTGAATAGCTCTTGTGGAGAGTTATTTGTGTAGTTAATCCAAAATCAGTTGGAATTGGTTTTGGAAGTATTTTTTAGTGCTTAAAAATCAGAAGCCTCAACTCTTTAAACAGTTTAGTGCCTTTTTTTTTTTTTGTGACAGTATAACAATCCTGTTAATTGAGCCTAACACAGTGCCTTCCCTGTTACAGGACTTTAGAGAAAATCAGAAGTTCTTCTTTTTCCTCTTACCTCTTGTTTTCTGTTCCTATATGGAAATTGTCTGACATGTTTATAATCATCAGAATACTTGAAGTTTGTGTTTGGCTCACAGCTTTTCTCTGAATTGAAAGTAAAGGTAGTAGTGATAAACTACGCTGCAGTGAATTATAATAATGAGTTGGGAGCAAAATTGGTTAGGGTTGATTCAGGCAGACAGGGAAAATTATTTTTTATGGGTTTTTTTTTTTTTGTTGTTGTTCCATTTTCATGGCCTTACTCTTTTTATTTTCTCCAGATGTCGGAGGATCTAGCAAAGCAACTGGCAAGTTACAAAGCTCAACTCCAGCAAGTTGAAGCTGCGCTGTCTGGAAATGGAGAAAACGAAGATTTGCTAAAATTAAAGAAAGATTTGCAAGTAAGTATGAGGGGACACTTACAGTTACATTGCTTGAAAAGAATATTTCTGTGTTTTACAAATGATCTATTGTTAAGAATCTGTGGGTATCCAGAACACCGTTTGGAGGGAGTGTTTCATCCCTTTACACCCCTTGTGTGTACAAGTGTGTACGCACATAGGCATACATGGCTTCTAGGAGTAGGGTTGCTTCCTCAGTTTGTGTACATCAAAATGATTGAAGCATTGTTCTTTGTTAACATCAACCTTGTATGCTCATATAATTTTTAAAAATAAGAGTTAACGTTAGAAGTCATTGTCAAACTTTCTAGAGAAAGAGGTACATACAACTTTACAAGGAATCGCACTTCTGGGTTTTTTTTAGATATATATAAATTTATCTATTTATTTATTTTTGGCTGTGTTGGGTCTTCGTTTCTGCGCGAGGGCTTTCTCTAGTTGTGGCAGGCGGGGGCCTCTCTTCATCGCGGTGTTGGGGCCTCTCACTGTCGTGGCCTCTCTTGTTGCGGAGCACAGGCTCCAGACGCGCAGGCTCAGTAGTTGTGGCTCACGGGCCCAGTTGCTCCGCGGCATGTGGGATCTTCCCAGACCAGGGCTCGAACCCGTATCCCCTGCGTTGGCAGGCAGATGCTCAACCACTGCGCCATCAGGGAAGCCCCGCACTTCTGTTTTTAAAGACCTGGAAAAGGAATTTTAGTTCAAAGGGTAACTAAAATTAAAGGAGGAAAATATAACCTGATTAAGATTCTTTTTAATGCCAAAAGATTCTTTGAAAATGAAATAGAGCGCGCATGCCAGAGATCCTGTGTGTAACAGAGCTAGCTCTAGTGCCTTGTGTTGAAAACATTATAAAAGTACCTAAAGAGATGCTTGTTTTCTGCATAAATGTTATATAATGTTTGAACTTAAGGCTAGGTTTTACATGTAGTTTTTGACACTTGTTAGCAACTTAAAATTAAACCAAATCTATGTGAGAAGGAGATCTTAATTTGTTCTTTTTGTTGTGGAAGGGCAGTAAGTATGAAACCTGCTTTTTAAAACTTGCTCTGGGGTTTCGAGACAAACATAAAGGCATGATAGTAAATATCTGTTATTTCTCAGAACAACAGGTTGATTAATAAAAATACCATATATAATACTTGTAAATATGTATGAGTTTTCATCTTAACAAATTTGTGAACTTAAAATTCTGAACCTGAGTTTTTGGAAAGTTTTAAAAGATGTTTTGATTAGATGGTCTATGTTCACTGATTCAAAACAAACTTTGAATCATCTTCATCCTATCTAAGTAATCCTTCCCCTCCCTTTATATCATTCTTTTGCCCATTAAAATTATTAAATTTTAGGGATATTAGAACTGCAAACAAATGAAACTTATGTGAAATGGGGTCCAGATTCAGGATTCTGAAAGTGCTTACCTGGGCATAATTAAGATGAGTTAAATATTTTTGGGTTCAAATTCTGGATTTAGGATAGACTTTCATGAAGTTGCAATAGTATGTTATTTTTCTAAAAACACAGAAACCAGGGCCCCTCTTCAATACGTAGAAATCAGGCCAGTGGATTTCAAGGAGCCAGTCAATAAGAAAAAGATGTTTTGGGAGCAGTTTCTCCCACTCTCAGGCCAACTTTCTTCTTGCCTCAAGGAGAGAGCCTGGCATGCCCCATCTCTCTGTCTCTGTCTCTGTCTCTCTCTTTTTTTTTTCTTAAACCCAACTTAAAAGCAGTGCTTTTTTTCTTTGAAGAAAATAAAACGTCATATGCTAATGTTGTATACATTGCTTCCTGGGGAGTAGGAGGGAGGGGTATATGTGGAACTGGTGGAGGGGGGAGTTGGGAGTGAAGACTGAGAACATTATTATGAGGTCTTTTTAGTACTTACAGAGTAAATTGTCAGAGCCTGGGCAGAATTGTCTTATTAGGACATGATCCATAGTGGAAATACTATTGGGAGACAGACCATTGTGGTAGGCATTGTAGTAACCAGGTAAGTGGCTTACTTAGGGTTCAGTTAATAATGACCTGGGGGCCATTTATCTGTAAAATGTCCTGTTTTCTGTAACCGTTTTTTTTTTTTTTTTTTTTTTTGCGGTACGCGGGCCTCTCACTGTCGTGGCCTCTCCCGTTGCGGAGCACAGGCTCCGGACGCGCAGGCTCAGTGGCCATGGCTCACGGGCCCAGCCGCTCCGTGGCATGTGGGATCTTCCCGGACCGGGGCACGAACCCATGTCCCCTGCATCGGCAGGCAGACTCTCAACCACTGCGCCACCAGGGAAGCCCTCTGTAACCATTTTGAAAAGCATTGTCCAATAGAAGTTTCTGTGGTGATGGAGATGTTCTATATCTGCTGTGTAATATTATAGCCACTGCCCACATGTGGCTGTCGAATATTTGGAATAAGACTAGGATGGCCGAAGAGCTGAGTTTTTAATTTTATTTAAGTAGCCATATGTGGCTACCATATCAGATGGCACAGATTTAGAAGCATAAGTTCTAACACTTGAGTTAGAAATAATAGAGAATGTTTTTCCTGACCAGTCTTGACTTTGGATTCTTTTCCTCTTATTCTGTCATGGAAAAAAAAATCATTTTGGTTACTAGAAATAGGTCTGTTTTGAATTGAAAACTACTCAAAGGTGGAAGGCATCATTTAGGATTACATAAAATTCTGGAAAGTTTTTTGCTGTCTGCTTCCATCTAGTAATTGTTATCTCCATTGACTACAGCTACAGCTTCTATTTTGTCATAGGTTTTTTTTGTGTGTGTTTGTTTGTTTTTTTTAGTCCTTTTCCTTCTCTGCATTCTGGGATATACCTTGTGCCATTGATATTTAATCCTGTCTTTTATATTTGCTGAAGAATCTGTTCAGACTGATGACTTGAGTTTGTGGCCTCCTTTATTTTCTTGTGTTTCTTTTATGGAATATCCTTACTCTGGTTAAAACTTTGTTTGCCCTTTCATTTATGCAAAATGTTCTTTCAGCATTTTTTTCAGTGACCCTCATTTTGCTAGTAAGGCTTCTATGTTTATTTCTTTATGTACTATCTTTCATATAAAGTTACTCAACAGGCAGCAGATTAATTTACTAAAGTCCTAATTGCCTTTCTTTTTTCACTTAAAAGAAGTGGGTTTAGTAAAATCCAGGCTAGCTAGTTGGCTAGCTCCCCAGGCAGTCTCTGATAATCACAAAAAATAGTCAATTTATTAGGCTGTTTGCTGAATACACTGGTTCTAAAGGAGGCAGGGGTCAAGTCACTTGTCTCATATGTTACAGTGGCTCTGCATCCCCGAAACGCCTTCCTTCAGTAAGCAGAGTGCTTGAGTGCACACCCTTTGACCTGCTGATATGTAGATCACAACATCTGATGCTTCCTTGGATTGCCGATTACTGTAACTGCTGCCCATCTGTCAATGAAGGAGCAGTTTCAGAACTCAGACTTGGGGGAGGAAAAGTAATTAATGGTATGTACCTTTAAGAACTCCCTCATACATAAAATAGTTTCTCTAATACTTTGGTCCATATACACATGTGAAGAAAAAAAGAAAAAACATTTAGAAGGGTCTTCATAGTTGTTGGGAGGGGTATGTAAAACATGGCAAAGTAAAGAGACAACTAGAGATAAATGCTCCAGATTTTTTAAAGTGTCATTTCAATGCAGGACTCTGGAAATTATAACATGCACAGCTTTTCAGGACCCTTTTCTTTGGTGAAAATGTATTTCCTTATGAAAATATAGTGGGGAGATGTTTTATCCCAAGACAAGTAGAGTTCTAAATCTTGAGACCTACAAACACAGACTTCATGTTTGTGCTTTAGTAGTTAAATGATCCCTAGTTAAATGGAATTATTTAATGATAGGGATTGTATGGGCTCTTGAGTCAGGCTTATTGGATTATATTCTTGGCCCTAAAAGTGGTTAATTAAAAACAAGACTGGATAATTTACTCTCCTTCTTTGTGTAGTACATGATCTATTTATTTAGAAGTTCTTTGTATTTGCAAAAGACTGTCTTATTAAAAAGTATTTGAGTGGATATTTGGCACCTAATAAAACTTTCATTAAAGATGTTAATCTACTGAATTTTTAACTTAAATCTGAGTCTTCTAGTTTTTTCATTCATAAAATTTTTTAATTAATAAAACTGATCTTTTTCCAAGGGCTATAATAATCCTTTTTTTTTTTAAGGCTCAAATATAAGTTTTTAAGAAATAGCCAGGAAGATTTAAAATCTTTAGGAGAGAAGTAACATTAAACTTTCTTGGCTATTGAACCAGAACTACTATTATAAAACCTCAATGGGAACCAGAAGAAACTCAATACAGAGTATTACTTTGCTAATTTTTCTCCCAGAACGTACAATGTGATGTTTAAGGTATTTTATTTGCAACAGCAGAGGAACAGGTATGCAAGTTCTTAAAATAAATCAGATAAGATGATGCATAATATGAGTCTTCATCAGAGTAAAAATATAGCAGATTGGTAGCAGAATCTATCAATTTGTACTATTTCTTAAGTTTTTTAACCAACCCTACTAAACACCTTTAAAGTCAGTAAGTGTAAGCCTGAGTTGGAAAATATATTTGCCACACAGAAAGGTTTTGCCTACCTGTGTGTGTTACATTTATTTTATTTTTTTTCTTTTAAACGAAGCTGTGCTAATGTGCTTAACATTAAGGTATTGGGATATTTTAAATCTGACTTGGTAATTTGCTTACCCAGATGGGATAGGTTTTATAATAAATGAATAGAGAAACTACTGTTTTTTAAAATATATCTACAGTACTTTGGTAGAAATATGTATGAGCAGGAACATTTTTATTACTAATAAGGCTGCTTCAAGTGTTTGGGGGTTTTTGAGGGGGAGCTCACCTGTTGGCAGGCAGTTAACACGACTGTCAAGCAGTGCCCTGTAAAAAGTGCAGTTGCGCGATGTACACGTGACAGTGATGTGAGAGAAAAGTGATCTTGAATCTAGGTCAGTGCCTTACAGTTGACTGTTTCTCATCTTTAGAGAGATCTATTCAGCTAGAATAGGTGCTTAAAAATAATGTACAGTGTAAATTCAAGTCTACCCTATTTCTGTTAGTTTTTGAGGTTAATTAAATTGGAAGGCAACTGCCTGGGTTTAAATCCCAGCACCAGTGTATAAAATACTGTATCTCAGTTTCTACATGGGGATAATCACAGTATCTACATCATAGTATTGTTATGAACTGCAAATAAATATGTGTAGCGTACTTAATGAGTGCTATGTGGTATGAGAGCTGTTATCAAAAACTGAAAGAACTTGCTTGTTGAAAGTAGTTGACAATGTGAATTATAAAAATAATGTTAATGGTTTTTGTTTTTCCTTTTTAGGAAGTTATAGAACTAACCAAAGACCTTCTGTCAACTCAACCTTCTGAAACGCTGGCAAGTTCAGACAATTTTGCTTCTACTCAGCCCACTCATTCATGGAAAGTAGGAGACAAATGTATGGCAATCTGGAGTGAAGATGGACAGTAAGTGTAGAAAAAACTGTAACTATAACATGAAATAGTAAAGTACAATGGTAAGGTGATTTTATTCAGCTTGAACTACCCTATTTTAATCTTTCTGTAATAGCCAGTATGACTTATAGAACGAATTTGATTCTTGGGTGGTTACCATTAATACAGTTGAATTTTTAGCTTTAGGTTAAGTTTTAGGGCAGAAGAATGGCTTGGATCCTAGAGGAAATAAACATGAAAGTAGAGGAAAATGAATGGATATTTAAAAAAAAATAGTCTAAATTCTTTTTTCCTTGAATTGAAAATTGAGTAATGGTTGGTTATCTTAGACTTTTGTGAAGCACAATACTGAAATTATTCCTATAAGAAGTATCTTTTCTCAAAAGAGATTGACTAAAGCACATATAGTAGACATGTAAGAGACTTCCTTGGCAATATTTTGGTTAGGACTTCCTTTTTTAAAAGCAGATGGCTAACTCGAGCCACTATTATCTTTGCCAAAGGGACATTTGATTATAGGAGTTTCATTTTAGACAAATTCAGTAGTTGAATCACTGCAGTATAAGTCTTGTAGGCTGAGTGCTAAACCTTTACTCACCTGCTTACAGCCATGATATCTTTACAGGTGTTATGAAGCGGAGATTGAGGAGATAGATGAAGAAAACGGCACCGCTGCAATCACTTTTGCTGGCTATGGCAATGCTGAAGTGACTCCACTGTTGAACCTCAAGCCTGTAGAAGAAGGAAGGAAGGCAAAGGAGGACAGTGGCAACAAACCCATGTCAAAGTAAGTGACTTAGCATTTTAAATGTAATCTTCCCCATTTGGGTACTTGAGGTGTCAGCAGAATCTATGCAGGCTAGACTAGAGGAAGAAACTTATAATACTGTTTACCATTTTTTTGAAGATTAGCAGTGTATGGTCAACATTGTCTATAAATGTATGCCTAGGTGAAGTGAAGACATTTTGGTTCCCACTTAGGCATTTAATGAATAATTATTAAGAGGATTCTATATATTGATACTTCTCACTAAACCAGGTTCTGGGTTCCATCACAGCAAAGAAGAACAAATTAGGCCTTGTCCTGACTGAGTTTATAGTCTAAAGAACAAACACATAATTAAAGAAGAACTTTAATAATAAAGTGTAAAAGTAATGGAGGGAACATAATGGGTACTTTTAGGGAACAAAGAAAAGGTACCTAAACTGCATTTTAGTCATCAGGGCAGACTTCTTTGAGGAAATGATGTGTAAACAGAGATTTGAAAAGAACAGGTGTTAGCCAGTTAATGAACTAGAAGGTACGATCTTGGGCAAGCTGCTGAACTTCTGTTTCCTCATCTGTGAAACAGGGACAATAGTATATCCGTTATGGGGTTGTAAGGATTAAATGACAGCATGAGTAAAACATGTAGCACAGTTCTTGACATGTAGTAAGATCTCACTCAGTAAATGTTTACATTTAAAGAAGAAAACAAGGTGGGAACATAGAGGTAACAGAAAGAAATTCCTTTGGTAAAAACTTGGGACTCAAGGGTGGGTGGTTTGACAAGAGAAGAGGTTAGAGAGGCAGAGGCCAGATCATAAAAAGCTTGAAAGCCATGAATGCATTTCAAGTAGAGAGGATCTGATGTGTTCAGATTGGAGCTTTTGAATGATTACTGGCAGCAGAGAGAAGGCAGCTACTGCTGTTATTCAGGTGTAAGATGATTGTGGACCTGAACCCAGGGAGTAGCAGTTAAGGATGGACCCGTGTATAGTTTGAGAGGTATTTAAGAGATAGAATGAACAATTTTCAGTTCTGCATATTTGCCAGAATTTGCTATCTTTTGGATTTGTCAGGAGTTTTCAAAACTTAAGTTGCTACATAAATATATTTGAATTTGGGAAAATTATATCATCTATTAAAATAAGTTTGGTTTAAGCATCCCAATAAGAAAGATTGTAGAATAACATGACGTTTCTATTTTTAGTCTTTGATATTTGTGTAAAAACCACACTTCATAGTAGTGATTATATGATACAGAGGAGTCTAGATCATATAGCCTTGTTTTTAAAGACCTCTTTCTTCGTCCTTCTTTTGGTGAGAAGTCAGTGTTAACAGACTGAGCAGAAATTATTGAGAGGGTTTTAGGCTCTGATTGGAAAACCCTAGTTGTTTTTGTTTTAAGAATTGTTAGCTATGATTTCCCTTTGTACTGCTGTGCTCTTCCAATCTACATGAAATAGTTTTATCTGCATTGAATCTCTTCATACAGTTTTTCCAAATGCAGCATATCACACTTGCTAACTGCCCATTTAACAATTGATACAGGTTTAGATAGCTTTTAATATTGAAAGTCATCCTATTCCTAAAACACAACTGGCAAAAGCCATGTAAACGGCAAATTAAAAGTCATAGTTGAAATGTTTGATTAAATGGGTAATAGATTACTACACCTGCGTTCAAAAGCTTCCAAGGATACTGTATATTTCAAATAACATTTATTTCTTAGTAGTCCTGAGTTATCGGTATTGATGTTAGCTTTTATTCGTGGGGTGAAGAATGTGTAAGTTCATTAGGTTTTGGGGTTTTTTTGGGGGGTGGGGGCAGTGGTTGCACTGCTAAATATCTCTAAGGAAGTCATCTTTTAAATTTTCAGAGTTGACATTTACCTGTTCTGTCCACACAGAAAAGAAATGATTGCCCAGCAGCGTGAATATAAAAAGAAGAAAGCTTTGAAAAAAGCACAGAGAATAAAAGAACTTGAACAAGAAAGAGAGGACCAGAAGGTGAAATGGCAGCAGTTCAACAACAGAGCCTATTCTAAAAACAAAAAAGGCCAGGTGAGTAAATCCTTCCATCATACTTGGTAAATTTGCAAAGTGCAACTGTCATTAACATAAAGCGAGCACAAAATAACTTTAAAATGAAAAAGGACGTTCATAGATTTAACGAAATAGTAACGGGATCTTGAATTCAGAATCCTCTTTAATCTTCATTTTGACTTACTGAAAAATATCTCCATTAGCCACTGTCTCTGCAGTGGAAGCACTATGAATGAGTTTATACCAGGAATTATAAAAGATCTAGGTTATTTCCTTTTATTAAAGAAAAATTTTTTTTAATAAATGTATTTATTTTATTTATTTTTGGATGTGTTGAGTCTTCATCGCTGCGCACGGGCTTTCTCTAGTTGCAGTGAATGGGAGCTACTCTTTGTTGCGGCAGGCAGGCTTCTCATTGCAGTGGCTTCTCTTCTTGCAGAGCACGGGCTCTAGGCGCATGGGCTTCAGTAGTTGTGGCACGTGGGCTCAGTAGTTGTGGCTCGCAGGCTCTAGAGCGTGGGCTCAGTAGTTGTGGCGCATGGGCTTAGTTGCTCTGTGGCATGTGGGATCCTCCCGGACCAGGGCATGAACCCGTGTCCCCTGCATTGGCAGGCGGATTCCCAGCCACTGCGCCACCAGGGAAATCCCTGATTTCCTTTTATAAACTAAAATTTGAAAAATTATTTGCTATCTTACATACTGCTTACAGTGTATTGAACCCTACCTGATTTGTTAACATGCCTTATGTTGGGTATCACTAGTGGGTTTTATGAGCACTCAGGTTCCCTTGAGGTACTTTTCCTTATAGGTGTATTTTGGAATTTTAATTTTTTCCAAAACTAATTAAGAATTGTTTGTTTCATTTCTCCTAGGTAAAGAGGAGTATTTTTGCTTCACCTGAGAGTGTAACTGGCAAAGTTGGAGTAGGAACTTGTGGAATTGCTGATAAACCTATGACACAGTATCAAGATACCTCTAAATACAATGTTAGGCATTTGATGCCTCAATAATCAGAAAAACTGTTGGATTTCATCTCTGCAGGGCTTTACATTTACCTTTTTATCCTTATATTTTTCTAAAGGTAAATTATTTGTTAGACGAGTAAGGAAGATACCATTGTCGTCATTGTTTGACTTCAGTAGAATGAAACTTGAAGAAATTGTATTTGATAACTGCTATTCATTTAAACTTTTTTCATTACTACTACCAGTTTCCTCAAAGTTTGTTGGATAAAGCAACTTTTCTAGATAGATGCTGAGTAAATACAGCGCTTAGATGAATCATTGATCTTCCTAGTATCAGGCCCCCACTTAATGGATGGCATATACGTTTTGTAAGGTTCTAACTGGGAAGTTTCAGATGCTTTGAACTTAACACATATTCTAGCAATTCACTGGAACATCAAGGCAAAATACCAACCTGCTAAAGAGCTTCTCTTCATTTTTTTTTTATCTTCAGCTTAAACCTAGCTGTTGCCCAGTTAACCTAAAAGTAGGTTAATTTGTAAATGGCAGAGTTTTTTCTGAGGTTTTTCTCAACTCGTTTCCTAAGCCTATTAGGCCATCTCTAAAATTGATCCAGCTCTGTATTCTTTTCATTGAATTTTAGTTTTATGTAAGAAACCATGTTTAGGACCAGCTACCTTTTCTAATGTTTTTTTTTGTTGTTTTTTGTACGTTTGCTTTCCTCCTGTGTTGATTTTCACTTATGGTAGTGGTACCATTTTTTGGATGTGTAATGTTTATATGAGAAAACAAAAAGCTGATGTATAGCCCTGTATACAATGTAGATACTATTTTTGTAAAAAACCAAGGCTAAATTAATGAACAAGAGTACCGAATATTTCATCATTAAAAAGTTAACTGTATTTCTTGTGCATTAATCTGACCATAATTTCCCTGTATATTATGTTCACGTAGCTGAGTTTGTAATTTTTGTTAACTAGATCAAGTTATCAGCATTTGTTGGTAAGTGAACATCACAGTTATCCTGAGTTGAGTTTAAGCCAAATGTATGCGTAGAAAAGGGTCTTCCTATTAATGGAAGATGGTGATTTTTAAGATGTGTAATAATTTCAGTTTTTGTATGTTTAACTTTTATTAAATAAAGTGTTTTTAAAATCTCCAGGGTGTGTTAACAGAAAGGTGAAGTTAGCTGCCAGCATTGATATAGTGATTAAGCATACATCATTTCCACAGGAAAGAATATTGAGTGTGTAATAAATGTTCTGATAAATCCTATGTGCTCCTTATATTGGACATAAGAAATTGGAAAGGACAGACTAGTTTTATTTTAAGGGTTGTGCTTGCATAGGGGTGTTTGTAAGTTTTTGGTAGAAAGGGAAAATAAAAATTTTTATTTCATTAAGAAAAAAAGTTTTTTATTGCATGAATTTTAATTTTTTTGGTAAATTGAAGCTTTTTAAAAAAGTTTTTGGCCACGCAGCACAGCATGTGGGATCTTAGTTCCTTGACCAGGGATCAAACCCGTGCCCCCTGCAGTGGAAGCTCGGAGTCTTAACAACTGGACCGCCAGGGAAGTCTGGTAAATTGAAACTTTCAGGAGGACAGTGATGAGAGAGAATTCCTCGTGTCTCCATCTCCCTCCCAACCCAGGAGATCACTGTTGTTTTGTTTTTTTGTTTCTCTCCCTGTAATTTATGGCCAAAGGGTAGAGCACATAGGACAGAATGAAAGGTGAAGTAGTTTTTCAATACAAGGCACAAAGTACAGTAGAAAAGGAGCTACTTAGCCCGAAGAACTTCTAAATATACTAATGGTCTTGTTACCAGTATAACAAACTTTAAATCAATGGTATCCTTAAAGTGTTGCAAGGGAACCCTAGTAATTAAAAAGCACTGGAAAGAAATTTGGTATAACTGTGGCCATACAAAGTGGTTTTTGGTGAGATTATCTTGGTATGTTTGCTGGAGTAATAGTTCACTTGGTGTTTGTGTAGGCAAGACTTGTGTTGAGACTTGTGCCTCCTTTGACTCTAGGGGCCTTCCTTTCCGCACATTAATTTTCCTGGAGGGCTTTGCAGTAGGAGGAGAGAAAAAGGGGAAAAAAAAGTGACCGTGTTGTAGAAAACATTTTTTAACAAATAGGCATATAGCATGAAGTTAAGAGCCTGTGTGTCAAAGACCTAGATGTGGTCCTTTGTAAAGTCCTATTGTCAGGATGATGATAGTGTCTCTGGACTAAACTTAAAAATTAGGAATCCTGGGGGGACCTGTCTCATAGTGGTTGCTGAAGTTGAGAAATGCTTAATGAGGAGCAAGATACCAATGGTATTTTACAAATGCAGGTGGTTAAGCTCTCAATATTCTAAAATCAGATATGATGCTTGGTCTATGAAGGTTTGTTATAAAATTTAGAGGTTACCCTCTTGTCAAGAAAGGAGACGTGAAGCTCTGAAACGGACAGACTGAACCATACTTGGCCCCCACGTGGCTGTGGTTGCATTTGTCTTTTCTCAAAACTTGACATTTGACTGTTATTGACTCTTTCAAGGAAAGTACAGTCCTAACACCCCCAAAACAAACAATTTTAAATTTTAATATTAATCACAGATAACAGTGTTTTAATTAACATGTAGAAGAGTCATATTGGAAGAGCGAGGACTCTGGAGCCAGACTGCTGTGTTTGAATCCTGGCTCCCTCATTTATTATTTGCCTCAGTTTTCTCAGCTGTAGAATTAAATTAATACGTTTCATTAGGTTGTAAGGATGAGTGAGTTAATATGTGTAAAGTGTTTAGTAGAGTACCTGGTATGTTGTAAGCACTATAGATAGAAGCACTATAGATAGAAGTGTTTGCTACTACTGTGCAGAGCTAATGGTGACTATCTGATCTTTTTCCCTTGAGTACACAGTTCACATTATAATGGAAATAATACTATTGCTTATAAATGTGTTACTGAAATGTTACCAAATTACCAAAGTTCTAAGACATTAAGTAATCCTGGTAGAGGTTTAAATTTTTGTATTAGAATATTTTAGGGTTTGTTTCTTAGTGGGAAGGGGGTTACACTCCTAATAAAAAAAATCACTTTTTTTTAAAATTTAATTTTTATTTTTGTTTGCGTTGGGCCTTGGTTGCTGCACGCGGGCTTTCTCTAGTTGCGGCGAGCGGGGGCTACTCTTCGTTGCGGTGCACGGGCTTATTGCGGTGGCTTCTCTTGTGGAGCACGGGCTCTAGGCGTGTGGGCTTCAGTAGTTGTGGCACGTGGGCTCAGTAGTTGTGGCTCGCGGGCTCTAGAGCGCAGGCTCAGTAGTTGTGGCGCATGGGCTTTGCTGCTCCGCGGCGCGTGGGATCTGCCTGGACCAGGGATCGAACCCATGTCCCCTGCACTGGCAGGTGGATTCTCAACCACTGTGCCACCAGGGAAGCCCCACTCGTAATTCTTCATTAAAATTAATGAGGGATTCTTGGATCTGGGTCCTACCCCAGGCCTATCCAGGCCAAGGCATGTCTTGTTTTTTGACAGACACCACACAGGTGATTCTGATGTGCATCCCTGGCTGAGCACCATGTGTTAGGTTAAATGTGAAAACGGATTTTTGAAATGAAGGCAAAAATTTATAAGTGGCAATTTTCTGAGCCCAATTATGAAGGCTTAGGCATCAAACCAAAGTGAAAATGCATCCATTTAATGTAACAACTCATTTTTTTAAATACTTGTTTTTTCATAACAAAGGATGTGCATGTGCATGCACGTGTGTGTTTCCATTACAATGCAGTTTTAATGCTGTGTCTGCCTTTAAAATAGCAAGGGAAAACCATGAGGTGACAAAGGAAACTCAGTTTTGTAAGTTGTGTGGTGTCTGTAGATTGTGATTATATAAGGTGAAAAATACCACTTGCAAATTAAGCGAAATATTAGAGTTTTGATTTGGCTTTTTGCCTCAACTGGGTATTAACTGAGATATAAAAGAAGGAAGAAAATGTATTAAACCCAACAAGGTTTTGTATTAAAATATTTAGAGAGTTCAATAAACATGTGCTGAATTGTATTAAGTATTTGTATTAAACTATGAAACAGCCAGTTAGTATAAATGGTAATTTACAAGTTCAACAGTAAATGTAAACATTCTTTATATCTAGGATTTTTGAGTTGCAAGTTAAACTGAATTTTTACTGCAGTGGAGAGGAAAAGCACAGCAGGTAAAATAACAGGTAATGCCATAGTTTAAACAAAACCAAAGCTATTGATTCCCCTTATACTATGATTTTTTTAAAAAGCGTACCTGTATAGGTGGGTATAGATGTATTCTTAGAAACATCTCAAGAGGTTCAGAAACCAATAATATTGACATTCTAAGAATTTGTTTTGGCCTAGCCAAAAGTAGTAAAACAAAAACAGGTGGTATTATTCTGTGAGGGTCGTCACTTGCCTTTTCTGCCATTCAGCTTAAGTATATAAAGGTTCTTCTGTGGCCTTGAGTGGGGAAAAGCAGATCTGAGAATAATGCTGGGCTTGGGTTAGCTGACAGCTGAACTAACTAAAAATATCAAATTATGGCTACTTGTCATCTTTTAGTTCCCAGAAATAAAAACTGGCAATTTACTTCCACCAAGCACCTTACCAGTTCATTTTTACAAAACCAGTACGGACTTGTTACTGGAATTATTAAAATTGTAACTTGTTTCCCCAGTTAGTTTTTTTTAAGAGCACAGCTAAAGAAGCTATGGTTATTCTCATTGGGAGAAAAGGTTTGTTTTTTGTGTGAAGAGCTACTTCACACAAAAATCATGGTTATTATTTTGCTGGCTCATGATTTGCCTTTTTTGGTGAAACTGGTGTGCTTTTGTTTTTTCTCCTTTCAAGCCCTGTACTCACTTTATTAGCAAGATGCAGTGAATTTCTGACCAGAGAAACAAAGAATTCAGGCTTGGAGGAAACACTTGACTCTACATCCTGGGAAAACTAGAGTTGAAGGCTGAGATCCATAGCTAGGCTAGTCTTTAATAGATGGTAATTGTCCCAATTGTTAATTGCTCAGAAGTATGCAGGAAGGAGGAGTAAGTATCCCTTTGGTTCTTTTGCTCAGAATTCTTCCCTCCAAAAGCCCTGTCAGGTTTAGTTGACCTAGCTTTCAGAGTGAGTGTGATGAAGCTGCTAATTTAGAAACAACTGACTTCTTAAATTTGTATTTCTTACATACATTTTAGAGATATTTTTTGGCTTTTATGTTTTTACGATGCTATTCTGTGCCCTGGTGTGAAAATCTAAAATATCCCAATTATTGTCCTACTAGTAAAGAGTTAAAAGCATTTTTCCATAGCTAAGAGCTTGAAAAAATAGAAAATATTCCAAAATTATAGGAAGTTGGCAGTACTTTAGAAGAGCTTCATTTAAGCCATTTCCCCTAATAATTACTATATAGAAAAGTAAAACAAACAACTGAAGCTGTCAGCCAGTACATCTATTTTGACTACACTTATTATTTACAAGAATCAGATGTATTCCAAAAGAAAACTAGTTTCCTGTTGGATCTGGTACCTAGGCCAATAAGATTTTTTCTTCATGGTGAGGCTAGCACTAAAATATTAACTAGGACACTCAATTTATTATGCAGTGGTTACTATCAGTGTATAACATACTCAAGCTCAGGTCCTTTCCTTTTTTTAGGAAGACCAGGTAATCACTAAAACCAATGATACATAAATCTTATAAAGCCTTTATTTAAAAATTTATATAGGATGTCAAAATTTACTTCTTACAATGTATAACCTGCCACAGAATTTTGTGAAAATGAACCATTTTATTAATAGTTTTATTCTGCAGGACCCAGAGTCAGAATAACTAAAATTCAAGATTAAGGATGAAGAGATTAAAAGGGTGCATTCATCAGAGGAAGTAGAGAAGTATAACACCTGTTAATTTCCTTCGGGCGCTACATGCTCCTGGGCTGTGGGGGTGGCATGGATCCACATGTGTCCACTTTTGTAATTTTTTTTTCTTTTTTTATTCAAACAGAAAGTCAAAAATTATAATCATCCTCATCAGTTCACTCAGTCTACATATATCAGTTTTAATCCTTAACAATCTTTCAAAATAGAGGTAATATTTCTATCAACTTTCCAGGAGGAAACAAGTCTCCATGAAATTTAGTATCTTGCCCAGGGTCCTTAGCGAATGTTAGAACTGCTGTTTAAATGTAACCAAAACCCTTGTTCTTCCCCTACTATGCTCTTTTTGGAAGGGAGTGTGGAATTTTTGAGGTGGAAGGATAATAAAAGAAAAAGGGCAGCTAGTTGCTTTTTCAAGTGGAAGAAAACAAACCCTCAAAAACCCCTGAAAGGGTAGACCATTTCCTTGTGAGAAATGACCCAGGATGCAGTGTGGCTTTAGGTTAGGAGCCTTGCCTGAACAATCCTCACTGCCTTTTAAAATCCCTTCATAATGCTAAAAACTGTCATTGTTACGGCCCTAGAAGAGGCATTTCTGCTGGAGTTTCTCATACCTATTCTAATCAGAAACTAGAGTCTCAATGACTTCATCACAATCTTTGGTAATAATATTCACAGAAATCGGATTTACCTGTACCTATTAATATGTCACTCAGACATTTTACATAGGGGGCAGTGTTAACTCAGGTTAGTAAGGACTAAATGGGAACTTCCAGATTGGTTTTCAATTTGAATAATAGTAGAGTCAAAGGGATTCCCTAAAAAGTTATTTGGAGAACAGATAATTAGAATGACAAATGGCTTTGTGTCCTACCTGAAGAAATTAAGATTGGGTACATTAAACCATCTGCAGTTAGGTTATGTGGAATTATCAGTCAAGAAGGCACCTGTTGTAAATTACTGAACAGGAAATGGCAATGATTTAAACTGCCATTAATTCAGACCACTGAAGTGGTATAAACATACACATTTAAGGAGACAGTTGCCTCTCAAGATATGGATGCTCATTCATATTTTTTCCTTCATAGAGAAGGGCGGTACAAAAAGCACTCGTGTGTTCTTCATTCACAATTTTTATTTCTTGCAGTTAACTTTTTGTATCTTCAAAGTCCATTTGTCTTAAAAAAAATTAATACTTATTCATCATACAATCCATCCCCCTCCCCCAAGGAAAACAAATTCAGGGAAGGAGTAATTTAGGGGGCAGTTGAAATAGGTACTATAGGTTCGTGACAAAGGCTTCCCAGCCCACCATCCTGTACATATACAACAAAATTGCAGCACCTCAAGTTCACCTAAATGAAGTCCGAAATTCCAGCCCTCGGCAAGTGATGCAAGTGAATGCCATGGGAGTTACAAAATGGAAGCTCTGTCACTGGCTTCCATTTATTTTCCATGGTAGTTAGCAGAGTCGCCAAACTGTCTCCCTTGGGAAAGTCAAAAATAAGCAAACATATAGAGCAACATTTTGACCTGGACAGGAGTAATTATGAATGAAACCAGAAATAATTTACCTGGGCCACAGAAATGAATTTCTTTTATCATGTTTTTCATTAAGTCCCCAGCACCTGAAGTAGCAAGTTCTAATAATGGGCTTCTAAAGGCATGCAGTTTTTCACACATCTACTTCAAAGAATTTCTTCCACTCAAACATACCACAGTCAAGGACAAAATATTTTTGGAGGCACGGGAAGAGCACAAGAACAAGTAAGTATATGATGAGGCCTTGTGTATGACCAAGATGGTTCACTTCATATATAGAAGCAGTGAGAGCTGTTAAAAGTGCTACTTACAAAGGATGGCCTAACATTACACACACAACTCAACTGCACTGCTAAATATGGTTGTCTTTATTTTCTTTTTCCTTGCCCAGCCCTATCTAAACAAAATAAAACTACAGGACTGAAATTAACCCATTAAAATCAGCAATAAGTTATGAAAATCATAAAGCTTTTTTTTTTTCTTTTTTAAGTAATTAAGGGTAGTTAAATTATTTAAAGTATACAAAGTCCAAAGAGCCAGGGTAAGGTCTCCAAGACTTCCTGGGGTAAGGGAGAGGGCCAGGGGAGAACCTGGGAGTTTGAAAGACAAAAAGGGAACACATGACATCAAAGTGCAGGCTAGAATTTCACTTAAAATAACATTTCTGAAAACAGTGACAAGAGCAATAGCACCTGCACAATGGGATTGTGAGGGAGAGAGACTGCCTGTAGGAAAACAGAAGCAAATCCTTACCTTAAAATGAGACAAGTGCCGAACTTAACTATGTTAACTATGATAGTATGTCTACTATAGATATCAGATGGTTAAAAGATGGTAAAAGGTAATGATCTAAAAGAAAACAGAAACAGCACTGACCTTTTTTCTACTTAGCCCAGACCTCATTCATTTTGTGCACTATAAAGAGTGAGGTGTGAGGTGTTTTATCATTATCAAATGCTGCATCAAAATAGATGATTTTTTCCCATGTGTTTTTCACTATAAAAGACGTCTATGTTTTTTATGGACAAGCTTTAAAAAGATGTCATTTTGGTTTTCAACACATACAAACAGTTATCAAAATCTGAAATAAAAATGCTGCCATGGCTCAGACCTTGGCCTGCTAATCTGTGTGCACAACTCTTCTGGCCCCACATGCAGACACAGAGGCGCATGGAGCTGTTTCCTTCTGGCCCCTCAATCCGAACTCAGGCCCTGTGTGGTAGAGGGTGTCATGCACACAGACCCAAGGGCCTAAGGGCAGCTGACTGTACAGCTGGCGGTTGGGTGCCCTAGTGCTAACAATGCTGGATAAGGTTAGCTTGCTTAGCATGGAATCCAACAGAAAGCTGAGCTGCATGATGATCCCTTCCAAAAGGCTTCATGGGAGTCTCTCCTTTTGCAGAGCATGAAATGAGCTTTTTTTTTTTTTTTTTTTTTTTTTTAAAGAATTGATCATCCACAGGCTTCGTGATAAGCTGTCCCAGGCTTGAGTTTTAATAGTTCTTTAGCTATCCAAGATTAATGCCTGATTATCTTGTCTTGTCATTACTATAGATTTGATTTTTGTTTTTAGGACCAAAAAGCTCAGGAAGGGTTCATAATCCCATCTTTAAATGTGTCTACTCAATCAATGGAGTATGAGCAAACTTGAAAAGAAAAAGAGGATGGAATCTTCAATGTCCTCTTTCAAATTAACTAAATCAAATCGAGAAAGTTTCACACACGTTTTCTGCTGCCATTAGAAACTGATTTTCAGATATGAATATTAGAATATTTGTTCTGCTGAGGAGCCGCTGCTCCACTTTTTGCTAAGTATTTGCTTAAACAGAGGTCTCTTGACCCTTCCATTCAAGTATAGTTTTGTTTAGCTTTAAAGAGGAGACTGCATCATGAACTCAATTTAAGAGATTGTTTGGATTGAACTGGCCCAGTGAATATTTTGCCCTGCACTGTTATGTCATGCTGGGTTCTAGGAAGTGAACGAAAGTTTGACACTGGCACTGGAGTAACCCTCGTCACTCCCAATACTCTGCAGGCTGCTGTGGTCATCAATGTCACTGATGCTGGTGGTACTGATATTGTCCACTTCTCCATGGGAGAACTCTGTGCTTTCAACATCCACTTCAATCTCCTCTGCCAAAGGGAAAAAAGGAAGAATGTTAGTAATCTAGTATACGTGTGCCTTCAAGAACAGGGGGGCATGAGGAAAAGAAATTACTTTTTTGTAGTATAAACTGTTATACAAACTATTATCAGTGATCTCTGAAGAACAGAAGGACCCAAAGATTAAGAGACACAGGGATATATTTTGCAAGGGAAATGTCTGGTATACAGTGGTGGTCTCAATTTAAGCAGCAAGTTTACTAAAGCCTTTGACACCAGTCCGTCTAGACCTTCCACCAAAAGCACTTGACCTATTTGGGAATTAGTGCTTAATATTAAAAGATCCCAACCCCAAGTGGTTTAACAACATTTGTTTTGCATTAAACTAGAAACTAATTCTCAGTGATCTTTATTAAGCAGAGTTCCCTTAAAGGGGGAAGAAAGCACAAACTGAATACAGGTGAACTAGAAAATGTATCCATCTGGGCCTTTGGTGGTATTATTTTACAGATAGTTCTATAGACTTCTAGGATTCATCATAAAGATCTCTGACTATTCAGTAACCAAAATTAGCCAGTCATTATAAAGTGGACTCCGAGAGATTTGTCTTCAATTAAATTCTCTTCCATCAAATATAGCTTGAAATGAGGGCATGAGGCTTAAAAGTCTCTGGATTGTAGTGAGATCTATAGTAAAGATTACAGTAAAGGCATTTTATTTTAATACTGGTGGTATTTAACTTTACTTCAAAAGCCAAACATGATAAAAAAAATCTAAATACATATACGACCCAGCTATGTATAGATATTTTAATTGTTAAATACTACATATACAATCACCAATAATATATAAAAAGCAATACACATTTTTTTAAAGGCAATTGAAAGACCATTTTCTCCCGTAACAGGATGAACTCAATAATCTTCAATTCTCTTAAAACAAACTCAAAGCCTGATTTGGCACTGATTTTAGCTATTCGCACTGATCATACAATCACTTTAGGAAACACAGATTCTAGCTGAGCGCAAGAAGACAGAGTAAGTTATTTTAAAGAGCATAATTTTCAAAAGGGCTTGTTGCTTCAAAAAGTTTTAGCAATCGGGCTTCCCTGGTGGCGCAGTGGTTGAGAGTCCGCCTGCCGATGCAGGGGACACGGGTTCGTGCCCCTATCCCGGAAGATCCCACATGCCGCGCAGCGGCTGGGCCCGCGAGCCATGGCCGCGGAGCCTGTGTGTCCGGAGCCTGTGCTCCGCAACGGGAGAGGCCACAGCAGTGAGAGGCCCGCGTACAGCAAAAAAAAAAAAAAAAAAAAAAAAAAAAAAAAAGTTTTAGCAATCTGTTTTTTAAATGCAGGCAGTTGTCCAAACAAGCTGTACAAATAATCCTATGAATTCATTACTATTTGTTTCATATCCATAATGCTTCACAGGCTATTTAGTGTTTCCCAGTATTACAGAACACTCATCCAACCTACATTTGGGAAACAAAATCAAGACACCCTATCCAACAGAGCATGCTGAACTCAATTAAAACAAAATAAAATGACAGACTGTTCTAGCCAAATGGACTAGAGATGTTACTAAAAAAGTCCCTGTAACTCTGGGAAAGAGAGCTGCCAGAGAAGAACAAGAATGGTACTTGGTAAGGTACTTGAACTTTGGGAATACTAAAAAAATGAGAACTATAATAATGAAAACATACCCTCTCTCTGCAATTTGGAGGTGGGGTGGGTACAAGGAGGTACCCACTTTTTGGTTATTTGAAGGTAACCAAAAAAGTTGATGAGGAAATGTTCTTCTTTAAAGAAGAAAAAGTTAATAAACACAACAAGAATGATAGAATTAGAAAATCACTATTTTGTAACACCTAATGAAATAGTGATTGAGCAACAATCATCAATGACTGTTAAAACTATTAAGTGAAAGGTTGATACATCTGCATAAAAGATGACATCACCTGAACCCACTGACCAATGTTATCACTATCATGGGACAATAAAAAATAACACTGATGCAACAGGAAGTACACAGCACCACCCATGAAGTATTCTTGCCTCAAAAAAGAACATGAGTTTAATCATGCCCCTAGATTTACCAACCAGTTTACAAGAAATAATGAGGGACAGAACATGTTAAATGACACCATGAGGATTCATTCAGCCAAATCTAGAATGTGGGAAACTCTATAAGAAAAATGGCACAGTTTCCCAGGTTCTACAAGAAATAATCGGCATTGAAAAAAAAAAGTGGGAAAGGGAAAACTATTATAGATTAGAAGTACAGTTGACCCTTGAACAACTCAGGGGGTTAGGGATGCCAACTCTCCACACAGTCAAAAATCTGAGTCTAGCGTTACAGTCAGCCCTCCCTATCTGCAGATTCAACCAATCATGTATCATGTAAGTGCTATAGCACATATTTATTGAAATATATCCACACATAAGTGCACCTGTGTAGTTCAAACTTGTGTTGTTCAAGGGCCAACTGTACCTTAAAAGGTACAAACAAATGTAATGTAGACTTTGTTTGGGTTCTAATTCAAACATACCAGGGCTTCCCTGGTGGCGCAGTGGTTGAGAGTACCCCTGCCGATGCAGGGGACATGGGTTCGTGCCCCGGTCCGGGAAGATCCCACATGCCGTGGAGCGGCTGGGCCCGTGAGCCATGGCCGCTGAGCCTGCATGTCCGGAGCCTGTGCTCCGCAACGGGAGAGGCCACAACAGTGAGAGGCCCGCGTACCGAAAAAAAAAGAAAAAAAAAAAAACCAATGCCATTTTTGAGAAAGGCTATCAGAGACTGGGCATTAGATGACACTAAATAGGATTATCTGATTTTATTAATTTGTGGGATATTATAATAGTATTATATATATATTTAAAGTCCTATTGATTAAAGATACATATTGAAGTATTTAGGAACAAAATGATAATGTTCCCTGAAATTTGATTTTAAAAAACTCCAGAAAAAATGGTGAGGAAGTAAGGGTAGTAGAGAACAGGTGAAAGAAGAATGACAAAATGTTGACAGCTGTTCAAGCTGGATGACAGGTACATGAGAGTTCATGACTCGATTTACTTTTGTGTATGTTTAAAAATTTCCATAATACAAAGTCAAAAGAAATTTTACAAAAGTTTCTTTTTTTGTTTTGAATCCTCAAAATCTTGTGAGCTCTAGTTAAAGTTCACCTCTGGGACCTTTTATTGTGGTGGGAGGCCTGATGTAGTGGGAGCTACAGATGAGCAGATCAGTAAGATTCAAACAATTTCTTTTCTGGTTATTTTTTGTTCTTTAATTCTGCCAAAGACAAATGTTCTGGGGCAGATGTAAAGAGAAATGAAGGGCATGGTACTTTAAAATATAGATATAAAAATTAACATCACCAGTAATAAAACATATCAACATAATGTATCTTCCTGATACAATGAATTGAGAAGGGCACAACATCACTTCTGTGATATTTCTTCCCCCAAATGTATAATACCTCAATCTAATGAAAAAACATCCGACGAACCCAAATTGAGGAACACTGCATAAAATAACTGACCAATATTCTTCAAATGTGTCATGGTCATGAAAGGAAGACTGAAGAAATATCTAATGCAATGTAGGATACTGCACTGGATCCTGGATCAGACAAAGGACATTATTGGGGAAAGTGGTGAAATTTGAATAAGGTTTATAATTAACAGTATTGCATGAATGTTAATTTCCTGGTTTCAATAACTGTATTATGGTTACATAAGATATTAACATTAAGGGAACCTGGGTGAAGGGTATATGAGAACTCAACAATTTTCTTCAGCAAACTTACAACTTTTAAGTCTAAAATTGTTTCAAAGTGGAAAATTTTCAATATACATATAATCAAGAAAAAAAATTCTATAATTCATACAGGCATTGCTAGACAGTGTTGTGACTACATAAAATCTAGAATGCTACATTCAGTGTTGGCAAAAAAGGAAGCAAATACAACGCCACCCAACCTCCCCTCTCTAAATTCAGATACAGGGATGCTAGTGTTTCATTAGCGAAGAAGCTCACTGCCTACCTCGCTCTGAATCAGAACGATCTGAAGAAATAGTTGATCCAATGCTGTCCATTCGTATCCGTTCCATCTCTTGAGGACTCTGCAGCTGTTCCAGTCGCCGCTTTAAAAATCTCTGTTCTCGTTCCAAATTCTCTAGCTGGTGCTGGCTCTTCCTTTCAGCTTCTTCAAGTTTCTAAAATGATAAAGTGATATTTAAGTTTGTGTGAGGTACAGTACAAACAGTAAAACTGATTCCTACCTAACATGTCTAAAGATTTCTTCTTTGACAGAGAAAACATGAATGACTATACATGTGTGTATACATAAAAACATACATAAGTATATATTTTTTAAACATGAAAAATAGTTATTTCTTCACTTTGTGTGTGTGTGTGTGTGTAATGAATGCTACATTACTAGAACAGTATAGAATTCTCAGTCTGTCAAGTTACCACCACAAAAGAGAAACTTGCTCTGCAGTATAGTTTGATGGAAAATTACTGAGAGACACAGCCAAATGAAGTCATCTCCACCAGAGGGCACAACTGCCTTCCTTCAGGGTATCAGCAGAGTAATTGTTATTTTCCTAGTATTCTCAGCTCTTCAAATGACCACGCTGTCAAAACAATTTAATGTAATCAGGTTATGTTGCTCCCATCAGATTAGCTGATAAGTTTTCAGAAAATTTCTCTTGAGGTCAGTTATTAAAGGAGGGCACTGTGCTAGCTGATATATATGAATAGGAATCATTACTAAAAAGAGAGCAGGACTGAGAATCATGTGAAAATATGACAAAAAACTCCTACCTTGATGTGTGCTTTGGCTTTGTTGAGCAAACCAAGTGTTGTGTGCCTGGTGCAATCTGGTCCTAGTGGAATCAGAACTTTTAAGCGTTCTAAACACAGGCGAAGATGAGCTCGTCTAAGAAAGACAAAAAAGTCCAATCAGTACAGCCTGAATATTCCACTAAAAACATCCTAAAGCCTATTTTAAGACAAATAAGAATTTGCACATTATTCAGTCTATAACCATGTTACGCCCCTAATTCTTCAGTTTCAACAAAGTATCTGCATGCAAGTGCAGGTGTGCCTACTGGTTTTCAGTTTCTGACATTTCTGTTGTACTCTGAAGACATTGGTCACTTCAGATTATTATCCCCAATGGTTATCTCTGTCAGAGGTGATTTAATTTTAACCTGCTCCATAAACTGTCTCAACTGTATTAATGTGGAAGTAGGAAAACATATTTGGGCAACTGTATTTGATTTTTTTTTTTTTTTTTTTAAGTTTATTTATTTATTTTTTTAATTAGTTTCTGCTTTATAACAAAGTGAATCAGTCATACATATACATCTGTTCCCACATCCCTTCCCTCATGCATCTCCCTCCCTCCCACCCTCCCCATCCCACCCCTCCAGGCGGTCACAAAGCACCGAGCTGATCTCCCTGTGCTCTGCGGCTGCTTCCCACTATCTATCTACCTTACGTTTGGTAGTGTATACACGTCCATGCCTCTCTTTCGCCTTGTCACAGCCCACCCTTCCCCCTCCCCATATCCTCAAGTCCATTCTCAAGTAGGTCTGCGTCTTCATTCCCGTTTTGCCCCTAGGTTCTTCATGACATTTTTTTTTTAAATTCCGTATATATGTGTTAGCATACGGTATTTGTCTTTCTCTTTCTGACTAACTTCACTCTGTATGACAGACTCTAGGTCTATCCACCTCATTACAAATAGCTCAGTTTCGTTTCTTTTTATGGCTGAGTAATATTCCATTGTATATATGTGCCACATCTTCTTTATCCATTCATCCGATGATGGACACTTAGGTTGTTTCCAGCTCCGGGCTATTGTGAATAGAGCTGCAATGAACATTTTGGTACATGTCTCTTTTTGAATTATGGTTTTCTCAGGGTATATGCCCAGTAGTGGGATTGCTGGGTCATATGGTAGTTCTATTTGTAGTTTTTTAAGGAACCTCCATACCGTTCTCCATAGTGGCTGTACCAATTCACATTCCCACCAGCAGTGCAAGAGTGTTCCCTTTTCTCCACACCCTCTCCAGCATTTATTGTTTCTAGATTTCTTTTTTTTTTTTTAATTAGTTTCTGCTTTATAACAAAGTGAATCAGTCATACATATACATCTGTTCCCACATCCCTTCCCTCATGCATCTCCCTCCCTCCCACCCTCCCCATCCCACCCCTCCAGGTATTTGATTTTGAATGTGTAAAACCACAGGCTACAGTAGAGGTTTTTGGCTTCAGAGCACCCCAAAATGCTCACAAATTTCCATTTCTTCCCTTCCACCTTTCATTCACACACACACAACACACACCCCTCTCCACAACTGTAGCCATCCTAGTGTTTATGTTATTATGTATTAGGTTGAACTATACAACATTTCTGATATTCAACCATTTCTCACTTATAAAAATGGCAACGTCATATGATCCAACACAATAGAAACAGCAAAATTCTGTGGCCAGTGAGGATAGGGTTAGGCAAAATATATGGCCCTGAGATCAATTCTAGCCACTGAAACAACAACCCATAAAACAGTCCCCTGCTTCCTAATATCTAAGTGTACCAGCTATCATTAGCTTTTCATTTTTATTTCTGTCTCCCTCTTCCCTCTCTCTTACTACCCCTTACCCACCTCCAATTTTCTACACATGGAAAAAAGCCATGACAGAATTCTTCACTAAAAGTCACTGTATTCTTTAATACACCCATCCTGTGGGCAAGTTAGGGAAAATTTCTCCTGTAAATGCTAGTAGAGAGCCTCATGAATTTATATTCCCTATACCCTACAGGAACTATGATTACCATGATGAGACACCCTGAAACAATACTAGTTCCTATATCTGGTCCTGTGCTTCATAAAGTATAACATAATTCATCAGTTAATAATATATCTGAGGGCTTCCCTGGTGGCGCAGTGGTTGAGAGTCCGCCTGCCGATGCAGGGGACACGGGTTCGTGTCCCGGTCTGGGAAGATCCCACATGCCGCGGAGCGGCTGGGCCCGTGAGCCATGGCCGTTGGGCCTGCGCGTCCGGAGCCTATGCTCCGCAACGGGAAAGGCCACAACAGTGAGAGGCCCACATACCGCAAAAAAAAAAAAAAAAAAAAATAATAATAATAATAATATATCTGAGAAGAAAATCCACACGTGTTCATAGATTAGCTCTATTCCGTAAATAGCCATAATTGAACATTTAGCAACTGTTTCAACTGCCCCACGAACAGAACACATCCTCCATGTTTTCCTCAAAGAGGGCCCAAACCGTCTACTAGCTCAGCCACCGAACTATGCTTTCTTTGCCTTAATACATAAGAAATAAGGTCAAGAGGCATTCTCAAATGCTAGCAATTTCAAAGAGGGATAGGAGAAGGCAGCCAATTATGTCACTGACAAGTAAGGATGATTAAGGGTAGTGAGGTCAGAGATCTGGCAGATGAATTGTCAAGGTTCTTCCAGTACCCACTAGCCCAGCCAGCCAGAGGTCTGCTAGCATTTCCACTCCGAATCTCTTTATTGAGTTCAACAACTAAAATCTAGTAACGGGCTCCAGGCTGAAACCCAACATACCTAATGTGGATAAGGAAAAATTTTTTTGAAACTTGCCCCAAATTAAAGGATTATCAATGGATTCCCCTTAATGAGATTTAACAATTTTAAAGTCACTCTCCTCCCCTGCTATGCTACCCCAAATCATAGAACCTTTAGTAGAATTTTCATTTTTAACTGGAAAATCTCTTAGGTGAGGACTCTCACATGGTCACAGAGTGCTCTTGCGGAACAGGCTAAAACTAAACAAAATAAACTCCACATTAAAAAGTGCCTTTGAGATTGGCTTAAGATGGCGAGTAGAAGGACGTGCTCTCACTCCCTCTTGCGAGAGCACTGGAATCACAACTAACTGCTGAACAATCATCGACAGGAAGACACTGGAACTCACCAAAAAAGATACCCCACATCCAAAGACAAAGGAGAAGCCACAGTGAGATGGCAGGAGGGGCGCAACCACAATAAAATCAAATCCCATAACTGCTGGGTGGGTGACTCACAAACTGGAGAACACTTACACCACAGAAGTCCACCCACTGGAGTGAAGGCTCTGAGCCCCACGTCAGGCTTCCCAGCCTGGGGGTCCGGCAATGGGAGGAGGAATTCCTAGAGAATCAGACTTTGAAGGCTAGTGGGATTCAACTGCAGGACTTTGACAGGACTGGGGGAAACAGAGACTCCACTCTTGGAGGACACACACAAAGTAGTGTGCGCATCAGGACCAAGGGGAAGGAGCAGTGACCCCGTAGGAGACTGAACCAGACCTACCTGCTAGTGCTGGAGGGTCTCCTGTAGAGGCACAGGGTGGCTGTGTCTCACCATGAGGACAAGAACACTGGCAGCAGAAGTTCTGGGAAGTACTCCTTGGCATGAGCCCTCCCAGAGTCTGCCATTGGCCCCACCAAAGAGCCCAGGTAGGCTCCAGTGTTGGCTCGCCTCAGGCCAAAGAACCAACAGGAAGGGAACCCAGCCCAACCCATCAGCAGAAAAGTGGATTAAAGTTTTACTGAGCTCTACCCACCAAAGCAACAGCCAGCTCTACCCACCACCAGTCCCTCCCATCAGGAAACTTGCTCAAGCCTCTTAGATAGCCTCATCCACCAGACGGCAGACAGCAGAAGCAAGAAAAACTAAAATCCTGCAGCCTGTGGAACAAAAACCACATTCACAGAAAGACAGACAAGATGAAAAGGCAGAGGATTATGTACCAGATGAATGAACAAGATAAAACCCCTGAAAAACAACTAAATGAAGTGGAGATAGGAATCTTCCAGAAAAAGAATTCAGAATAATGATAGTGAAGATGATCCAGGACCTCAGAAAAAGAATGGAAGCAAAGATCGAGAAGATGCAAGAAATGTTTAACAAAGATCTAGAAGAATTAAAGAACAAACAAACTGAGATGAACAATACAATAACTGAAATGAAAAACACACTAGAAGGAATCAATAGCAGAATAACTGAGGCAGAAGAATGCATAAATGACCTGGAAGACAGAATGGTGGAATTCACTGCTGAGGAACAGAATAAAGAAAAAAGAATGAAAAGAAATGAAGACAGCCTAAGAGACCTCTGGGACAACATGAAGATAACAATATTCGCATTATAGTGGTCCCAGAAGGAGAAGAGAGAGAGAGAAAGGACCAGAGAAAATATTTGAAGAGATTATAGTCAAAAACATCCCTAACATGGGAAATAGCCACCCAAGTCCAGGAAGTGCAGAGAGTCCCATACAGGATAAACCCAAGGAGAAACATGCCGAGACACACAGTAATCAAACTGGCAAAAATTAAAGACAAAGAAAAATTATTGAAAGCAGCAAGGGAAAAATGACAAATAACATAAAAGGGAATTCCCATAAGGTTAACAGCTGATTTCTCAGCAGAAACTCTACGAGCCAGAAGGGAGTGGCATGACATATTTAAAGTGATGAAAGGAAAGAACTTACAACCAAGATTACTCTACCCTGCAAGGATCTCATTCAGATTTGATGGAGAAATCAAAAGCTTTACAGACAAGCAAAAGCTAAGAGAATTCAGCACCACCAAACCAGCTTTATAACAAATGCTAAAGGAACTTCTCTAAGTGGGACACACAAGAGAAGAAAAGGACCTACAAAAACAAACCCAAAACAATTACGAAAATGGTAACAGGAACATACATATTGATAATTACCTTAAACGTTGAATGGATTAAATGCTCCAACCAAAAGACACAGGCTCGATGAATGGATACAAAAACAAGACCTGTATATATGCTGTCTACAAGAGACCCACTTCAGACCTAGGGACACATACAGACTGAAAGTGAGGGGATGGAAAAAGATATTCCACGCAGATGGAAATCAAAAGAAAGCTGGTGTAGCAGTACTCATATCAGATAAAATAGATTTTAAAATAAAGAACGTTACAAGAGACAAAGAAGGACACTACATAATGATCAAGGGATCAATCCAAGAGGAAGATATAACAACTATAAATATATGCTCCCAACATAGGAGCACCTCAATACATAAGGCAACTGCTAACAGCTATAAAAGAGGAGATCGACAGAAACACAATAATAGCGGGGGACTTTAACACCTCACTTACACCAACGGACAGATCATCCAAACAGAAAATTACTAAGGAAACACAAGCTTTAAATGGCACAACAGACCACATAGATTTAATTGATATTTATAGGACATTCCATCCAAAAACAGCAGATAACACTTTCTTCTCAAGTGCACATGAAACATTCTCCAGGATAGATCACATCGTGGGTCACAAATCAAGCCTCAGTAAATTTAAGAAAACTGAAATCATATCAGGAATCTTTTCTGACCATAATGCTATGAGATTAGAAATCAATTACATGGAAAAAATGGAAAAAAAACAAAAAAAATACATGGAGGCTAAACAATACGTTACTAAACAACAAAGAGATCACTGAAGAAATCAAAGAGGAAATCAAAAAACACCTAGAAACAAATTAACAACGAAAACACAATGATCCAAAACCAATGGGATGCAGTAAAAGCAGTTCTAAGAGGGACGTTTACACCAATACAAGCCAATGTCAAGAAACAAGAAAGATCTCAAATAAACAATCTAACCTCACACTTAAAGGAACTAGAGAAAGAAGAACAAACAAAACCCACAGTTAGTAGAAGGAAAGAAATCATAAAGATCAGAACAGAAATAAATGAAATAGAAACAAAGGAAATAACAGCAAAGATCAATACAACTAAAAGCTGGTTCTTTGAGAAGATAAACAAAATTGATAAACCATTAGCCAGACTCATCAAGAAAAGGAGGGAGAGGACTCAAATCAATAAAATTAGAAATGAAAAAGGAGAAGTTGCCACAGACACCACAGAAATACAAAGCATCCTAAGAGACTACTACAAGCAACTCTATGCCAATAAAATGGACAACCTGGAAGAAATGAACAAATTCTTAGAAAGGTATAAGCTTCCAAGACTGAACTGGGAAGAAATAGAAAATATGAACAGACCAATCACAAGTAATGAAATTAAAACTGTGATTAAAAATCTTCCAACACACAAAAGTCCAGGAGCAGATGGCTTCACAGGTGAATTCTATCAAACATTTAGAGAAGAGCTAACACCCATCCTTCCCAAACTCTTCCAAAAAATTGCAGAGGAAGGAACACTCCCAAACTCATTCTATGAGGCCACCATCTCCCTGATACCAAACCCAGACAAAGATACTACAAAAAAAGAAAATTTCAGACCAATATTACTGCTGAATATAGATGCAAAAATCGTCAACAAAATACTAGCAAACAGAATCCAACAACACATTAAAAGGATCATACACCATGATCAAGTGGGATTTATCCCAGGGATGCAAGGATTCTTCAATATATGCAAATCAATCAATGTGATACACCATATTAACAAATTGAAGAAGAAAAACCCTACGATCATCTCAATAGATGCAGAAAAAGCTTTTGTCAAAATTCAACACGATTTATGATAAAAACTCTCCAGAAAGGGGGCATAGAAGGAGCCTACCTCAACATAATAAAGGCCACATACGACAAACCCACAGCAAACATCTTCTCAATGGTGAAAAACTGAAAGCATTTCCTCTAAGATCAGTAACAAGACAAGGATGTCCACTCTCACCACTATTATTCAACATAGTTTTGGAAGTCCTAGCCACGGCAATCAGAGAAGTAAAAGAAATAAAAGGAGGGCTTCCCTGGTGGCGCAGTGGTTGAGAGTCCGCCTGCCGATGCAGGGGACATGGGTTCGTGCCCCAGTCTACAAGGATCCCACATGCCGTGGAGCGGCTGGGCCCGTGGGCCATGGCCGCCGAGCCTGCGCGTCCGGAGCCTGCGCTCCGCAACGGGAGAGGCCACAACAGTCAGAGGCCCGCGTACCGCAAAAAAAAAAAAAAAAAAGAAGAAGAAATAAAAGGAATACAAATCGGAAAAGAAGTAAAACTGTCACTGTTTGCAGATGACATGATACTATACAGAGAATCCTAAAGATGCCACCAGAGAACTACTAGAGCTAATCACTGACTTTTGTAAAGTTGTAGGATACAAAATTAATGCACAGAAATCTCTTGCATTCCTATACACTAATGATGAAAAATCTGAAAGAGAAATTAAAGAAACACTCTCATTTACCACTGCAACAAAAAGAATAAAATACCTAGGAATAAATCTACCTATGGAGACAAAAGACCTGTATGCAGAAAACGCTAAGACACTGATGAAAGAAATTAAAGATGATACAAATAGATGGAGAGATATACCATGTTCTTAGATTGGAAGAATCAATATTGTGAAAATGACTACACTACCCAAAGCAATCCACAGATTCAATGCAATCCCTATCAAATTACCAATGGCATTTTTTTACAGAACTAGAACAAAAAAAAATCTTAAAATTTTTATGGAGACACAAAAGACCCCGAACAACCAAAGCAGTCTTGAGGGAAAAAAACGGAGCTGGAGGAATCAGACTTCCTGACTTCAGACTATACTACAAAGCTACAGTAATCAAGACAACATGGTACTGGCACAAAAACAGAGATATAGATCAATGGAACAGGCTAGAAAGCCCAGAGATAAACCCATGCACCTATGGTCAACTAATCTATGACAAAGGAGGCAAGGATATACAGTGGAGAAAAAACAGTCTCTTCAATAAGTGGTGCTGGGAAAACTGGACAGCTACATCAAAGAATGAAATTAGAACACTCCCTAACACCATACACAAAAATAAACTCAAAATGGATTAGAGACCTAAGTGTAAGACTGGACACTATAAAACTCTTAGAGGAAAGCACAGGAAGAACACTCTTTGACATAAATCACAGCAAGATCTTTTCTGATCCACCTCCTAGAGTAATGGAAATAAAAACAAAAATAAACAAACGGCATCTAATGAAACTTAAAAGCTTTTGCAAAGCAAAGGAAACTACAAGCAAGACGAAAAGGCAACCCTCAGAATGGGAGAAAATATTTGCAAATGAATCAACGGACAAAGGATTAATCTCCAAAATATATAAACAGCTCATGCAGCTCAATATTAAAAAAACAAACAACCCAATCCAAAAATGGGCAGAAGACCTAAATAGACATTTCCCCAAAGAAGACATACAGATGGCCAAGAAGCACATGAAAACCTGCTCAACATCACTAATTATTAGAGAAATACAAATCGAAACCACAATGAGGTATCACCTCACACTAGTTAGAATGGGCATCATCAGAACATCTACAAACAACAAATGCTGGAGAGGGTGTGGAGAAAAGGAAACCCTCTTGCACTGTTGGTGAGAATGGAAATTGATACAGCCACTATGGAGAACAGTATGGAGGTTCCTTAAAAAACTAAAAATAGAATTACAATATGACCCAGCAATCCCACTACTGGGCATATACCCAGAGAAAACCATAATTCAAAAAGACACATTCACCCCAATGTTCACTGCAACAGTATTTACAATAGGCAGGTCATGGAAGCAACCTAAATGCCCATCGACAGACAAATGGATAAAGAACATGTGGTACATATATACAATGGAATATTACTCAGCCATAAGAAGGAACGAAATAGGGTCATTTGTAGAGACGTGGATGAATCTAGGGACTGTCATACCTAGTGAAGTAAGTCAGAAAGAGAAAAACAAATATCGTATATTAACGCATATATGTGGAACCTAGAAAAATGGCACAGATGAACCGGTTTTCAGGGCAGAAATTGAGACACAGATGTAAAGAACAAATGTATGGACACCAAGGGCGGTAAGTGGCGGGGGTGATGGTGGTGTGATGAACTGAGAGATTGGGACTGACATATATACACTAATAGGTATAAAATGGATAACTAATAAGAACTTGCTGTATAAAAAAATAAATAAAATTCAAAAAAATAAAAATAAAAATAAATAAAAAGTGCCTTTGAACCCTTCAATAGGATTATTATAGCATATGCCTAACAACTGAACTCATGTGAGATGACTGGAGGGTGGAGAGAGACTGGTGGTTCTCTTGCAATAATTAGAGGCTCCCAAGGGAGCTCTGAATTCAGTCATCTAAAAAAGTTAACAAAGCAACTAACTAGTAAAGTTAACAAGTATTTTGCCACAGAAATAACTTGTCAATTTTGTTTAAATTATTTAACCCCAGAAATTCAGTGCATATATAGGAACTTTTACTTTTAGCTTAAGAAACTTCAAAGTGACTCCTTACTATAGTTTCATATCAAGAAAAAAATGGGTGGGTCAGTTTTATGTTTTGTGAGATCTAAGTTAAAGTCATATTAACATCTAAGCAGAATTTGCAGCAACATGGATGCAACTAGAGATTATCATACTAAGTGAAGTAAGTCAGACAGAGAAAGACAAATATCATATGATATCACTTATGTGTGGAATCTAAAATATGGCACAAATGAACATATCTACAAAACAGAAACAGACTCACAGACACAGAGGTCAGACTTGTGATTGCCAAGGGGGAGGTGGGAAGGAAGAGGGATGGACTGACAGTTTGGGGTTGGTAGATGCAAACTATTACATTTAGAATGGATAAACAAGGTCCTACTGTATAGCACAGGGAACTATATCCAATTTCCTGGGATAAACCATAATGGAAAAGAATATCAAAAAAGGAGTGTGTGTGTGTGTGTGTGTGTATGCACACACATACATATATATATGGATAACTGAGTCACTTTGCTGTACAGCAGAGACTGGCACAACATTGTAAATCAACTATACTTCAATAAAAAAAGATGAAAAAAATAAAACTATGCTTTAATGTGAAAAAAAAATACAATCTAGGCAGAAGTCAATTAACAAGAGACTTCCCTGATGGCGCAGTGGTTAAGAGTCCACCTGCCAATGCAGGGGACACGGGTTTGATCCCTGGTCCAGGAAGGTCCCACGTGCCGTGGAGCAACTAGGCCCTAGTGCCACAACTGCTGAGCCTGCGCTCTAGAGCCTGCAAGCCATGACTGCTGAGCCCACGTGCCACAACTACTGAAGCCCGTGCACTGCAACTGCTGAGCCTGCGTGCTGCAACTGCTGAGGTCTGTGTGCTGCAACTGCTGAAGCCTGCACGCCTAGAGTCTGTGCTCCACAATGAGAAGCCACCGCAACGAGAAGCCACTGCAATGAGAAGCCCATGCACTGCAAAAAAGAGTAGTCCCCGCTTGCCTCAACTAGAGAGAGCCCGTGCACAGCAATGAAGACCACCCCCCTCCCAAAAAAAAGCAGCCAAAAAAAAAAGGGAAGAAATCAACTAACAATATTAAAATGTCTGTTTCCTTTTTTTAAAAAATCATTCAGTTGTATATTACATGACTCTTGTGTACTCAGCAATGATGTTCCAGACACTTGTTTGAGTGGGAGAAGTAAAAAAACAAACGTATATTTTAAGAGTTTATAATCTAGACTACAAAATGAAATATTTTGTTTCGTTTGGTTCACAATGAAATGAGTCATACAGGTATCAAGGGCAACAGAATCTGAATAAAAGGAGAGATTGTAATTGGAGAAGGCAGCCTTATAAAAGAGGTTGAAACTTGACTTTGAACTTGAGGGATGCTGAATTTGTTTATGAAAAAAGCAAGGATTTTCAAGGTAATTAAAAGAGTAAAGGATTCAAAGTTCACATATTGGGACCAAGTTTAAACCAAAAATTAAAAATAGTTTTTTTCATTCAAGAGAAAACAACTGAATTGGAATTCTATAAGGAAATATCAGCCAAGTTCAGCAGTCTGGTGATCTACAACGGCACTGCCAAATCAGGAGCTACCCAGGTGAAAGGAGTCAAGGTGTAAGTAATGCCTAAATGAACAGGGAAGGCAGACTGCTCCTCTAAAATATTTTTTTTTATTAGCCACTATTGAACATCTTCACTCAAGTCAATTTTTTTAACCATTTTTAAAAATTGAAGTATAGTTAATTTACAATGTTGTGTTAATTTCAGGTGTACAACAAAGTGATTTGGTTATAAATACATTTTTTTTTCAGATTCTTTTCCATTATAGGCTATTACAAGATATTAACTATAATTCCCTGTGCTATACCATAGGTCCTTGTTGTTTATTTTATATATAGTAGTGTGTATATGTTAATCCCAAACTCCTAATTTATCTCCCCCACCCCTACCCTGCTATTCCCTTTGGTAAGCATAAGTTTGTTTTCTACGTCTCTGAGTCTACTTCTGTTTTCTAAATAAGTTCATTTGCATCATTTTTTTTAGATCCCACATATAAGTGATATCATATGATAGCTGTCTTTCTCTGTCTGACTTAACTTCACTTAATATGATAATCTCTAGGTCCATCCATGTTGTTGCAAATGGCATTATTTCATTCTTTTTTTATGGCTGAGTAATATTCCATTGTGTATATATATACCACATCTTCTTTATCCATTCATCTGGTTTTTTTTAACATATTTATTGGAGTATAATTGCTTTACAATGGTGTGTTAGTTTCTGCTTTTATAACAAAGTGAATCAGTTATACATATACATATGTTCCCATATCTCTTCCCTCTTGCATCTCCCTCCCTCCCACCCTCCCTATCCCACCCCTCTACGTGGTCACAAACCACCTAGCTGATCTCCCTGTGCTATGTGGCTGCTTCCCACTAGCTATCTATTTTACGTTTGGTAGTGTATATATGTCCATGCCACTCTCTCACTTTGTAACAGCTTACCCTTCCCCCTCCCCATATCCTCAAGTCCATGCTCTAGTAGGTCTGTGTCTTTATTCCCGTCTTACAGGAATAGGTTCTTCGTGACATTTTTTTCTTAGATTCCATATATATGTATTAGCATACGGTATTTGTTTTTCTCCTTCTGACTTACTTCACTCTGTATGACAGACTCTAGGTCTATCCACCTCACTACAAATAACTCAATTTCGTTTTTTTTATGGCTGAGTAATATTCCATTGTATATATGTGCCACATCTTCTTTATCAATTCATCTGTTGATGGACACTTAGGTTGCTTCCATGTCCTGGCTATTGTAAACAGAGCTGCAATGAACATTTTGGTACATGACTTTTTGAATTATGGTTTTCTCAAGGTATATGACCAGTAGTGGGACTGCTGGGTCATATGGTAGTTCTATTTGTAGTTTTTTAAGGAACTTCCATACTGTTGTCCATAGTGGCTGTATCAATTTACATTCCCACCAACAGTGCAAGAGGGTTCCCTTTTCTCCACACCCTCTCCAGCATTTATTGTTTCTAGATTTTTTGATGATGGCCATTCTGACCGGTGTGAGATGATATCTCATTGTAGTTTTGATTTGCATTTCTTTAATGATTAATGATGTTGAGCATTCTTTCATGTGTTTGTTGGCAATCTGTATATCTTCTTTGGAGAAATGTCTATTTAGGTCTTCTGCCTATTTTTGGATTGGGTTGTTTGTTTTTTTGTTATTGAGCTGCATGAGCTGCTTATAAATTTTGGAGATTAATCCTTTGTCAGTTGCTTCATTTGCAAATATTTTCTCCCATTCTGAGGGTTGTCTTTTGGTCTTGTTTATGGTTTCCTTTGCTGTGCAAAAGCTTTGAAGTTTCATTAGGTCCCATGTGTTTATTTTTGTTTTTATTTCCATTTCTCTAGGAGGTGGGTCAAAAAGGATCTTGCTGTGATTTATGTCAGAGTGTTCTGCCTATGTTTTCCTCTAAGAGTTTGATAGTGTCTGGTCTTATATTTAGGTCTTTAATCCATTTTGAGTTTATTTTTGTGTATGGTGTTAGGGAGTGTTCTAATTTTATACTTTTACATGTACCTGTCTAGTTTTCCCAGCACCACTTATTGAAGAGGCTGCCTTTTCTCCACTGTATATTCTTGCCTCCTTTATCAAAGATAAGGTGACCAAATGTGCGTGGGTTTATCTCTGGGCTTTCTATCTTGTTCCATTGATCTATATTTCTGTTTTTGTGCCAGTACCATACTGTCTTGATTACTGTAGCTTTGTAGTATAGTCTGAAGTCAGGGAGCCTGTTTCCTTCAGCTCCATTTTTCGTTCCCAAGATTGCTTTGGCTATTCGGGGTCTCTTGTGTTTCCATACAAATTGTGAAATTTTTTGTTCTAGTTCTGTGAAAAATGCCAGTGGTAGTTTGACAGGGATTGCATTGAATCTGTAGATTGCTTTGGGTAGTAGAGTCATTTGCACAGTTGATTCTTCCAATCCAAGAACATGGTATATCTCTCCATCTATTTGTGTCATCTTTAATTTCTTTCATCAGTGTCTTATAATTTTCTGCATACAGGTCTTTTGTCTCCTTAGGTAGGTTTATTCCTAGATATTTTATTCTTTTTGTTGCAATGGTAAATGGGAGTGTTTTCTTCATTTCACTTTCAGATTTTTCATCATTAGTGTATAAGAATGCCAGAGATTTCTGTGCATTAATTTTGTATCCTGCTACTTTACCAAATTCATTGATTAGCTCTAGTAGTTTTAGTGGCATCTTTAGGATTCTCTGTGTTGATGGACATTTAGGTTGCTTCCAGGTCTTGACTATTGTAAATAGTGCTGCAATGAACATTGGGGTGCATGTATTTTTTTGAATTTTAATTGAGTTATAATTTACATACTATATAATTCACTTGCTTTACTTGTACAATTCGATGATTTTGGGGTATATTTAGAGAGTTGTGTAACCATCACCACATGCATGGAGTTTATTTATTTATTTTTTGGCCACACTGCCTATGGGATCGAATCTGCACCCTCAGCATTGGAAGCATGAAGTCTTACCCGCTGGACCACCAGGTACATCCCGTTTGTATATTTTTGAATTCGAGTTTTCTCTGGATATGTGCCCAAGAGTGGGATTGCAGGATCATATGGTAACTCTGTTTTTAGTTTATTAAGGAACATCTATACTGTTCTCCATAATGCCTGCACCAATTTACATGCCCACCAACAGTGTAGGAGGGTTCCACTACTACTGAACATTTCTTCAGTCAAGTAATTTTAAATGTGCTCCAAGATGCAGTTTATACTAAGAAAACATACCCTGAGATAACATGTCTCACCAAGGCCAGTGATGCCATTTTCCATGTTTTGTAAATAGGGTCCTTGAAAACAGATAATATTATGAAGGATGAGTGGTGAATGATGTCCTCTGCTCTTCTGTGGGGACAAGTGTATGTGTGGGAGCCAAACGTCATTTCCTCCAGTTTTTGCACTTGTAAGTGAATCAGGCATTTGGAGAATAGAATAACAAAGCGTTAATGGAAGTTGAACGATAGCAGCTGACCAAGGCGGAGCCACACTTTTCAAAGTTGCCATTCAAATACTGCACACAGTTTTTCACATGTGCTTATATGCCACTTTTAAGTAAATGCGATGGACTCTCTGTGACTGTAAACTGGAAAGTTCAATCAGAAAATCCATTCTCTTCCATGTGTAGGTTTTTTCTCTCCAGCAAATTATGAAATGAACTGTATGGCAAAACTCTTCTTCCCTTACAATGGTGCTGTGCTGCTCTCCACCCTTTCCCCCATAGTCTCCCTGCTGGTAACCAGATTGCAAGCTTAACCACCAATGACCTAGAAAGGCACGTCTTTTGATGCCATCTGGTCCTTTCTTTTCTTGCCTTCATTCTCATGTGACTGGTGGCTCAGGAGTCTCCTGTACAGAGCTGCCAAATCATGAACTGTAAGACAATGGGGGAAAAAGAGGACAAGAGACAGAGAAGAAAAAAAGCTTGGTTTGATTTGAAAATTATTAGGTACTGAGAAAAAATTGGCAACTATCATGAGATGATGTTTTTCAAGTCTTCAAGGAGTGGAAGAACTGACATAAAGAAGGATTCATGAAAGGCATGGTTCTGTACCTTTAGTCAAAGTAGGGTAAGAAGGTTGGGGAAAGTTAAGGCTGCTGTTCTGAATATTCTGGGGAACATTAGACTAACAATCAATAGGAAAAGACCTCACATTGTAAAATTAACGTAATCAGACTTGATGGAAAAAAATGTAGCACCCTGGTTAGCAGTTACTTAACTTTTCACAACACATCAATATCTCAATAAAAACTATACAACTAAAATCTTTCCTAATTTAGCGTGAGTGACTGTAAAGCAAAGTTAAGATTAGACACTGCAGCAGGAGGTGCCTTGTGAGAAAACTGGAGTCTTGCAGAGAGGGAGGGGCAAGACAATGGAGAGATGGCAAAGTACTTTTATTTTCAAAGACACTTTGAGGTCTGTTTTAAAATGAGATTTAAAAGTGTGTTTTACCCAGGGGAAGAGGCAATTCCCAGGACTAACCCTGTTAGAGAGAAGGTCCTATCAGAATTACCTACACCTTCAAAAAGGGCAAGCCCCTTGTGGGAGAAGGAACAATTAGAGTCTGTTTGGCTTTTATTTTGGTAGATTGGGATCATTTTTCCCTGAAAGAACCAGTGCTGCTTTTGATTTCAAACCTTGTAAACTCTACTGCCAAAGTGAAATATCACAGAACATGAGGGGAAATGATTTTGCCATAAAATGGCCCCTGCTAGTAGGTGTGATATTTTAATGCATAGGTATATCAACCAGGAGAAGCACACTGTTGAGGGAGGAGAGAGGAAAGAATTCCCTTTCAGAAAAAAATTGCAAGCATCTATCACACGATGATGTTTTTCAAGTCGTCTCTTGAAACTCTAATCCCTCTGCCCAACAACAATAAGAAATTTAACGCCTGCCCAGCCTCACAAACCATCCATTGGCTGATGCCCTTGGAGGCACAGTCCTTCACTGGAACTTACTTGTCTTTCATTCCTCCACTACGGGATACCAAGACTTTGCCAAGTAACGAAATAAAAATGGAAAACAAGTCAAGCGATAGGGACAGTACTGTATTTTCCTCTCTGTTGAATGTTATGCAATGGGCTGTGAGTCCTCCCTTGAGCCACTTTCTTCAAAGCTGCAGTGGCTTGTGGCCAGGTTTCCCAACTCCCTACACAACACTTTTGCACATGACAGCAACTAGCTGTTTTTCCTACACATTTTATACTCCAGCATTTCTCTAAATGTAACATGCTGAGAATTTTCTGAAAATCTAGTTACCAAAAAAAACCAAACAAACAAAAAACTGCCTGCCTCCTTTTCTTATAAAAAAAAATGACATTAAAGATGGATCCAGATATCAAGCACAATCATGATACACATGAACTTTATTTACAAAAACAAATATGATCATATTCTGCTGCTGTTCAGCTTACTCTGTTTGTGAAATAAGCTTTAGACAAGCTATTCCCATAAAACGGCACATGATAATTATATGCTTCATTTACAACTTATATATTATCTACTTCATAAAAAATAGACTATTAACTCCCAGTGAGTAACTTAGTAAGTGGCATTTCCTTAGCGTCAGAATTGACTGTGGTGTCATAGGGCTTAAGGACAATAAAATTAAAACTTAGGAGAATAGCTAGGACCCTCTTCTCACTTTTCAGAAAAAAACTGCTTTCATTAATATTCCTCTTAATTCAACTGGTATCTTGTAAAATAACAGATAGGAATATTAACAAGTGTTACAATGAAGTTATAAATTATATAAAGTACATAATATTATGATAATATAAATTATTCTACCGTCACATTTATCCACCTCAGCACTTAAAGGGCTCATCTATATACAAGAAAATCAGTAAGGCTGAGATACATGTTACTCATTCTTTGAAAACTTTAAAAAAATCACTTTCTCCCAGTAAAATCAAAGTAGTTCTTAGGGTAGGGAGCCAGAGAGGTTTTTTTTTTTTTTAGTTATTCTATTTTTTAAAAATAAATTTATTTATTTATTGATTTAAACATTTTTGGCTGCATTGTGTCTTCGCCGCTGCGCACGGGCTTTCTCCAGTTGCGGCGAGCGGGGGCTACTCTTCGTTGTGGTGTGCGGGCTTCTCATTGTGGTAGCTTCTCTTGTTGCGGAGCACAGGCTCTAGGCGCATGGGCTTCAGCGGCTGTGGCACGCGGGCTTCATTAGTTGTGCGTCGCAGGCTCTAGAGCGCAGGCTCAGTAGCTGTGGTGCACAGGCTTAGTTGCTCCGTGGCATGTGGGATCTTCCCGGACCAGGGCTCGAACCTGTATCTCCTGCATTGGCAGGCAGATTCTTAACCACTGCGCCACCAGGGAAGTCACCAGAGAGTATTTAAAGCCAGAAAGCTAAATATAGTATGCCTTCCAGAAGTCATAATTTTCCTCAAAGGTTTGGAAAAAACACTATTTTATATAAAAACAAGAACTGATAATATAAATAGTGTTTATATAAAATAGTGTTCTTCTTCATATGAAGAAGACTTCAAATAAATCTTAACATTATTTCACAGTACAACCCAGGACCTCCAGGAATCTATGTTAAACTATTAGAGCAAATTACTACAGATCACTGTCAGAGCTCGGGACTTCAGAACATCAATTCGGAATTATTGTTGGGATTATGTCTTTCAAAGGTTTAGAGAGAGAGAAAGAGTGGAGCGGGGGAAGTGAGCAGGGGAGAGGGGAGTACTCAATAAATTAATGACGACAGTGACATATTCTTTCTTAAACTACACAGATTCCATGCAGGCTGAAATTTTAGTCTTTATATCTCAGAGATATGAAGAGGATGAAGTGCCACTCAGTCAATAACAATGACCATCAGTAAACAAAGAGCTACACTCTATTATGCCACTGAATTAGATGCTGTAAAAAAAATTTTTAAGATGCCAGTAGTAATCTTTATCTGTTTGAAGATGCTATAATTTGGCCTACCACCTTTCCAGCTCCACCTACCATTATCCATTCCCTTTTGCAAACCTCTTCCACAAACCAAAGGTTTGTATTTACGGATTTCTCTACCTGGAATACCCTTTCCTCCATTGTCCTCTACTGGGCATCTAACTCATTTGTCAGCCCACAGCCAAACTACTGTTGCTTCCATGAGGCCTTCCTTGCCATATCCCTTCATCAGATAATTAATACTTGATTTTTACACTAATCACGTTATATTTTAATTATCTTCTGGATAAGAATGAATCCATACTTTTTAGTCATTTCAGTTCTTCCAATACCCAAACAGAATGACTGGCCCACAGCGGGGAGAAGGGATGTAACAATTTCTAGTGGGTATTTCTGGGCCTCTCTAACTCACCAAAGTTGAGGTAAAAATACAGGGGCCTCCAAACAGTATAATCAGATGGCAGGCCAACATTCATGAGAAATTTGCTTATGGATGCCAGAACTCTATACTTTGGTGTGCAGCTGTGGTCGCCATCCAAGATGACTACACGTAGAGTAACTGACAATCTCCAACCAACTCTTTAACGAGTCGACATGAAGCAGAGGGTTGGGAACTGCATCCATTACAAGAGAGTGACTTATCAAAGTATTTACAGTGATGGGGGACTAGGTCAACAATATCGAATAAAATTCACAGATAATTTTTTAAATCCATTTTTTTGGTCACCAATATCAACTTTCTGACCTTACTGACAGGCCTCCTAGCAAGTAGAAAACCTGACTGATAAGTCTGGCCTCTGTTCCAGCTGTTGTTCAAGAAATGGTGATAATAACAAGTATGATGACAGGAAGGCAATTATTAAGGAGAAAATAGAAAAAAAAATAGCTAAGAAAACCCAGGTATGAGAGGGAAAAGTCTAAAAAGAAATACTCCACAATGCAAGGGGGGAAAAATTAAATGAACAGTTTTTATCTCATTTGATAAGATGAGAAACTCATGTCTGCATAGTTTTACAAGCTCCCAGGACTGCTGATCCCTTGAAGCCTACAGTACAGAACACATAAATTATTTCTTTTTTATTGTCCTGCATTCATCTCTAAGGGAGTCTTGACTTTTGACAGCCTCATTTGAAAAAAATAATTAAAATCTGGTTCCAGAGGCATATGTTCTCTACTGAAACTCCCACAAGGAACCCAATCTCCAAAGTGATTTAACGGAAATTGCTCACTTGATATCCACTCTGTGCTCAACTTAACTTCCACGCATATGTCTCATTCCCTCTCATATCTGTTTACGAGAATTTTGTTAAAAAAAAAACAAAAAACTTGATCATTCATTCACCATATTTCTTCTTTGGTCACACAAGAACTTTCTGTATTCCAAGTTTCAAAGTCTGGGAAATAGGGCTACATCACTGGTGAAAACAGTGGCAATTTGTTCTAAATACAAAATAGCTTATTTTCCTTTGGCAACTCTCCAGGGTTTTGGGTGGAGGGAAAGGATACTCCTCTCTGGAGAGATCAGGCTCTGAACCTGGCCTACTGTCAAAACTTAGCTGTGGGTGGGAGAGAAATTTTTTAAAATTATTTATCTTTCACATCAATTTGGAAACTGATTAAAGATTTTTGCATTATTAACAGTTTTTCCATTCTTCAGTCTTTTGTTGGTGTTCATCCCTATTCTGGCAGCCCCCACTGACTGATTTAATGGTACCAAGGGGCTGAGAAGTGTTGCTGTCCAAAAGAAAAAGCATTCTCTCACAGGGACTGGGAAGGCAATCTGCAATCACAACAGTAGCTACTTGTTAATTTTCTATTTGAAACACAGTGATGTCAATAGTATTGTACCCTGCCAGCCACCATGGGGTAAAGTACATTTTGAAACCAAAACAAACTTCCTACGTGCTGGCAAGTCAGATTTGAGACACCGTGACAACTTTCTGTAAGACACTGCCCTAGTTTTATATACAAAATGCACACAAGCATCAGTCTATTATTCTATAAGAGTTTAAGTCTACCTCTCACAGCTCCATTCCTACCCACAGCCCAGTACAGTTTATCAAATCACAGTCCAGGGTGGAAGAGGGAAAGGAAGAACTATTGTTACTGACCTCTGATAAAATGGCGATCCTGCTTAGCACAAACAGCACACTCCAAGAATGCTTTGTAATGTAGATGTTCATTTAGAAGCATAAAATGAAAATAGCATGATACTTTTAAAAATAGCCCCACTATGAAGATGTGATTAGTGTAATAGTTCACTTTAAGGAGGTGTATGCACTTAGGAGGAAAGTCACCTTTCTTACCTGAAACAGAAACACTCTGGCCTAAGAATGAATGCATCCCTGGAAGATGAATATTCACAATTTGTACTGAATATAAGTAACCTGAAATAGAGAGCTAAATGACTAAAACTGGTGACCATGCTTACTACTGGCAGACGGCAAATGGTTTGGCATCGCTGGACATCTGCCAATTTAGTCAATCCAAGCCAGGGATTATGTTTAAAGCCCCATTTTAGCAAAATTTCCCCAAAATCAAAATGTGGGGTTTTCTGGTTTTGTTTTTGTTTTGGGGAGGTAAAATCTGGGGCAGGAAAAAGGGTGACAAAGGGCGACTGTTGGCCAGGTGTAATTTTTAAAAAATTAGTCCTGAGGTATTTGTAGGGCATTTGGAACCTTTTAAAAAATAAGATCCACAGAATTTTAAAATAAGATTCACAGAATTCACAGTCCTGACAATGACAGAGAATTAATGTTCTTATTTCAAAGTTACTTAACTCCTCTGATCTTTCTCTTTCATTATGTACTGTATCACATTTTTTTCTGACCACAAAGGGCCCAACTGAAGAGTAGTTTTTGAGAGTTACTTGTGGAGGCAGCCTCGCATAACAGCTGGCACCAATCCTAGGCATGCTCTCCTCTGATAAAGCAGAAATTTTTTCAGTGCTGTATTAGGGCACTGACAGAGAGCATTTTTAGGCAGGTAGAAAGTGAACATGCCTTAAGAACTACTTTACTTTTAAAAACGCTTCTGAAAAGGAAAGGTATTCAAAGGATTAAAAACAATTAAAATAGTCTCCTAAAAGGTAAACTTTTATCGGTAAAAGACTGAGTTCAGATTAAGACTGGGTTGCAACACTACACTTTGTGGCTTGTTTCTATTTATATTTGTCTAAATCTTAGTTTGACTCTCCTCTGGATAAGCCCAGAAAAAAATTAAATGAGAAAAGAATCAGAGATATAATATTTATTTTGTATGATTCCAGCCTCAAGGCAATACCATTATAGTTTTCTGTTCAAGGCCTGCTACAAAAGTGCCATTACACTTTGATTCCAGGAGAACAGCCTTGAAAACTCTGTATTCTGTGGATCTGAGAAGAAGGAAAAGCCATGCTGAGGGAACATGTTCCATTTTGTTACCACTCAATCAAAATCCTGGCTGTTCATGGGGGAGGTTGTGTGGCTCTCTCAAGTATATTCCAACAACAACAACATAAAAACTGTTGCTTCAGCCAAAGAAGCGGGTAGAGTTAGGAGGTTAAGTTTGCCCAACTTGGCCACAGTTCCTTTCAGTTATTAGAAATACTACAGGGTGAAAGTCTTGAAACATCTTCCAGGATCACCAACATCTCTAATCTCAGGGAACAAAAGATACATGAAGGATCTTTTGAAATAAAGGAAAACAAGACCCAAAATTTATTCAGTATTCTTCTAGACACACCAATATTTCCTGCATATTGCAAGCTAACAAATACATGTTTCTTCCTTCATCTGACCCAATACACGCAGCAGTAAACTCCAACTGCTTTCAAGGGAGTTCTAAGAGCCCAATATCACCAAACTGCTCTTTAGGAAAAGCCTCCTCCATTTCAAAAATAGCAGTCTTGCAAAGCCGTTCAGCTCTATCTAAACTGTGTTATGTTTACAAATGTTTTAACTGCTAAGACGGAATTTCCAATTGAAAAAGAACCTTATTTAGAAGACACCGAATTATTTTTACAGCTATGCCAAATACAAGCTGTTCTGTAAAGGAATAATTGTGAATCCAGCTGGATTAAAATGAATCAAGATAGAAAAACCATACAGACGTTACAACCCTAGAGAAAAATGCAATAATTGGTCACACCAATGATTCAAATGCCGAAGAGTAAGTTTTGTCAGTGACACCAGCAGGCTCAGGGGAACTATGACGATTGTCCTACATGACAATACATGTATATTACAGAGACATACCTCTAACATCTTCTTACTAAAGTGCAATAGCAATGTTTTTTCAAAGAACTGATCTAAATTGGTTTGACTTTATTTTCATTTTTTATTAGGGTAATAAGTCCCTATGTAGTTAGCACTCACTGTGTAGAGTAGGACTGTCCTTTTTTTTTAATCCGAAAATTCCTCCTTCAACCTTTCCAAGCTTCAAAGGAGTAAACTTCCTAACTCTAGTCCGTTATGATTTTGGTGAAAAAATCTTAGTTGTATTCTTTATTAATTTCCAGATTTCTCCCTTGTTCTAATTTAGCTATTGCATTTCCAGATTAGAAAGATATTTTTCTCATTTAATTTTAGATTATTTTAAAGGCTCAGCATTGCTCTAATTACTTTGGGATAAAAGTACTGGAAAATAAAGGATTCTATAAAAAAAAATAGATTTTTTGGTAATGGCATAAAATCCTATATCAACCTCCCATATCAGGCAAACTTAAAAGTGACATGTTGTATGTTGAAATTTTTAAAAGTCAACGATCTAAGGTTGATGTACTAGAGCAGGCACAGAGTTTACACAGGCACAGGATTTCTCACAGATATATCTTGTTCAGGGTTCTCTATTAAAGGATAAATTGAGACACACTCAGATGAAATAAAAGTTACAAGGGGAAACACATGAGAGCAAAAGTTACTTGGCTCTTCATCATAAAGGGCTTACTGGAGTACAGTGAACATCTTCAACAGTACTCCAAAACAAAATGACATCCAAGAGATTCTGGACAGCTAAGAAAACTGGCCTTTGGTGTTATCCTTATTTACCTGAAGCTATAGCAGATGCACCTGCCCCAGCTGAAGCTTTTGGCTGTTTTCACAAGACACTTGGGCATTCATCTACACTGCCAGTACAAAAGAGGGAGAACCCTAGTAGACACCCCTTCACAGGGAAAACATAGCCATTACAAATGACACTGTATTTTAGCTGTCATTAGAGAAATACCAGGAAAGCAACTATAGATTAAGAGAATAAAAGGCTTTATCACATTCTCTAAATGTAGTCCCAGGCCCATATCTATCTTATCCATGCTGAATAGCTGAAAGTCCACTTTCACCCCAGAACAAGTGACAAATTATCCTTTAATGACTGAAAGAACAAAAAAGTTTCAGATGCAGCATTTCTCCTGAAAACCCTTTCAAACACACTGACAATGTTTTAAAACCAATTTTGGCAAACTCCTACAGAGAATCATGCAAGTCACAGGAATAATCACTCGTAACTAAGTTGTTCATACAAGCCTCAGCCCATGATAACCCCCTGCTTTGAGTTTACCACAATTCCCATCTGGAACACACACAACTTAGCAGTTAGTTACATACTGTTTGCCGGGGCTTTATAATTTTGTCTTATACCTAGTTAGACTAAATCCTCAAAAGCAGGGCCTGGGATTTCTCCTCCTTTTATCCTATCCCCAGTACCTAGCACACAGTCAATGCCTAATAAATGCTTGTCAGCTGATTTATAATTATCTTTAGGAGTCCTTTGTCAGTGCCAGGAATTAAGCCACTTCAAATGAACTCCCATTTGCACACCAAGATTTTAAATCAGAAAACATGATCTTGGGGTTAACAGTATGTAAGGCTGTTAAGAGACATTAGCATAGACATCTGACCATTACCAATAACTTATAAGTCATCCTAGATTGATATTCAAAGGAAGTTCAAAACAAATTCTAAATTTTCAAGATCAAGGAAACTTGAAACAAATCCTAAACCTAAATTTTCAACATATTTCTGAGTTAAAATAAAAGTGCAAAAGGTGGATGAGGGGAGAGAGTTACAGAGAGGTCAAATAGTACCTTAGCTGAAACACTAAAACTGCTGCTAAAAGACAAAAATTGTCTATTCCTAACCACTGTCTTTTGGACCTGTACTAGCATCCAACCAACCCTTCAAAGTACTCAAAGCTCTATCAAAAATGTTGAGAAACCTCCAATAAACCTTCACCTGCCGAGCAAAGGTAAGGCCATTTTGCAAATTGAAGCTAAGTTCCAACATATGTTTGAGCTCCAGCCTTGCTAGGTCTAAACCAAGAAATCCTGGACAGAAGTAAAATACAGTTCTTTATATCATTTCCAAAAAAGCTTCTCTGTAGAGGACTACCATCTGAAAAAAAATTATTTTTAAATTAAAGCACTAACCAGAAAATACCCTGAAGCTCATGTTTAAAAATCCATTTTTTCCTACTCCATTCAAATGTTACTAAACTAAGCATGTTGACTACAATTTTAAAATAAAATGAATTTTATTGTAGCAAATTATAAAGCCAATTAAAAGTTTAGAAAAATGACAGCAAATATCTATTAACTTTATCACAAGTAAATTAATCTACGTATCTTTGTCAGTATGAAAATAAAAAATCTAGGATCTCAAGAATAGGGGAAAACTAACCACTAGTATCTTTCCTTCTAAGCAGAGCTGATCAAAGAGTGTTAAACATGATTATTTTTTTAATTTCTAATAAAATGCTCAACAGAGCAAGAACAAGTTTTAATACACCATATCTGAAATTCACTGAAGTAGTTACAGATCACTTTCTATTTACTAAACTTGTTACCTTTACTTTAATTACTTCACAGCTTTCAAGTGAGCCAAACTCATAGCTACTTTTTAAACAAATACACACACACATACACACACACACTTTTAAATTCAGGCATAAAAGAAACAGCTCTATATGAATACCTATGAGCACCAATTGGTCATTTCAATAACAACCTATTTGGCTAGAAGCATTTATGGAAATTCTCAGCATTCTACGATGTTTTCCTAAAGCTATTAATTCTAAACTAAGAGAGACATTAGCCTTCCAAAAAAGAATGTCTTTGGAAGCAACCTAAATGTCCATCGACAGAGGAATGGATAAAGAAGATATGGTACATATATACAATTAAATATTACTCAGTCATAAAAAAGAATGAAAGAATGCCTTTTGCAGCAACATAGATGGACCTAAAGATTATCATACTAAGTAAATAAGTCAGACAGAGAAAGACAAATATCATATGATATCACTCATATGTGTATCTAATTTTTAAAAATGATACAAATTAACTTATTTACAAAACAGAAACAGGCTTACAGATATCGAAAACTTACGGTTACCAAAGGAGAAATGTGGGTGGGGAGGGAGGGATAAATCAGGAGAATCGGGAGCTTGGAATGAATATACCATACTACTATATATAAGACAGACAATCGACAAGGACCTACTGTATAGCACAAGGAACTCTACTCAATATTCTGTGAAAACCTGTAAGAGAAAAGAATCTAAAAAAGAATGAATATATGTATATGTATAACTGAACCACTTTGCTGTACACCTGAAACTAACACAACACTGTAAATCAACTATACTCTAATAAAATTGAAAAGAAAATAATGTCTTCCCAAGATGCCACCCAAGAACAATGTTCTAAGTGATCATGGAAACTTCCATGTAATAATCTATTTAGATAATTCTACAGGCTTTTAATGATGTCAAAATCAACAGCTATCAGAATAAATCAAGTTACCAAAAAATCAGAAGCAAAACAGGATTAACACAACTGCAGATAAAAATTACAGGGGAAAAAAATTACAGGGAAGAGTCTATATCTCGAAAAGCAAGCTAATATGTAATAAGATGTTAACATCTTAGAGCTATGTAGACAGAAAAAGGTAACAACACATCAAGGGGAAGACACCTGTATAAATTCTAAACATTCTGAGGAAATGTCTTTATAACGACAACAAAAAGATCTGTCACCGCTTCTTGCTATTTATAGCAAAACTTTAAGTCACAATTGAGTTTCTCAGTCTGCTGTACTGAATTCAGGTACAGAGAGACATGTACTTGCATCTGTAAACCCATCACACTCAAGAGGTATTTTCCCATGATACAACTTTAGGAGAGGTCCCATTATGAAGCACTATCATCACATACTTCCTAAGTGGGTCATATTACCTAGAATACCCTATGAGGACAAACTGTTCTCTCTGAAGCAGGAGTGGAGAACAAAAGTATTTTCCTTGGAAACGGAAGGTATCTTCAGGGTAGCAAATACCTCACTATGTGCCTTCCTAAAATATTTTCTATCTTGAAGTGGCAGGTTTCAAAAAAACCCAAAAAACAAAAGAACCCCAGCTACTTATTTGACTTGGCATTTAACTTTTTTCTCTTAATCTAACACAATGTGCATAGGCAGCTATAAAAATCAAATAAAAATGTAAATTACTAATTCACTGACCACCTGTTACATGCAAGACACTGGTCAGATATAAAGATGAGCAAGTTACAGTCCCTTTCCGCATGACCAAGAAAGGAAAGACATTACAGTATGAGGTAATATGGGTTAAAGTTCATATAAATGACACAAACAGTGAACAGATAGGAATTTAGAAGAGATATCATTTTGGATAAACAGAAAAGACTTCGTGAAAAACATATTTTAGCTACACCTTAAAGGCAGTGTGAAAAAGTTCTTCTTCGGGGATCAGAAAATCTAGATTTTCCTCCTGACTTTGTCATTAGCTTGGTGGAGTATAAAACTTGGAGGAACTTAGTTTTCCTTATCCATTAAATAAGAATACTAGACTAGATGATTTTCTAAGAATCCTTCTAGCTTTATTATCTATGGAAATGTATATAGGTAGAATTACATTTATTGCCTTTCAAAAAAATCTTTAGGTTCACAAATAATACACTCTTACTACAGAAATTCTAACAAAATCAACATGATAGTTTCTCCTTGATTCTCACTCCCCTCCCCACAGGCAACAAGTGTTTCAGTTTGACATGTATCTTTCCAAAACTTTTCCAATGTCTTTACACACTTGATTGTGTTATTTTTAACATAAATGAGATCAAACTGGTAATACCATTTTTCAATTTGCTTTTTTTCACTTAGTATGTCTTTGAAATCTTTCCACATATACACATAGAAATCTGTATCATTCTTTTCACCCGATACAAGGTACAGATGTATTATTATTTACTTAGCCATACCCCTTTTGATAGGAATTCATGTTACTTCTTTTGTTTTTTTTTTTTTAACATGGAAATAATTTATTGGATATACTTGGGGATTTATTTTCCCATATGACTCTTAGGAACATTTCATTCAAATCTTTTAAAAAGCTGGCAGTTTAGCAAAAAATATTATAGGACATCTATCAATATATATTAATTTTAGGAGAATTTATGCTATTACATTAATCAATTGTTTAAAAATTTTTAAACATCTTTATTGGAGTATAATTGTTTTACAATGGTGTGTTAGTTTCTGCTTTATAACAAAGTGAATTAGCTATCATATACATATATCCCCATATCCCCTCCCTCTTGAGTCTCCCTCCCACCCTCCCTATCCCACCCCTCTAGGTGGTCACAAAGCACCAAGCTGATCTCCCTGTGCTATGCAGCTGCTTCCCACTAGCTATCTATTTTACATTTGGTAGTATATACATGTCCATGCCACTCTCTCACTTCTTCTCAGCTTACCCTTCCGCCTCCCCATGTCCTCAAGTCCATTCTCTACGTCTGCGTCATTATTCCTGTCCTGTCCCCAGGTTCTTCATAACCTTTTTTTTTTTAGATTCCATACATATGTGTTAGCATATGGTATTTGTTTTTCTCTTTCTGACTTACTTCACTCTGTATGACAGACTCTAGGTCCATCCACCTCACTACAAATAACTCAATTTTGTTTCTTTTTATGGCTGAGTAATATTCCATTGTATATATGTGCCACATCTTCTTTATCCATTCATCTGTTGATGGACACTTAGGTTGCTTCCATGTCCTGGCTATTCATTGCGGCTCTAGTTAGTTCATTGCAGCTCTATTTACAATAGCCATGTTACTTCTAATTTGAGGTTATTATAAACATTTTTGTTATTCTTATTCATCCCTCTCTGTGCATTAGAAGTTTAAAAGGGGAGTGTGGGGTGCTGGTGGGAGGAAGGAATTTGAGCCAAAAGCATGAAGGTAGAAAATAAAGAGGAAGATGAAGAAGTTCAAACCAGGAGTTATTTTCAGCAAAGGAGGAAACAGGAGTCACAATAACATACCATAAGTAGCTTTAAGACTAGGAATTGGGAGATATGAGTCCTACCCCTTGGTTCACAAACTAGATCTGACAGTAAAAAGTGGAACTGGGTATTTCAAATCTCATAATTGTTTTCAGACTAGACGGGATCTTAAAGATCATTCACTTATACTTCCAGATTTTAGAGAAACGAAAGTCTTATCTGTAATCTAGAATGTGATTTTGATGACCCCTAGCTTTGAGTTTTTACCCCACACTCTGCTGAAAGGATTTTTTTAGAAGGGTTTGAATAGTCACTGTGATAAATGCTATAGAGACACAATAAGAAGTGAGAATAACCGACCCATAATGTTACATTTAAAGACAGCATAAGTTTCTAGTGGACCCAGTCAGCACAGCTCTGATTTCCAGCAAACTTTACCAACTCTGAAGAGGAAAAAAAATAAACAGTGGAGATGTCCTAAAATTAGGGATGGGTTTGGCAGACTATCAAAGCAGTGAGGACATTATTGAAAAGCTACTTTGTCCAAATGGTAAGGAAGAAAGATCCCAACATACCTACCTACTTCCTCTTCGGATTGTTTACAGACAAATGTTTTAAATAAGCTAAGCTGCCCTTCCCTGGAGTTTCGTGTAACAGCAGTGTGCTTTTTCCTCCTGGTATGGCACCCCTCATCTAATGATCAGTGGGGCCTATTAAAATGACTGATTAGGCATAGCAATACAATACAGTTACAACCACAAAACCAGATTTCTGGAGCCTGAGCAAATGTAAACTTAAACTTGTCAGAGAATACAAAAAAAAAAAAAAAAAGTGACCAGGATTTAGCACAATAATGTTTACAGATTAACTCGTTACATTTCCTTAGTGAGTCAATGGTAAGTATTTTTCCAAAAGGGACAAGGTCCTAATATTCATTAGTATTTAAATCTCAGAACTCATATCTATATTTATGTGTGTATTCAGCTTTGAGGAATGTGTTTATATTAGTTATAAAAGACACATATGCTTCTTAAGGCAAGTTCTAGTTTTACAGAAATATTTACTATTTATCATTATAAAATAAGTACTTGTTACAAAATAAGCTTTTATTGTAGCTATAGCACCATGTGTTACAATAATCTACAGATATTTTACAAAGTTCAAGTTTGAATGAGACGAGGTTCTAAGCTCATTTTTCCAGCTGCTCTTTAATCTTGTGTGTGTGTGTGTGTGGGTATTTACATACATACATACATACATATATGCTTTGGAGATAGCAGAATAATATTTAAGTTTTTAATATGCCTGTAATTATTACACTTAAAAAATTCACAAACTATAAAACTTTTCATGTAGGAAGGGAATCAGAGATCATCTAGGTGCCCTCATTTTTACAGCCAAGGAAAGCAAGACCCCAAGAATTTAGTTAACTTATAATATCCACAACTTACCACTAGAATAGATGAAAAGAAAAATTGTTCTACCAGTAGTAGAGATGAAAAGAAAAATTATTATCTTCTAACTTCTGGTACAATTCTCACATCAATGCATTACATATCCCCAAAGAAGTCATCTGTGTTGGATTACAGGTATCCTTTTTGACAATTTAGCTCCTAAATCACACTTAGTATTAAAATCTACCTTTCTCTATTAGCTTTCCCCAAAATAACAACAAAAAGAAAGGAAGTCATTCATACTTATTAGTTCACAAAGTTTCAACTTTTCTTGATTTAGAAGATATGAATATAAGCAACATGTCATGTGGTTGTCCCAGGGCTGAATCAATTATTTTCCAAGCAAATTTGTCTTCAGAAGCTGGTTAGTGGGCTTCCCTGGTGGTTCAGTGGTTAAGAACCCTCGCTTCTACTGCAGGAGGCATGGGTTCAATCCCTGGTCGGGGAACTAAGATCCTGCATGCTGCACAGTGAGGCAAAAAAAAAAAAAAAAGGATAGCAAGTAACCATATTAGAAAATTCTATTCTTATTACTGAATTCTCCTTTAGAACTGTGGTTTTTCACTCTTAACACCCATGGGTCTTGCAACTGGCATTATCCACTAGAATGCACAGAAAAAGATAAGCATGTCCAAAATAACTATCCTCTGCAACAGCTAAAACATATCAAACAGTCTGAATCTCTTCATTTTTAAAAGTAAATATATTGAAGATACTAAAAAAGTATCTAATATAATAAAAAGATGTCTCACTGATGTACCTCTGGCATGCTTTTTTTTTTTTTTTTGCAGTACGTGGGCCTCTCACTGCTGTGGCCTTTCCCGTTGCGGAGCACAGGCTCCGGACACGCAGGCTCAGTGGCCACGGCTCACGGGTCCAGCCGCTCCATGGCATGTGGGATCTTCCCGGACCAGGGCACAAACCCGTGTCCCCTGCATCGGCAGGCGGACTCTCAACCACTGTGCCACCAGGGAAGCCCTATTAAACCAATATTTATCAGAGCATTTACACTGCATTAATTACTGTATGCAACAAAAGAATTTAGCAAAACAGCACACTGCTTTAAAATCTAGTGAAATTCTGCTGCTGTATAATTATTATGAACATTGGTGTAAAAGGTATACCCAGTTTTATGGATCAAACACATTCCTTAAAGCTGACATAAAATAAATTCTTGTATACTGCATCATCTAAAATATATCAGGAAAATCTATTACTATTCCTTCTATTACTATTCCTCTTTAAATTACAAATTCATAGTTTGAGAGGAAGTGTTTTCCTAAACAAGTTACAGTTGCCCTGAGATACACACTCTGCAATCACTTGGATAAAAAGCTACTACACCTTCACTATAGTACTCACCATGTCAATTATTTAAAGTCTGACTTATTTATTTATAGACATAATTTTAGAATCTGAGTTTCAAGTTATAATATTTCTTGGTTATTTTTAAAACCTAATGATCTCATCTCTTCCCAGGTATCATCTGTAGAATTGATTTAAACTTTAGGAATTGGATAACTGAAGTTCTGAGAACACTTAGTTTCTAGAATGCAATCCTTGTCTGAGTCAGCCTCTGTCACCTTGCAGCCTGAGTCAGGGAATAGAAAGCTTAGCCTTAATGAGCTATTTCTAACAAAGGTCAATATAGAAACTGTGAATCTGTCTAGACACTGCTGCAATGACTTCACTGTATAGGCTACATTTTAGATGTGTAATTTTATCCTGGCTATGCTTCCTCTATTAACCATAAATTTTAGCTCTAAAACCCACCCATTACTTCATCTCTATCTCATATAACATTCAACTATAATTGAATTGAACTCTAACAGGTGCCTATCTCTGCACTTGGACAGCTATTTTTAGTCTGTCTACAGTTTTCAGCATTCCTACCCCTATAAAACTACAGTTAAAATATTCATTTACTTGCATACAACAATAAATGCATCAATTACATGTCGCTGACAAATGATGATGTTACTCTGCATACTGTTTGATAATGTTAACATCTCTATATAGCTGGTTCTACAGTTTCATAAGTAGCCAAATTCTATTAAATGTGTCCCCTACTTTCCAGTGCATAGCTACTATTTTAGGGTTCTGTAGTTACCCTCGATAGTTCAGTACTGTAACTAGACTCCTACTGTCTAAAAAAGTACAAAGAATAAAATTAACTTCTTCAGGGACTTTTACATGAATTTAAAAAATAAGGGCCAGTTTTCCATCTTTAGACTAAAAAGAGGAAACAGCCATCATTTTTACTTGCCTAATCAGAAAACTAGATCAGTAGCTATTTCCTGCTATCTGGACAATGACGTTTCTCCTTCCCTCCACAGCTATACTTTTTCTTCAAAAAATCCTCCAAAGAACTGTGTTTTTAAAAAAATTTATTTATTAATTTACTTATTTATGTTTGGCTGCATTGGGTCTTTGTTACTGCGCGCAGGCTTTCTCTAATTGCGGTGACCAAGGGCTACTCTTCGTTGCAGTACGTGGGCTTCTCCTTGTTGTGGAGCACCGGCTCTAGGCATGTAGGCTTCAGCAGTTGTGGCACTTGGGCTCAGTAGTGTGGCTTGCGAGCTCTAGAGTGCAGGCTCAGTAGCTGTGGCGCACAGGCTTAGCTGCTGTGTGGCATGTGGGATCTTTCCGGACCAGGGCTTGAACCCGTGTCCCCTGCATTGGCAGGCGGATTCTTAATCATTGCGCCACCAGGGAAGCCCCCCACAGCTATACTTTTAAAATTTTGTTGTTCAAGGCCTGACAAATACAATCAAGTTACATTTTAGTATACCTTAAGCAAAACAGATACAATTACTATATTCTTTCAATATATGGTCTTAATTTTGTTAAATTTCATTGTTAAGTAGAGGCTCTGAAAAATCTTTAAATATTCCCTTTTTATATGTTACAGAACTCAATCTTTTCTCATTATCAAGTACTTGAACCACATTAGGTAGTAGCACCATATAATATATTGGAAATTTATCTGTGGTTAATTACACATCTTAAGCAGTTGTAAAGTGTTGAGTCATTTGTGCAATGCCATCAGACAATGATGAAATCAGCACTTTCTAAGTGCCAAACTGTGAGGTCAGTAGACTTTTTCAGACCTTTTCCCCAGCCAATGGTGACTGATATGATGAAAGGATGATCACAAAGTTGGTGAGCAATTAGCCATTTTAGTGAGTGGTGAAGTGGTATCTCAATAGTTTTGATTTGCATTTCCCTAATGATTATGATATTGAGCATCTTTTCATGTGCTTATTGACCCTTTGTATATCTGTTCAAATCCTTTGCCCATTTTTATATTGGGTTGTCTTATTGTTTAGTTGTAAGAGTTTTTCATATATTCTGGATACAAGCCTCTTAACAGATATATGTTTTGCAAGTATTTTCTCCCATTCTGTAATTTGTCTTTACTTTCTTGATGGTGTCTTTTGAAGCACAAATGTTTTAAATTTCGATAAAGTCCTATGTATCTATTTTTTCTTGTGTTGCTTGTGCTGCTGGTGTCTTATGTAAGAAACCATTGCCTAGGCCAAAGTCACAAATATTTACTCTCAGGTTTTCTTCTAAGAATTTTATAACAGTTTTATACCTTAAATTCAGGTCTGTGATCCATTTTGAGTTTATCTGTGGATATGGTGTGAGATAGGGATCTAACTTCATTATTTTGCATATAGATATCCAGTTGTATCAGCACCATTTGTTGAAAAGACATTGAATTGTCTTGGCATCCCTGTCGAAAATTAATTTACCATAAATATGAGGGATTGTTTCTGGAATCTATTCCACTGATCTATAAGTCTGTAAGTATAAGAATACTTAGATCAATACCACACTGTCTTGGTTACATAGCTTTGTGGTAAGTTTTGAAATTGGGAAGTATGAATCTTCCAACTTTGTTCTTTTCAAGATTGTTTTGGCCACTCTGGGTATTATGCATTTCCATATGAACTTTAGGATTAGTTGTAAATCCCTGCTAAAAAAAGAAGCTGGGATTTTGACAGGGCTTGCATTGAATCTGCAGATCAATATGGGGAGTACTACAATATTAAGTCTTCCAATCCATAAACACAGGATCTCTTGCCAGCTAAGGTCTTCTTTAATTTCTTTAAACAGTGTTTTGTACTTTTCAGTGTACAAATCTTTCACCTCCCTTGTTAAGTTTATTCCTAAGTATTTGATTTTTTTGGATGCTATTGTTAATAGAATTGTTTTCTTAAACTCATTTTCAGACTGTTCACTGCTGATCTATAGAAACAGAACTGGTTTTTGTGTGTCAATCCTCAACCCTGCAACTTTGCTAAATTTTTTAATGAACTCTAGTTTTTTATGTGTATTCCTTAGGATTTTCTATACATAAGACAAGACTATGATATCTGCAAGTAGAAATGGTTTTACTTCTTCCTTTCCAATCTGAATGCCTTTTATTTCTTTCTCTCACCTAAATGTCTTGGCTAGAACCTCCAGTACAATGTTGAGTAGAAGGCATGAGAGCAGACATATTTGTCTTACTCCTGATCTTAGGGGAAAGAATTTAGTCTTTTACCATTAAGTACAATGTTAGCTGTGGGTTTTTCATAAATGACCTTTTTTATCAGGCTAAGGATGTTACTATAAGGTATTTTCATAATGAAATTTATATCTTAGTAATAAACCAAGGCTAAGAAACACTTTCAACTGAACTTTCCAGAATTACTGGACCCAATCTAAAACTACAGACTTTTGATCCAGCTGCAGTTCTATATTTCAAACCTACAATAAAGGTATAGTTTCCTTAACTACATAACTTTTTTTTAAATTAATTAATTTATTTATTTTTGGCTGTGTTGGGCCTTCATTGCTGTGCGTGGGCTTTCTCTAGTTGTGGTGAGTGGGGACTACTCTTTGTTGCAGTGCGCAGGCTTCTCACTGAAGTGGCTTCTCTTGTGTTGTGGAGCATGGACTCTAGGCACGTGGTCTTCAGTAGTTGTGGCACGCGAGCTCAGTAGTTGTGGCTTGCGAGCTCTAGAGTGCAGGCTCAGTAGTTGTAGCGCATGGGCTTAGTTGCTCCATGGCATGTGGGATCTTCCCGGACCAGAGCTCGAACCCGTGTCCTGCGTGCATTGGCAGGCAGATTCTTAACCACTGCGCCACCAGGGAAGTCCCACATAACCTGTTTTTAATGCAAGCTAATATCCTTCAATGTTAGTTGAGATAAGAGTTTTAATGAAAGTTCTACCAAACCAATCTTGCAAGTTGTTTTTCCTCCTAACAAATGTACATTGTTTTCTAGAATGTGTACACTGTACATAAAAGCATATGTTCTTTTTAAACAAGTGTCATTAAAGCACCCAAAATACGCAGCTAAAACCATTTAAGATATGCTCTTCCTGCCAAGGAATCCTAAATAGTCAGGTGATACACTAAGAAACAACTGCCTAACCCACGGTCAAAGATTTACTCTTATGTCTTGTTCTAAGATAATGTAGACCAAAACAATCACTCTGTCAAAATGTCCATGTCAAATGAGGGCATGTATATAGTCTAAAAAAAACTGTATTCATTATCATGTCCAAACCACTGAGATAAACGTAATACACCAAAAATTCTAACACAAAAATGTTGAAATTATTTATGATATTCTAGTCTCCAAGTATATATCTTTACCTCAAAAAATGCTTAACCATTTTCAAGTCATGGAATGAGAAAAGAGTAAAGACCTCACAAGTGCAGCATAAACTCCGTCAGGTAAACTGCTCCCCTTTACAAAATTACCTGTCTTTTTTTTAGTGTGCTATGTGATATCTTAATGAACTGAAAGAATCAATTAGCTTCTAAAAAAAAAGTTACCAATTCTCTTCTTATGAGCCGGATAAAGTTCTGCATCGTAAAAATCCTTTAGTATGTTGCCAGTTATCAAGTTTTTTCCATATAATTTATTTACATTTTAAGAATTCATTAAGTTTTCCATTTACCTCCTATGAAATTGTTTTATTATAATAATATGTCTTCTGAGCTCTCAAGAGTATTTTATATATTTGTCATTTTTCACTTGTCATTATAATTCAATTAATAACATATTGATTATAGATATGCTCAATAGTACATTTAATCATTTTTTCATTCAGTGAACATTTAATGAATGACTGCTATCTGCTAAGGGTAAATAAGACAAAGTCTCTGCCTTCCTGAAACTTATATTCTAGTAAAAGAAGTCAAATAACTCAAACAAATAAATAATTCATACAGAGATAAATGTTAAGGTGACAGAAAAGGCAATGGGATAGAAAGTGACTGGGGGGCAAATACTGTTCTCTAAGGAGATGACCTGAAAACTGAGAACTAAATAATAATGAAAGACTAGAGCAAGGGCTTTCCAAGCAGAAGAAACAGCAGGTACAAAAGCCCTAAGATGGAAATAAACATGGTGTGTTTGAGGAAAAGAAAGAAAACAGTGCCAGCTGGACCACAGGAGATGAGGGATAGAGTGGTAGGACTTTGTCGGCCATAGATTTTATCTAGTTGCAATAGGAAGCCAGTGGAGGATTGTAAACAGAAATGGCATGACGTGATATATCCTTTAAGAAGATTACTCTTGCTGCTATGTAAAGAATGAAATGTAAGGAGGAATGAATAGTAGCAGTTAACGGAAAATAATATTCTTTCTTTACACTGTTTCTTAGTCTGCTCTGTCCCTTTCTATTCCTAATGCCATCAACGGAATGCTGGTTCTTATATCCTTCTCCTACCTGGGCTGCTTCAGAATATCCAAACCAGTCTCCCTGATTTCACAGCTAGAGTATGTGTGCGTATAGGCGCATGTCTGTGCGTGCGTGTGTGCGTTTGTATGTGTATGTTTTGATCAACAGTCTCAAAAACTCACTACTACCAACAAAATAAGATCCAAATTCCTTGGCATTCAATAACACTGCAGTCTAGTATCAAACCACCTTTCTGTCCTCATTTCCCAACACCAATTTGATAGACTCTACTCTTCCACTATATATGGTCTACACACTCTTTCCTGGGCAGAGCTTATGATGCCACTGCTTCCATGGCTCTGACCCCTTTCCTTATTCTTTCCTTAGATTCAAAGTCTCTCCCTTCCTCTTGGCTCAGGATACATTCTCCTTGACTATCCGGGCAGTAGCTGTTTGACTATGACCACAGCATTTTTACATCACAAGCCAGTATACACAAGTTTCACAATTCTACATTTAACTTTACTTCAAGCAACGCACTTTGGTATCTTCTATTCTATGCTACTTCTTTTTCATATGACTCACTAAAATGACTGCATAGACTACTTAATGGGTTTCAACCTTCAGTTTGACAAACAATTTTAATGCATCCTTCTAGACATTAATTGTTAACATATTATACATATCCTGGTATTGAAAGAGGCAACTTATAACTACCAAAGTACGATGGCCTTAACCTTAAGGATAGGACAGGGTATCTTATACTTCATATTATGTACCATGATGCCAAACACAGTATTTATTAATCCTTACTGAAGAGAAAGACTGATATTACATATAACTATCATATTTATGATCAGATACGATGATTGACTGTTTTATGTTCCCATCAACTTGTTTCAAATTGTAGTTATGATGGTCAAACTGGCTAGTTTTTAATAACACTTTGATCTATACTTTCTGCCTTCCTACCTTACAGGATTAAACAATGGTTTTGCATAGTGGGAGAACACAGTAAGTACTCAATAAATGCTCATTTCCACCATTCCTTCAGAGGTATAAGAAAATCTCTATATGGAGGACACCTATTACCATTCACTGGGCATGCTTCTCTTTTATCACAAATACTCGGGGTACTTCTGCTCTGCCTAGGAAGGCATTGTAAGTCCAGTGTCCTCATGTGGTCCTTTCAGCTTTGCCAAAGTGGGGATAAGAGTAAGCCTTTTGTTTCAATGGAATGACAACTATTAAGGTTAAACGGCCTCTCCTGCTGTCAGCACTAAGGTTCTTGATCATTAAAGTCCTATTAAAGTTGTTGACTCTTTCAAAAACATCTTCAGTAATTTGAATTAAGAAAATGAAAAAGCAATGAAGTGATCTAAAATCTGTACTGAATGGTTTCTTCTCTGGCAAAGGACCCAACTTATAAGATAAGCCAATGGGGCAATGTATATTCTTAATTTTCAAATCTCAAAGACTCAAAAGTAAAATTAACTTCACCATGAGATGATCCACATAGGCTCCTGAGGAATGCGGAACAGCTAAAGGTACTCTACTTCCCATTACTTCTACCTCCTGAGCCTGTTACGACCTCTTGTAGGTCTAGAGGGACAGGGTGAATACACAGGTAACAAATGTTCTGTACCACCTAGACCAGGCTCAGTGTAACCATCAAGGTTTTAGGCGGAAAAAGAAACCCAGGACCTGTCCAAGAAAGAATCTGAATTTCTTTATCAGGTCTGAAACTACCTAAAAGCTCCCTAGTGGGCTATAGGCATCTTGGGGTAATTGTGGGCCAGAGCAAACTACTCTGTGCTCGCCAGACCCTCTGAAGTCTGAGAGTACGAACCTCAACATTTGTTGGCTATTGTCTCCTCAAGGCCAGACCCAGGGTTTCAACAATCTTAGGGCTCTGTTTAAGATAGCCATCTGGGGACTTCTCTGGTGGCACAGTGGTTAAGAATCTGCCTGCCAGTGCAGGGGACACGGGTTCGAGCCCTGGTCCAGGAAGATCCCACATGCTGCAGAGCAACTGGGCCTGTGTGCCACAACTACTGAGCCTGCGCTCTAGAGCCCACGAGCCACAACTACTGAGCCCGAGTGCCACAACTACTGAAGCCCGTGCACCTAGAGGCTGTGCTCCGCAACAAAAAGAAGCCACCACAATGAAAAGACCGTGCACCGCAATGAACAGTAGCCCCCGCTCGCTGCAACTAGAGAAAGCCTGCAAGCAGCAACAAAGACCCACCTCAGCCAAAAATAAATAAATAAATAGATAGATAAATTTAAAAAAAAGATAGCCATCTGGAATTACTCTGTCATTCACTAACAATTTAAACTCATCTACTTTAATTCTCACTGCATTGCCCCAGTAAAAAAACCCCACTAACTTGGAGTAGCTTTATATGCAAGATTTTAGAACTAAGCTTTTTAAAAAAACTTTTGATATGAACATATTGTATGTAGAGCGGCAAAATTTCAAAAATATGACTTGCTTCAGGGATATCTTTTCAGAATGAAAACAAAATCAAATCACTCTTTTGACAGTGAAGTACTTTCCCCATATAAGCTCACACTCAAAAGCAAATGAAAGGTAAAGCCAAAATTCTATTTATTTTAAAGGGTGCCAAATCTACATTAACTTTTTATTTAATATGTCAAATAAAAACACTGCCTTAGAAAAAAGGATCATTAAATAGAACTGGTGGGGGCCTAAAAAGTGTAATAGTAATACAGGCTTAAAGATTAAAAATATTCTTGTGCTGCTTTCCTGCTCTTTGGCTAAAACATCCCCCCACCCCTCCCTTTAAATCATCCCGTGTCTACCAATATTTGTTTTCTTGTTAGATCCACTTTTCAGAAGTGAAGTATACGTTATTCAATTGGATTCTTCCTTTAACACTCATCCTCTGACACATTCCACTAAATTAGAGATTTATTTATATTGATAAATATCCCTTTAAAAAACAAATATATCTTGGAAAGGTTAATTCTATATTACCTTTCAACCTCAAAGAAGAGAGGGAGGGAGGACGAAAGAACAGGAGGGAAGACGAGAGAGAGGAGAAGACATAATTTGAGAAATAAAGACACTAGGACTATCAGAAGAGGACAGAAAAGGATGAGTGAACCATGCCTTAAGAGAGGTAGGGTAGGAAACCAGCCAGAAAGTCTCAGACCTAAGTAAATAAAATGGGAACAAAAAGCCTTCACTGGAGAGAGCAGAGATCAGGTACAGTCCAGGTGATAAAAGCCACACATGCTACTCCAGTGCTATAGACAGATACTAGATTAAACAATTTACAGGGCATATCAAAGTGACACTATGGGTGATAAGCCTATCAATAAGTCAGAATTGATAGACAGAATGCATTGAATGAAGTTTACTCAAAGGTTTTAAAAGCTCAATTCCAAATACTTTACTAAACAGTCTCTTTACTCGCGTGTTAAACAAAGGTTTTTGCTAGATTTCCAATGAGGGTCTCCCAAGGGCCACATTCATGTGGGTGAAATAATTATAAAAGCCACATGTTTATCAGTATTTAAAACATATGGCCCAAAAATACACTCTGTGCTCTAAAGGTCAAGAGAAGGTTTTATTTTTAGTATCTTCAAAGCTGTTATTTCTTAGTCCTTTTGCCATGTTTAAACTAGCCAGATACTTCCTTTAATATACTAGAAATATAAGACAGAAAAGAAACTCTTTAAAATAAAACATTTCCTGCCAAACTGCTTTGCCTCAAAACTAGCAAAACATTTTTGACTAGACCACTGAACTTTGCTCCAGTTTTATCCTTCATTCAGTATTAAAGCTACCATCTACTATACATGCATCAAACGCTAGACACCAAGAATACAAAACTGAACAAAACAGAATCCCTACCTTTGAGGTAGTCATAGTCATTTGGCAGAAAGAGACATATAAACAGATAATTATAAGACTACCTGATTAAGTTTTACAATAGGAGATATGAACAGAGCATTGTGCAAATAAAGTGGTAAAAGCCACTAAGTCAGCCTGGAGGACAATGCTAAGCCTCTTCAAGAGGATTTGACATTTAAATTCATCTGCAATGAGGCTGTTGGGTTAGTCAATATGTAAGGACCCTTCTATTTAAAAAAGGGCAGGACAAAAAAGCTGAAGGTCAAAGAGATCTTGTTTGTCAAAAATGGGTGGTCCACCCAGCTATTCTACTTCTGGGTATTTATCCAAAGAACAGGAAAACAGTGATTTGAAAAGATATATGCACCCCTATGCTCACTGCAGCATTATCTACAGTAGTAAAGATATGGAAATAACCTAAGTGTCCATCAATGGATTAATGGATGATGTGGCATGTGTATGTATGAGTGTATACACACACACACACACATACATGCACACGAGGGAATACTACTCAGCCATAAAAAAGAATGAAATTCTGCCATTTGTGACGACACGAATGGACCTTGAAGGTATATGCTAAGTGAAATAAGCCGCATAGAGAAAGACAAATACCTATGATTTCACTTGTACGTGTTATCTAAAAAAACAAAATAAAACAAAAACAAACCTATAGATACAGAGAACAGATTATTGGTTACCAAAGGGGAAGGAGGTTGTGGGGCAGGGTGCAATGGATGAAGGGGGTCAACTGTATGGTGATCACTTTTTAGTGCATACAGATGTCGAATTATAGTGCTGTACATCTGAAACTTATATAATTTAAAAAATGGCTAATATAAACAATTCCAGTTTGTTGCTTATTACTTTAACCTCTGTACTAAAAAGAGAATATTTAGTCATTCAATCCTCATCTTCTCCCCCAAACTTGTCCCCTTCCTATATTCCTTTTTCTAGTAAATGATAATACAATCTAAAACTTAACCTTCCATAGCCAACTAATCACCAATTTCTATTGATTTATATTCCATACTATTTCTTTATTCTGTCTATTTCTATCTCCAATGGCTACCATCATCTCTTACCTTGGAGACTTCCAATGGCCTCCAAAGAGTTTTCTTGTCTCTGAGATCCCTTCTGCCAATCAGCCAATTCTTTATACTGTAGCCAAAGTGATCTTTCCAAAACCCAAATCTGATCATATGACAACCCACCTTAAAATCATTCAACTGCTCCTTACTGCTCTCAGAAAAAGTCCAAACTCTTCAGCATAATTGTCAACATCTGGCCTTGCTTGCCTCATGTTACCATCTTTTATATTCATACTGAACCTCTTGCAGTTTCCTCAATAACCAGTGCTCACTATCCTCTGGAAAGCCTCCTAAGACTCCCTCAAGAGAGAATCAGGTGACCTTCAAAAATGATCTTTCAGCATCCTCTGCTTCTCCATCATCATACTTACCACACTATACAGTATTTTAATTACTTATCTTTCTCTCCCAGGAAGCTAAAAATTCCTTAAGGTCAGAAACTGCCTTACACATTCTTGTATTTACTATGTAAAGCATTATGCCTGCCTGGCACTAACATATAGATGGTGCAAGATAAAGATTTGTTGAATGCATGAATGAATGAATGAATGAACTGCAAAGAAAGAGAAATTCAATATCCTACAATTTGCCATAATAGTTATTAGCTACATTACAGAAACCTAATCCTTTAGCAAGACCATATTTAAGCCAGGAGCCTATCACAATTAACCTGTTGAGACAGAAATAAAGAACGCTCAACATAAACTCAAAATTCAAATAAACTTAGAGTATATTTATGTCTTCCAGTTTAGACAGCGTAAGCGGACTATTTTTTGGAGAGAATACACATATATCAGAACCATGATATGTTACACATGTAAAAAAGTTATAACTACATATGCAATATATTTTCACAGGTAAAATGTTGAGTTTGCTTTTTAACATATATGAAAGCTGCACCTCATCACTGACTCACCGATTCTTTTCCAGCTCATTGTGTGTAGACCTAAAAGGCAGGAAAAAAGGGGGAAAAAAAGAGTATTAGCCATGTTTTGTTGCTGAGGCTATAGAAAGAGGGATTAGTTTAGGTACTGCTAAATAAATTCACCCAGTTAATTTATTTAACAATGCAATACATGGTCAGACTTCTATCTATCTCACTCATCAAGAAGAAATAGTCTATGTTCATTAAGACTGTTCATTGAGGTATACCGTTTTCAGTTAACAACTCTAAATATTTTGAAATTAGGATCTCATTATCATTTTTAATAAAATTGATACTAGCAAGTATTCTCTTGCCTACTTCTAGGATCCTATGTTTTACTGATTTGTAGACATCATATTAGAAATTTTAATTCAAACATAATCCAGGTATATGTACTTCTGTGTCCTCTTCTATCTCCACTTGCTTACTCCTAAACATAGGGAGAGAAAATGTTTTGGCCACCACAGAAGCTGAAACAGGCTTGCCTTATTGCTAAGTGATACAGACAAATTCAAGCCTTCCTTCCTTGAATGTGAAACATAAATCAAAAAAAGTTATACAAGGGAAAAAAATAACATGAACAGAAGAAAATATATTAATAAAATAAAAAACACATGTTTAAAAGACTGGGAGGATACACCTCAAAATGCTAACTAAGTCTTCTATTTGTGACTTTTTTTCATTTTACTTATTAGTATTTGTTATAATAATACTTACCATCAATTGAACAAGCTGAGTGTCTGCTAAACAGTTAACATACATTACCTCATTTTATCCTCCAAACAACCCTCGTTTTATAAAAAAGAATACTGAGGTTCAGAGAGGTAAAGAGACATGCTCTTGTCCCAAGAATATAAGTCGCAGCCATGATTTAAGCCTACGTCTTTGTTACTCCAAACCCCAAGTTCTTAACCACTCAGTGACAAGCAATACTGAAGAGAGGTTAAAGGCAAAGACTCTAAGGCCTGACTGACTGGGTTCAAATATTGTGTGGCCTTTTAAAAGTCCCTTCATTTCTCTGTGCTCAGTTTTCTCATCTACAAAATAGGAAAAATAACAGTACTTGCCTCATATGATTGTTATGAGGAATAAACAAGTTTATGTTGAACATCAAAATATAACAAACTCTACCTAAAGTTAGCTACTATTAGAATTATGTTATACTAAGTTCTCTTGAATAAACGTACTACTTTTACAATAGTTTAGCATTAACAATAACGGAATTTTATAAAGGAAAATTTAAGTTCCTTCATCAGAACTGAAACTTTAAGCATTTAATATATTCTGGTTAATGTCAAAAGCCTTCAGATTATTACATTACTGATTACTTTAATCTGATTTATTATTTTAATGGATATTTAATAATCAAATTTCTAAATTTTAACAGTAAGAATATTTTTGTCAGTCTCATAATTTGTGGAAATTTTACCCACTGTCTTAGTTCAAGAGCCAAAAGGTTTCTTTGAATTACTGTCTACTGTCCACCTTTTGCTTTCTTAGCAGTTTCATAAGGTCCAAGTGACACAGGATGAAAAAGACTGATGTTCATTTTCTTTTTTTTTTTAAAACATCTTTAATGGAGTATAATTGCTTTACAATGGTGTGTTAGTTTCTGCTTTATAAAAAAGCGAATCAGCTATACATATACATATATCCCCATATCTCCTCCCTCTTGCGTCTCCCTCCGACCCTCCCTATCCCACCCCTCTAGGTGGTCACAAAGCACCAAGCTGATCTCCCTGAGCTATGTGGTTGCTTCCCACTAGCTATCTATTTTACATTTGGTAGTGTATATATGTCCACGCCACTCTCTCACTTTGTCCCAGCTTACCCTTCCCCCTCCCCATGTCCTCAAGTCCATTCTCTACATCTGCGTCTTTATTCCTGTCCTGCCCCTAGGTTCTTCAGAACCATTTTAGTTTTAGATTCCTAATATATGTGTTAGCATACGGTATTTGTTTTTTTCTTTCTGACTTACTTCACTCTATATGACAGACTCTAGTTCCATCCACCTCACTACAAATAACTCAATTTCGTTTCCTTTTATGGCTGAGTAATATTCCATTGTATATATATACCACATATTCTTTATCCATTCACCTGTCAATGGACACATAGGTTGCTTCCATGTCCTGGTTACTGTAAACAGAACTGCAATGAACATTGTGGTACATGACTCTTTTTGAATTATGGTTTTCTCAGGGTATATGCCCAGTAGTGGGATTGCTGGGTTGTATGGTAGTTCTATTTTTAGTTTTTTAAGGAGCCTCCATACTGTCCTCCACAGTGGCTGTATCAATTTACATTCCCGCCAACAGTGCAAGAGGGTTCCCTTTTCTCCACACCCTCTCCAGCATTTACTGTTCGTAGATTTTTTTTTTTTTTTTTTTTGCAGTACGCAGGCCTTTCACCGTCGTGGCCTCTCCCGTTGCGGAGCACAGGCTCCGGACGCGCAGGCCCAGTGGCCACGGCTCACGGGTCCAGCCGCCCCACTGCATGTGGGATCCTCACAGACCGGGGCACAAACCCGTATCCCCTGAATCGGCAGGCGGACCCTCAACCACTGCGCCACCAGGGAAGCCCTTGTTTGTAGATTTTTTGATGATGGCCATTCTAACTGGTGTGAGGTGATACCTCATTGTAGTTTGATGTTCATTTTCAAGAGATTATCTTAATAAAAAAACACCTCTCTCTCTCTCTCTCTCTGGAGATGTAAAAAAAATCTCAGGATGCTTTAAGAGTTCAGACAAATTAATGGCAAGGATATGTATGACTCAGATGGGAGAAACAATAAAAACACAGCATTTTTAGAATAACACAGACTCAGACTTCAAAACTCAATAAATTACAACCAAATCTCTAACACATATAAGTATTTATAAAAAGGTTTAAGTTCTTTTTTGTTTGAATGAAATGTCAAAGTAAATCAATAAGTTAGAAGAGGGAAAAGGTGTATTTTAAAGAGATTTAAAGCAAAAAAATATTGTCCAAAATTTGAACGTGTAATCAATAATAAAATTTTCCACGCACCCCCTCTTAGTAAGTTTTGGGTTAATTGCCTTAATCTGAGAAGAAAACTCAGAACAAGTAAAACAAAAACAATGAAATACTATAGTAAGGGGACCTCCCTGGTGGCACAGTGGTTAAGAATCCGCCTACCAATGCACGGGACATGGGTTCGAGCCCTGGTCCGGGAAGATCCCACATGCCTTGGAGTAACTAAGCCCATGCTCCATAACTACTGAGCCTGTGCTCTAGAGCCCACGAGCCATAACTACTGAGCCCGAGTGCCACAACTACTGAAGCCCGCGTGCCTAGAGCCCGTGCTCCACAAGAGAAGCCACTGCAATGAGAAGCACGCACACGGCAACAAAGAGTAGTCCCTGCTCGCCGCAACTAGAGAAAGCCCAATGAAGACCCAACGCAGCCAAAAAATTTAAAAAATAATTAATTAATTTAAAAGAGCGCGCGCGCGCGCGAGAGAGAAGCAGAGATTAAAAAAAAAGAAATACTACAGTAAGTAATAAATGGAAATAATCTATTTAGAGAGACGAAGACTATGTACTGTATACTTATTTCAAACAGTCTGGCATCCCACATATGGCATTAAATGCAAAAGATATATATCCGGGCTTCCCAGGTGGCTCAGTGGTTGGGAGTCTGCCTGCCGATGCAGGGGACGCGGGTTCGTGCCCCGGTCCGGGAGGATCCCACGTGCCGCGGAGCGGCTGGGCCCGTGAGCCATGGCCGCTGAGCCTGCGTGTCCGGAGCCTGTGCTCCGCAACGGGAGAGGCCACAGCAGTGAGAGGCCCGCGTACCGCAAAAAAAAAAAAAGATATATATCCAAAGATAACCAATTGCTGAGTTCCAGCATTATATTGAGCCTACTATCAAAGCTAGCACCAAAAGAACATAATCTGAACCACTGCTGTGAACAAAATTAAAACAGCAGGTTCTTCCCACCTCTCTCAGATTTTTCTTTATTATCTTCTTAAAAAATATAAAATGATAGCTAAGTATATGAACTTTTCCACCAAACCAGAAAATGTATGCCATATCTAGTTATATCACTAGTAAAATTGAACAAGATTTCCAAATACCAAAAAGCAAAAATGATCATATATGTACTAATCTTTATCATATTGCCGTAATCTTCCAATTTTTAAAAAATGCATCAGTAGTGTTTACTCCTATTTTGATGACTTTTTTGCCTCTAATATCAAGTCAACAAATACTGCATATCTTCAATGTTCAAAATTGGCTTAAGCTGAAAGGAATCAGAGACAGTCTCTAGCTGGTAGATTAAGACATTTACAGGAATAATTATAACTCAAGGCAAAACAAATATATTAAGAAATGTACAAAGTGTTGTGGGAGTTTAAAGGATGCAGAGTTTACATACAAATGGGGCTATCAGAAAATGGGGCTTTAGAAAAGGGGACATTTGATCTGCAGCTTACATGATGAGTACATTTGCTACTACTAGAAACCAGACCTGGTAGGGAGAAGACATACCAAGTGGAAAGGATATAGCACAAGCAAACAAGCAGAGTTGAGAAATCCAAAGCAAAACCAGAGAACAAAAATGGAAAAAAGCCCTGAGTTTAAATATTAGCCCTATCATTCACATTAGCTGTGGAACTTTGAACAAATTATTTAACCTCTCTAATTAACAGTTTTCTCGTTTGTAAAACTGGAATAATACCACATGCCTTGGCTGGGTTACTGTGAGAATTAGAGAATAATGTAAAAGCATCAGCACCTAGTAAGTATTCAGTAAATGTTAGCCACTGCAAATATTCTTATTATTTTTAACAAGACTGAAAATATACTACCTAAAACAATGTTAAACATATTACATGGGGCAACAAATTGAGAGGTTCTTAGTAACACTTGGAATTAGCCTGGAAACAACCAACCAACCATAATGATTAAAAAAGAAACTGGGGGCTTCCCTGGTGGCGCAGTGGTTGGGAGTCCGCCTGCCGATGCAGGGGACGCGGGTTTGTGCCCCGGTCCGGGAGGATCCCACATGCCGCGGAGCGGCTGGGCCTGTGAGCCATGGCCACTGAGCCTGTGCGTCCAGGGCCTGTGCTCCGCCACGGGAGAGGCCACAAAAAAAAAAAAAAAGAAAAGAAACTGAAGGAAAAGATAGGTGTTTTGATCATTTAGTCGGCTGTGAGGACAGTATAAGATTTAAGGTATGATGTCTAATTATACGTACAAGCAGAAAATAACGATCCAAACAGTGCTGGCAAACAGAGAAGTTGAACGCATCACATCCTAGCACACTCAGAAACAACCGCTTTGCTTCCCTGAGCCTATATGCCTGACCAAGCCCTTCCAATAATATGCCATTAAAATAACCCATTATGATAAATTCCCTATAAAGCTGAGATGTTCTGAATAATCCATCTGGTTAGCACACCTTTCTTCTCCAAACAAAAATACACCTCTGAGAACAAACACTATGAACTGTCTTCCTTTCAGACACCCTTACTCTGAATGATTAACAACTTCCAAGGACAGGGATAAAGACATTTCTATCATTTTATCATCAAATCACAGGTAATCTTTTTCGCAAATACTATCCCTTTAAGAGACACGCTAACGCATTCTCTGTTTGAGTGGAAGTCATTATCTCAACCAAATCTGTGATTTCTCACTGACTACAACACTGCTCTAATATGTAAACTTTTAATTCTTTAGGGTGCAGTTTGGTGGCAGTCAATGAAATGAAGCGTAGAACTGAAACTGCACAAAATGGTACCATTTGGCTCAATAGTAGTACCACCATGGAAGGAAAATAAAAGCCTCCGTTCCCAGAATTAATATTCTCTTCCAACAAAAGAAAAGACTTCTATCTTTGTTGGATTAATGAGCCAACCCCTAATTTGTTAACATTTTCATTTCACTTATTTTCTAATCCTAAAGTGCCTAATGGATGTTGTCCTCCACACAATGAAAAGAACACATTCTATGACACTAAATGAATATTTTCTAACTGTATCCTAAAGCTTAAACTTCAGCTTTATTAGAGCAGGGGGTCTCTGAAGTATATACCTAAAGGGGGTTGAAAAATAATTGGCTCAATAGTGAAACTTCTATTTATGTTTATTATTCTTCTTAAACTTTATTCTGTATTTGTAAAATATTAGTACAGTAATACATGTATACAATTATCAACACATACAAATATATTAGGTATACAGAATTTTTTTGCTGCTAGTGGTATATAATAAAGTGGTCAATAAAGTTTGAAGAACACTGTAATAAAAGAAAATCATGCTTATTTCAATAAAGTAATTATTTCAAAGAAGTAGTTTTGTACATTTATTTCTATCACAAGTACATATTTTTTAAAAAACATTAAAGACAGTAAAACTTGAATACTGCACACTTTTAGGGAAAATGTCTCATAAGAAACGTACTACTTCTTCCATAACAATAACAAAAAAAACCCACCACAATATCTAAGGCCACAAAAAAGCAAGTGTCTAAACAGGATGCATAACAATAACTACAATTAATAAGTTCTTCTTAAAACTTACTATCAAAGCTGAATATATGCATACCTTATGACTCAGCATTTCCCCTCAGAGGCATACACCAAACTAATATACATAAATATGCTCACCAAAGGACATACAAGAGAATACACATTCTTTTCATACTAGCCCCAAACTGGACACTCAAATGTCCATCAATAGTAGAATGGATGAATAAATTATGGAACATTCATATTGATATAATGTAATACTATAGAGCACTGAGAATGAACTATTATGCAATAACATGGATGAATTTTCAAAATTTCAACATAGTGCTGAATGAAAAAAGGCAGACACAAAAATACACACTGCATAACCCCATTCATATAAAGTTAAAAACTGGCAAACCAATGGTATCAAAAGAAGATTGTGGTTATCTCAGGTAGGGTTGACAGTAAGTCTATAATATTTTATTTCTTCACCTTTGTGAAAATTCATTGAGCTATACACTTAGGATTTATACACTTTTCTGTATGTAAATTTTCAATACACAAAAAATGAAAAAATTACACATGAATCAAATTCAGTAAAAATCAATTCTCATTTCAAATACAGCAAACACTCTAATTTGTCTCTGGTAAATCTTTTGATATATTACATAAATGTCCCTAAGTTATGCACTTTGTAAAGCATAATTTTCAATAAATTTAAGTACTAAAATCATACAGAGTGAGTTCTCTAAGCACAATGGAATTAGAAATCAGTAACAATAAGATAACTAGGAAAATAGCAATATTTGTAAAATAAGTGACAAATCAAAGAACAAGTGACAGAGAAATTAGAAAATATTCTGAACTGAATGATAATGAAAACACAACATGTCAAAATTTGTTGGATGTATCTAAAGCAGTACTTAGAAATGTTTAGCTTTAAATTCTTCTATTAGTATAAAAAAGGTTAAAAAGTTATGGTCTAACTTTCACCTTGAGAAGCTACAAGAAGAAGAGCAAATTGAGCCCAATGAAATAGAAGAGGAAATAAGAAGTCACAGGTTAAAGAATAAATCACAAAGAAAACAAAGTATCTTCAGCTGGATGATAAAGAAATATAACATTTCAAAATTTGTGGCATGCAGCTAAAGCAGTGTTTAGAGAAAAATGTTTCTAGCTTTAAATCCTTATGTTGGGGTGGGGGGCAGTGATGGAGTCCAAAATCCATGCCTTCCACCTTTAGAAGGTAGGAAAAAAAAGCAAACTAAACCAAAAGAAGGTGAGCAATGGATCTCAACCGTGTGGGCTATTTTTCCCACCAGAAGATATTTGGCCACATCTGTAGACATTTTTGGTTATCACACCAGGGAGACACTACTGGTATTCTGTGAGGAGAGGCCAGGGATGCTGCGAAACATCCAATAATGCTCAAAACAGAATTATCTGGCAGAAAATGTCAATAGTGCTGGGGTTGAGAAACTCTGAAGTAGAGGAAGAAATAATAAAGCCAAGAACAGGAATAAACAAAATAGAAGACAGGAAACAACAGAGAGTATCAATAAAACCAAAAGTTGACTTAAGAAAAAAACAGTAGGGTTTCCCTGGTGGCGCAGTGGTTGACAGTCCGCCTGCTGATGCAGGGGACACGGGTTCATGCCCCGGTCCGGGAAGATCCCACATGCCGCGGAGTGGCAAGGCCCGTGAGCCATGGCCGCTGAGCCTGCGCTTCCAGAGCCTGTGCTCCGCAACGGGAGAGGCCACAACAGTGAGAGACCCGCGTATCGCCAAAAAAAAAAAAAAAAAACAAAACAGTAAAACTGATAAACTTTTCTAAAACTGATGAAGAAAAAAGGCAGAAATTACCAACACACAAAAAATAACTAATATCAGGGACAAAAGACAGCACATCACTACAGATACTACACACATTAAAAGGATGATAAGAGAATATTATGAACAGCTTTATGCCAATAAATTCAACATGTAGATGAAATGGACAAATTTCTTGAAAGATACAAACTATCAAAACTAACTCAAGAAGAAATAGAGAGTTAGTGTCAGCCTTGCATCTATTACGGAAATTGAATTCATAATCAAAAACCTGCCCACAAACAGAAGACCTAAATAGACATTTCTCCAAAGAAGATATACAGATTGCCAACAAACACATGAAAGAATGCTCAACATCATTAATCATTAGAGAAATGCAAATCAAAACCACAATGAGATATCATCTCACACCGGTCAGAATGGCCATCATCAAAGAGATCAGCTAGGTGGTGTGTGACCGCCTAGAGGGGTGGGATAGGGCGGGTGGGAGGGAGGGAGACGCAGGAGGGAAGAGATATGGGAACACGTGTATATGTATAACTGATTCACTTTGTTATAAAGCAGAAACTAACACACCATTGTAAAGCAATTATACTCCAATAAAGATGTTAAAAAAGAAAAGTAATGGTACCATAAGAGCAAGGAAAAAATTAGCGAGAACAACAACAACAACAACAAAAAAACAACCTGCCCACAAAAAAAACTCCAGGCCCAGAAGTATTCATTGGAAAATTTTACCAAGCATTTAGGGAATAAATAATATTAATTCTACAGAACATATTTCAAAAGATAAAGGAAATGGGAATATTTCCCAATTCATTTTGAGGGCAGTTATTACCCTGATACCAAAACCTGACAAAGAACTTACATTGAAAAACAAAACAAAACAAGAACACAGACACAAAAATTCTTGAGAAAATATTAGCAAATTTATAGAAACTATCAGTTTACAATAAAAAACTTGTCTGGTCTTTGTCCCAATTTCCTGGGACAGAGCTTCAGAAACCTTGGAATTTCCTCAGTTATAGGATTGTCTCTGTTATTCATGGTGGGCTCCTGGACCACTCTTGAGTTTATGCTAGGGAGATGACTTAAATTGGACTGGTCGTGCCAGAAAGACCAGCCATGTAATTAGAGGATTCAGGCTTTGAGCAACTGATATCAGCCAACCTCTGGGGAGAGGAGGGTCACTAGAGAGTTCAATCACATGGTGAATGATTCAATCAACTGTGACTACATAATGATACAGAAATAAAAACTCTAGTATCCAAGGTTCAGGTGAGCTTCCTGGTTGGTGAATACATCAATCTGCTAGCAGGGTAATGCATCCTGATACTACACGGAGAGGACACAGAAGCTCCATGCCCAGGATTCTCCTGGACCTCACCCTATGCATCTCTTTATTTGGCTGGTCTTTATTTGTATTATTTATAATAAAACTTGTAATCATAAGTATAGCACTTTCCTGAGTTTCATGAGTAGTTCTAGTGAACTATTGAACCTGAGGGGATTGTGGGAACACCTAAATTTGTAGTCAGTTGGTCATAAATGTGGGTGGCCTGGGGACTCTTAAAACTTGCATCTGGCAACTGTAGTGAGGGCAGTCATGTTGGGGGCTGCACCCTTAAACTTGTGGAGTCTGTGCTAACTAGAGACGTTAGCGTGAGTATTGCAAAATACACCGTGACCAAGTAGGGTTTATTCCAGGAATGCAAGATTAGTTTAAGGTTCAAAAATATGAATCAGTGCAATTAACCATATTAACAGAATAAAAAATAAAAACCACAGTATAATCTCAATAGATGTAGAAAAAGCATTTGACAAAATTCATGCATCCATTCATGATAAAAACTTTCAGCAAATTAGGAAATAAAGGAATTTCCTCAACTTGTTAAAAGGCATCTACAAAAAAATCTACAGTTGTCATATCAATGGTGAAAGAATATATGTTTTCCCAATATCAGAAGCAAGGCAAGGATGTTCACTCTCATCAGCTTCTATTCAGCCACTGTACTAGAGGTCCTAGCCAACGAAAGGAGGCAAGAAAAATAAATATCATACAGAAAGGCAAGGAAAAAGTAAAAATATCTTTAACGTAAACAACATCATTTAGTGTCTATTTAGAAAATCCTGAAGAATATACAAATTACTAGAGCTAATAAGTGAGTTTAGTGAAGTAGGTTTACAAGGTCAATATACCAAATTCAATTGCCATATACAATAGCATCAAAGAATATTAACTACTTTAATAAATATTAACTAATTTAACAAAGTATGCGCATTACCCACACTCTGAAAAACTACAAAATACTGCTGAATTTTAAAAACATCTAAATAATTGAATGAATGGGGAGATATACGATGTTCATGCATCAAAAGATTCAATGTTGTTCAGATGTGTCAAGTCTCCCCCAAATTAATCTACAGATTCAATGCAATCACAATCAAAGCTCTAGTAGGCTTTGTTGTGGAAAGTGACAAGCAGCTTCAATAACATATGTGAGAATGCAAAAGACCTAGAATAGTCAAAGGAACTTTTGAAAAAGATGAACCAATTTGGAAGGTTTACGCTACCTTATTTCATGACTTACTAGAAAAACTGCAGTAATTAAGACCGTGTGGTACTGTAGTAAAGATAAATATTTAGATCAATGGAGCAGAATAGAGAGTTCACAAATAGATTCATATATACATGGTCCTTTCATTTTTTACAAAGATGCCAAGGCAACTCAATGTAGAAATGTCTTTTCAATAAATGATACTGAAACAACTGGAGGTCCATTTGCCAAAAAGTGAACTTCAACCGTTACCTCACACCTTCTACAAAAATTAACTCTAAATGAATCTCAGATCTAAATGGATTACCTAAAGAAAACTTAAGAGAAAATTTTGTGATCTTGGATTATGCAAATATTTCTTAGGACATAAGAAGCATGAACCAGAGAGATTGGTTTAAGATGGCGAGTAGAAGAACGTGCGCTCACTCTCTCTTGCGAGAGCACCGGAATCACAACTAACAGCTGAACAATCATCAACAGGAAGACACTGGAACTCACCAAAAAAGATACCTCACATCAAAAGACAAAGGAGAAGCCACAATGAGACGGTAGGAGGGGCGCAATCACAATAAAATCAAATCCCATAACTGCTGGGTGGGTGACTCACAAACTGGAGAACACTTACACCACAGAAGTCCACCCACTGGAGTGAAGGTTCTGAGCCCCACGTCAGGCTTTCCAGCCTGGGGGTCCAGCAACGGGAGCAGGAATTCCTAGAGAATCAGACTTCGAAGGCTAGTGGGATTTGATTGCAGGACTCTGACAGGACTGGGGGAAACAGAGGCTCCACTCTTGGAGGACACACACAAAGTAGTGTGCGCATCAGGACCAAGGGGAAGGAGCAGTGACCCCGCAGGAGACTGAACCAGACCCACCTGCTAGTGCTGGAGGGTCTCCTGTAGAGGCACGGGGTGGCTGTGTCTCACCGTGAGGACAAGGACACTGGCAGCAGAAGTTCGGGCAAGTACTCCTCGAGCCCTCCCAAAGTCCGCCATTAGCCCCACCAAAGTGCCGGGTAGGCTTCAATGTTGGGTAGCCTCAGGCCAAACAACCAACAGGGAGGGAACCCAGCACAACCCATCAGCAGAAAAGTGGATTAAAGTTTTATTGAGCTCTGCTCACTAGAGCAACAGCCAGCTCTACCCACCATCAGTCCCTCCCATCAAGAAACTTGCTCAAGCCTCTTAGATAGCCTCATCCACCAGAGGGCAGACAGCAGAAGCAAGAAGAACTAAAATCCTGCAGCCTGTGGAACAAAAACCACATTCACAGAAAGACAGACAAGATGAAAAGGCAGAGGATTATGTACCAGATGAAGGAACAAGATAAAACCCCTGAAAAACAACTAAATGAAGTGGAGATAGGCAACCTTCCAGAAAAAGAATTCAGAATAATGATAGTGAAGATGATCCAGGACCTCAGAAAAAGAATGGAGGCAAAGATCAAGAAGATGCAGAAATGTTTAACAAACTCCTACAAGAACTAAAGAACAAACAAACAGAGATGAATAATACAATAACTGAAATGAAAAATACACTAGAAGGAATCAATAGCAGAATAACTGAGGCAGAAGAACGGATAAATGACCTGGAAGACAGAATGGTGGAATTTACTGCTGTGGAACAGAATAAAGAAAAAAGAATGAAAAGAAATGAAGGCAGCCTAAGAGACCTCTGGGACAACATGAAACATAACAACATTTGCATTATCGGGGTCCCAGAAGCAGAAGAGAGAGAGAGAAAGGACCAGAGAAAATATTTGAAGAGATTATAGTCAAAAACATCCCTAACATGGGAAAGGAAATAGCCACCCAAGTCCAGGAAGTGCAGAGAGTCCCATACAGGATAAACCCAAGGAGAAACATGCCGAGACACACGGTAATCAAACTGGCAAAAATTAAAGACAGAAAAATTATTGAAAGCAGCAAGGGAAAAATGACAAAAAACATACAAGGGAACTCCCATAAGGTTAACAGCTGATTTCTCAGCAGAAACTCTACGAGCCAGAAGGGAGTGGAATGACATATTTAAAGTGATGAAGGGAAGAACCTACAACCAAGATTACTCTACCCTGCAAGGATCTCATTCAGATTTGATGGAGAAATCAAAAGCTTTACAGACAAGCAAAAGCTAAGAGAATTCAGCACCACCAAATCAGCTTTACAACAAATGCTAAAGAACTTCTCTAAGTGGGAAGCACAAGAGAAGAAAAGGACCTACAAAAACAAACCCAAAACAATTAAGAAAATGGTAACAGGAACATACATATTGATAATTACCTTAAACGTGAATGGATTAGATGCTCCAACCAAAAGACACAGGCTCGATGAATGGATACAAAAACAAGACCCATGTATATGCTGTCTACAAGAGACCCACTTCAGACCTAGGGACACATACAGACTGAAAGTGAGGGGATGGAAAAAGATATTCCATGCAAATGGAAATCAAAAGAAAGCTGGTGTAGCAGTACTCATATCAGATAAAATAGATTTTAAAACAAAGAACATTACAAGAGACAAGGAAGGACACTACATAATGACCAAGGGATCAATCCAAGAGGAAGATATAACAATTATAAATATATATGCTCCCAACACAGGAGCACCTCAATACATAAGGCAACTGCTAACAGCTATAAAAGAGGAGATCGACAGTAACACAATAATAGCGGGGGACTTTAACACCTCACTTACACCAACGGACAGATCATCCAAACAGAAAATTACTAAGGAAACACAAGCTTTAAATGACACAACAGACCACATAGATTTAATTGATATTTATAGGACATTCCATCCAAAAACAGCAGATAACACTTTCTTCTCAAGTGCGCATGGAACATTCTCCAGGATAGATCACATCGTGGGTCACAAATCAAGCCTCAGTAAATTTAAGAAAACTGAAATCATATCAAGCATCTTTTCTGACCATAATGCTATGAGATTAGAAATCAATTACATGGAAAAAAATGGAAAAAACACAAAAAATACATGGAGGCTAAACAATACATTACTAAATAACAAAGAGATCACTGAAGAAATCAAAGAGGAAATCAAAAAACAACTAGAAACAAATTAACAACGAAAACACAATGATCCAAAACCAATGGGATGCAGTAAAAGCAGTTCTAAGAGGGAAGTTTATAGCAATACAAGCCAATGTCAAGAAACAAGAAAGATCTCAAATAAACAATCTAACCTCACACTTAAAGGAACTAGAGAAAGAAGAACAAACAAAATCCAAAGTTAGTAGAAGGAAAGAAATCATAAAGATTAGAGCAGAAATAAATGAAATAGAAACAAAGAAAACAATAGCAAAGATCAATAAAATTAAAAGCTGGTTCTTTGAGAAGATAACAAAATTGATAAAACATTAGCCAGACTCATCAAGAAAAGGAGGGAGAGGACTGAAATCAATAAAATTAGAAATGAAAAAGGAGAAGTTGCCACAGACACCGCAAAAATACAAAGCATCCTAAGAGACTACTACAAGCAACTCTATGCCAATAAAATGGACAACCTGGAAGAAATGAACAAATTCTTAGGAAGGTATAACCTTCCAAGACTGAACCAGGAAGAAACAGAAAATATGAACAGACCAATGACAAGTAATGAAATTGAAACTGTGATTAAAAATCTTCCAACAGGGGCTTCCCTGGTGGTGCAGTGGTTGAGAGTCCGCCTGCCGATGCAGGGGACGCGGGTTCGTGCCCCGGTCCGGGAAGATCCCACATGCCGCAGAGCGGCTGGGCCCGTGAGCCATGGCCGCTGAGCCTGCACGTCCAGAGCCTGTGCTCCGCAACGGGAGAGGCCACAGCAGTGCGAGGCCCACGTACCGCAAAAAAAAAAAAAAAAATCTTCCAACAACAAAGTCCAGGAGCAGATGGCTTCACAGGTGAATTCTATCAAACATTCAGAGAAGAGCTAACGCCCATGCTTATCAAACTCTTCGAAAAAATTGCAGAGGAAGGAACACTCCCAACTCATTCTATGAGGCCACCATCACCCGGATACCAAAACCAGACAAAAATACTACAAAAAATGAAAATTACAGACCAATATCACTGATGAATATGGATGGAAAAATCCTCAACAAAATACTAGCAAACAGAATCCAACAACACATTAAAAGGATCATACACCATGATCAAGTGGGATTTATCCCAGGGATGCAAGGATTCTTCAATATGCGCAAATCAATCAATGTGATACACCATATTAACAAATTGAAGAAGAAAAACCCTACGATCATCTCAATAGATGCAGAAAAAGCTTTTGTCAAAATTCAACACGATTTATGATAAAAAAACTCTCCAGAAAGTGGGCATAGAGGGAACCCACCTCAACATAATAAAGGCCGTATATGATAAACTCACAGCAAACATCATTCTCAGTGGTGAAAAACTGAAAGCATTTCCTCTAAGATCAGGAACAAGACAAGGATGTCCACTCTCACCACTATTATTCAACATAGTTTTGGAAGTCCTAGCCATGGCAATCAGAGAAGAAAAAGAAATAAAAGGAATACAAATTGGAAAAGAAGTAAAACTGTCACTGTTTGCAGATGACATGATACTATACATAGAGAATCCCAAAGATGCCACCAGAAAACTATTAGAGCTAATCAATGACTTTGGTAAAGTTGCAGGGTACAAAATTAATGCACAGAAATCTCTTGCATTCCTATACACTAATGATGAAAAATCTGAAAGAGAAATTAAGGAAACACTCCCATTTACCACTGCAACAAAAAGAATAAAATACCTAGGAATAAATCTACCTATGGAGACAAAAGACCTGCATGCAGAAAACGCTAAGACACTGATGAAAGAAATTAAAGATGATACAAACAGATGGAGCGATATACCACGTTCTTGGATTGGAAGAATCAATATTGTGAAAATGACGATACTACCCAAAGCAATCCACAGATTCATTGCAATCCCTATCAAATTACCAATGGCATTTTTTACAGAACTAGAACAAAAAATCTTAAAATTTGTATGGAGACACAAAAGACCCCAAATAGTCAAAGCAGTCTTGAGGGAAAAAAACAGAGCAGGAGGAATCAGATTCCCTGACTTCAGACTATACTACAAAGGTACGGTTATCAAGACAATACGTTACTTGAACAAAAACAGAAACATAGATCAATGGAACAGGGTAGAAAGCCCAGAGATAAACCCACGCACCTATCGTCAACTAATCTATGACAAGGGAGGCACGGATATACAGTGGAGAAAAGACAGTATCTTCAATAAGTGGTGCTGGGAAAACTGGACAGCTACATGTAAAAGAATGAAATTAGAACACTCCCTAACAACATACACAAAAATAAACTCAAAATGGATTAGACACCTACATGTAAGACTGGACACTATAAAACTCTTAGAGGAAAACATAGGAAGAACACTCTGACATAAATCACAGCAAGATCTTTTCTGATCCACCTCCTAGAGTAATGGAAATAAAAACAAAAATAAACAAATGGGACCTAGTGAAACGTAAAAGCTTTTGCAAAGCAAAGGAAATTATAAACAAGATGAAAAGACAACCCTCAGAATGGGAGAAAATATTTTCAAACGAATCAATGGACAAAGGATTAATCTCCAAAATATACAAGTGGCTCATGCAGCTCAATATTAAAAAAACAAACAACGCAATCCAAAAATAGGCAGAAGACCTAAATAGACATTTCTCCAAAGAAAACATACAGATGGCCAAGAAGCACATGAAAACCTGCTCAACATCGCTAATCATTAGAGAAATGCAAATCAAAACTACAATGAGGTTATCACCCAACACCAGTTAGAATGGACATCATCAGAAAATCTACAAACAACAAATGCTGGAGAGGGTGTGGAGAAAAGGGAACCCTCTTGCACTGTTGGTGGGAATGTAAATGGATACAGTCACTATGGAGAACAGTATGGAGTTTCCTTAAAAAACTAAAAATATAACTACCGTATGACCCAGCAATCCCACTACTGGGCATATACCCTGAGAAAACCATAATTCAAAAAGACACATGCACTCCAATGTTCATTGCAGCTGTATTTACAATAGCCAGTCATGGAAGCAACCTAAATGCCCATCGACAGACGAATGGATAAAGAAGATGTGGTATATATATATACAATGAGATACTACGCAGCCATAAGAAGGAACGAAATTGGGTCATTTGTAGAGACATGGATGGATCTAGAGACTGTCATACAGAGTGAAGTAAGGCAGAAAAAGAAAAACAAATATCGTATATTAACACATATATGTGGAACCTAGAAAAATGGTACAGATGAACTGGTTTTCAGGGCACAAATAGAGACACAGATGTAGAGAACTAACATATGGACACAAAGGGGGGAAAGTGGCGTGGGGCTGGTGGTGGTGGGATGAATTGGGAGATTGAGATTGACATGTATATACTAATATGTATAAAATGGATAACTGATAAGAACCTGCTGTATAAAAAATAAATAAAATTCAAAAATTCAAAAAAAAAGAAGCATGAACCATGAAAGATAAACATGTAAACTGGACTTCCTCAAAATTTAAAACTTTTGTTTTTCAAAAGACACTGTTAAGAAGATGACAAAGGCATACCACTGAGGAGAAAACATTTGTAAACCACATATGTAACAAAGAATTTGTATCCAGAATTTACAAAGAACTCTTACAAGTCAATAAGAAAACAACTAAATAAAATAAAAAGCAAAAGACACAGACCCTTCACCAAAGAAGATATATCAATGGCAAACAAACACACAATAAGATATTCAAAATCACTAGGAAAATGCAAAATAAAACACAGTGAGATACTACGACGCACCCACTAGAATGGCTAAAATTTAAAAAACTGACAATACCAAGTGCTATCCAGGATCTGGAGTTACTGGAAGTACCCTACACTGCTAGTCAGGATGTAAAATGGTACAGCCACTTTGGAGAATGGTTTCGTAGTTTCTTTATAAAGTTATATACACACTTACTATGTGACCCAGAATTCTACTCCTACGTAGCTAAGAAAAATGAAAACATATGTCCACAGAAAGACCTGTTCATAAAAGTATATAGCATCTTTACTTATAATAGCTAGAAACTATACACAACCTAATGTCTATCAACTGGTAAATGAATAAACAAACTGTGGCATATTCATACAATGGACTCAGCAATATAAAGGACTTAGCTACTGACTCATAGGACAAGATGAATGAATTTCAAACAACATTATGCTAAGTGAAAGAAGTCAGACACAGAATAGTATATACATGATTCCATTTATATGAAATTCCAGAAATGGCAAAACTGTAGTGACAAAACAGATCAGAAGGGGGGGATAAGAAACTGACTATAGAGGCATGAGGTAATAATATTTTGAGATAAAAAAAGTTCTGTATCATAATTGTGTTGGGGGTTGCATGACTGTATACACGTCTAGTCACTGACTCATACACTAAAAATTGAGGAATTTTATTGTATAGAAATTACACTGCATCAAAACTTTTTTTTTAAGTTACAAACCTCATCCTACAATTGAGGCAATACTCTAATCTACCATAAAGTGCCCAGGAATGAGACTAAAACATCAATTCCTTATTCTAGAAGACTAATAATACAAATTACTAGAAAGTGCATAATTTAAAAACATAAGCCCTTTGGGGACTATCTGTTCTTTCATCTACTTAATTTTTTTTCATATCTGGCATATGATTAATCTGCTGTCAGTCAAGAGTATAGACAGTCAAATCTTCATCTTCATAACAGGAAGTCAACAGATAACAAGCAGGATAAGTTCCTAATTTAGAAATATGAGAGCAAACAGTAGAAGAAACTGTTAAATTACTGCAAGTTGTAGCCTCTAGGAAGCAGAAATTGGATGGGGATAGATGAGGCAGAGGAATGTTATTTTAATTTGTAAGCCATTTAGTATTAACTAACTTTTGTCTTAGTGCCAGAAATTAAGACGCATCTAAATACATACTAAAGTTTTACAGTATTTGTGAATAATCACTTCTTAGGTAAAAGCAATATTGGGAACTACAGAGAATTTTCAAGATTAAAATGACTGCTCTTAAACAAATTTTCAAAAGTTAAAACAAGGCATTTAAAAAGACAAACCACTAATTACCTAGACTGCTTCATTATTTGATTCTATTACAGAGCAACATTCTAAAAAATCTTTAAAAATGGAAAAAATATCAGTGATTTCCTAAATCACTGGACTTCCAAATTGTAATTCAGTATTTCAGGAAGGAGTCAGGCATGAAATAAACATTGAGTAGATATTTGTTGGAGGAAAAAAAACCCAAAATGGTACCATAATTAATAGCACTACTCATAATAGAAATCCCATAGATCCCAATTTTCATTGTTACTATACTCCATTCCTCACTATAGTACTAGAAGCAGACACAGATGTTATACATGTATCTATTTCAAAGAATCCTCCTGTCTATGGGAAATATATCACATAGAAAAGTGATTCTCAAAGGGAGTAAGGGAGGAGAGGTTGGCAGGATAGCTGAATTTTCCTTGTTCTGGTTGCTGCAGGAGAGTGGAGGTGCCTTCTTCCAACTGACTACACTCACTACTCCTTATTGGTTTATTTCAAGTTTTAAAGGAATCATTGCTGTGGTGATCATTTTGTAATGAATAGAAATAACAAATCACTATGTTGTACACTGGGAACTAACATAGTGTTGTTGGTCAGTTATACTTCAAAAACAATCAAACTCATAGAAAAAGAGATCACATTTGTGGTCATCAGAGGCTGGGGGTGACGGGAGGGGTAAGTGGATGAAGGCAGTCAAAGTGTTTAAATTTCCAGTTATCAGATAAGTAAGTACCAGGGATGTAATGTACAATATGATTAAAATATTAACACTGCTGTTTGTAATACATGAAAGTTGTTAAGACAGTAAATACTAAGAATTCTCATCACAAGGAAAAAAATTTTTTTCTTTTTCTTTTATTTTGTATCTGTATGAGATGATAGATGTTCCCTAAACTTACTGTGATAATAACTTCATGATGTATGTAAGTCATTATGCTATACACCTTAAATTTATATAGTGCTGTATGTCAATTATATCTCAAAAAAACTGGAAGAAAAAAAATAAAGGAAACATTGCTTAATATTCATTCATTCATTCTACCTTTAGTTCTTTTTAGCATTTGTCATATGTTCAAGACCCTTCATTATCTTACTGCAATAAGACAGGCAATCTTTTTTTAAAGTTTTATTGATACATACTATAAAATTCACCCATTTTAAGTGTACAATTCAATGAGCTTTTGTAAATTTACGTATTTGTGTAACCATTACCACATTCCACTTTTAGAACACTTCTATCACCCCAGAAGTCCCCTCATGTCCATTTGCAGTGAATCTGCACTCCGTCCCCTCACCCACCGCTGATCTGCTTTCTATCTCTATAGTTTTGCCTTATAAATATAAATTTCATATAATGGAATTATGCAATATGTACTCTTATGTATCTGACTTTGTTTACATAAGTTTTTTGTGGTTCATCCATTTTGTCATATGTATGAGTATTTTTTCTTTTTTATTGCTGGGTAGTATTCCATTGTACAATATACTATATTTTGTTTATCCATTCACTAGCTGATGGACATTTCAATTGCTTCCAGCTTTCGGTGATTACGAATAATGCCATGACCATGCATGTTCAAGTCTTCCTGTGGACTCCTGTAGAATAAGAGACCTTCATCTTACAGGACAGTGCCTCACACTTGTTACACTTTACCACTAACAGCCAAATGATTTTTCACATTTGTGGCCAACAGTATGAAGCACATACTGATATTTAATAAATTAATATTAAATTCCTACTGATACTTAAAATGTTTGTTAAAAGAATAAAAGAAACATGTTACTCAGCTATTTCTGATAATATGGGTCTTAACTTCAAATGCTAAAAAAAATCAAAACAAAAACAACTTTGTCGCCAATGAGTTTACCTGCTACAAATAAACTGATGATGAGAATAAAGATATTAAACATCCCTAGATCAGTTTCATACAAAACAATCAATTAAGCCTAAGTTTCTCTAAAAGTCTTCTCAAAACTACACCAACATTTCATAAAAAGTACCTTCGGGTCTACATAATCATGCTCAAAGTATTCAGCCATTCATTTACTTAGTAAGGATTTATTGAGTGCCTACACTGGGAATATAAGTACTTAAAAATTTCAAAGTCTCTTCCCTCATGTAGCTCACATTCCATCATCCAATTTTTGCAAAAAGTAAAAATAACAAAAACAGCAAAAATAACGCAGGACTTACTAAGAAAATTGCAACTATATACCATACACTATGGCACTATATTCTTACAATGTTAGATAACCACCATGTAATTCTTTTAAACTAATTTCTACATGTTTAAGCATGTTTAAATTTTATACAAATAAATCACTGTGTTTCTTTAAACAGTCAGTGGATTAAATATGGTGTTTGTGATAAATTCCATTAAAATATTAGACTCTGAGCTTTTGGTAAACCGCCCCCCCCACCCAGCAATAAACAATGATTCTATACAAAAATGAGATTCAAATATTTCTTTTTGACTAATAGTGCTATTTCCAGGAATGTAACCTGCTTTCCAAAGGACAAATGATTGGGTAACATGTTAGAATGATAAAATTAAGTACACCAAACCTTAAGAGCCAGGCCTAGAAATCCAAATTTTAAATTGTAACTTATGTGCATTTACTGTTACCAACAAAGACTACAAAAAACCATCCAACAGACTAAGTATTAATGACAATACATTATCCAGAGTTTTTGTGGAGACTAAAGATCACTTTTGTTCTGTTGTTCCTATAGAAGATATATACTATCACACAGGACTACGGTGATCGAAATTAAAAACCTGAAAATTTACTTCTTCTAATACCAAGGCAAACTTACCACATTTTACTCTCTAGTCTCTTTTATTACATGAGAGGAAAGGTTCTTTATAGTTCCTCAAAAAGAATCCTAAATTGCCCCGTCTAATTAATCAAAATAAGAGTAAAGGAAAATCAGTTGCTTTATCAAAATACATGACTGACTAAAGACTAAGATTATATTCTTCTATAATTTAAAAATGCTCATTTCAAATGGCTTCAAAGCTCTCATCATGTGGCCTCCACAAATGGTATTTACATTGTGTTCTCAAAAGACTAGCAAAAATATTTCCCATGATAAACAAAGACAAGGAAATAAATACCACATGGAAAACCCTTTTATCCAATGTCATAAAACTAAATAAAAAGAAAATCCATAACACTTTCCCCTGAAATGTATACAGTAACATTAATAACAAAATTATCTACTAAACCAAATATTTTCTCTTATAAGAAATTCATTACTTAGATAAAACATAAGGAATTTCTCTCTAATACTATGTTGTGGAATCCCTATGTCTCCTTGAATGCACATTAAATTTAATCAATGAACAAGTATGTATTGTGAATCTATAGCATTTCCATAATAACCTTTTTCTATAAATTTAAGCTATTTACTCTCTGTACCATCATCCAACATAAATAAAAATGGCCCTGTCTATAACATCTTGCTGATTTGTATTATTTATCATTTTTACTATATATACTATTTTTCCAAATATACCACAAGCTCCTCTATGGTAGGGAAGCATGTTCAGCAATAGTTCTATATATATAGTGTAAGTTCCATAAATTTGATTACAAATTATTTTAAGAGAGCAGTTCCAATAGCTAGCAAATAAGGAAGCAAATTGCAAAGGGTAAAAAAAAACTCTGGTGATAAGGCATTAAAACAGCAGGTGCAGACCACACGTTTCAGGCATTTCCCAGAGCAGAAAAGGAGAACAGTAAAACACATAAATTTCAGGTTATTGTCACTGAGTCTTAGTTTTTAAATAAATTATTACTAAGGACTGTTTGCTGATTCCAGAGAAACAAATTACAGGGAGTTCTCTCATCTTCTAGTTGTACTGTGCATACCAGTCCAGTTTCCTTATCAAAAAAATAGAGAAATAAATTCCACTTCACCTCACAGAAATTTTCTGAAATTCAAAAGAAATAATAATGTATGTTAAAGGGCTTTGCACACAAGTAGCATATTAAATGCAAGGTGTTATTGAAGATGGATTCTACCCTTTGATCCAATAATTCTAATTCTTCATGTTTATCCTAAGGATCTAGGTGGACAAATACACAAAAGTATCTGTACAAAGATGTTCATAGTAGCCCTGCATGTCATGAAAAAGTAATGTAAAATTAACATTTTAAATGTCATTAACAGGGACTTCCCTGATGGTCCAGTGGTTAAGAATCTGCCCTCCAATGCAGGGAACAGGGGTTTGATCCCTAGTCGGAGAACTAAGATCCCACATGCCACAGGGCAACCAAGCCTGCATGCCACAACTACTGAGCCCGCACGCTCTGGAGCCCATGGGCCACAACTAAAGAGAAGCCTGTGTGCCGCAACAAAGAGTGTGCCCAACACAACGAAAGAGCCCGCGTGCCACAACTAAGACCCAGTGCAGCCAAATAAATAAATAAAATTAAAAAACGTCATTAACAGATGGTTGGCTTAACAAATTATGGTACACACATGAAGTAGAATATCATGCTGTAATTAAAAACGACTTAACAGATGTGTACAAACTTGAAAAAATGTTCAGGATAAGTGAAAGCAGGATTGCAAAGGTTCACAACCCTGAGATGCCTTCTTTCATCTTTCAAACTTGATCAGGTCCTCTATTATGGCCTTCACAGGATCCTCTATTTTTCTCTATTAAGCTCATCATAGTTTGAAATAATGTATTTATATGTTTACTTGGTAACATGTGTTAGATGATAATGAAGATAGTATACATATGTGTACACACACACACACACACACACACACACACGGAAGAAAAGTCTGCCAGTGTTTAAAAATGTTAGAAGCCAAAATGAAAATAAAAACAATCTAAAAAAATATGCATACTTAAATTACATTAGCACTATTGAACAGAAATGAGATCTGGATACATATTTTTTCAAACCACACCACAAAACCTCTTTGATTAGGTTAGTATTGGGGAAAGTGTCTTCACCTAAGAAATGACAAAGAATCATGCTACAATATATCCAAAAGGAGGCAATGCTGTTTAATTTGTAAGGAAAAAACTAGAAGAGAAAGCTTTCTTCAGGTTAACATTCCTGCCTGGTTAGAATTATGCATATACTGCTTAAAATCTGGCCTGATATTAAACTTAACCATCACTTATAGCTATAAGGCTTGGACAAAAATCCCTTAAGCATCTCTAGGCCACATGAGCTTTAACCATAAAATATATGATAATATCTTACCTTCATAAAGCAGAGAGCTGTACCAGATGAAATCCTCAATTCCCTTTCTATGATTTGTGACCTATATTACAGTATCACATAAATATTCTGGCAAAAGGCCTCTCATCAAATAGGAACAGAAGGAGTTGTCCTACCAACTTACAAGCCATGATCATGCAAGTCTCCTTCAAACGATACTTCCACAGGGGGATATATTCTTAAGAAATCCAACAACAGCAAACTTATGCTTCAATGAAGCATTTAATGGAAAATCTGAGTTTGTTGAGGTATATAAATAATTCTTGAGAATTTTTCATTTAAACTTGGTTTTAGTGAAAAACAGAATATCACAGAACACATCAGATCACATCACTCAACATTTGGAAAGTACCTGAAGAACAACACTAATATCATTAAGAGTTTAACTGCTACTAATTTCCACTTTTGTCCTGAAACTTTGGGAGTTCTATACTGGACAAAGACTCAGCAACTAGTTATTTAATATCGAAAAATTGAAAAATATAGACAAATAAGAAATTTCACAAAAATAAAAATAAGTCTTCATTCTATTATTCCGTGAACAAATAAGTACATGTTTAAGAATAAAAACCGAAGATATATCTCAAATTACTTCCACTAGGGGGAAAATAAACCTCTACAACTATACTAGAAAAAGAATTCACCCCGCTCCTGCAAAACAAAACAAAAAAACCCCTAATAATCCATGAAGAAGACAAAAGGATATAAAGCTGAAAATATAACATCATTCCCTCTAAAATAAGACTAAGACATTTCATCATTCTGTAGTTTAAGAAAAGTTAAACTAAAGCCTTACAAGCAAAAGGAAAGTTGTTTTGTTTTGTTTTTTATGTCATCAATCTTAGCACATAGTACTGAAATACTGCAGCTGAAAAATGTAAGACATTTTTCATCAACTTGAAATTCAACCGTAAATTGGTACAGGTATACCTCAGAGACATCATGGGTTTGGTTCCAGACCACTGCAATAAAGCGAATATCTCAATAAAGTGAGTCATACAAATTTTTTGGTTTCTCAGTGCACATAAAAGTTATGTTTACGTTATACTATAGTCTTTTTTTTTGTTGTTGTTGAGGCATGCGAGATCTTTCGTTTCAGCACGCGGGCTTCTCTCTAGTTGTGATGTGCTGGGTTTTTTTTTTCTCTCTCTCTAGTTGTGGCGCTCGGGCTCCAGGGTGCATGGGCTCTGTAGTTTGCAGCATGCGGGCTCTCTAGTGGAAGCACGCGAGCTCAGTAGTTGTGGCACGCGGGCTTAGTTGCCCCACGGCATGTGGGATCTTAGTTCCCCAACCAGGGATCGACCCCGTGTCCCCTGCATTGGAAGGCGGATTCTTTACCACTGGACCACCAGGGAAGTCCCTACTATAGTCTATTAAATGTGCAATAGTATTATGTCTAAAAAAAAAAAGTACATACCTCAATTCAAAAACATTTTATTGTTAAAAAATGCTTACCATCACTTGACAATGCAGGGTTGCCACAAACCTTCAGTTTGTAAAAAACACAATGTCTGTGACGCACAATAGAGGGAAGTGCAAGAAAATGAGGTATGCCTGTACTTACTACTTTGTAGGTCACCTTAAAATAATACAATTACTATATGCGTGTTACAAGCTCATACGAATATTTACTGCCAATATTTGACAGACTTTTGGTTCTTTGCATATGAGTTCTGATATCACTGAATTCTCATGACACAGGATGACAATAGTAGTCTTTAAAATTAATTGTAGCATTCTGTAGTCTACTCTAACATACTTGTTTAAAAGAACTGGCAATCTGAAGATTTTTATTCTTCAAATACTATATATTGTTTTCCTTTCCAGATGTATTATCATTAATATCCTACAGAACACAAAGTAATCAGAGTTTGCCAAAGCAGGAGTTGCACATTCTTCCATTATTTCTACTTACAGAGTCTAATATGATACTTGGCACAAAAGAAAAACTCAGTTCCAGTTTAGGACAGTCTACCTGGAGTTTGAAAACCTTCCATTCTTCAGGAACATCTACTGTGTACAGAGCGCTGTGACGGGTACTGGGGATAAATCTTTAAGAAGAAGAGATTCAATCCTTGCCTTCATGGAGTCTTTAGTCCAATAAATGAGACATGAATTTATCAATCAGAGAACTGCATTTCTACAGACTGTGATAAACAGTGGAGGAAAAGTAGGGGTGACATGAGGTATGTGAATACCTGCTCTAGTTTGGCAGATGAGGAAAAGGTTTCCCTGAAGAAGTTATTATTGAGTTGAAGTAAGAGTGTAATTAGATAGAGATAACATGGCAAAAGGGGAAGAAAAATGATTCTCAGAAGAGAACAGATGTGCAAAGACCCTGAGGTAGGAGGAAACATGGTCTATTGAAGCAATTGAAGGAAGGCTAGCCAATATAATTCATCAGAATTGTATTTGGGACAAGAGTGGTTGCAGGGATACCAGTTAGGAGGTCGCGACAGCTGTCCAGGTGAGGAGTGATAGTATCTTGGATTAGGAGGGTAAGAGAAAAGGCAGGTTCAAGAGATATTTAGGAGGAAATCAGTATTACCCTGAAGCCATGTAGAGTAGTGTCAGTAGAGTTTTAAAGATGACAGATCTTAATATTTTTCAGCTGTGAGACCAAACAGTAAAGAAGCTGGGAATTTGAACTTATCTTATACTACTCAATAAGCCAGATAGCAATTGCAGCCAGTTCTCTCTAATAGCAGTAATATCTTAGCAGGGGTGATTTTTGGAAGTGTGCCAGAAGGCCATGAACCAAGATTAAAGTCAACCATGAAGTTAAAAAATAATTATGTATTACAGATCCCACCTCCTAATTGTTAAAAGGATCCCAAATGATAAAATTACTGGGATTTTCAAGGTACATGCTTTTAAACTCACATTACGTCACTCATTTTCTCTCCTTTTTACTTCTATGAAAGTAAGGTTTCAACGCTTGGGAGAAAGGAGGAATAGGAATTTATAATATTATGAGCCAACTCTCAGCATAAATTTATAAAGTAACATTTATATCAGGAATATCATATTATATCTGAGAATATTATGGGGGAAAAAGTCAACCAACATTATATCTTAAGGATGCTACAATGTCAGGGAACAAATGTCACTTTACGACATACAAGAGATCAATGTTCAAGACGCATAAGAACAGCAACTTCCACATAGGTAGCTTTTTGATCAGGAAAATAAGACGCATATACTCATCAACTCTATTCCTTTCCTTGTTTCAGATGACTAATAAATGAAAATTTTTACACGTTTTCTTTCTTTCTGCTTTATGCAACCAGTATAATAAAATCTTTATTAAATCCAGTAATAGGCTTAAAGTTAACAGGGAGTCTACAGTGCTCCCTTACAAATGAAACAACAATACTATCTCCCAAGTACCCCAGGATTAGAATTTGATCCTTGGTTCCCTACTCCATGAAGCAGAAATCTTAAATGGTAAGGAGAAATAATTTCTAGTGTTCCACTTTAACATACTAGTTTTCATCTAAAGGCCCCACCCTAAATCCCACACATGGGTGGACCTTGAGATAATATATCCTAAAATCTCTTTTTCTTTCTCTCTCTCTTTTTCTTTCTTTCTTACTATTTATATTCCCATGAAACATTACTTTACTTAGTCTTAGGTGGTCCAATGTACATGTAATTATTTTCCCTTGGGTACTAAGAACAACATGGCATACTTGTAGTGTTACAAATTATCTGACATGCTGTGCTAAAACACACAGTAATTAGCAATGTCGTCCCACACACAATAGTAGAATCCTGACAAGAACACTAGCATGAAAGAGAAACATCACTTAGTCAAAACCCCAAGCTAAGCAAAGTATAAGTCAACAGATGACAAAGACATTAATGACCTGTAACATAACTGGTAAAATCTAGAAATACACATCTTATTTATATCTCTATAATCCTTGAGTTGTTAGTAAAAATGTCACATTTGCAATGATGGGGTGGTGTACTGAATAACGAATATAGTAACTGATTTCTAAAACTGTCAATAAATCAGTGTCACAGAACTTCAGGGGAAGGCGGGACCTTGGTGAGTACGAAGTTCATCCCTCAATTTACTATGACGACAGTAAAGGACAGAGAAAAAATGTAATGAGATCATATACTTGATTTCTAGAAAGTAGGAAACAATAAATACTTGCAGCATGGCAGAATCCACGTTTGGTTTCCTACCTGGTATTTCTCCCATGTCTCAAAGTTAAAAATAAATTTTTTTTTAATCTACACGTGGATTGGAAAACTCATAAATTCCTGAATACAGGTTTTAATTGATGATACCTTAACCAGAGAAACTGTGAGGGGCAAGAAAATTTATGTGTACTTTTTGTTTAATGCTGCATATCATACTACGTATTTTCATCCCAAACCTACCATACCACAACAAACGCTCTAGATCCACACATAAACATAAATACAGCATATTACACTTATGGCTAATGATTGTTATAATTTTTAAAATTGTTTAAAATACACAGAGTAGTCTTAATGAAGAAAAGAAGCCATAAAGGAAACACAGCTTTGAAGATAAGTCAAAGAAAGAAGAGTGAATCCTAGTGATGTGCCTCAGTAATCCAGAGTGGGAAGATCCACCATTTTGAGCTCTGTTATATACGGGAACCTCAGGTTTGCTGCATCAATGAGTTAGAGCCCCTACTCCTGCTCCCTCCCCAGTCCACCTCCCCAGGTGTTACCCAGTTTCCTGTCTGGAGCTCTCCAAAGTCTTCAGGCAAACTTAGTTACCCAGAGATTGCTCTGTGTCCCTCCAAAATGAATGCTTACATTCTCTAGACCAAACTTTGGAAAAAAAGATCTCATTTAATTCCTTTTATCAATGGAAAAGGCAAGCATCTGTTGATTTTGACTTTCTTTCAAGACTGGACTTTTGAAAACTTCATATGAGATGAATCTTTAGAATTCACTGACCCTCTAGAACAAAAACACTGAAGAGACAGCCAGACACTACCAAAAATTTTCAAAAAAAATATAAGTCAACTATGTCTGAGTACAGCCAAGTAAGCATTTTCTAAGTTTCTGTTTTGATTGAAGAATAAGCACCTTCTTTCTTTTCCATTTTTTTTTTCCTTTAAAAGCTCCCAATTCAATCTTATCATCCTTAAACAAAAAAAAAAATAGACTGTGCCCACTAACTTCCTACTCTACCTAAATATTTTTATTCCTTTGACAAAACCCTTGATTCTGTTTTATATCCTGCCTGAGCTATTTCTGATTTTTAAAAATTTTTGGATCATCCAAGTTTAAAGCTGGCCCAAGATTGCATTTAGCATGTGGCTGCAAGCATGGACACATGCTGCCAGGTCTCTGAACTTACTATCGCTCTCAGTCACAGACATCTTCACTTAATAATCCCCGGCAAGAACTTCTTTAGTTGTCTTTCCAGATTCTATTTCTTCCCTTCTACACAAAGGTAGGTTATGATTCCGAGGCTTTATTATTTTAAAAGGGCCAAATCCCGAGGGATGGTGGGAAAGGCACCCATTTGGCTGTTCAGTGTTGCTCTAGACTCGGTACTAGAGAACTGAGGTCAGTTGGGCCAGCACTTCTGCCTGAGTATGTGCTCCCTCCCTCCAGCTGCCCTTTCTAAACCTCCCCAGCTTGCTACCTGTTGGCAGTGCTGGTGTTGCTGCTCCCGCTGCTGTGTTTCTGTGCCCGGCTCAACCTCCGTGGGGGCTTTGAATGCTGCAGCCGGGGGCTCGGCATGGAGGGGAATGCTGAGGCGTAGCCATGTTCACACTCTAAAGAAATGGCAAGAAAAAAAGATATGATAAGAGGAATATACCCGAATTCATGGATCTACAGATGTCAGGTCCTTGCAGTAACAGGTTGCTGAAAACAAGAGAAGAAAAAGAGGTAAATTTTTTCCACTCTTTCTGGTTGGAAGATAAAATGCCCAGTCCTTGCCTGGTCATCAATCCTGTGACATTATATACAGACCCAACTCGCCCCTGGAAGGTGTACCAACACCTCCTCTAAACCAAGGAGCTTCTCCCTCCTCTCCAAAATCCTTTTCTCCAAGAATTCTTGACTCAAACACCTTCATTTCTGAGACCAATTACCATTCACCTAAATTATTTCACTTGCCTCAAAATCCCTTTTCCTTTAACTATCCCCCTTCTAGAAGGTGTCTCTCTAAGCCCCACGTTTTTGTGTACTTCAAATAATTCAATCACCTAGTCTTAGGAGGACATTTTCTCTCAACACCATTTCCAGGGGCTGTACTCTTCATACCCCAATCTCTTTACATCTCCCTTAGTCTCCATTCCTAAGGGGATTCCATCGCATCGCACTTCAGATTCGAAGAGGTCCCTTGGCCACAAGTGTCTGTCCTCCTCCGCCCTGCTCTTCAGCAGGCATTCCCTTTCTTTGCACTCAGCCTTGTCTCCTCCACCTCTACCTGCACTGCTCCCAGCCCTTTCCTCCAGTTCTTTGCATCCTCTTTCCTCCCAGGTCCTCAGATCACCTCCACTCTCAACACCCTCCTTCCCTCTCCTCTGGTCCACCTCCACTCAGGGCAGCTCCCAGGTCCAGCCTGACCCCTCTCTCCATCTCCCCCAGGTGACAGTCTCCTCCCCTTCATTAACATACACACCCCCACATGTGCCCCCTCACGCACGCACCAGTGGTACTCCTCCCGTCACATACCTGCTGCCTCATGCACCCCTCCACTCACATGCCCACCCTCTCTCACACGCACCCCCCACACGCACCCCCTCCTCACACACTGACCCCTCCTCACACACGCACCCCCCTCACACACGCAGCCCCCACACACGCACCCCTCCTCACACACGCACCCCCTCACACACGCACCCCCTCACACACGCAGCCCCCTCCTCACACACGCACCCCCCTCACACACGCACCCCCTCACACACGCACCCCCCTCCTCACACACGCACCCTCCTCACAACGCACCCCCTCTTCACACACGCACCCTCCTCACACACGCACCCCTCACCCGCCGCACCGCACTCCCTGCGCGGAGCTGGAGTGCGCGGGCTCAGGCGGTGGAGGAGGCGGCGGCGTCCAGCCGTTACCTCGGTCGCGGCGCTCCAAAAATTCGGCCGCCTCCAGCAGGCGCTGCACGTTGATCATCCGCACCTGCTCCATGGGCACCGCGGGCGGCGACAGGGGGCTCTCCGCGCTCCCTTCCCCGGCCGACAGGAGGCGCCTCAGGTGGCTACAATCCGGCACTGCCCCGGGACATGTGCGGCGGCGGGCGGGCCAGCCCCGCCGCGGCTCGGCACGCTCCCCGCCGCCCCGCCGCCCCGCCGCCCCCGCGGCTCAGCAGACAGCCGGCGCGGGGTTTGTTTACCTCTCCGCGCGAGCACGGGGGAGGGGCGGGAGCAGCGCCGCGGCCCGCCCCCTCCCGCCCCTTCCTCTGCCTCCTGGGAAATGTAGTCCCGCCCCGCCCACTGCACGCCGGGAGTCGTAGTGCGCACGCCGCTTCAGTGCGCCTGCGCCTTGCCAAATTCCGCAATGGCCGCCGGGAGATGTAGTCCCGCTCAACTTGTACCTCCCAGATGCAAAGACTAAGAAGCTCTCTGGGCTTTGCTTCGCGGAGGGAAGGATTTGAGCGAACTGTGAGTCTACTCCCTGGGAGCCCTTTTCTCAGTGACTCCTGGCGGGCGCCTAGGAGCTGGAGCATGCTTGATCCGCAGTGCCACGCTCCAATTTTCTATCTACTACTACTTTCTCCTGTAACTTGTGTGCCTTGGTTGCCCCATGTGCAGAATAAATACTTGAAAAGCCAAAAATCCCTGTTCAGGAACAAGGGTTGATCCTATCAGAGCCAGAGAGGGCTCCCATCAGGCCCTTCTTCCACCTCAATTTTCACAGAGAGGTAGTGTTTTTTTTGTTTTTTTTTTTAATCTTATTTTTTAAAACTCCTTTCCCCTCCCTCAGGACGGGAAAAGGCTAGAAAACCTCGAGATTCTAGAAGCTAGAAAACCTCTTTGGTGCTGCAAGTGAGGGATATAATTCAGTGGTTTGGTGCTGGAGTCACATGAGGCTCAGTTCAAGTTCTGACTCTGCTACTTAACACTAGTTGTGTGGACTCTTCAGGCCTCATTTTCCTCACATCTATATCAGATATAATTACTCCATTTATCCAAACATTGAGGGCCTGCCATGTGTCAGGCACTGTACTAGACATAATGTGTACAGTAATGAGATAAACAGAGATGGGCCTTGCTCTCAAGGAGTGTGTAGTCAGTAGGGCTAATTGTGAAGATTAAATAATTCCAGCACTTAGTACATGTCACTCAATAAATGGAAGCTATGATGATCATTTCCTCTCACGCTCTCCTCCACAGAGCAGGAACTGAAAGCAGAGGCTAAAGACAGCAGGACCACATTAAAAGACTGCCAATGGCTGCCCTCACCATCACCGTCTTTCCGAGTCCTCAAAGTCTAGACCAGAGTTTCTCAACCTCAGCATTATTGATATTTTCGGCGAATAATTCCTAACTGGGGGTGGGGTTGGAGACCTGTGCCTTGTAGGATTTTCAGCAGTATCCCTGGCCTCTACCCACTAGATGCCAGTAGCACACCACCAACTCAGGTGTGACTACCAAAAATGTCTCCAGACATTGCCAAATGTCTCTTGGGGCAGAAAATCACCCCTGAATGAGAAGCTCTGGTCTAGGGCGAAGAACGGCAAGAGGGTCATAACTGTTGAAAGCTCTAGGAGCAAGCTGGGAATTGCATAAACATCCATAACTTTTCCCCACCCTGATTACTTTAACCTGCTGGTGGACATCCAGAATAACAGGAAGCTCTTGGTGAGGGGAGAACTTCCTGTGGTCATTCCAGTGGCTACTGCAGAAAATAACCATCTCAGAATGAAAATGTTACTCTCAAAAATGTCACGGGCTTAATGCTGCATTTTAATATGCTCTCCCTCCTTTTTTTTTCCAAAGTGAACAAGATTTCCAATGAGGTCAAAATCTGCAAAATTCTACCAGCCTTATTAAATATTACCCTTGGCACCACATTTAAGAACCAAATAGATGTTCCATCAAATGCAGGGAGACCCAAAATGAGAGATGTTCACAAGCCACAGGAGATTTTTTTTTTTTTTTTTTCCGGTATGTGGGCCTCTCACTGTTGTGGCCTCTCCCGCTGCGGAGCACAGGCCCCGGACGCACAGGCTCAGCGGCCATGGCTCACGGGCCCAGCCGCTCCACGGCATGTGGGATCTTCCCGGACCGGGGCACGAACCCGCGTCCCCTGCATCAGCAGGTGGGCTCTCAACCACTGTGCCACCAGGGAAGCCCGAGCTTTTTTTTTTTTTTTGTAAAAGCTTTGAAACAGGAACTGTGCTTTTTCACCTGTTGGCTAGGTCACTCCAGATCTGGGCTTTCCCATTGGGTGTTGGTAACAAGCACCCTCCACATTCAACAAGGGACATGTTGGATAGGGGAAGAATGGAATTATTTAAAAGAAAATACCTGTTCACTCAGAACATCTGTAAGTTGAGGGTAGAAATAAAAATAAGGTTGAAAGTTTCTAATAAAGTTGAAAATTTCTTTATTTTTTTAAATTAGTTTCTGCTTTATAACAAAGTGAATCAGTCATACATATACATCTGTTCCCACATCCCTTCCCTCATGCATCTCCCTCCCTCCCACCCTCCCCATCCCACCCCTCCAGGCGGTCACAAAGCGCCGAGCTGATCTCCCTGTGCTCTGCGGCTGCTTCCCACTATCTATCTACCTTACATTTGGTAGTGTATATATGTCCATGCCTCTCTTTCGCTTTGTCACAGCTTACCCTTCCCCCTCCCCATATCCTCAAGTCCATGCTCTAGTAGGTCTGTGTCTTTATTCCCGTTTTGCCCCTAGGGCCTTCATGACTTTTTTTTTTTTTTTTAAATTCCGTATATATGTGTTAGCATACGGTATTTGTCTTTCTCTTTCTGACTTACTTCACTCTGTATGACAGACTCTAGGTCTATCCACCTCATTACAAATAGCTCAGTTTCGTTTCTTTTTTTTTTTTTTTTTTTTTTTGCGGTACGCGGGCCTCTCACTGTTGTGGCCTCTCACATTGCGGAGCACAGGCTCCGGACGCGCAGGTTCAGCGGCCATGGCTCACAGGCCCAGCCGCTCCGCGGCATGTGGGATCTTCCCGGACCGGGGCACGAACCCGTGTCCCCTGCATCGGCAGGCGGACTCTCAACCACTGCGCCACCAGCGAAGCCCTCGTTTCTTTTTATGGCTGAGTAATATTCCATTGTATATATGTGCCACATCTTCTTTATCCATTCATCCGATGATGGACACTTAGGTTGTTTCCAGCTCCGGGCTATTGTGAATAGAGCTGCAATGAACATTTTGGTACATGTCTCTTTTGGAATTATGGTTTTCTCAGGGTATATGCCTAGTAGTGGGATTGCTGGGTCATATGGTAGTTCTATTTTTAGTTTTTTAAGGAACGTCCATACTGTTCTCCATAGTGGCTGTACCAATTCACATTCCCACCAGCAGTGCAAGAGTGTTCCCTTTTCTCCACACCCTCTCCAGCATTTATTGTTTCTAGATTTCTTGATGATGGCCATTCTGACTGGTGTGAGATGATATCTCATTGTAGTTTTGATTTGCATTTCTCTAATGATTAATGATGTTGAGCATTCTTTCATGTGTTTGTTGGCAGTCTGTATATCTTCTTTGGAGAAATGCCTATTTAAGTCTTCTGCCCATTTTTGGATTGGGTTGTTTGTTTTTTTGCTATTGAGCTGCATGAGCTGTTTATAAATTTTGGAGATTAATCCTTTGTCAGTTGCTTCATTTGCAAATATTTTCTCCCATTCTGAGGGTTGTCTTTTGGTCTTGTTTATGGTTTCCTTTGCTGTGCAAAAGCTTTGAAGTTTCATTAGGTCCCATTTGTTTATCTTTGTTTTTATTTCCATTTCTCTAGGAGGTGGGTCCAAAAGGATCTTGCTGTGATTTATGTCATAGAGTGTTCTACCTATGTTTTCCTCTAAGAGTTTGATAGTTTCTGGCCTTACATTTAAGTCTTTAATCCATTTTGAGCTTATTTTTGTGTATGGTGTTAGGGAATGATCTAATCTCAAACTTTTACATGTCCCTATCCAGTTTTCCCAGCACCACTTATTGAAGAGGCTGTCCTTTCTCCACTGTACATTCCTGCCTCCTTTATCAAAGATAAGTTGGCCATATGTGCGTGGGTTTATCTCTGGGCTTTCTATCCTGATCCACTGATCTATCTTTCTGTTTTTATGCCAGTACCACACTGTCTTGATTACTGTAGCTTTGTAGTATAGTCTGAAGTCAGGGAGCCTGATTCCTCCAGCTCCGTTTTTCGTTCTCAAGATTGCTTTGGCTATTCGGGGTCTTTTGTTTTTCCAAACAAATTTTGAAATTTTTTGTTCTAGTTCTGTGAAAAATGCCAGTGGTAGTTTGATAGGGATTGCACTGAATCTGTAGATTGCTTTGGGTAGTACAGTCATTTTCACAATATTGATTCTTCCAATCCAGGAGCATGGTATATCTCTCCATCTATTTGTGTCATCTTTAATTTCTTTCATCAGTGTCTTATAATTTTCTGCATACAGGTCTTTTGTCTCCTTAGGTAGGTTTATTCCTAGATATTTTATTCTTTTTGTTGCAATGGTAAATGGGAGTGTTTTCTTCATTTCATTTTCAGATTTTTCATCACTAGTGTACAGGAATGCCAGAGATTTCTGTACATTAATTTTGTATCCTGCTACTTTACCAAATTCATTGATTAGCTCTAGTAGTTTTCTGGTAGCATCTTTAGGATTCTCTATGTATAGGATCATGTCATCTGCAAACAGTGACAGCTTTACTTCTTCTTTTCCAATTTGGATTCCTTTTATTTCCTTTTCTTCTCTGATTGCTGTGGCTAAAACTTCCAAAACTATATTGAATAAGAGTGGTGAGAGTGGGCAGCCTTGTCTTGTTCCTGATCTTAGTGGAAATGGTTTCAGTTTTTCTCCATTGAGGACAATGTTGGCTGTGGGTTTGTCATATATGTCCTTTATGATGTTGAGGAAAGTTCCCTCTATGCCTACTTTCTGCAGGGTTTTTATCATAAATGGGTGTTGAATTTTGTCAAAAGCTTTCTCTGCATCTATTGAGATGATCATATGGTTTTTCTCCTTCAACTTGTTAATATGGTGTATCACGTTGATTGATTTGCGTATATTGAAGAATCCTTGCATTCCTGGAATAAACCCCACTTGATCATGGTGTATGATCCTTTTAATGTGCTGTTGGATTCTGTTTGCTAGTATTTTGTTGAGGATTTTTGCATCTATGTTCATCAGTGATATTGGCCTGTAGTTTTCTTTCTTTGTGACATCCTTGCCTGGTTTTGGTATCAAGGTGATGGTGGTCTCGTAGAATGAGTTTGGGAGTGTTCCTTCCTCTGATATTGTTTGGAAGAGTTTGAGAAGGATGGGTGTTAGCTCTTCTCTAAATGTTTGATAGAATTCGCCTGTGAAGCCATCTGGTCCTGGGCTTTTGTTTGATGGAAGATTTTTAATCACAGTTTCAATTTCAGTGCTTGTGATTGGTCTATTCATATTTTCTATTTCTTCCTGAGTCAGTCTTGGCAGGTTGTGCATTTCTAAGAATTTGTCCATCTCTTCCAGGTTGTCCATTTTATGGGCATAGAGTTGCTTGTAGTAATCTCTCATGATCTTTTGTATTTCTGCAGTGTCAGTTGTTCCTTCTCCTTTTTCATTTCTAATTCTATTGATTTGAGTCTTCTCCCTTCTTTTCTTGATGAGTCTGGCTAATGGTTTATCAATTTTGTTTATCTTCTCAAAGAACCAGCTTTTAGTTTTATTGATCTTTGCTATCGTTTCCTTCATTTCTTTTTCATTTATTTCTGATCTGATTTTTATGATTTCTTTCCTTCTGCTAACTTTGGGATGTTTTTGTTCTTCTTTCTCTAATTGCTTTAGGTGCAAGGTTAGGTTGTTTATTCTGTTTCTTAAGGTGGGATTGTATTGCTATAAACTTCCCTCTTAGAACTGCTTTTGCTGCATCCCATAGGTTTTGGGCCGTCGTGTCTCCATTGTCATTTGTTTCTAGGTATTTTTTAATTTCCTCTTTGATTTCTTCAGTTATCACTTCGTTATTAAGTAGTGTATTGTTTAGCCTCCATGTGTTTGTATTTTTTACAGCTCTTTTCCTGTAATTGATATCTAGTCTCATAGCATTGTGGTCAGAAAAGACACTTGATACAATTTCAATTTTCTTAAATTTACCAAGGCTTGATCTGTGACCCAAGATATGATCTATCCTGGAGAATGTTCCATGAGCACTTGAGAAAAATGTGTATTCTGTTGTTTTTGGATGGAATGTCCTATAAATATCAATTAAGTCCATCTTGTTTAATGTATCACTTAAAGCTTGAGTTTCCTTATTTATTTTCATTTTGGATGATCTGTCCATTGGTGAAAGTGGGGTGTTAAAGTCCCCCACTATGAGTGTGTTACTGTCGATTTCTCCTTTTATGGCTGTTAGTATTTGCCTTATGTATTGAGGTGCTCCTATGTTGGGTGCATAAATATTTACAATTGTTATATCTTCTTCTTGGATCGATCCCTTGATCATTATGTAGTGTCCTTCTTTGTCTCTTCTAGTAGTCTTTATTTTAAAGTCTATTTTGTCTGATATGAGAATTGCTACTCCAGCTTTCTTTTGGTTTCCATTTGCATGGAATATCTTTTTCCATCCCCTTACTTTCAGTCTGTATGTGTCTCTAGGTCTGAAGTGGGTCTCTTGTAGACAGCATATATATGGGTCTTGTTTTTGTATCCATTCAGCCAATCTGTGTCTTTTGGTGGGAGCATTTCGTCCATTTACATTTAAGGTAATTATCGATATGTATGTTCCTATTCCCATTTTCTTAATTGTTTTGGGTTCGTTATTGTAGGTCTTTTCCTTCTGTTGTGTTTCTTGCCTAGAGAAGTTCCTTTAGCATTTGTTGTAAAGCTGGTTTGGTGGTGCTGAACTCTCTCAGCTTTTGCTTGTCTGTAAACGTTTTAATTTCTCCATCAAATCTGAATGAGATCCTTGCTGGGTAGAGTAATCTTGGTTGCAGGTTTTTCTCCTTCATCACTTTAATTATGTCCTGCCACTCCCTTCTGGCTTGTAGAGTTTCTGCTGAGAGATCAGCTGTTATCCTGATGGGGATTCCCTTGTGTGTTATTTGTTGTTTTTGCCTTGCTGCTTTTAATATGATTTCTTTGTGTTTAATTTTTGACAGTTTGATTAATATGTGTCTTGGCGTATTTCTCCTTGGATTTATTCTGTATGGGACTCTCTGTGCTTCCTGGACTTGATTAACTATTTCCTTTCCCATATTAGGGAAGTTTTCAACTATAATCTCTTCAAATATTTTCTCAGTCCCTTTCTTTTTCTCTTCTTCTTCTGGAACCCCTATAATTTGAATGTTGGTGCGTTTAATGTTGTCCCAGAGGTCTCTGAGACTGTCCTCTGTTCTTTTCATTCTTTTTTCTTTATTTTGCTCTGCAGCAGTTATTTCCACTATTTTATCTTCCACCTCACTTATCCGTTCTTCTGCCTCAGTTATTCTGCTATTGATCCCATCTAGAGTATTTTTTATTTCATGTATGGTGTTTTTAATCGATGCTTGATTCATCTTTAGTTCTTCTAGGTCCTTGTTAACTGTTTCTTGCATTTTGTCTATTCTATTTCCAAGATTTTGGATCTGGGAAATAGAATCTTGGATCATCTTTACCATCATTATTCTGAATTCTTTTTTCAGGTAGACTGCCTACTACCTCTTCATTTGTTAGATCTGGTGGGCTTTTATCTTGTTCCTTCTCCTGCTGTGTGTTTTTCTGTCTTCTCATTTTGCTTATGTTACTGTGTTTGGGGTCTCCTTTTTGCAGGCTGCAGGTTCGTAGTTCCCGTTGTTTTTGGTGTCTGTCCCCAGTGGCTAAGGTTGGTTTAGTGGGTTGTGTAGGCTTCCTGGTGGAAGGTAGTAGTGCCTGTGTTCTGGTGAATGAGGCTGGATCTTGTCTTTCTGGTGTGCAGGTCCACGTCTGGTGGTGTGTTTTGGGGTGTCTGCGGACTTTTTATGATTTTAGGCCACCTCTCTGCTAATGGGTGGCGTTGTGTTCCTGTCTTGCTAGTTGTTTGGCATAGGGTGTCCAGCACTGTAGCTTGCTGGTCGTTGAGTGAAGCTGGGTGCTGGTGTTGAGATGGAGATCTCTGGAAGATTTTCGCCGTTTGATATTATGTGGAGCTGGGAGGTCTCTTGTGGACCAGTGTCCTGAAGTTGGCTCTCCCACCTCAGAGGCACAGCACTGACTCCTGGCTCCTCAATTTGGGATGATTTGTTGTCTATTCATGTATTCCACAGATGCAGGGTACATCAAGTTGATTGTGGAGCTTTAATCCGCTGCTTCTGAGGCTGCTGGGAGAGGTTTCCCTTTCTCTTCTTTGTTCTCACAGCTCCTGGGTCTCAGCTTTGGATTTGGCCCCACCTCTGCGTGTGGGACGCCGGAGGGCGTCTGTTCTTCGCTCAGACAGGACAGGGTTAAAGGAGCAGCCTCTTCGGGGACTCTGGCTCACTCAGGCCGGGCGGGAGGGAGGGGCACGGAGTGCGGGGCGAGCCTGCAGTGGCAGAGGTCAGCGTGACGTTGCACCAGCCCGAGGCGCGCCGTGCGTTCTCCCAGGGAAGCCGCCCCTGGATCCCGGGACCCCGGCAGTGGCGGGCTGCACAGGCTCCCGGAAGGGCGGTGTGGACAGTGACCTGCGCTCGCACACAGGCTTCTTGGCGGCGGCAGCAGCAGCCCCAGCGTCCCACGCCCGTCACTGGGCTCCGCGCTTTCAGTCGTGACTCGCGCCCGTCTGTGGAGCCACTTTAAGCAGCGCTCTTAATCCCCTCTCCTCGCGCACCAGGAAACCAAGAGGGAAGAAAAAGTCTCTTGCCTCTCCGGCAGCTCCAGAGTTTTCCCGGACTCCCTGCCGGCTAGCTGTGGCACATTAGCCCCCTTCAGGCTGAGTTCTCGCCGCCAGCCCCAGTCCTTTCCCTGCGCTCTGACCGAAGCCCGAGCCTCAGCTTCCAGCGCCGCCCGCCCTGGCGGGCGAGCAGACAAGCCTCTCGGGCTGGTGAGTGCCGCTCGGCACCGATCCTCTGTGCGGGAATCTCTCCGCTTTGCCCTACCCAGGTATGTGGGGAGTTTCTTGCCTTTTGGGAGGTCTGGGGTCTTCTGCCAGCATTCAGTAGGTGTTCTGTAGGAGTTGTTCCACGTGTAGCTGTATTTCTGGTGTATCCGTGGGGAGGAAGGTGATCTCCGCGTCTTACTCTTCCGCCATCTTACCCGGAAGTCTGTAAAGTTGAAAATTTCTAACACTTCAGATCACAAATTGCCAAGGGCTACCCCAGGAACTTAAAAGAGGTAGCTTTATAACAAATAAAATTTTACCCAATGGGAGGTAAATCATGTGACATGCAGTCAAGGAAAAAAGTACAAACTGAAAATACACATGTGTTCAAGATGGGTTTAAATCCATACATCATAAGCCCTAGCAGGCTATTTAGAGAAAGCAGGATGCTTGGAGCACATGCCTGGCCTTTCACAGTTGACCTCCAGATGAATTAACCAACCCTTCTCTTAAAGCCATGGCCAAGAGGGAGATGAGATGGAAAGTAGTGCGAGAATCACCAAAAAGCCACCTGCATATGTTGAAGAAGAGAAAAGGTGATGGTGATGGTGGGCAGTGTTAAGAACTGGTTTCTGTACAGAAATATCCAGCCTCTTCTAACAGCAAATGACCTGCTCTGGCTGACTCCCAGAGTTCTTGCATGGACATTGGCCACAAGGGCCTCCTACAGCACAAAGCCTGGGGCTCTAGCCTTGGGAGAGTGATGCTACCCACAAACCATCCCTCAGCACCAGCCCAGCCTGCGGAAGCCCAGAGGCAGCCATGGCCTTTCATTGGCAGATGAATCCAATCTGCACTACAAATAGGGAAACTGAGGAAAAGCAAGGCTTCCGAAGTCTACTGACAAAAGAACCTGGAATCTTACCCATAGTTTCTGGTTCTTCTGTCCTCCCCCTAAAGTATCTCACTCAGGGGAGTCTCTTTTGAAGACGGAAAAAGTCCTCCAGAGTCCCCCAGCCCTGTAACAAACAGCCTGGATGGGGACAGTCTGCCTTCTGGAAGAACACGGCAAAGCTCTCCATTCCTAGGGGTCCTCTCCCTGCACCGTTTACTCAACGTAAATTTTCAAATGATTTACTGCAGATCCATGAACAATGCAGGAGGCTGGTCTGTGTTATATCGTTTCTGCAGACAGGAAAGATGAATAGAGGGGAAGGGGCCACGAGGTTAAGGTTGCAAGTCCGAAGTCACTGTCTTAGTGACACCTGGTGCTTAAGAGAACTTCCCTGAAACTGCAAAGTGTATACTGTGCAGGGCACTGTTTTCCGCAATCATCTTTAAGGGTGGGAACCGGGGAGGGTAAGTCCTGAGCTCCTAAGTAAGAACTGTTAACAGTTATACATCTTTCCATCCCCCACCCCAAAATGACAACCGCAGCCTCCTCCTCGCCTCTCCCCTCGGAGCCCAGAAACGTGAAGAGCAGCAGAAAACCTTTTCTTCTGCCCAGTGAGTCAGCCTTGCCTAACTTCATGCGTAAGCTCTCCTCGAGTCAGCAGCAGCTCAGAGCTGCGGGTCTGTGTGCAGCCGAGATAAATTTGGGTCTAGAAGGGATGACGTAATGCTAAACCCAAGAGGTAGCTGCCGCCTCCCAGGGCTCCAGTCTCCAGGGCTGCCGGCTGACATCCCAACCACACGGAAAAGCACCTCGACCCAGGTGCCTGAGCTGGGGATAAAGGGAAAGAAAGGACATGAGGGTGGAGGAAACAGCAGGGGGAGGCAGTGTTAATCTGAGATCGCTGAATCTGGAAGTTTGTTGTTTTTTAACTTTGGTTTTCTGGTGAGATCAGGCCACTGGCAGAGGCTCAAACAGCTGCACTTGACTTCCATCTGGCCTATCTCTTCCCTCTTAGAAAAGGGCTTCTTACATTTTATTAAATGGCCCTTATAACAGCAGCCTATTTCGGTGATTATAAGGGATGTGTTAATCTCTCGAATGTCCTCTTCCTTCTTTTTTGCATTAACTTGGATCCAAGAAGAAATCTGCATTGCAGGACTCAATTAATATGCACATGTAAGACTCTTGCTTACCCCAGAGCACCCCACTTGGGGGTGCAACTGATAAAGTATGCAGGAGGATCTTGCTAGGGCCATGCCAAGTGAATGTTCCCCCAAATAACATTTCATGGTTTGTTTCATAGAAGTTTGTATCGTTAAGCTTATTCCTCAATCCAGCCTCCATTTTTCAGATGAAAATACTGAGGCTCAGAGAGGTATGGTAACTTACCAAGGTCACACAGTTATCTATCAAACTGATGGAGCAAGGGTTAGGACTCAGTCTTACAGACTCTCATCCTGTGCTCTCTACCCATCTCCATAATTCTTTTTCTAGTTGATTTGTGGTTTTAAAAATAAATAGGTAAATATGGGGTTTCCCTGGTGGTGCAGTGGTTAAGAATCTGCCTGCCAATGCAGGGAACACGGGTTCGATCCCTGGCCCGGGAAGATCCCACATGCCATGGAGCAACTAAGCCCATGTGCCACAACTACTGAGCCCACGTGCCACAACTACTGAAGCCCGCGCACCTAGAGCCCGTGCTCTGCAACAAGAGAAGCCACAACAATGAGAATCCCGCACACTGCAACAAAGAGTATCCCGGCTAGCCGCAACTAGGGAAAGCCTGCGCACAGCAACGAACACCCAACACAGCCAAAAAACAAAAAACAAAAACAAACAAATAAATAAATAAATTTATAAAAAATAAAATAAAATAAATAAAAAATAAATAGATAAATAAAGTGGAATACATGTTCTGGTCTTTTAAATTTATGGAGACCCTCTCCTTTAAATATCTAGATCAAGTTACATTCCAAAGGGATCCAAAGCCTGTTCTGTTTCATCTTCTGTTCAAGGTTCATTCTTCCCTAAGGAAAGGGAAGAATCAACTCCTCTGCTGGTGATGACCACAAGCCATGGGCCCAACCTCGCTACATCACTTTAATTAAAAGACCAGCACAGGTAAATGATCTCTGTTGTATGGGAGTAGCTTCCTTCATTAGGAATGCCTCCCGAATACTTTTTCTCAAATGACATTTCATCATGTGTTGCTGTAGTCATGTATTATTCTCCTTTAATTTGTGGTTATAATCGTTTATACTGATAGATTTTGTGACTTTCTGCCATCTCTGGCATATATCCTGGTCAGCCATTGTATGTTGTTCTTTAAAACTGCTCATTCCATGGGTTAATATTTTGTTTAGAATGTTTGCCATCTATATTCAAAAGCAAGAATGTACTGTCATTTTTTGTTGCACTTATCAGGTTTTGGATGCAATGACCTATTCTTTCAAAGTTAAATGCAACTTGATTTTAAAGCCTTAACAAAATATATTACCAGAGGCCTTCCCCTGCTGCTAAGAGGATGCCCCACATTCTTGACACAACCCTGGGTAACCCCCCCTCCCCTGCCAGGAGCCTGCCTACAGTTGCCCTGCCTCACCACCCCTTGGCATCACCACTCCCTTCCAGGCGGCAGACACTTGTGGAGGTCACTCTTAGGGCCAGCCAGGCCCCGGACACTAAATCACACACCCAGCCTTGCTGCCTCGTGGCTGAGTTCTCAGCTTCAGGTGCACTATTTAGAATCAAACACCAGGCCTTTGCCTGGCCAAAGATGTCTGTGATCTCACCATCACTTCTATTTCCAGCATTCTGATTCTAGGATTCTGGGATTCTCCAGAGATCCTAGAACAACATGCCTCCACTTGCCTCCTAGCTGCTACATCATGAGAGCCAACTATGTGCGTGGTGCCCCTTGTATAGTCAGTTCATTTAATCCTCGACACACCTCTGAGATTCCTGTTTCCCAGATGAGGCCCCAAAAGGTTAAGTGATTTGCCCAAGGTCACATAGGTAGCGAACGGATTCAAACCTAGATCTCCCAACTCTTGGACCCCACGGCATACGTCAGGGTATGTTCTGTCAGACAAGGTCAGACAGAATTGGTTAGGGCAATGGTCTCACCCAGGCGTAATACCATCCACCTAGAAGACTTCAGAAATGTGTAGGAGTGTCTTTCTTTCTTTCTTTTTTTTTTTTTTTTTTTTTGCGGTACGCAGGCCTCTCACTGTTGTGGCCTCTCCCGTTGTGGAGCACAGGCTCCGGATGCGCAGGCTCAGCGGCCATGGCTCACGGGCCCAGCCGCTCCGCGGCATGTGGGATCTTCCCGGACCGGGGCACGAACCCGTGTCCCCTGCATCGGCAGGCGGACTCTCAACCACTGCGCCACCAGGGAAGCCCAGGAGTGTCTTTCTTGAGTGTCACCATGACTGGGGAGTTCTACTGGCATTTAGTGAGCACGAACCAAGGATGTTAAACCCTGCAGTATTCCAGATGAATCTGCTCAAGAAGAACTGTCTCATCAATAGCTCCCTTGTTGATAAACACTAGGTCAGAAGGTTAAAGGCAGAGAACTCATCATTCGTTCAACGAATATTCCTTAATCCTCCATTACATGCTGGGCACTAACTTAGATGCTAAAGAGAACAATGAACAAAACTGCTTGTGGTCTTTGTCCTCACGGTGCTTGTATTCTAGCCTGATAGACAGATGATAAGCAAGTAAAATCATTGTAAACCGTGATAAGTAGGATAAGGGATAAAAAATAAATGAGATGGGGGGGTAGCTTTAGGTGGGTAGAGGGATTGGGGCAATCACAGGGGCTGTCTAGGCCAGCTTCTCAAACTTCAATGAGCGCACAGATCACCTGCGAATCGTGCTAAAATGGAGATTTGGATTCAGCAGCTCTGGGGTGGGACCTGGGAGTCCCATTTCTGACAAGGTCCCAGGAGACACCAGGGCTACCCATCTTCAGACCACACTCAGGTTAAACAGTAAGGGTGACAGCCATGCAGGGAATATGGATTTTATTCTAACTGGGATAGGAAGGAAACTATTGAAGGGCTTTAACCAAATAAATGACATGAACCCAGTTATATTTAAGATCACTCTTGTTTCCTAGATCTCGATGGAGGAGAGGAAGAGGTTGGATCTACGCCGTTTGACCAGAACCAGCTGGCCCACACTGGCAAGGTGGCAGCCGGGACCTCAAGCTCATCTGTGCGGCTCACACTTGCCAAGCACGGGCCAGACCAGTTGCCCTACAAGCTCAAGTGCCTTCTGGAAACCTAGTAGAGCCTGACAGGGTGTGGATTCACACCCTTGACATTGTAGCATCCAGAGTATCAGGAGCCCTACTGGTTGGGTGAGTTCCCCAGGGGGTGCTGGGCAAGGTGGCACTGCAAGGGCAAGTGGCAACACCCTAGACCATTGCCTTCCAGAAAAAAGGTCCCTATCTGGCTTCAGTGTCAATGCCTAAAGAGTCCCAGAAGGTTTTGGCTGCCCTCTCTCTGCCCTAGGATGAGTGGGAAGTAAAGGAAGTCGCTCCAGGGAGGCATTCCCAAGGGGACCCTCAGCCTGAACCTCGAACATTCCAGATTCCATTTCTTGCCTCTTGCTCTCTGACACTTCTCTCAGAGTCCTGAAGTCTCCTAGGAAGAAAGAAAAACCTGGTTTTGAGTCTCAGCTTCACTCTTTGTTAGCAGGTGGCCTTGGGAAAGTTAGTTAGCCTTGCTAAGGCTAAGGCTTTGGCTTTCCTCATCTATAAAATGAGGATAATGACAGCACCCTCCTGTTGGATGATTGTTAGGGTTTAATATAAAGCACTTAGCATTGTGCTGGCACATAGTAACTGCTCAGTAAAAGGGCACCATTATCACTATGCCTTTGGAAAACAGAGACAACATTGTATTTGTCAGCAGCCTCCTTGGGGACAGGCTATCAGACTCGCAGGACACAGGCAAGTATTATTTACTGTTCTCTATTTGTCTGTCACTTGCACTGGAATATAGAACTGGAACTGGAGACCATACATACTGCACTTTGGAAGCAACAAGCACAGTGCGTGGCTCCTCACAGGTGTTAGAAATTTTACAGCTGGTGGAAAAAAGGAAAGAAAGTTGCATGCAAGGTACTCGGAGTCTTGGGAGTCAAGAAATATGGTAGAGATGGTCAGGTGTGGTGGAGGTAAGAGAGAGATAACACAGGGACATCATTAGGAAGTTCTGGGCCCCTGTAGAAATAAAAACAAAGGCCACATGCGCTTACACTTGCCACCCATGGCCAAAAACAGAGCAGCCCTGGGCACGCCCTCCATTTTAATACAACAGTATTAAAATAGTCCTGAATCATCTTTATTCAAGTATCCTTGCTAATGGCAATAAAGACATGGAGTAAAATATCTCCAATAGCAGGTAATCCAAATCCCCTTTTATTAGCTTTAAACTTCCCAATCTTTCTCTCCCTCAGGACACTGTGTTTATCTTTCTAATTTTGCTGTGTTTAAATTTCCTTGGCAGACACTGGAGTTGGATATTAGAGGTATGAGGCCAAGGGCATGTTGTATGGGAGAGCAGGCTTGGTAGGAGCACTGCTATGGACAATCCTCCAAGTGCAGAGTGCCCCCGTCTGTAAAGAACTAGGAGTGGAATGTGCTTATTTACAAGGTTGCTTACACAGTACTTGATTTCCTAAGCTCAGGCAGCTTTAAAAAAAAAAAAAAAAAAAGAGTCAGATCTGTAAATATTACAAGGATAAACACAAAACACAAAGGATTTTAAACACCAGGCTGGGGGGTGGCAGGGTGCATGCAGGGAGGGGAGGGACTATTCCTTTTTTTGGAAGCCCGGCATACATTTTCGTTCTATCTGTAATGATGGCTAGAACCAAAGACACAAAGCCCAAGTCAGATGCAGTCCCACATTGTTGGGGTTTACTTTAAGACAAATGAATTTCTAAAACCTGGCACTGCAATAGAGTATAACTCCATGATGGCAGGAAACTGTACTTCCAGGTCCTAGCACAGAGCCTGACATAAAGCAGTGTGTACCCCTTAAATACCAGTTTGATGGATAGATGAATGAACAAACTCACAGAACACATTTAGGGAGAATTCCTGGCATGCAATATAATTCCACATTTGATAAAATTATTTGCCACAGGGCCTTTTAAAGAAAGGTTCTCTAACCTAAATTTTTAAAAAAGAGATCCTATTTACATATATTTCCTGGAGATGTATTGCTCAAAACAAGGGTCACCTGAACTTTCAAAATATTTCACAAGCAAGGGGCCCTGTACAGCATTCTGCCAAGATGAGGAAGCAAAGAAGGAACCTCCAGCTGGGGAGGATGGTGGCAAATGCCCACTGGTTTTGGCCGGAGAGATCAAGTCAGCTGCTGACAGTTTTAACACCTCCAGCCAGGCCACTCAGGGACAACAGTATCGAGAAAATTACTTCCCTTTAGTTTAGCAGAAGAGCCAGAGAGCAGGTGTCTCTCCCTGCGGAATTGAAGCTTCTCTCCAGTGTGAGCCAGAGCTCCACCCTCCACCCCCAGAAGGAGGCCCCTCTGGGAAGACTTGAATTCCTCCTCCTCGGTTAAGGCTGGGTAGCCATCCTCTCACTGTCATCGCCTTCGGGCTCCACCCACTCCCCCCACCCTAAATGTAAAAGAAAATATTTCTTCTAAATGGTGAATTCAAATTAGCTCAATTTTGAGAGACTATTGAGAATGTTGCAATGACCTTTGCAATAACCGGACACACCCTGTGATCACTAAACCAGGGTTGAGAATTGCTGACTTTATGAGCACCTGACTTGTAGAACAAAAGCCCGGTTTGGGGCTCTGCCTGGGACCCATTCTCAGGCGGCAGGGAACACAGCCCAGAAGAACCTGGTTCTGCCTCTCCTGTGTCATCTTGGGTAAGCCACTGTCCCTCTCTGGGCCTCGGCCTCCCCGTCTATATAGTGAGGATGATGGCTGCTCTGTGACCTCTGGGGCTCCTTCTGGCCCTGATGCTCCGTCTTACCACCTGCCTCCTTTAGAACAAAACCCAAAAGGGAGTGGAAGGCAGAATGGAAAAGGGAAGAGAACTGGTTCAGAAGGCCAGGCTACCATAAACCTTCCCCCATTTCTTCCTGCTGAATATGCCTTTATTCATTCTGCAGGAAGATTCCCATTTTTTGCTGGGTTATTGCTTTTTATACTTCATTTTCTTTCTCTCTCTTTTTTAACTCAAAAACCACAAGTCACCTCCCCTAAACGGGTCATTTGGAAGCCAGCACTATCAGGGGTTAGGTGTGTCAGGCCTGGCATACTGGTGGTATCTAAGTGAAGACCAGGGCAGGGCAACCATGGGCTTCTCCTCCAGAAACCCAGTTTAAATCAATATTTATCCAACTGTATTTATAGAAAGTGGTGGTGGTAGGGAAGAGGGGGTGGGGTAGGGAGGCAGGGGGATCTAAAACAGAACAAGCCACAATGACTGATGCAAATCTTTGTGGCCAATTCATTGCTGCAGGGCCAGGCTTTTTTTAAAAAGGCAAAAGACCCAGCTTTTGGTGAACCTGCTGTTGGCCCTAGTACCATAGCAACAGCCCCAAGTCCTCTAATATGTCCAGAGGACAGACTTGGGAAAGGCAGTAGGAGGGGGGCAGTGTTTCCTAGGAGCCTAAACTTGAGTTAGGGCCAGCAGAGTTGAACAACTCTGAAAAACAAAAACAGAATCTCTCTGGTTGGCTCTTCTGTCTCCAGCTTCACTTCTAAACCTTTTCTAAGCAGAGTGTGTGCAGAAAGACCCTGGACAATCAACAGGGTGTTACAAACACCCGCTCTGCTTCAGATTATTGGGTGACCTTGAGCAAGTCATTTCACCTCTCTGGACTTCATTCCTTGGCTGGAAAATGCATACACCTATATATGGTTAAAACTGTAGGCTCAGTCGAATCAGAGGCCTAGGTTCAAAACTCAGCTCTGCCATTATTAACCCTTGTGACCTTTGGGCAAGTTACCCAGCTCCCTGTTCCTCGGTTACCCCCTCTGTAAAATGGGGGTAATAGAAGTGCATATGCCATGGGGTTGTTGTGAAGATTGGAGGAGATAACGCATGTTTAGCCCCATTCTTTACCAAGTATAGTCAGTGCTCGATAAATAGTTGCCAGTGTTGACATTATACAATGCAATTAGTTGCTGCTGCCGCCGCATGCTGGCACCCTCTTCATTTCTTTCAGCTCTACCCCCAGACTTCTGCCAGCCATCCTCAGATGAAAACCCCCGTTTCTAGGTGCATCAGTGGGACAGTGTTTTGGTCAGAGAGGGCAGGTAGGTGAGCAGCTGTTGTTCTGCCTTGGATCTGATAGAGCTCCCCCCCACCCCCACCTCCCAAACCAGGAATGGCTCAATTCAGCTTCTCTAACTTCCCAAGGTCCAGAGGCTTTTCCTGGGTTCCCTCCACAGGTTACCCAGTCCCTGGGAGGTATGGGACTCTGAAAGCCACAACAGTATCCTCAAAAGTCTATTTCTGGCATTTACCTATGGGCAAAGATAATATTTAAAACTGGGAAAAAAGTTGACTCTGAGGAACATAATTTAGGATGCAGAGGAAACAGAAGCCTGATTTAATAATGCTCTTTACATAACTCCACCAAAAACAAGTACATCACTCCACTCCCATCATAAATCAACCCATGGAGTTTTCAGAAAAAAAAGCAATTGCACATAGTACATGCTCAATACATATTTGTGGAATGAATGAATGAATGAATCATAAGATTCCTGCTGTACAGAAATGTGACCTAGGTGAACATTAGTTGCCACCAAAGCCCTCAATTTTAGCATAAGTTGCGCTGGTTTCCTGCTCTCTAAACCAATAACTGATCCGTCTGTAGGGTCACAGCTAATGTAGTTTCATCTCTCTAGGCCTGACCTACCATCTCCTTATAAGCCCTGGTCTTTACAGCCCAAGGGCATTCTGCATTGATAATGGGAGACATCCTCCTTCCTTGGAAGAGATCAGTATTTCCAACTCTTCTCCAAGTCTTCAGAAAGTCTGTCATGTGTCCCCTGGCCTTCAAACCTGATCACTGTGCCATAGCCAGTAAATGACAAATCCAACAAATCAAAGGATGTATATTGTCTACCGTATGCCCAGTGTTACGCAACAGTGACATATACTGAAATACTGTAAGTGATCTTTTCCCTTAAGATGCTAATCTTCTCCCTGTGAGGATAAAGCTAATGCACAGCAAGCAAGTAGAGACTTGCTGATTATCAAGGCTCAAAGAAGTGACTATTTATTGAGCACCTACTATATTCCAGGTACTTTAAATGGAGCACCTCAGTTAGTTGTTCAGCAATGGCAGGAGGCCGATGCTATTGTTATCCTTGTTTTACAAAAAAGAAATGAAACCTCAGAAAGGTTAGGTAACTTGTGCCCAAGGTCACACAGCCAGTAAGCAGTGAAGGGGGAATTTGGGCCCTGCTCTGGGTGACTGTAAAGCTTTCATTCTCTCAACTACCCTGACTTAAGAAATATTCAGGGGAGGTTTCCTGGAGGAGGTGGGAACTGACCTAGGCTTTGAAGGGTAGGTAAGACACAGATAACCCCAGGGGAGTAAGAGAATGAGGGCATTTTAGACAGAGGGAAGAGCCTAAGTCAAGCATAGAGGCATGACTGTAAAGCCTGCTTGCTGGTGGACCTGCTGGACGGGAGCAGAGGAGATTAAGTCAGGAAGGCAGGGTAGGGCCAAATGACACCACACAGCAGCAGCTTACTCTATCAGGAGGAAGAGGCTGCTCTTTGGCCTGTCCATGCCCTTAGGAAAGCACCTCACCCTCAAACCCAGGTAATGCACTCCAGAGAGCCACCCATGGCTTCTACTCCCATTTAATCTTTCTTTTCTATCTTAAGCATTGCCCCAAAGCCACCTTCCCTACAGACTGGGAAGCCCTTTTCTGTCCTGTAGACCTTACCGGTTATAGTAACTTCCACTTGCCTGCTGAACAACTTTTATGCACAGAACACCCTTTTGTGAATTTCTTTCTTATTCCCTTTCATTTTTAACCTTTTCCAAAACAGGAAGTACATATTTTTTCTACTAATCAGTCAGCCCTAAATTGCTATCCCTCCACTGGACCCCAAATGGATATGGGTGATATGTCAGAGGTTATTTATGTATAATTTCTGAATTTGTGATAACAGGGTCACAGTATCCATGATTAATATTTCTGGAGGCCTTTAATTTGAGATTCTCAGGGATTCACATCAGTTGGAACTTTGGGAGAATGTACCAGCATATCCTAAGCAATCCTTGCCTTGCACAGAGCAGTCAATACTGAGTGACTTAATTTGAACACCCCAAGAAAACTCATTATATATACTGAGAATAATTCAGTACTGTGTACACTCAGTGAGCTCTCCTAGTACGGAAACTTCAAAGATGCCATGAAAAGCAGCTCTGGTGACAATGGAAAATAAGGCAAGCTCCTGCCAAGTAAATACTTTGCAAACGGTAAAAGCGGAACGTGTAAACTCGTGACCAGGGCCTATCGGTGCATTTCGAGAATGTCTCACAGAACCCGAAATGGAGAATTGAGGCTCAACACCCGGGTGAAGAGCGTCCCTTTAAGAAGGGACCGTACCAGCTGGCCACACTAGAGCTCCCCGTGATTTTCTGGCTTGCCTCCTGGCTCCACCCCCCAGTCTCTGGCCTCAGCAACGCGTGACGTCAGGGGAAGCTGAAGCTGCCGATTGGCTGAGCGACGCTGCTAGGTCAAGTCCAGTCAGAGGAAAGAAGTTTGTCTCCATGTGGAAACCATGTGTCTCTAGCTGGGAGGGGGAAGAGGAGGAGGCGGAGAAACTGAGATCAAGTGATTACAGGAGAACTGGCTGAAATGAAAGCGGGGAGATTGTGCACCTGAGCCGGCCAGTAATGCCCTTTGCAGTAGTGACCTAAGAAAACAAACAAACAAACAAACCTTGCTCAACTAACAAAACTTGAGGCGCCCTCCAATCATAAAAATAATTAAAAAGCTAGGGTCCTTGCTTCCTTCCAAAAACCAGGGACCTGAGAAACGCTGTAATCCTATCGGAACGCCTAGATTCCCCTCCCTCCCCCAACGACTGAATGATGTAAGCGTTTCGGAAAGCCGGGCTCTGAAGCAAAACAAGTCCTGCGCGCGCGGAGGGACCCTCAGTGCCCGAACCCGACGCACGCACGACCCGCCCCCCGACTCGCGTTATTGCTGTGCACACGCGGACCGCCGTGACGCGCAGGCATTGTGTGCAGCGAGCAGAAAACAACGGCGAGCGCCGCCAGCGCGAAGAAGCACCCCTAATAAAATGAGGCAGATGTAGGGCCCGCTGTTTTCCGTACTAGGAGACCGAGACTGGGCGGGAGGCGGGGCGAGAGTGGGGAAAATAAAGTGGCCTCCGTGGGCCGCTCCAATTTTAAGGGGAGATAATAGAGGGCCCTGCGGATGGTCGCCCCATAGTTTGCTGGAGGTCACCCTCGCCTGCGTGAGCTGTTGGGGAGGGGGCAAGGGCCTCGAGCGGAGTTCCCGCTCTCGGGGAAATCTGGGGGCCGCTGGCATCACGTCATGCTGAGCCAAACAGCGGCTGCGAAAAGAGGCAAGAGAGCTAAAAATACTCCCGCGGGGAGCCGGCCGAAGGAGGGGGGCAGCGGGGCCGAGGGGCTGATTACGCACACGAAGTTGACTTCGATTGGGGTGCCCAGGTTCCCGAGCCCCTCTCGGGGTCTTGCAGCGCGGACGCCTCGGGAAAGGGACCAGGAGGAAGCCCCTTGGCTTCCACGGTCTCGGGAGCCTGGCTCCGCTGCCGCTGGCCCGCCCGGTACGGGGCAGCCCGGCCCAGCGCGCCCAGCCCTCTGCTTACGTGACTGGTGGCCACGCCAGAGCCGCGGCACCGGTAAACAAGGAGGTTGAGGCGGCCGAGGCGGCCGGGGGAGCGAGGGTGGGGGCGGCGAGGTGGGGAGCAGAGGTCTCCGATTGTCTGTGAGTGCGAGGGGCGGGGGGCGAGGGATGCGGTGGAAGCTCCGGCAGCCTGTTTAGTACACCCTTCTGTAGAGGGGGGCGGAGGGGGCCAACCAGGTTTGCCACACACTGCCAAGGTGCCCTCTTTGGGTGCACCCCCGGCCAGAGCCGGCGCCACGGGACAGACTCAGGGGAACAGGGCACCCGGGCCGAGGATAGCGTAAGAAATCACGCCCCTCCCCCCTCCAACAAAAGCGAACACACCAAACAAAACCACGTCTTCCCCCACCTCCCCACCAGCTCTGGCTTTTCAGAAACTACCCTACTGACGAATGCACACTGCCCCCCCCAAAAAAAAACCCGTGAATAATCGCAAACATTCAGCTACACGGCCGACGATGCGCCTTTCTCGCAACCCAGGCACTCCGAGAAAGCAGGAGAGAAGAAAAGAACGCACCACCGACCACGCTACACAAATCCTTGTTTTTGCCTTAAGCTACTGCACGATTTCGCTGCCATCACACGGTTACTTTAACCCCGAAGGCCTGGGGTGTCGGTCAGCTAAGGTGTTTTTGTGTTTGAGGGTTGTTGTTGTGTTTGGGGGAGGGGGGAGTAGGTTGCAAGATCTGACACGTTGCAATCGGACCCTTTCTTTCTTTCTTTCTTTCTTTCTTTCTTTCTCTCTCTCTCTCTCTCTCTCTCATCTCATTGATCTTCCTACTTGTTCGGACAGATTAAACAGCCTGCTTTTCTCTACTCTGTCGGTCTATATTCCTCGGCCCCTTCGCCCTTCTCGCAGCTATTATTTGTGAGGACCGTGCTGGAAACGCCGCACACGCGTGCCCCCGTTAACGGCGCTGAGCGACTGCCTGGGGAGGACGGGGGGACCCAGTTGGCAGAGGCAAAAATGAAACAAACAAATACAAAAAGGAGGCCAGGCCGGGGTGGGGCTCCCAGCACCCCCCCCAAGCATCGCTCTCCACCTGAATCTGGGGTGGGGGGGGAACAGTAAAAATCCACGAGGAAGGCATTTGCCTTGCTCGCCCAGCGCGCTCACTCGGGAGCCGTATCCCGGAAAATAAAAAAAACCGAACATAACAGCCTACACCTTCTTCCATAACTATTGTTTCCTGCGAGATCCCAAAGTTTCCTACTGGCTGCGTCCCCCTCGCCAAGTTTCCCGGGCGCAGGACGGCGGGTCCGGGGCGAGCTGCTGGCGGTGCTTGGCTTTGCCGGCCTGTTTCTTTCGGGGGGGGGGGGGCGGTGAGGAAACCACAGGGCACCAGAGGCGCAGGAGGACTGTATCCGTGGACGCGATGGCCTGAGCCCAGCCTTGCTGCGAGAGGAGAGGAAAAAGCAAAGTGGACAGGAGGGAGAAGCAGAGCCGAGCCAGCCCGAGCCCACGCCGTGGAGGGCTGTTTGGTTGTTGGTGTTATCGTTGTCGTGTGTGTCTGTGTTTTCTTTCTGGAACCGCTAAGCTCTGCCTACAGTTTCCAACTTTCGGCTTCTAATCCCCACCCCACCCAGGAACGAGCGACAGAAAAACAACACTTGTCTGCCCGAGAAGGCTCCGGAAAAAAAAAAAAAAAAAAGGAAGAAAGGCGACCTCGAAGAGATGAGCTCTCGGCTCAGTTGTCAGCAAACAACAACACTCCCCCGCTCCTCGGCCCAGCGGTCCTGCCAGCCTGTGGGAGACGGACAGACGGACGCACCGACAGGGCCCCCCCTTCCCCCCGCTCGTCTTTGTTACATCTTTAGCAGCTTTGTGCGTGCGTGTCCTTTCTCCGGTGTCATCGGCTTTACTGCCGAGGGCTGGATGTGTGTGTGTTGGGGGAGGGGGGTCAAGCAGGCGACAGGGGTCGCCCAAATGGGCGAGGAAGAAAGAGCCGGGCGCCGAGGAGGAGCCAGCGCCCCCAAACTTACTTTTGTTTTCTTTCTCGATCTGCTCCAGGTAGCTGGCGGCCTCGAGCAGAATCTGCACGTTCTGCAGAAAAGTGTTGATGTGCTTCTCCATCGAGTTCTCGCTGGTGTTGAAAATGTCCGAGAAGGGGCACCTGAGCTTGGCCCCCGCGAGCTCCTCTGGCTGGGCCGGGGGCTGGGGCGCGGTCACGGCCGGGGGCGCGGCGGGGGCCAGCCCCGCACCCTCGCAGCGCGCCTCCTTGCGCGGCCGCCCGCGTTTGCCCATGGAGGAACCGGGGTCCGCCGAGCTCGTCCTGTTTTGGGGCTGCGCGGCCCGGCCGAGCTCCGGGCCCCAGGGGAGAACCGGCTGGCTGGAGCGAAGAAGGCGCCGAGGCGAGGAGGCGACCTGACTTCCCGAGCCTCGCTGCGTGCAGTTGTGTGTCTGAGTGTGAGTGTGTGTCCGTCTCGCAGTGGGTCTGTGTGTATGGGAGATTGAATGAACCTACAGGACAGACGGAGGCGCTCTGGCGCCTGGGTCCTAGTGCGAGCCGGTCGCCATCGGACCGGTCAAAATAAAAGGTGGAGACAAGCGAGGCAGGGACCGCCCCCTGCCAGTCCCCGCTCACTCCCCGACTCTACCCAAATCTTACCACATTGTAGAGCGTAGGATTTAAACACGAATGGGAAAAAAATACTCGAAGGCTGTGAGCGCACCGGCATAAAAACAAACTACTAAGCTATTTTTTTCTTCACGTAAGAGTAATACCAATGCCTGGCACATAGTAGGTTTCCAACAAATGGGAGCTGCTATGACTTAAAAAATAAAAGCCCAATCCAAAATATCGTCACATGTGACCTCAAGTTCTCTTCCCCCAATGCACGCACACTCACTCACTCACTCACAGACGCATGGGCATCTACCTTCACGGGGCCAAATGAAATCCCCAGGCCACCAAATCCCAGTTACAGATTTACTCACTCTTTCTTTCTCCCTTCGAATGCAAAGTTATTTTCCAGGAAGAGGGAGGAGGTGTAAGCATCTCTCCCCACACTCCTCTTCCCAGCCATAGTCCAGCTGTGCAAAGCTCACAGTAGGGTGCCTCCACACCTGGCTCTCTTTTATTTGACAGAAAGGCAGAAGTGGCAGCCCAGGAACCTCCCACCCCTACCCCAGCTGAATTCCACCTTTTGGTTCTGAAGACCCCTGCCCCAGTTGACATTGTTTCGCTGTTACTGCAGACCCAGTGAGAGTCTGCAGGAACCATGGATGCTCTCCAGGCCCGGGAAGGATGGTGGGAGTCAGGGCCCTTTGGGAGTGCCATAGAGAAGGATTCAAGTCCCAGCTCTGCTGCATACAGACTGCGTGTGTGCCTGGGTGAGTCCTATAACTGCCCTTGGCCTAAGTTTCTCCATCCACGAAACCTCTGATAAGATTCGTGTGCTGATTAAATTATATCTGCACTTAGTACACTGCCTGGCCCATAGTAAGATCTTTTGCTTCCAGTATAGACCCAGACAAGAGCCTGAGTCCCCTACCTGCAGCTAAGGGGGGAAATAAGTTGCAAGAAACAAGACTCTTCGGCACTTTGTTGGAAAACATATCTGCAATAAGCCCACCTAAATATTGTCAACTTGCGAGGTCACCTGGAGTTTTCCTCCAGGGAAACCGTTTACTTAGAAGACACAGTGAATGCTGCCCCCTGGAGTTGTGCAACCCAGCCACCCTGCTTAGAGTCAGCTTCACACACGTTTGTCAGGAAGACTTTTCCTGGAAATGGAAACTTTTTGAAAAAAAATGAAAGTACATTTCTTTGTAAAAACACTCACTGTGTAAAACAGAATACACACACCCTCACCAAAGTCCTGTGTATTTGTAGTCTATAATAACCTGCTGCTGATATGACAGGAACAATCAGTATTTGGCATTTTAAAGCCAATATATTCACAGTTTGGATCATAATATAATCATACTACACATACTCTGCTCATTTTCCATCTTGATTGATCTCTGCATCCTTTGGCTAGGGTAGAGGAGAAGATCCTAAAAGCTGTGGGATAAATTACTTCCATCATCAGAACAATTACTTACTATTTGTTCTATTGGAACCACAATCTGAGTTACTCATGCTTAAAAGTCTATAAACGTCTAAGGATTTTAGGAAGTACAGTTTCAAACAAGTTTTAACCAATGCCATTTTGCAAAAACTGATCACCCTTGTCCTAGATGAAAGATGATAGTGAGATGACGAACCACCTAAGCCCGGAGAAAACCTTGGTCCCTCTTTAATTCCCCGGTGGAGGCATGGGCCAAATGTGCACATATACAGTACTGTGACCTGCATGTATGTATATACACACGCACCAAGATAGGCACACCCCACACATGAGTGCCAGTGTGGGGGTAGGGTGTTTTGTCATTATTAATTTATCCCTGTTTCATCTGTCATAGATCTGCAAGCTTCAGAAAGACCAGTGGGAATCTTCAAGCTGGGCCACAGATCTGACCAAAGCCAAAACAAACAATGGCTTGAAGAAAATCTCCAAAACTTGCTGATTTGCACTATTCCCACAGTCAGCCACAGCCCCCGCCATCATTCCCATGGAAAACACCAGTGCTGATGCCAAATCAAGTCTTCCCCCCCATCATAGGGGCATTGTTTTTTGTTATTGTGTGAGTTCTTAGCATCAGACAATGGCACCACAAGAGACACATTGGAAGCAGGAGAAATGCCTTTTTGTTTCACAAAGTCTATGCTATTGTGCCCCAGAGTGTCACATACAGTATAGTTGCATATATTTATTTTGGTAACGTGTCTGTGGAACGATGAATGTGCTAAAGCTCAAAGGTCCTTCCTTATTTTTTTCAGAGTCCATCAAGTGTTAAATCATGTTAGCATCCCTCCTCCCTCACCAACCCCCAATTAACAGATTTCTCTAATAAAGTTGGCCCCAACAGAAAGGGTGGTGTTTCAGAAGTTATATCCTGAGATAGGCATCCAAGATGCTGGGTTACAAGCTCAGCTCCATTCTTGATTACCTTTGCTTCCCAGGAGGAGCCATCAAACCCTCTGCACCTCTTTCTCTGGGGCTTTGACTCCATAAATAAACAGGTCTCTTTGGAACCTTGCTGAGAATTTCTACAGAGAACAGGTAGGGGATGAGAAGGTGACCAGCCTGATAAGAACATGTGAACTCTTTGAAAGGAAAGCAGTGAATTTTTGCAGCGCCTGGCCAGGCCAGCCATGATGCTCCCAAGGGCCCAAGGTGTCTTGGGTGCCCACTCAGTCTGGTCTCGTTTTCTCAACCTTCTGTTTCTTTGTTTGGCCTGTTTGCCTGTTTGGTAATATTTTTCCATTAATCTTGTTTCCATATTAAAGCAAAATCACTCTTTCTTTTTTTTTTGCCCCTCTTTTCCCCCAGACTACACTACACTCTTACATCAAAGGAGTTGTTTTGCCTGTAATTATGTCTTCAGGTACACAAGCTGGTTAATTACTGAGGCTGTGATATTAGCTGCCCCCAGACCTCCCCATCCTGCATTTGTATGGGATGCCCTTCCCCTTCCTGGACCACTTTGGCTCTCCTGGGCTCCTTAGCCTTGCCTTTCCTCCTTACCTGTGCTCCCCTCACTAGCCCTTTCTGCCTAAGTCTACCCTCCAACATCTCACTTTTCCTCGGACCTTGTCAGCACAAACCCGTCAGGTTCTCCTCCGCTCTTTGACCTGTGGTCTTTGCACTCAGGCTTGGTAAACACCATCAAGAGATCTTCGGTCCCCTGCATTTCACTTGAGTCCTAATCCTCAGAGTTTTCCTAGACAGATTTTTCCTGGGCATCTTTCCCTTTGGAAAGGCATTGTCCAGCAATGATCTGAGGAGCTGGCTTGGGGCTCCTTCTCTCCTTGGGAGCCATTATCTTGCCTTCATGTTTTAGAAGAAAGAAGTGGCTTCAAGGAAAACCCGGGAGTTGGGGGTTAGAGACTGATGAGGCACAAGCAGAACGGCAGGAACTAGGAGAACTGTGGGACTCTGCCTCTCCTACTGGCTCCTGCACAGGCTTAAAAGTGCTGACCAGGTCTCCTTCAACCACTCCCCATGCCCCCACCCCCACCCCCACACTCACCAGTGGGTGTAGTAGACATGGGCAGAGGATTAAAAGCCTCTGCCCTACATGGGAGCTCACCCAGACGTCACCTGCTCCTGGGCATTATCTCTGCTCTCCTGGACTCTGCCCTTCTCCTGGACCTCTGAGGTTGGCAAGCCCTTCCTGTCTCAGCCAGCTCCTGGGCTTCCCCTATGCAACGCCCAGTACTTACAGGGTTCATTAGACTATGAGCTCATCGAGGGCAGGGAGCACGCCTCGCTTCCCCAGCATCCCCAGCCCCTGGCACCTAGCATGGCACAAGCGTGACAAAGAAGAGAGGCTTAGGCCAAGAGGGTCAAAGTGATGAATGACCTTCCCTTGCCTGGCCAGAACTTGGTGCTGGCCCTTCATGGTTTCCTTGCTCCAGCATGGCAAAAAGAGGCATCTGACACTGTCTTCAAAACTATTCCTGAGTCACTCACTTTAAAGTTTAAATATCAAAATGCTGCCTCTGTAGAGAAGCCAGAAACCCATTGAGCCAGATGGTTGAAGTTCCCTTCCCCAAAAGTGCAGAGACCAAGCCACCTTCTCCCATGTTCTTATTGTTCTACATATCTGGTGACAAGATGGGTCTCCAAGGTAATAAATTGCCTCTAATGGAGAATCTTCCAAAATCACCAGGCCATGAAGGCAGTGGCCTGAGACCAAAGTGGGAATCAAACAGAGCTTACTTTTTCATGTCTTCTTATTCTAAGGTATAACCTGGGGCGAGGGGTTGGGGGAGTCCTTCAGGCCTCTATTTTCTTTAACATCTCCATATTTTTTAAATGAATTCAACAAAGATTCTAAATTCAGGTACATTAAGGTACCAGTGTCTGACACTAGCTCAAATATGATCATTTCCAGGGGCATTTGGAAATAAAAGATGGCCAATGCCTTAAGCTAAAGGAATACAGTTCTAATGGTGAAATGTTAGGCATCAGGAGATGGAAGGGAAAGGCAGCGCACAGGTGGCAAAAGATCTTCTTCCTGATGATGAGCTGATTGTGTGAGTCACACAGAGCCTCAGTAGTGAAGAACAATGTTTGCCTTGCTGAAAGGGTATATATAAAGGAACTCTGGAAACTGTGTTGTACACATGTCAGGATAGTATTGGGCTAAGAGGTCTTGGAAGATTTTCAGGGAAAACTAAAAGAATCGCAAAAGGATGGGAGCAAGAGTTAGGACCCCAGAGTTTGGGGCCAGCCATTCGACTGCACTGTTGTGTAATTTTGGAGAAATAATCTCACCATCTGTAGTGTCAGTGTCCCCACCCAAGATGGGAGAGTTCCACTGGCACACAGTCTACCTCTTTCCCCCTTTCTGAAAAGCATCATTAATTCGTCTTCCCCATGTTCATTAATCACAGACAGGGATGTCACTACCTATGGGGGTTTTGGGTCAGCATGGGAGAACCAGGTGACCGCACTGAGCTGGTAAAATTCTAGCCCAAAGTGAAGAAACTGGCATTTTAGGTCACCCTATCTGCCTTATCTCTGGGAAAAAAAACCTGCTTCCCTTTGATATTCTTTTTGGAAAACAAACAAAAAACAGGTGGAGGAGACCCATCTCTATCTTCAAAGAGGTCTGGGGGACCAGGACCCCTGTCTGTGAACCATTAGACTCAATAATCTGGGAATCAGCGCCCACATTGGGAGCTACACAAAATCTACAGGGAAGAAGCAGCCCAGAATGGTGCTGCTTCTAGTTCCTGACCTTCTGCCTGGACACCTGTCCACCACCCAGGCTCTCCTCCCCTCTGAAGGTTTTTTTCTCTCTCTTCTTTTTCCACCTCTCCTGACTGAGGCCTGCAGGTTGCCCTCTCCCTTTCCTGACACAGAGCTCAGTTCTCCTGGGTGAAAAGGTTGATGAGCACTGAAGTGGGTATATTTATCAGGGATAATAGATGCATGAGCACATACTCAACATATGGATTAATTCATTCCATCAGAAGACATAGTCTCCCACGTGTCAGGCTTCTTCTAGGTGTAGGGACACAGCAGTGAGCAAAGAGCCAAAACTCCCACCCTCACGGGACTTATTTCTTACCCAGGTACACATGTGACATAGGACCAGTGGGATGCATGCAGGTATACACATAGGCACATACATGCACACAAAACCCTTTACTCCCAGATCTTTCAGAAAATGAAATGTAAACTCCAAGTTGGAGCCAGAGTAATAGGGATTCATACAGAGGGACTGTTACATCCTTTTACGTATCACAGAAGCAGTCATAAAGGAGAGTAAAGAAGGGTTTGCCCTCACTGGAAACCTTTTCTCTCTTCTTGCTTACCTTGGAAATTGACTTTTGTTTGCATACACTGCCCTTGTGTGTGTTTTCACATAGTAAGGCATACTACACTATGTATCAGAATACTTAAATTTTTTAAAATTTTCGTATGTTATTCTAATTCACAGAGTTCTGAAAATCTCACAGATATGTGTGGCCTGCCAAAGAGTCACGTCAAAACAACTGTCTAAAATTATGACTTACCTGGAAAAGTCAGAAATGTAATCAGAAGCTATTTCCATATAACTACACCCTAAAAACACCCATCCCAGACAGGCAGGCACATGAGAATAACATGTTGGCATATAGTTGCAAGAATCTGCTTTAGACTTTTGATTCTTAATTGCATCATTGTTAAAGTAGAATTGAGTAGAAAGTACCAACATGGAGGCTAGAATTGGGAAATTCTTCTCCATTTCCTGGTTCACTTTTCAGAGTCTTGGAAGAACTGGACTCTATCAAATCTTAGGCTGAACTGATGCTAAGGAAATGTCTTCTCATCTTGTTAGTTTAATTTTTCGTCCTTTGGACATGAGCACTTTTGAGTATACTATACTTATGTGTAATGAGGTCCCATATTGAGACACTGTAAGTATAAGAGCTAGTATTCATGGGATGCTTATAATATTCCAGGCCCCGTTCTCCAAGCACATTCTATTTCATCCTCATAATCACTCCATGAGCTATTATCATCACCCCCATTTTACAGATGAAGAAAGGGAGACTGAGGGAAAATAAGTGCCTTGTCCCAGATGGCACAGAGAGCAAGTGGCAGTGCTGGGGTGCTCCCTGGTCTCCAGTTGAGCACAGCAGGATGTTCCTTCTTCCTGTTTATAACCAACTTACCTTCATCCAGTTCTGTCCAGCCCATGTGGGCTGGGGGTAAGTTTATGCAGTCTCGCACCTATGTACATAACAAGGTGCTTGTTGCAAATCCTCATTAGATTGTAGACCGAAAATTTCTCCAGTAAAGGAAACTTGGATTCTCCCTTCCCAGGCTGTGAGTTCTTCCACAGCTTCCACAGCAAACCCTGCAGTGCCTAACAAGTGCCCTGCGTAAAATAACTGCAATACACGTTGTTCAATTACTAGGAACTCTGCAGAGAACCAACTCAGGGTGTAGGCAGCACCTTCAGTGTTATTTATCAGACACTGCCAATCTCGCCTTGGCACCCAAGCTAACTTCTCATGAGCTATCTGCCCTTTTACACAATTAGTCTCACTGCTGAGCCAGAGGACAGACACCGTGCCACAGAAGGCCCTAAAAAAACACACACACATATTTGCTGCCTGTGCCAGAGGTTGTGAAGCTGAGTGCAACACATAAGTGCACTTAGAAGGATTGTTGACCACATAGGGAAGAGGTTCTCAGCCTGGGCCTGTGCATTAGAATGACTTGGAGATCGGATTACCAGATTTATCAAATGAAAATACAGGATGCCCACTTTAATTTGAATTTCAGATAAACAACAAACAATATTTTAGTATAAGTACGGCCCATGCAATTTGGGGGACATACTTATGCTAAAAATTATTCATTGTTCACCTGAAATTCAGATTTAACCAAGTGTCTTGTATTTTATCTGGCAACTTAATTGGGGAGGTTAACCTAGTCAATTAAATTAGAATCTCTGGGGAATTCCCTGGAGGTACAGTGGTTAGGACTCCGTGCTTCCACTTTAGGGGATGCGGGTTGGATCCCTGGCTGGGAAACAAAGATCTCGCATGCCGTGTGGCGCAGCCAAAAACAAACAAACAAAAAAATCAAAATTAGAATCTCTGGAAATGGGGTTCAGATACCAATACTTTTAAAAGGTTCCCTAGGTGTTTGTCATGTGCAGCTGGGCTTGAGAATCACTGATAGAAGGGACCTAATATTGTGGAGGGTAAAGGAGGGGAAATGGGGTTTGGCCCAGGGTAGGTAACCCCCAATTAGAAAGTGGTGGAGAGGGACTTCCCTGGTGGCGCAGTGGTTAAGAATCCGTCTGCCAGTGCAGGGGACATGGGTTCAACCCCTGGTTCAGGAAGATCCCACATACTGTGGAGCAACTAAGCCCGTTGTGCCACAACTACTGAGCCTGTGCTCTGGAGCCCGCCAGCCATAACTACTGAAGCCCACACATCTACAGCCCATGCTCTGCAACAAGAGAAGCCACCTCAATGAGAGGCCTACACACTAGAGAAAGGCCACGCAGCAACGAAGACCCAATCAATGCAGCCAAAAATAAATAAAATAAAAACATTTTTTTTAATGAAAAAAATTTTAAATAAATAAATAAATAAAAAGCCTGGAGTTTAAAGCCAAGTAGAGATAGGTTCAAATTCTGTTTCTGTCATTTACTCAGGTATATACGCTTGGGCAAGTTACATAACTTCTCTGAACCTTGGTTTTTCATCTGCAAAATGGAAGTGATAATTATACTTACCTCACAAAGTTCTTGTGAGGATCAAATGATATAATGCCTGTAAAGTGCTTAGCACGGTGCCTAGCGCAGAGGAGGCATTCAATATGTACCTGTTATTATTATTGCATTGCTGCTGCCTTTCCCAGATGCCCCTGCAGATCTTCCTCTCCCAAGGCTTGGCAGCAAAAGAGGCTCATACAGGTGACTACAGTACTGTCCAACCCAGAGCTCCCCAAGGAGTCCAGAACATGAGCTCAGACCCTCTTGTTCTCACCCTTCTGGCTTTGAGCCCTTGACCAAGCCTTGTAAAATAGGATTACTCATAGCAAAAGGGAAAGGGCAGATTATACAAAAGGGACCTGACTCCCTGAATTCCACTTGTGACTTTGTCACTAACTGGTCATGATCTTGGGCAGGTCACTGCACTTCTCAAGGCTTAGTTTCTTTCTCTATAAAATGGATATAGGCCAGATGGTCACATCTAGGCATAATTCTCTGTGATCAGCTCACTTGTAGAAATTCTGGCCCTGACTCCCTAGCCACTCTCCTCAGAGAATTAAGGTTCTTTTTCTACTTATTCCCAGGGTTCTGAAATGGAGCTTCAGGGTTCATGCAGGGCAGAGAGCTCTGAGAGTTGTGGGTTTCTTGCCTTCTCTTCAGGTACATATATACTCTGCTACAAAGTTCAACATACCCTCCCCTTTATGTTTTCCCTTCGAAGAATGGAGGGAAACTTCAGTGTTTATTCTGTCTTTTGCCCTTCTTAAAGATGATACCACAATCATCACCACTGGACACTGCCAAAGTCCACGGGTGCAAATGGACCTGAAATGTTAAGGGGCGACTTTGAGGGTGTCATTCAAAAGCTAAAGTGCCCCCTCCAGCTGGAGCACCCTGGATACACCTGTTCTTTTTCTCTTAGGTAATCCCTTACTAATCCTTTTTCAAAGTTCACCTGCCACTGAGAGTCCACTGCTGTTGCCATTTTGGAAGGACAAACCTGTTTCTCAAGTGATAATTGCACTGGCCATCTGTCTCTCTTAGCCATCCCCCACACATCACCTTTCTCCAAACCCCTAAATGACTGAAATAATAGTGCAATAGAAGAATCTGGTTGCAACAGACGGCATTTTGTCCATGTGTGTTCAATATCGGGATGGACCTACAAATAAATCAAGTAACAACAGAAAAGTCCTCTTTGGTTTCCCCCAAGTTTTCCTGCCACAGGGCTCAGAGCTGAAGAAACAGCCGACTCTCACCTCTGATGAAGAAGATCATTTTATTAGTGTGGATCCCAAGGAGGGGTTGTGTTACTGTTTTACAAGGGGATGTAATTGGCTAACATCCACTCTGATGGATAGTCTGAGAACACGCCTGTCTCCATGAGCACTGGAGATAAAGTCCTAATCAAAGTGGTCATGAACTCCTTTTGAAGCTGCACAGGAAATCTCTGGGAAACACAGTTTAAAAGACTCTAGTTCAAAGGAAACTCCTCCTTTATTAATAATATTCAGAGATTTGTTCCTGATTTGTTTTTGGTAAGTTGCTGTGCTGAAAGAAACAAAATAGGAATTTGGGCAATATCTGTGGGAAATCAAACCCAAAAGGTTGGAAGGGGTTGCAGATAATTAATTTGGGGGAAACTTGTCAGCAACCATTTGGAGTTTTGGCATGGTGAAGGAAGACCAAATTGTTGGTCATGTTGGTGTTTTTAAGGCAGCCATTCTGGTATAAAACTATCTCCACCTCCCCCCTTTGAACTATCAAAATATTAACATCTTTCGATGGGCTTATTTTTATTCTAATAACAGATTTACCCAGAGAGGATCCTTGCATAATTCAAGACTGATCATCTCTTTGGAAAGATGGGCCCAAAATATCTCATGGAGATAGTCTATTAGCAAAGGACTTTGATCACTTAAATTGTTGGTAGTTATGCTAAAAGTTAGCATGATACTGAAATTTCAGTGGGTTTTTGCTTTTGTTAAGAGGTGTAAGTAAACACAGGGGGGAAAGAACTTCCACTTCCAGGAAGATGAGGTAGACATAATCTTTTCTATTCTTCCTACTAAGCACAACTAAAAACCTTGGACATTATGTATATAACAAACATAAGAAGACTCTTAGAGGCAGAGAGAGAAAAACAGACCTGCTAGGGATCTCAGGACCCAAGGAACAACACAGTGGTGAATTCTCTGGGTTTTATTTTTGCCTCATTTATCCCAGACTTGGAATTGAAGAAGCCAGCAAACTGGAAATGCCAAGTGCAGACAAAAAAAAAAAAAAAAGACGAACAAAAATCTGTCCTCTCTGGCCAGATGATCAGGAAAGGGGCAGCCTAGGAAGACAAAAAACTTTTAGATGATAACCACTCTGCTTCAGCCAAACACCGCAGAAAAATTGTGACCCCACCCACACCCACACCAGTAAAGGCCAAGTGGGAGATTAGACTTCCACCCTAGCCAGGCTGTAACAAGGCTCCCCAACATCCCCTGCCGGAATGGTCCCAGAGAAGGCAGAACAGGGAGCCAGGACTTTCACAGCTACCAGCTGGTAAAGAGGGCCCTTTCTCACAGTGTTAGTGCAGATCGCATGGGGAACTCCTGTCTCTGCACAGATTAACAGAAGGTCATCGTCGTCAGGTGTCAATTGGGATGAGAGGGGAACCTGGACTCTTATCTCCATGGAGCAGTAACAAGGCAGCGCGCCGCCCCCCCCGCCCCTTTTCCTGCTATAGCGGTGTCAGAGGAAGCCACATGAAACAGAAGGTTTAAATAAGATGCAGAGTCTTATAATATGAAAATGTCCAGGTTTCAATAGAAAAATCATTCGTCATTCCAAGAACCAGGAAGATCTCAAACCAACTGGAAAAAGACAATCAAAGGATGCCAACACCTAGATAACAGAGAAATAGCTATGATGAAAGTATTTCAAGGAACAATTACAAACATGATTGGAACAAATTAAAAAATGGAAACCCTCAGCACAGAAATCAAAGATCTAAAAAAGAACCAAGTGGAAGTTTTGGAACTAAAAAGTACAGTAACCAAAATAAAAAGCTCAGTGGATGGGCTCAACAGCAAAATGGAGGGGACAGGAGAAATAATCAGTGATCTAGAAGATAGACTAGAGACCATCCAGTCTGAACAACTGAGAGAAAGCAGAATTAAAAAAAAAAAAAATGAACAGAGCCTCAGAACATGAGACTATAGCAAATCCTCTAAGATTAAAGTCATTGAAATCCCAGGAGGGGAGAAAGATGGCAAGGCTGAAAAAATACTTGAAGAAACAATGTTTGAGAACTTCCCAAATTTGTCAAGACATAAACTACTGATTCAAGAAGCTGAGTGAATCCAAGACAATAAATCCAAAGAAATCTTTGACAAGACACACCGTTATTAAACTTCTGACCACTAAAAACAAAGAAAAAGTCTTGAAAGCAGTCAGAGAAAAGTGTAGATATAAACAAGATTATTCTAGAATTTATATGGAAAGGCAAGTGAATTAGAATAGCTAAAACAATTTTGACTCCATCTGCTTGATATCAACACTTAGCATGAACTCTATCTTATACTACTCACAAAAATTAACTTGAAATGGATTAAGGACTTACATGTAAGAGCCAAAAACATAAAAATCCTAGAAGAAAATGTAGGGGAAATTGTTCCTTGACTTTGGTCTTGGCAATGATTTTTTTGAATATGACACCGAAAGTGCAATCAACAAAAGCAAAAATAAACAAGTAGAACTATATCAAACTAAAAAACTTCTGCATAACAAAGGAAACAATTAACAAAATGAAAACGCAACCTACAGAATAGGAGAATATATTTACAAATTGTATATCTGTAAGGGATTAATATCCAAAAAATATAAAGAACTCATATATCTCAATAGTAAAAAAAAAAAAAAAGAATTAATCTAATTTTAAAATGGGCAAATGTCCTGAATAAACATTTTTCCAAAGAAGATAACCAACAGGTACTTAAAAAGTACTCAACATCACTAATCATCAGGGAAATGCAAATCAAATCTGCAATGAGATATCATCTCACACCTTTTAGAATAGCTATTATCAAAAAGATAAGAAGTGCTGGTGAGGATGTGAAAAAAAGAGAATCCATGTGCACTGCTGATGGAAATGTAAATTGGTACAGCCACTATAGAAAATGGTATGGAAGTTCCTTAAGAAATTAAAAATAGAACTACCATAGAATCTAGCAATTCTATTCCTTGGTACATATCTGAAGGAAATGAAATCACTATCTCAAAGAGATATCTGCACCCCATGTTCATTTCAGCATTATTTACAATAGCCAAGACTTGAAAACAACCTAAGTGTTCATCAACAGATGAATGGATCAAGAAATGTGATATATATGCATATATAATGGAATATTACTCAGCCATAAAAGGAAGGGAATCCTGTTATCTGCAACAACATGGGTATTGGTCCTCCAGCCATCTAGCTTGGATTTCTTTTATTCCTTTTCTCCCCCCAATAACTTAAAAAAGTTTAAATAAGTAAATAATTAACACAAAATACAGAGGAGGGCTTGCCTGGTGGCACAGTGGTTGAGAGTCCGCCTGCCAATGCAGGGGACACGGGTTCGTGCCCCGGTCCAGGAAGATCCCACATGCTGCGGAGCAGCTGGGCCTGTGAGCCATGGCTGCTGAGTCTGCGCGTCCGGAGCCTGTGCTCCGCAATGGGAGAGGCCACAACAGTGAGAGGCCCGGGTACCACAAAAAAAACCAAACCAAACCAAACAAAACAAAAATACAGAGGAGAAAAAAAATAATAAAAACCATCCAAATCCCAGCTGCTACTTATAATACCTTGGTTGATATATACACGCAAATACACCTACTCTACCCACTTCAGGCCCTTAATTTGTACCACTCTCCCCTCTAGGGTAAAGTCAAAGCATGTCAAGTGAAAAAGTATATTATCATAATGCAGAACCCTCCTGCATAAAGTCCTATATTACATGTGCCTCTAGCAAAGAATATTCTCCCGAGCTACATCTTATATATATATATATATATATATATATATATATATATACTTTTTTTTAATAAAAGATGAGATCATACTGTACAGGCTGTTTTGTAACCTCTTTTTCACTCAATAGTGAATCATGAACATCTTTCCAGGTCAATAAATATGCTTTTACAATATTTTAATGGTTACACAATATTCCACTGTACCATAATTTATTTAACCAGTGTCCCAAAGGTATACATTTAAATTGTTTCCAAATATTTTTTGCTGCTGTAAACAATGTTACAATAAACATCCTGGAGCAAAATCTTAGCACATCCTTAATTATTTCCTTAGGATACCTTCCTGGAAGGGAATAGCTGGGTATATGCTTGCACGTTTTTAAGGTTATAAAAAGGTTTTGTCACATTGTCCTGCAGTTAATTTGCTCCCTTTTTCTGTATATGAAAATGTCCCACCCCCTCTCCCCAACACACATGTAGCAGCAGAGTCCCCAACACTTGGGTGCCATTCTAATTTTCAAGGAGCTGCCAACTAATTCCTGACTGGTTCTTAACTGATGCTAAAGGTTTAGGCTAATGACAAAGTTTGGACCTTTCCATGACAATTTGCATTTTAGATGTGGGTGTCTAGGAGGGTGGTGTGTCCCTTTTAATGGACTCTGCCTCTGTAACATCTGCTGCTGGCACTCAGAGATTAGAGAAGGTACTTTTGGGGTGTCCCCAACTATTACCCACCATGCTGGAGGGCAGTTTGCTGAGAGCACCCCTGTCTCAACCCCTTTTGGGAAGGAGTGATTCCATTAAAAAACAGCAGAGGGCTTCCCTGGTGGTACAGTGGTTAAGAATCTGACTGCCAGTGCAGGGGACACGGGTTCGAGCCCTGGTCCGGGAAGATCCCTCATGCCATGGAGCAACTAAGCCCGCGTGCCACAACTAATGAGCCCGCATGCCACAACTACTGAAGCCCGCATGCCTAGAGCCTGTGCTCCGCAACAAGAGAAACCACCACAATGAGAAGCCCGTGCACCGCAACCAAGAATAGCCCCCGACCGCCTGGAGGGGTGGGATGGGGAGGGTGGGAGGGAGGGAGATGCATGAGGGAAGGGATGTGGGAACAGATGTATATGTATGACTGATTCACTTTGTTATAAAGCAGAAACTAATTTAAAAAATTAAAAAAAAAAAAAAAAAAAGCTTTGCTTACTGAGGAAAGAGCTAAAAAAAAAAAAAAAAAAAATAGCCCCCGCTCACCACACCTAGAGAAAGCCCATGTGCAGCAACGAAGACCCAATGGAGCCAAAAATAAATAAACTTAAATAAATAAATAAATAAATAAATAAATAAATAAATAAATAAATAAAAAACAGCAGAGCCTAAGTCTCTCAAGGTGCCCGCCCACCAGGACAGACACATACCACCTCTACTTCCAGGATCACCAACTTCAGTGGTGGCAACACCCCCTTCTAGGCCATCTCTAGAAGGCACAGTATCTGTTCAAATTCCGCACAGGATCTGCACCTTGCCATCCTTCCTCCAAGTAGACATGTGGTCCAGGTCCCTGATTGGCCAGGCTGCCTTTGAGCCACATGTAGAGAAAAGAGCACTGGTTCTGAAACCAAGGAAGTAGGGGTCTTGGATCTCAACTGTCCAGCAGGGCAGCCGGGGATGTGGAGTAAAACCTCTTTCTTCTGTGTCATCCATCCTGGCAATAGGGAGAAGGGAGGTCCTGTTCCATGTCTCTTGCAACCTAGCAGGACTGGACAATGGGAAAATGTCTGGTGAGAGAGCAGACTTTGAGCCCTCAGGACATGCTTGCCTTGTGTTTATTATCATTGTTCTTGTCAATAGTCCCTAACACGTACCACGTGCGGACCACCATGGGCCAGTCATGTATTGCTTAACAGGTATTAGCTCACTTAATCTTAACAAACTCTATGAGGTAAGTGCTAGCATTATCCCTATTTTACTGGTAAGCAAACTAAGGTCCGTAGAGGTCAAGAGATTGCCCAAGTCCCACAGCTGGTAAGTGAGGGAGCTGGAAGTCTGACCCAGGTGGTCTGACCCCAGAGCCCACATTCTTAGCCACTATGCAAAACTGTCTGTATAGTAATCACAGTGCCATCACCCACCAGCCACTGAACAGAGATAAACTGGGTGTCTGGCATGGTGCTGAGAACTTGAAATGCAGAGTCTCACTTATCTCCTCCACCCCTGATGAACTGGGGATTACAGTCACTGGTTTACAGATGAATAAACTGAGGTCTGGATAGATCTGATGGCTTGTCCCAGGGCCAGGAGAGCCCTGATCACAATCGCTCACACACCACTTCTCCAGTGGCCCGCAAAGCCCTGATAAGCAGTGACCATGGGACGCCAGGACAGCATCTGTGTACTCGCTCCCCAGGACCCCTGGCAAACAACACCCCTCCCACTGCTCCCTGGCTTATCTCCTAATTAAGCATTTTGTCAGGGCAAGTGGCTTTTTGTCCTCAAACAAAACTCCTCTTTCCTACAGAAGAAAGCAATTTCCTCCATGTCAAAGTTGCCACTTCCTGGAGTGGGGGCCTGTGTGACACCATCAACAACGTGACTGTGGCAGGGCCCATGGCCCTCCTACCCCTTCAGCCTTCCTGAGGGCTCCCGTCTTATCTGCAGGTAGAGCGCTATCAGTTTCCAAAGCCAGCAGGCTTTCTCTATTTCCAGAGAAGAGAAGGGAGAGCTTTCGGGCCCTGGCTCCATTTGGGATGCTAGTCCAAACTTGCAGCTGGATCAGCCTTCAAGGGCCGATGGACTCTCCCTTCCACTGGGATCTGTGTTCTGAGACCAGCTATGGCCTCAGGGTCTCAGGGTCCTTTTTTAATCTAAAAAGTTCTATATTTTTACACATAAACACATTTGAGGGCTTCCCTGGTGGCGCAGTGGTTGAGAGTCCGCCTGCCGATGCAGGGGACGCTGGTTCGTGCCCCGGTCCGGGAGGATCCCACATGCCGTGGAGCGGCTGGGCCCGTGAGCCATGGCCGCTGGGCCTGCGCATCCGGAGCCTGTGCTTCACAACGGGAGAGGCCACAACAGTGAGAGGCCCACTTACAGCAAAAAAAAAAACAAAAAAAACAAAAAAAAAACCACACATTTGAAATGACACAGAAGCAAATAGTGTAAAAAATACAATTCTCATTCATCACACCCACCCATCGCTCGCCGCAATCCTTCCAGGTTTCCTTCATATATTTGCATTCATCTGTGCAAACGTAAATATATTGTTTTGTAGATGTATACTTTTCATGCACAAAAATAGTATAGTATAAATTTTGATTATTTTTCACATAAAAATATCTTGGTGTCCTTTCCATCTTTTTGAATAGGTATATAGTATTCGATGGTATGGATGTGATTTCCACCCCCCCCATGTTATTTAAATGGTTATTTTTAGTTTGAAAGGGGAATATATTCATGGATAAATTAAAACAGTTCAAAGGGGTGTATATGGTGTCTGTCTTGTCCACTGATGTATACCCAGTACCTAAGATGGTATTTGACACATGGCGACCCAGTAAACAAAGGGTGCCTCCCTCCTGCTTCTGGACAGTCACCACGGTCACTTGGTCTCCTGTATATCCTGAAGATATTCTGTGCACACACAAGCACAGCTGCCAATACAGTCTGTGATTTAAGTACAGCCCCTCATCGCCTCTTTTATTCCCTCCTCCTACCCCCATGGCAAGTTGGCAGGCGGCAGAGCTTTGAGGGAGAGATAACAGTCCACGTGAGTGCGGGTCATCCCACAAGCAATAAGCCTGGGTGGAAGGAGTCATGGCTTTGGCATTAGTAGATGTGGATTGGATTTCAGCCTCCAAGGCTGACTTCACAGTGCTTCATGGGTAAAGGTGGGTGACAACCACATGGACCACGCAGGGGTGTTCTGCAGAAGCTGTGAGAGAATGTGTGTGAAAGCAACAGACACATGGTAAGCACACAATCAGTTGGAACAGGTGACAGGATGCCGAGCAAGCTGCTCTGTGTACTGCCCTGATGTGGAGGAGTCCACTTTTTCCAGGAAGTAGGGGAGAAGTCAAAGTTTTACTTCTCTGAAATCAGATGAGCCTTTAGAGCAATCTGGTTTTTTGTTTGTTTGTTTGTTTTGGCCTCTCACCGTTGTGGCCTCTCCCGTTGCGGAGCACAGGCTCCGGACGCGCAGGCCCAGCGGCCATGGCTCACGGGCCCAGCCGCTCCGCGGCATGTGGGATCTTCCCGGACCGGGGCACGAACCCGTGTCCCCTGCATCGGCAGGCGGACTCTCAACCACTGCGCCACCAGGGAAGCCCGAGTAATCTGTTTTTAAACCATGGTTTACTGCCATTAATTTGTCAGTTAAGGCTATATTTGAGGGCTTCCCGAACAGACTGCTCGGTCTTCCCTGGTGGCGCAGTGCTTGAGAGTCCGCCTGCCGATGCAGGGGACACAGGTTCGTGCCCCGGTCCGGGAAGATCCCACATGCCGCGGAGCGGCTGGGCCCGTGAGCCATGGCCGCTGGGCCTGCGCGTCCGGAGCCTGTGCTCCGCAAGGGAGAGGCCACAACGGTGAGAGGCCCGCGTACAGCAAAAAAAAAAAAAGACTATATTTGAGGAGTTACCAGGTACTGGGCATTGTACTAGATGCTTGAGATACAAAGAAGGAAAAGTTCAGGTGCCAGGATCCGCTGTTCTATCAGGGAAGAAAGAGGTAGCCATTAACCTGTATCTCTTGAGAGCCTACTCCAGGTATAAAGCATATGGCAGTGAACAAAATGGACAAAAATGCATAGAACCTACCTCAGAGGCTCAGACAAATGCAGATAGATACACAGTGGGTGGGAGAGGGTGCAGCTAGCCCAGCCTGATGGAGCAGGGAACAGTTGCACATAGAGACAACACTTGAGATCAGTCTTGAAGGACAAGGGGAAATTCACAAGCAGCCAAAAGGGGAAGAGCATTTGAGTCAGAGGGAACAGCCTTTGCAAAGGCACAGAGGTGTGAAAGAGAACAGCATGTTTGAAGGAAGTCTGAGTGACTGGAGAGCTGAGAGGCTGGGCAGGTGTGGGAAGGGGGCGTCACCAGGAGATGAGGTTGGCAAAGTAGGTCAGGAAAAACTATGAAGGCCCCTGTTTTAGTTTCCTATTGCACTTAGCACTTAGTGGCTTAAAACAATACAAGTTTATTATCTTACAGATCTCGAGGTCAGAAATCTAAAATGATCTTACTGGGCTAAAATCAAGGTGCCCACAGGACTATGTTTCTTCTGGGGGCTCTAGGGGACAATCCATTTCCTTGACTCTTCCAGCTTCTAGAGGCTGCCTACATTTCTTGGCCTATAGCCCCTTTCTCCATCTTCAAAGCCAGAAGTGTAGTGTCTTCAAGTCATTTTCTCTTTGACTCTCTCTCTTGCCTCCCTTTTTCATATATAGGAACCCCTGTGGTTATACTGCGTCCAGCTGGATAATCCAGGATACTCTCCCATCTCAGGATCCCCAGCTTCATCACATCTGCAAAGTCCCTTTTGCCATATAAGGTAATTATTCACAGGTCCCAGGAATTAGGAGGCAGACATTTTAGGATGCATCCTGTATTCTGCCCACCACAGGCCTTTGAATTAAACCATGTCAGAGATGTGGACCTGGCTGAGTTGTGGATGGAGCCTTGTTTGCAACGTGGGTTTTGGAGAGCTCATCTTGGTGGGCAGTGGGGAGGATGGGCCTAAGTCCCGAGACGCTAATTAAGGGAAACCTGTCAGGAGGCTGACTTGATGGTCCAGGAGAAAGAAAGGGACCAAATGAAGTGAGTGGAGGGGATAGTGGACTTGAGAGGAGATGTGAAGAACTTGAGAAAGATCTTTCTAGAAGTCAAGACAGAAAGGAAAGGTAGAGCTGAAGGAAGATGTTTCTTGTATTTGCTTGTTGGTTGCTACTGTTTTATCTTTTAAGATAAAATAAAGTGCCTAAGTGTGATTTTTGGCTGAGGGCACAAGGCAATGAATGAGAAGGGAGATTTTGAGAAATTAAAGATTGAAATAAATGTTATGTAATTTTTTTAACTCGAAAACTTGTGTTTGCCGGGTCTCTCAGCTGGGGAACCACCTTCATTTTCTTTCATTCTGCCCAAAACTTCTGGCTCTAAGATAAAAATTCACTAGAGGATATTTCTAAAAAACATTCACCCAGTATCAGTTTCAGAAGAGGCAAGCTCTTCCTGTCTATATTATTTTAAATGTTTTTGCATTGGCTTCTTCAAAAATTTTGAGGTAGGGGTAACTTAAGCCCTCTAGTTCCAGTGCTTTGATGACATCAGAGCCTTATGACAAGTTTACTTTATGAAACCACCTCTGACACTTTCCATATCAGTGAGAAGAGTTCTGGAATCGGAATTGAAGACCCGGGTTTGAGTCTCAGCTACACGCACCTATGTGACCTTGGACAGGTCACTTATTCTTGCTTCCTCTCTGTGAAACGAGAATAATTATGATACCTGCCCACTTCACAGTGTTGTTATGAGAGAATCAGTTGCAACAGTCCACAAACAGCACTGTAATTGATAAAACACCATATAATTTGGGGGCACTATTGTTATTTTCTTCATGCCCAGACTTCTTCTGTTATTTTTCCTGAAGATTACATTCTATTCCATCTAAAAGTAGGGATGGGCTTCCCTGGTGGCGCAGTGGTTGAGAGTCTGCCTACTGATGCAGGGGACACGGGTTTGTGCCCCGGTCCGGGAAGATCCCACATGCCGCGGAGTGGCTGGGCCCGTGAGCCATGGCCACTGGGCCTGCGTGTCCAGAGCCTGTGCTCCGCAACAGGAGAGGCCACAACAGTGAGAGGCCCGCATACCGCAAATAAATAAATAAATAAATAAAAGTAGGGAAAGGAGCTTTGGGCAAAGCCAGGTAAGTCTCACCTGGCCATAGGGGAGATGGAGACGGATGAGCCGTTTGCTCTGGCTCCCCTTTCGCAGAAGGGGCTCCTGCTCACCTCACAGGGCTCTCTGCCCTCGGGGGGCTTACAGTCCAGTGGGGGAGTGGAGAAGCGAAGTGACAATTACCACCTGCTGTGGTAAGTGTTGCAGATATCATCTGAATCTTTGGAGAGCAGATTCTCCCAGAATAGGAAATCTGATGCTGGGGACTGGTGGTCAGGGGTGGCTTATAGGGAGGTGATCATATACTGAGTTCAGACAAACAAACAGGTAGGCAAAGGAAGGGGAAAGGGCCTTCCAAGTAGAAGAAACAGCATGTGCAAAGGCATGGAGGTTTTCAGCAATGTAATAGGTTCAGGAGCCTTTGATGGGACAGCCAAATTCACAAGGTTGTTGCCAGCTCATACTTTTATCTTACGGGCTTCCCAAAGCCCAGAGTCCATCTCATTTTGTTCTGATCTGGCCTGACCATCCTGTAGGCTGCATCTCTGCCCTGGAACAACTCCACACAGTTATGGAACTCAAGGAGCACTCAGCTGGCCAATCAACCTTGACTCCTTTACCATAGAAGTCTTAGGTTGCAGCTTCATCTCCTGGAATACATTCGCCTTGTAAAGAGCCAGTCGGCGGCCATGAGTTTCTCACTGAAAGCAATTTTGCTATTAGGAAGAAAAAAAGCCTCTGACCCTGCCCCTGTCCGTCCTCCCCCAACTCCCTGACATGAGCCCGCGTCGTTAGTTACTCGCTTTGGCAGTTTTATTATGGAAATGACATATTGAAATACAAATTGGGACGTGTACAGTATAATTACTAATACTGCATATTCATTTCCTCCCTTTGTTACTGTTGAGTCCCCATAAAGCCCTCTTACTAGCCTTATCCCGATCCTGTGTGCAGTTGGTTCTTGTCTCTTTTTTTCTGAGTGCCAGTCACGGCTGAGAGGGGAAACGCAGCCAGAGGAAGTACCTGCCTTCCCTGAGAAGGGCTATTTTTGTGACAATGCTGAGCTGACACGGCAGTCAGGGCCTTCGAGGTCCAAGGGCTTCCCAGCTCTTCCCAGACAAACAGCTTGCAGACCAAGCCAGACATGGGAAGTCCCAGACAGGGAACATTTCAAAAAAATTGAATGCAACAAAACAAACATTTTCAGTGACATGGGGGCCGATGGTCCAGGCTGGACTCTGCCACCCTCCAGGCCCCCTGACCTCTCTTCCCTCAGGAGCTTCTCAGGAAAAGGACGTCACATAAGTTGGTTAAATGACCACCTGCTAGAGCTGCACAGTCGGGCATTCAGTGCTGTGTAGCCTGTGCCATCTCCCTCCATGGCCTTGGTGTCTGCCCCTCCCCAGAGGAGCACTGTGCTGCAAATACGCCTCACTGTGACACACAGTCACTTAGCAGATGCACCACTTTGGACAAATTTGCTTAATCCATCTGTACCTCAGTGTCTCCATCTGTAAAGTGGGGCTACTAGTAGTGTCCATCTCACAGAGGTGTTATGAGAATGAAATGCCTTAATACAGATGAAGCATGTAGAACAGAACTATCGTACTGTAGATTTATTGCACAGATGACCTCAATTAAACCCTTTGCAAAGTGGCTTTGAGAAATAACAGTGGGCCAGTTCTAGGCCCCAAGAGGTCTTACCCACTTCTGTTCTGTTGGAACCCTGCCTCTGCCATGAGAACAAGCTCAGTCCAGCCTGCTGGACGATGAGACTCAGAGCTGAGTTAACCTTCTTTTCCCAGCCGAGGCCCCAGGCATGGGAGAAAGCCCAGCCATGAGCAGCCCACAGGTAACCCACGGCTGACCACAGGAGCATAAGTGTGGCCCTCTTAGACCAGAAGAACCACCTAGTCAAGACATAGACTCGTGTGCTGTTTATTTGTTTCTTATATTAAGCCACTGAAGTTGGAGGTGTTTAGTTAAGCAGCCATAGCTAACTAATGCAAATAGTAAGCTATTAGTGTACTTTCCCCCTCCTCTCATACTCACTGTCTGTATACCTTGATCTATTGCCCATTTAGACTAGAGTCCCCAGGGGCAGAAAGATAGTAAGGTACCAGGGCAAGAACATAGGTCCTGGAGTTGGACAGAGTTCAAATTCCAGCTGTGGCATGGAGAGAGTTTGGAGTTGTAGCAAGTAAATTTTGCTCTATTACATGGGAGTAACAACATCTATCATATGAGGTTGTAGTAGAGATTGAATCAAGTACTGGACAGGGAAGAATCTGGCACCCGGACTCTCCTTCTCTTTCCACAGGAAGCTCAGTGTCTTGCGCATAAAATAACATTCAATACATGATGACTGAAGGCATAACTTTCTTGACTAGGTTGAGCTGTTAAGCTCAGTTACCTGATGCTCTAAGAGAAGGCACAGGTCATAGCCCCATTCAAAAGCGTAACGGGGGTCTTCTCCAATTAGCCAATGATGATAATCCAAATACCAAAAATAACAGAAATCCATGGCATTTGCTTAGTGCTTTCAAAGCACTTTCACATATATTACATTGTTGAATTTCACATTCACTTTGTGGAGGCTCTGAGGATCAGCATTGCCCGCATTGTACAGCCTCCAAGAATGTCACTGGGGGTCAGTGCTTTGCCCTTTGATACATAGCTCCGAAGTGGCAGGACCGGGACTCCAAGGGCCCACACTGCCCCTAGTAAACCAGCTGTTGCAGCACTGAGGGCCCATGAAGAGTCCCGCTAATGGTACATTAACCTCTGCTTTTCTGTTTATTGAATACAGATAGCTTAAAATGAAATGTTCCTCATCTCCTGGAAACACAACTCAGATCTCACCTTGGCTTAGCACCAAGGTCTTGGGCTTTTTCAGTCCAGGAGTCTTTTATTCTGGGGCAAAGAATCTCTCATTGTCCTCATCACTCACTGCCAGGAAAAAAAAAGGACCCACAACAGTTCGCAAGGAGAACTATCCAAGTCAAACTCTGCAGCTAACATGCAGGCAGCCAGCCGATTGCACTGAGGGCCCTTCCTCCACCATCACTAGGAGCATCCCTTCTAGCCACATTGCTGGACAATGTGTCCCAGCAGCTGAACTCTCCAAGGATTAGGGTATTTCTTGAATAACGATGAAGTCCTTTCTAGAAGGACAGTAGGAAAGACAGGACTACCCTCCGCAATGTCAGTCAGTGCACGTACAGCGCCCTCCCCATGAGTAGATTTCTGTCCTTGGAGAGATCAGGGGTTGAGAGGTAGGGATAGGGGCTATGAAATGTCAGCAAAACAGTAAGGTCGGTTTCTGCTTTCCAGGAGCTCGAAATCCAAATGGGTCCTGAGAAATGCCCTTCTGGGGAAGCCATCTCCAGGAAATTAGTCAAAAGTTAAAAGGCTATTTGGACAAAGATATTTATAGCAGTGCTTCAGAGTGGTGAAAATCTACAAATTGCCCAAATGCCCAATAAAAGAGAGTTGGTTAAGCAAACTTTGCATTATCAAATTGATGAAATATTACTTTATCATTAAAAAGGATAATAATGAAGTTTAAGTAGATCCATGGAAAAGTGCATATAAAATAATATTGCTTAGAAGAAAAGTGCAAAACAGTTTCTAAGCAGTCACACTTGTGTAAAATCATATATGCACAGTGACAATGATTGTAGGAAGATGTCATAAAATAAAAATAGCAGTTGTTTTAAGGTAAATGGGACTGATTGTAATTTTTTGGTTATGTAAGCTTAATATGCAGTGAGAAATCTAGAAAGTAGCAAGAGAGAGACACATGCTGCCTGGATTTTAGAACACTGTGCAAAACACCAATAGTGCAAATGAGAAGGAAACAAGCAGACAGTAGTGGGGGGATTATTGTGGACTTTGAGTGGCTTAATGATAGATCACTGCTGAGTTGGCATTCCCAGGGATATTTCTGGGGACCCCCTGAAATACAAAGCCATACCCACTGAACATACAGCAGTATCTATGATGGGATATCAGATACAAGGCCAGCATATTAGGAAAGAGTTTTGAAGCTCAGGGAGGTCAATTTAGTGCCCTTCAAATCACATCAGTAACATATTTCTCATCCATCACTTGGAAGACTGTTCTCAACCTGCATTCAAGTTTTTTTGTTTTGTTTTTTTAATATAAATGGCAAGCATTGCATAAAGATGAGAAAGAACAAAGATGAGCAGTGAGAAGGTGAGCTGTGCATCCAATTTCCTTTGAAGAAGCCAGGTTTTATTATCAGGATGCTCAATGTAGGATGTTTCTGGGGGTCAAAAGGAGGTCAGTGCATATATCCCCTCTAAATAGCTTCTCTAACTCAATGGTTAGTGCCCCAAATTGCACAGCTTGAGACTCAACCCATCTGTTCTCAAACTTTAGTCTGAGATGGACTTCAGATGCTTGATAAATAAGCAGATTCAGGGCCCCACCTCCTGATTCAGACTACAAACTATTTGTCAACAAGCCTGTCAGGTGACACTAATGCATGTGGTCCTAGGACTATACTCTGAGAAGTATGGCGCTTAAAGATGTATTTTATTTATTTGTTTTTTATAAATTTATTTATTTTTTTTTCTGGCTGCGTTGCGTCTTCGTTGGGCTTTCTCTAGTTGCGGCGAGCAGGGGCTACTCTTCGTTGCGGTGCCCCAGCTTCTCATTGCGGTGGCTTCTCTTGTTGCGGAGCACGGGCTCTAGGCGCACGGGCTTCATTAGTTGTGGCACCTGGGCTCAGTATTTGTGGATCATGGGCTCCAGAGCACAGGCTCAGTAGCTGTGACGTACAGGCTTAGTTGTTCCATGGCACGCGGGATCTTCCCGGACCAGGGCTTGAACCCGTGTCCCCTGCATTGGCAGGCGGATTCTTAACCCCTCCGCCACCAGGGAAGTCCAACATTTAGTTTATTTTAAAGTGCAAATCCTAACCCAGACTTACCACCCCATTTGCCTCCTTGAAGCCATATGGGTCATTTTCACATTTTAATGAGGAAATAGGAAGGAGAAGGAAGGAAGAATCCACGAGCATAGGATGCTGTGGAAAAGGGGGCAGGTCTCCCTCCCCCAGAGGAGAGGCTGAGACCAGGAAGCCAAGGCCCTTGCACCCAACTTTACTGATGCCATCTCTGCCACCATTGGCCAATGGTGTATGATGTCTACCATCTTGTTATGAGTGGATTGGGGTGTGTGAGTTTTGGAGCTCAGGCTGGGGCAGGCACAGGAATGGAATGGGGCTCTGGTTGCCTCTTTGATCCTCTAACTTTCTCAAGGTGCTCACAGATAGAAAGAGAGAGACTGATTTAAATAAATTATTATATTTAACCCCCCCCCCAAACCCAAGAGGGAATAATACAAGTATTGGGGGAACAGGGGCAGAAAAGGGAATGACTAAAGCTGCTTGGGGGCAGGGGGAGGGTGGGGCTCGTGGATGATTAGTTGATGGCCTATTAAGGGCCAGGCACCATATAAGACAGTAATTTCATCCTCATAACAACTCTGCAAAAGGAGGTATTCTTTTATGTGGATGAACCTATATCTCAGAAAGATCAGTTGTATATACAACATCGTACAGTAGTGATTTGGACGCAAGTCTGTTTAACTCTGAAACATGAGGTGTGATCTTCCCCTAGGATTCATTTGGCTGTGATGTTGGGTGAGTCATTTCCTCTCAGGTTCCTCATCTATGACAACAGGGTTGGGCTCCCTGTGTGCCGTCAAGGTCCTCCCAGTTCAGAGCCTTGAGGAGCCTACTAAGACCTCAACTGGGGAATCACTGGACCTGAAAGGAAAGGAAGATCTTGCTCTCCAAGAGGGATCATTGCCTTCCAATGAGGAGTCACCATGAGACCGGACACCTGCCCCACCTCCACCCCCGCTGCCAGGCTTTAGAGCAACCACTCTTAGATCTGGGTGAGAGGTGAGCATGGACGGTCCAAAGCCAGGAATATTTCAGCAAGTTGCAGCAAAACCACCAGGGAAAGAGGATGAGATTTTTTTTTTCTGGTTTCACATTTTGATCCTGATCTCCCATCTCTTTTCGAAACTTTACTGATCCTCAGTGCAGTGTGGGATAGAGGAAGTCTTCTTTGTTAGCCGTTAAAAAAAATATTTTTGACCACTGGTGGCCTCAGCAACCCACAGTGGCTACACAATAAATGGGCTGGGAGGAAGGCAGAAAGGCGGGGATCCTCTCTGGGAAGGACCACACATCAGGCTTAACCTCCCATAGCTTAAATGCAAACAGAAGGAAAATCAACCCTGGGTGGTGTCAAACCTCTGGCTCAAGGCTGTTAGGAAAAGAAGAGATCACCACCCTCTATGCCTGCCACCCCGCCCCCCCCCAGAAAAAACCTCCTAGGTTACCAGAAAACAACTCTTCTGCTGCAAAGCCACACCCATTCCTGCCCCAGCAAAAGGCCTGCACATGAGCCCCCAAAGTGCCTACCACAAGATCAGAGAAAAGGACATGGAGACTGATCCTCCCCTTCCTGGGGCAGCAGCCATGGACCCAGCCCAGGTCACAGAGGGCTCAAGGGAAGCTCCAGGAACAGCCCCGGGTGTCCTCACTTCAGCTGCCTCACACAAGCAGCTGCCCAGGGTTGGTGAAGTTGGTGGCAGAGCCCCTCCCCTTGGCCCAGATTATTTCTCTCTCTCCATGGACAAACAGGCGCTCTAGGGGACCCCATATGATGCTTTGACACCCAGAACCTTAGACCAAACATTTCCCAGCTGTGGAAACAAATAGACCAGCTGTGGCTCATCAAACCATGGTGAGCAAAGTAAAAGACACCTCACATTTGGACCATTCTGACACAGCTGGAGAGTAGCCTTAGCTACAGTAGCAACGGCTTGCTAGAGACATTCATATGGGTAATCTTATTTATTTCTCAAAGTAGCCAGGTGAGGTGAATAATAGTTACTATCCCAATTTTTTGTTTTTGTAGATGAACAAATTGAAGCTACGAGACTTTAAAAGGTAGAAGCAAGACAAGCACCAAGGCAGTCTGGTTCCAGAGCCTAAGCTCTCAACCACTACGCCAAAGGGAACTCTGGGTTCCTCTCAGAGGTGGAAGAAATCCACGATGTCCTCCATTCCATGATGACCAGTTAATGGGAAGCTTTTAGAAGCCCCTCTCCCTCCTGAGAAAAGAGGGAGCAGTTATCTCAGAGGTCGGGGGGCACATGTTCATGTCGGGAGGGGGAGTGGGCATGGGTGGGAGGTCACGTGTTCAGGACCCTTGGGGTCGGCGGCCTTGGCTTGCCAGGGGCTACTGGCCCCTGGGCTGCTGCTCCGAGGCAGAGCCTAGGCCCTGCGGCCCTTTCCCCTCAGCACCCAGCTCTCCTCCTCCAACACGTTCTAAAGCTTAGTTGTGTGAATGGGCTATTGGCTGCCAGGGTCACCTGTTCCCTCCTTTGGGTCCCAAGCATTTCTCCAGAGGCCTTCTAGAAGTAAAATGGGAAGTGTTAGGGAATCTGTGGCACCACAGCAGGTCTGAGGGGGAGATCTCTATCTTTTCCTCAAATCGAACCCGAGAGGTTGCCACCCAGCCTTGAGGTCCTCCCATTCAAGGGCAGAAAAAAATCTTGTCGGGGAGAGGGGAATTAAGTGGGGTGTGGCCAAGATATGGAAGCAATCTAAGTGTTGGCAACAGGTGAACGAATAAAGAAAATGTGGTGGCTTGTGTATATGTGTGTATATATGTATGTATATATACACATACATATACACACAATGGAATATTATTCAGCCTTAAAAAAAAAAGGAAATCCTGCCCTTTATGACAGCGTGCACGAACCTGGAGGGTATTATGCTAAGTGAAATAAGCCAGACATAGAAAGACAAATGCTGCATGATCTTACTTATGTATGGAATCTAAAAAATAGTCAAACTCATAGTAACAGAGAGTAGAATGACAGTTACCAGGAGCTGGGTGGTGGGGGAATGGGAGAGATTTTGGTCCAAGGGTCCATCTTTCAGTTATAAGATGAATAAGTTCTGGAGACCTAATGTGCAGATTGGTACCTATGGTTAATGATACGGCTGTATCTTGAAATTTGCTAAGAGAGTAGATCTTAAGTGTTCATACACACACACAAGATAACTGTGTTAATTAGCTTGATTGTGGTAATCATTTCACCACGTCCATGTATAATAACATCACGTTGTACACTTTATACAATTTATGTTTGTCAATCATACCTCAGTAAAGCTGGAAGGAAAAAAAAAAAGGGGGATATTGGGGCATTAGCCACTGCCAGATACAGAAAAGAAATCACAGAAAAGAAATTAGGAAGTAGGGTTTCAGAAGGCACAAAGAGTGCGGTGGATGTTCATCCTAGGCAGGTGAGTATCAGCTTGACATAAGAAAGAATGTAAGGGGCTTCCCTGGTGGCGCAGTGGTTGAGAATCTGACTAGCGATGCAGGGGACATGGGTTTGTGCCCCAGTCCGGGAAGATCCCACATGCCGCGGGGTGGCTGGGCCTGTGAGCCATGGCCGCTGAGCCTGCGCGTCCGGAGCCTGTGCTCCGCAACGGGAGAGGCCACACCAGTGAGAGGCCAGTGTACCTCAAAAAAAAAAAAAAGAAAAGAATGTAAGACTACTTTCTTGTTGTTGTTGTTATTATTACTCTCGCAGCTGCCGTTTATTGAAGACAGCGTTAAGCTTTATGCTAAGCACTTTTATCTACACTGCCTTAAGTAAACCTCCTGACCACCTGGGAGGTAGATGCCTGCAATTAACTAGTGTCCCTACATCATGGATGAGGAATTAAGCTCAGTGAAGATCAGTAACTGGTTGAATGTGGCTGAGTTAGCAAGTGGGAAAGCTGAGCTCCCTACCCACACCTGGCTGCAAGTCCACACTCTTAACCTTTAAGTCCATCCTCTTCCCCACCCTCTAGAGGCGATGGTGGGCTCCCCGTTCTCAGAGGTATTCCAGAGGTGCTGTAACTTCCCTGATCACAGGAATCATCCTAGATGTTCCTCAACATACAGCCGCCCAGGCCTCAGCCTGGAACCACAGCTGAACCTCCGGGGAGGGCCCCAGAGTTTGTTTTTAACAGGCACTAAGCCAGCACTGAGGAAGCTGGACCAGATGCCCCTCAGGGCTCCCAACTCCTGTGTGGGCTGAGATTTTGTGATTCTATTTTTAGGCAGGTCTTTCCTGAATCAAAGTGTCAGACTTTCTGGCACCTTGTGATGGCTCTAGGGCACCTGAGCTGTCTTCAGAGCTGCCCTGATGCCCCAGAGATACAAGGAGCCGGGCTGGGAGGAACTCTGGGCGCCAGCAGAAAGCAGAGGGAAGCCACATTTGCCGAGTGGAAGGGGGTGGGGGAGGTGAGAGGGAGAAGACCTTTCATTTCCAGCTCTGAGGGGAATTCTTGGTTCTTTCCACACTGAGGCCAACAGCTGAGAGCCTGTCCTTGCTGTAACCCTCCCTTGCAGAGAAGTTATCCCTTATCAGAAAGCATGGATGGAGGGAGGGAGGTTTCCATGGACCGTTTTCCTGACTGCTTTGGTGGGATGGAAGATGGCTTTTGGGAAATGAGTAGAAGGGACATTGTAGAGAAGTCCTGTTTCTAGGAACTTCTGCAGCAACAAAATGATGGGCGGGGATGGTTGCTGAACCTCCCTGAGTGCTTGTTTTGTGCCAGACACTATGCTGACCACCCTATAGGGAAGCCTCTCAGTTAACCCTCATGACAATCTCGGGAAGTAAGTACCACGACTGCTCCCATTTTACAGATGAGTTAATAAGCTTAGAGAGGTAAGATTACTTGTCCCCAGCCCCCAGTACCTGGCAGAGCCTTCAGATTTCACTGATGGAAATCCTGCACTCCTAACCACACCACATGCTGCCTCTCAGGCCCCCAGAGAACCTCAATGTTTCTTAACCTACCTTTGGATCACTGACTTTTGTGTGTGTGTGTGGTACGCGGGCCTCTCACTGTTGTGGCCTCTTCCGTTGTGGGGCACAGGCTCCGGACGCACAGGCTCAGCGGCCGTGGCTTATGGGCCCAGCCGCTCCGCAGCATGTGGGATCTTCCCGGACCGGGGCATGAACCCGTATCCCCTGCATCGGCAGGTGGACTCTCAACCACTGCGCCACCAGGGAAGACCGGATCACTGACTTTTGAAGAAGTGCCAAAAGCTATTATTTTGTTGTCACAGCTAGTGATCAGTAATATTTGCCATGGCCCAAGTACTATTCTAGGTGCTTTGCAGGTACTGATTCATTTCATCCTGGCAACAACCCTATAGTGTATCACCATTTAACAGATGAGAAAACAGAGCCTCAGAGAGGTTGAGTAGCTTGTGTCAACGGTTGTAAACTGGCATAGCCAGGCTTCAAATTCGGTGAGTTTGACCCCAAAGTCTATACCATTAATCATTATTCTATACTGCTTTACCCTAGGAAAGCATGCACTCCCCCGCCATGCAATACACATACTACAGTGTACTTAATTTCAAGGGATATAAGGCTCTTCTGAAATCCTCTGTTGGGGTCCAATTCTAGGGGTCCAATTAATTGGGGTCCAATTAACAATAACTATGGATTAATTTTACCTGTCCAGGAGCACCACGTACTGGAGGAGGGGCGCACAGGCCTGGAGTCTTCGGCCCGGCTGCTCTGAAACTCTCTTTCCCCTTTCACCAGTCCTAGATCCTGGAGTCTACCTCCAGCCTGGTGAAGAGGTCAGCTCTAGCCATGCCTTTCTTTCTGAAAAGCCATGCTATTGGGCAACTCCATCTCATGCCTGTCCCCTTGCCCTGAAACTACTGGGCCTACATTTGCCTTCCTGCAAGAGTATGAGCCAGTGGTCAAGTCCAGGAAGGTGGGGCAGGTGAAGAAAGTTCTACAACTAGATCACAGGTATCTTAAATTTTAGTTTATATCAGAATCAGCTGTTCAAAAGCAGATTCCTGGGCTCCACCACCCCCCAAAGATTCTGATTGAGTCCATCTGAGATGTTTTTAATAAAAGCCTCAAGTATTTCTGATGTGATGGCCCAGTGACCAAGCCTCTGATCAAGGTCAGAGTCCACATTATCCTCCCTGTTGGCAGTTGCACTTAAGAGGAGGACTCTTGGTTAATTCTACTCATGCTTGGGGCAGGGCGGGGGCTCCTGGGTTGTACACTGAGCAGGGAGGGAAGGAAGGGGCGGTCCTAGAACTTCTTCCTGGTTCTGCCTCCCAGTGTCCCTGCGGGTTGCCCAACATCAGTCACTCTCCCTTTCTTCCTCTCTCCCCGTCGCCAGTCGCTGGCCTTTATCAGGCTTCCACCTGAGTCCCTGCTCTGAGCTGTGAAAGCTGCTGAGGGATACAAGACTGAATCTGATAGGATGAGACATAGTTCCTGGCCTCAAGGGACCAAAGTCTCCTTGAGAAGGTGAATAAGTCAAGCGAGAAATGTCAGTGAACCTGGGGCTTTTGAAATCAGGGGACTGTGGGAGCCAGAGCCCAGCCCAGGGGCAGAAAAGCAGAGGGTTAGAGAAGGGAGGTGATTCCCAGTGAGAGGCTGCAGTGAACGCTGTTTGGGGACATAGAGGCGAACGGTGGGGAACCTGGGAACTAGGGTAAATAACTGACTCTTTTGTTCTGGGGACGGAGGGGCTTCCCAGGACGCAGAACTTTCGGTAGAAAGTCCTGGGCAGACTCTATAGGGAAGGCAGGTTGAGGTCACCTTCAGAAGGTCCCAAGTGTCCCCCAAGACACACGAGAGCCCACCTGAATCCTTCATGACACTCGCCATCCAGGGAGGAGGTGAAAGAAAGCTGGGGTATCTGGAGATTTGGGGACCCACTTCTGAATAGGCCAGACTGTTTTACAAACCTTGAAAGGTCCCTTGAAAGACACAGAGGCTGGACCAGTTCACCTCAAGTTTCAAGTAAACAGATGAATTACACTCCAAGAAACACGAGGAGGAGCAGCAACTAAATTAGTTCTTAATTGAGCTCTTACTATGCGTCAGGACTGTTATAAGTGTCTAACAGGGGCTGTCCCATCTAATCCCCATAACTTACTGGTGAGGCAGATTTCATTACCCCCATTGGACAGATGAGAAGAAAGAGGCACAAAGGGAGCAGGTCACCTGCCCAGAGTCACACAGCTGGCCAATTGCTGAGCTGGGACTATGGACAAAGCACACCTTAACTGAGGAATACATAAAGATCCACAGGGTATTTGCTCTAATCGGTCAACGTGAAAGGCTCCAACGTTTTAAACGATACTCACCTGTCACAGAGGATTAGAACCAGCATGAAGAAATGACTTAGGTCAAGGCACAGCATTTAAAAAAAAAGGAAAATCTAACAACTAGAGACATCAAAGTGAGTCTTCAGAATTTAAGCTGCATTCTGAATGGCTAAGTTGAAGCAAGAAGCGAGAGCTTCAATAAACCTGTTTTTCTAGACAGAAAGGTGCCTTCTGGTTGGGGAGGATAAACAGCATTTGAAAAAGGAACGATCTTTCGGTTGAATTTCTGGAGCACGGTGAATAACAAAAGGCGCCTCTGTCATTCTCTGCGTCCGGCAAAGTGACACTGCTAATCCTAAAATCTATCCCACAATCGCACAGCCAGGGAGAGGCCCCTGTCCCAGGAGTCCTCACCAGATAGTCAAACAGGTTGAGTCAGGAGATGAGGCTACTCCTCACACGACAGTTTCCTTCTATCTGGGAGAGGAGGAACTCTATAGCAGTGTTTTTCAAACTTTCTGACCACAACCCACAGTAAGAAATATATTTTCTGGGGCTTCCTTGGTGGCGCAGTGGTTGAGAGTCCACCTGCCGATGCAAGGGACACGGGTTCGTGCCCCGGTCCGGGAAGATCCCACATGCCGCGGAGCTGCTGGGCCCGTGAGCCATGGCCGCTGGGCCTGTGCGTCCGAAGCCTGTGCTCCGCAACGGGAGAGGCCACAACAGTGAGAGGCCTGCGTACCGCAAAAAAACAAACAAACAAAAGAAATATATTTTCTGGTATAACCCAGCATGTACATATGTGTACATGTGTTTCAGAAAAACTATACTCACCGTATTAAATGCAGTGTGCTCTGTTATTTTCCATTGTAACCAGATTCATTTGTTTGAAAGCTGGTTGCAACCCACTAAACTGATTTCAATACCCAAAAATTGTTTATGATCCACAGTTTTAAAAAAACTCCTCGCATTGTGAGCAGGGCCACGGAAACTGAATAGGGGGTGTTAATGACAGGAATTTATACTGGAGTCATTATCTCTACCATTGTGCCTATGAATAGTGTTTTGTGTTTACCCTACTTTTATCTAAACCGCATTTGTCAAACTGTGTTCCATGGATTACATTTATTCAGGGAGATTTTAATAGGTATTTTTCTCCAAAGTGGTTCTATGGTCAGAAAAGTTTGGGAAATGATACATACTATAGCCACATGTGAATGTCACAGTGTAGTTAGCATGTTCAAGGCTCTGAGAAGGTCTGCAGTGAAGGACCTGATTAACTTTGTTTACCCAGGCTTTCCTAGACTTTTTTTTTTTTTTAACCACGCAGAGCCCTTTATTCCTTCCAGGAGCACTAGTGTCCTCAGAAACCAGTCAGGGTCTGGCTGCTTCACACTCTCCTTTGTGACCCTTACCCTGTCCCTGTGAAGCTGGGGAGACAGGTATTATGGGATACTGTTGCAACAGGCAGTTCGCCTACTTATCTGCTCTCCCACATCAAGTTGGGGCTAGAGCTGAGCCAGAGCCAGACCTTCTGACTCTCAATCAGATGGGGGAGCCCTGGGGCAGCCCTATGGCTCCTGAAGGGCCACCCTGAGCTGCATCCGGGGCCAGTGGAAGGGTGCTGAGTGTCCCAGGAGTTCAAAGCTCAGCCTGAAGAACCTTGAGCTGCTCAACATCCCTGAACAACAGGAGCTGAAAGTCAGGGGAGTGGGTGGCTAATTTGTCTGCATAATTGCTGTGTGAGTTACTTAACCCCTGTTCAGGGGTGAAGGGGAGGCGATGACAAGGCTCACATCCCCTTTTTGTCTTCAGGGCAAAATGAACATAATCTGCACCCTGTCTGCACCTTATTTTTTTTTTTTTAGCGGTACGCGGGCCTCTCACTATTGTGGCCTCTCCCGTTGCGGAGCACAGGCTCCTGACGCTCAGGCTCAGCGGCCATGGCTCACAGGCCCAGCCTCTCCGCGGCATGTGGGATCTTCCCGGACCGGGGCTCAAACCCATGTCCCCTGCATTGGCAGGCGGACTCTCAACCACTGAGTCACCAGGGAAGCCCTGCACCTTACTTTTTAACTTAATGATGGATCTTGGAAATTGTTCCCTATTAGTACACAAAGAGGTTTCTAACTCTTTTTACTGCTATATATATTGTGGCCGTTTATGGGTGTATCATAATGTATTTAACTAGCCTCCCACTGATGAACATGGATCAATTCCAGTGCTTTCTATCAGAAGCGATGCTGCAGTGGATACTTGTGTACCTAAGTTGTGCACACCTGTGTGATCGTGTGTAGGATAAAGTCCTAGAAGTGGAACTGCTGGCTCAAGATACAGAGGCTACTTTAAGTGATGTTGGAGGCTGCCTTGCGACGCTGCTCTGGCAGGGGGATCACAGGAGGAGACTTGGGGTTTCCTTTTCTCACGTTTAATGTTTAATCCTGGCCAACTTCACACAATGACACTGGACTTAGGAGACATGCGGTGTAGTTCTGCCCTGTCTTAAACCAGCTGTGTGATCTTAGATCAGTCACATGCCTAACCCAAGTCTTTCCCCTCCTTTGTAAAATCAAGGTGTTGGAGCACATGATATGAGGACCTACCAGCTCCTTATTCTTTGTGATTCTGGTAGGTGTTCTTGCTGAGTTTTCCAGGAACGGGTAAGGGCAGCACGAACCGTTCTTACCTTCTTGTCTTATCTCTGTTCTGAAGACATTTCTCATTTATAAAATAGCTGGTTGGGACCAGGTTTTTGGCCTTATTCTTTGGAAGATGCCAACTAGGCTGTCCTTCAGTAGGTAAATGGATCCATAAACAGTGGTACATTCAGACAATGGAATATTATTCAACACTAAAAAGAAATGACCTATCAAGCCACGAAAAGACATGGGGGAACCTTAAATGCACATTACCAAGTGGAATAAGACAATATGAAAAGGCTGTGTACTGTATTATTTTAAGTATATGACATACTGGAAAAGGCAAAACCATGGAGATATTGAAAAGATCAGCGGGTGCCAGGGGTGAGGGGGATGGGAAGGATGAGTAGGTGGAGCACGGAGGATTTTTAGGGCAGTGCAACTACTCTGTATAACACCATAATGGTGGATACATGTCCTTATGCATTTGTCAAAGCTGATAGAATGTACCACATCAAGAACGAACGAAATCTAATGTAAACTCTGGATTTGGGGTGATAATGATTTGTCAGTGTGGGTTCGTCGGTTTTAACAAATGCAGCATTCTGCTGTGGGATATTTGTAGCGGGGGAGGCTGTGGGGGGCAAGAGTATATGGGAATCCTCTGCACCGTCCATTCAATTTTACTCTGAACCTAAAACACTCTAAAAAATAAAGCCCATGAAAAAACGTGAGCCACGTATGTATTTTTTCCATCAAAAAGTTAAGATATAATTCACATAACAGAAAATTAATTCCTTTAGCAGGTACAGTTCAGTGATTTTTAGTATATTCAAATGGTTGTGTAGCCATCATCACTATCTAATTCTAGAACATTCTCATTTTCCCCAAAAAGTTTGAAACCCTATATCTGTGAGCAGTTGCTCTCCTTTCCTCCCTCTCCCCAGTGCCCTTACAACCTCTAACCTACTTTCTTTCTTTAAAAAATATTTTTATTTTTTTAATTTATTTTTGGCTGCGTTGGGTCTTCATTGCCGCGCGCGGGCTTTCTCTAGCTGCGGCAAGCGGGGGCTACTCTTTGTTGTGGTGCATGGGCTTCTCATTGCGGTGGCTTCTCTCGTTGCGGAGCACGGGCTCTAGGCTCGTGGGCTTCAGTAGTTGTAGCACGCGGGCTCAGTAGTGGCTCACGGGCTTAGTTGCTCCGCGGCACGTGGGATCTTCCTGGACCAGGGCTCGAACCCGCGTCCCCTGCACGGGCAGGTGGATTCCCAACCACTGCACCACCAGGGAAGTCCCTGTATACAGGTCTTATATTCTGAAAACTTGATTTGTTTATTAGCTCTAAGAGTAATTTTTTGTAGCTTCCATAGAACTTTCTGTGTAAAAGATCATCTGCCAATAAAGATAGTTTTACCTCTTCCTTTCCAATTTGGATGTCTTTTATTTCTTGTTCCTCCTAATTTCTCTGGCTAGAACCTCCAACACAATGTTGAACAATGGTAAGAATGGACATCCTCGTCTCACTCTTGATCTTAGGGGGAAGCATTCAGTCTTTTATCACTGATTATGATGTGAGTTGTGCACTAATTTAAAATTGGTGGCCTAGTAGCCACATTAAAGAAAGAAAAGGGTAAAATTAATTTTACTAATCTATTTCATTCAACCCAATATATAAAAAATATTATTTCAGGAGTTCCCTGGTGGCCTAGTGTTTGGGATTCCGGGCTTCCACTGCCGTGGCCTGGGTTCAGTCCCTGGTCAGGGAACAGATCCTGCAAGCTGTGTGACATGGACAAAAAAAACCCAACATGTTATTTCAACATGGAATCAATATCAAAATTATTAATGAGATATTTTATTTTGTTTGTATACTAAGCCTTTGAAATTTGGTATGTATTTTATACGTTTAGCATATCTCAATTCAGAGTGGCTAAATTTTAAGTGCTAGTAACTCCCATAGTGAGCAGCACAGGTCTGGAATATGCCTGGATCAAAGCAATAATAGCTAATAGTTACTGACCACTTACCACAGGCCAGATACTCTTCTGAGATATTTCATATATTAACTCAGTTTATCTCTACAATAACCATATGAGTTAATGAAGGCATAGAGAGGTTATGTTACTTGTCCCAAATTGCCTAGCTGGAGAATGACAGAGATGGGATTCCAACCTGGGGAGTTAGATATTTTATTTTTTATATCAGATTGACCATGATCTGATCCACATACTATATAATTCACTCACTTCAAAGTGTAAAACTGGACGGTGTTTAGTACATTCACAGAGTTCTGCAATCATCACAATCAATTTTAGAACATTTCATCACCCCAGAAGGAAAGCCCTTACCCATTAGCAGTCATTCCCTAGGTAACTACCAATTTACTTTCTATCTCTATAGATTTGCCTATTCTGGACATTTCATGTAACTGGAATCATACAATATGTGTTCCTCTGTGACTGGTTTCTTTTGTTTAGCATAATGTTTTCAAGGTTCATCTGTGTTGTAATATGTATCAGTACTTCATTTCCTTTTATTGCCAAATAATATTCCACTGCATAAGTATACCACATTTTATTTACTCTTTCATCTGTTGATGGACATTTGAGTTGTTTTCACTTTTTGGGTATTATGGATAATGCTGCTCTGACCATTCATGAGCAAGTGTTTGTGTGGACATATGTTTTCATTTCTCTTGGGCATATATCTAGGAGTGGAATTAATGGACCATATGGTAACTCTGTATTTAAGTTTTTGAGGAACTGCCAGATGATTTTCCAAAGTGACTGCACCATGTTACATTCCCACCAGCAGTGTATGAGGGGTCCAGTTTCTCTATATCCTCACCGATATTTGTTATTATCTTTTTGTTTCTAATCATCCTAATGGGTGTGAAGTGGCCCAATGCCTAAACTCTTAATTATTATTCTACACAGGAGAAAGTCAATGAATATTTTTTAAATTAATGAAGAAATAAACACATCTTGTCACTGTCAATTATGTGTTCTGAATAATAGAACAAATGGCTCAAAGCTTACTAAAAAGGAGCTTTAACAGAAGAGAAGAGTGTTTTCCTCTAAAATAGTGACCTCCTGGTTATATCTGAGTCACCCAAGGAGAGTTTTAAATGTGCCAATTCCCAGGCCCCATTCCCACAGATTGATTTGGTAGGTAAGATGAGGGCCCTGGGAATCTGTATTTTTAAAAAGCTTCTGCAGGTGATTCTGAATGCAGCCAGGTTTGGGTGGGACCCAGTAAGCTAAGAGGCCATTTAGAGTATAGGGTTTACATTCGCAATAAGCCAGTCACTGGAGTGCCTTTCAGAAAGGCAAGGTTGTGGGAAGGGCAGGAATCGACCTGGCTGAGGTTTGGGAGCTGAACCCCTGCTCAGGGCTGTATCGCACATGCCAGAGGAAGAAAGAAAAACAATAACGAAGGCTCGTTGAAAGCTTACGTCGTTCTGCCTAAGCCTGGACGTGGAACACCTCATTTAATCTTCCAACCAAGATCTTAGGAGGAAGGTGCTCTTAATTATTCCTCCGTTATAGATGAACAAACTGAGGCTCAGAGGGATTGAGCTGCCTGAGGTCTCACAGCTCAGTAGAGCCAGGCTTCAAGCAAGGTCTGTTTGACTCCACTCTGCCAGCTTCCCTCCCAGGCCATTTCTCTACCCTGGATGCACTCCAGCATTCTGGCGGAGTCAGGACACAAATTCAAACACGTGGTAGCTAGACAGGCCAACAAAGAAAGGAGCGAGATGCTTGGGGGGAGTGTATGGAGTGGTTCTGGGTGACATGTCGGTGTGAGGAAGGGCAGCGGGGTAACAAACAGGAAAAAGAAATGGTTCTTGGTGGCAGTGCCTCTGTACAGTTTATGAGCCCTACAACCGACCCCATTCCTTCCTGCAGCATTGCATGCTTGCCCCAGAATGCCCTCCCACCTCTCCAGAGAGACTTGGATACAGCAAATATTCCTTAGCATCTAAGAATCAGTAGCAGATGATTTCAAATGCTATAGCTCACTTAGACATCATTTCTAGATGAGGAAACCGAGGCTCAGAAACATTAAATCATTTGCCTAAACTCACACAGCAAGTAAGTTTGCAAAACAGAGGTTCAGACTTTGTTTTCCACTCCCAGTTCAGGCTCTTTTCCTTTTAGTAGTGATTCTTTTTTTTTTAAATTGAGTTATAGTTGATGTATTACATTATGTTAGTTTCAGGTGTACAGGATAATGATTCTATATTTGTACACACTGCAAAATGATCATCACAATAAGTCTAGTTAACATCTGTCACCATATATAGTTACAAAACAATTGATTTTTCTTGTGATGAGAACTTTTAAGATCTACTCTCTTAGCAACTTTCAAATATACAGTACAGTATTATTAACTATAGTCACCATGCAGTGGTGACTATATAATTTGGGGCAGATTGTGGGTCCCTTGGAGAGTCTGATGAAAGCTTATCTTCCCAACGTTGTGAGTGATCATCCTGCATGAGTGTGTGTACTGGGGGCTCATTCACAATGCTTCAGTTCTAGGACAATACCCAGACCCTGGTTAACATGCTCTGCTTTGCTCATGCTTTGAGGGACCCCCTCCCAGGAGCAGCAGTTTCACAAGAACATATTAACACCTCTCAAAGACAAAGGCAACTTAAAAGAGCTGGTTCATCACAGAGCTGAGTCCCTCCTTCACAGACCCAAGGAGACCCGGAAACCATCAAAAGCTGAGGCTGGGAAACCCGGCTTCCTGCTTCTGGCCTCAATTTCTCACCACCACTACCACCATGACCACTAAAAATAAGACTAAACCCTACACACACCCTCCCCAAGTCATTCTCCTTGTGATTTATCTCCTTGTTTCCTGTTGATCTTGAAGGTTGTTTTATTTCACAGCCTCTGACTTCTGTTCACAGCCCACTGGGCACTCCCCCAGCTTGAGAAGAAACAGCATTAAAAAAAAAAAGACCGAGAGAAGGTGAAAGGTGGGAAACAGCAGGGTAATGAGTGTCAATGTCCTGCCTCTGTTCATCCACTTTGCTGGGAAAGTGGGAATCCCCCTCCGACCTTCCAGTGTGGCTGCTCCCAGGAACCCTGGTCCAGACCCAACTCAAAGGCTGCCAGGGCCAACCTGGACGAATCTTGGTTACTGGCTTGACAAATGTCCCCACTGTCCCACCAGTGGTTGTGGAGATATGGAAGGCATGAACTCTAGGTGAAATTATTCCACAAGCTTCAGGGAGGACTAGGTTACATGACATAGGATTTTGGGGACAGTTGATGAAAAATGCCCTTTGCCCCTCTCTATTTGTCCCCTAGAAAACCACGGACCATTGGCCGAGTTTTCTGATTTACTCCCACAAATGCTTCTTCCGGCCATGATTTCAAAGTCCGTCCCCTCCAGGCGATCTCCCTGAGGCCCCTCAGTAAGACTAACTCCGCCCTCTCCCAATCTCTTAGCCTCCGCTTTGTAACGTTCATATCTGTCTCCCTTGCTGGATCGTGAGCACTTGCAAGGGCATGCGTGACCTCTTAAACACTGTTCTTAGAAATTACACAACTAGTAAATGTTTATTGTGTGGAAATATCAGAAAATCCAGAGAGATTTTATCTCCAAAAAAAAAAAAAAGACAAAATTTATCCACAAAGGCTTGTAACATTTTGGTGATCTTTCCATTTTCCTATGCAGACACACACACACACACACACACACACACACCCCACATTTACTTAGAGCTTAGAGTGGAATCATATATTCTATTTCGAGTTCTGTAACTCCTTTTATGCCCGCTCAATAATCTTAAGACATTTTCATATCAACATTTTATATTATTGGAAATCACTGCAGAGTGTTCTATCTGACAGTTGTAACACAGTTTTCTCAACCAGTCTTATATTGCTGGACATTTAAGTTGTATCTAGTTTTTTTTAACAGCTTTAGTAAGATATAATCCACATGCCATAAAATTCATCCTTGTAAGGTGAACAATTCAGTGGTTTTTAGTACACTTACAGGGTTCTGCAGCCATTATCACTAACTGATTTTGAACATTCTCATCACCCCGCAAAGAAACTCCACAGCCATTAGCAGTCACTAGACCCCTAGACCCTGGAAACCTCTAATTTACATTCTGTCTTTATGGATTTGACTATTCTCGACATTTCATCTAAATGGAATCATACAATATGTGGCTTCCTTCATTTAGCATGGTGTTACCCAGGTTCATCCGTATCGTGTCGTGTATCAGTACTGCCTTTCTGCTGCTGCCGAATAATATCCCATTGTACATATAACACCACATTTTGTTTATGCGTTCATCAGTTGATGGACATCTGAGTTGTTATACTTTTTGGCTATTATGAATAATGCTGCTCTGAACATTTGTGTACAAGTTTTTTTTTTTTTTTTTTTTTTGCGGTACACGGGCCTCTCACTGTTGCGGCCTCTCCCATTGCAGAGCATAGGCTCCGGACGCGCAGGTTCAGCGGCCATGGCTCACGGACCCAGCTGCTCCGCGGCATGTGGGATCTTCCTGGACCGGGGCACGAACCCGTGTCCCCTGCATCGGCAGGCGGACTCTCAACCACTGCGCCACCAGGGAAGCCCTTGTGTACAAGTTTTTATGGGAAAGTATTTTTCAGTTATCTGGGGAATATACTGAGGAGTCGAATTGCTGGCTCATAGGTTCACTCTATGTTTAACTTTTTGAAAAACTCCAGACTGTTTTCCAAAGTGGTTTTACCATTTTACATTCCCATTAGCAATGTATGGAGACAGATTTCTCCACATCCTTGCCAGCACTTGTTTTTGTTTACCAATTTTTTTTTTAACCAATTGGTTTTTAACCCCACACAGCACCCAGACCTCTCCCTTGAATATAGGAACTGCTGAATCCATGTTTGCTTGGCTGATCCTGTGCTTTTCCTGAACCAATTTTTGCTTCTTCGAAACTCATCTACACACTTTGTCCCCCAAACACGAAGCCAGATCCAGCCTCCAGCCCTGGAGATGGGGAAGGCTTTGTGGAGGAGGAAGAGTTTAATCTGGAAGACAGTTGTAACAAAGAGCGTGGATTTGGGAACAGGATCAACCGCTTGAGGCTTTAGTTCTATCACCTGTTAAGTGGGGGATGATAACAGCACCTACCTCACGAGATGATGCAAATCAAATGCTCAGCACAGTGCCTGGGAGGATGAGGAACTGGTTCTCCAATTCGAGCTGGGGAAGGACACGCCGCTCTGAGGAAAGAGCACTTGCAATGACACGCGTGTGAAAGCAAGTGTCTGGAGCCAGGTGAGCAGCTGAAGTGTGGAAATAAAGCCAGGCTGGTTCCCCAATGGGCTCCTGGAATGCAAAGGAAGTTGGATTTCATCTTTGCCATAAGTCATAGATTCTGGGCAGCGTGTGACAGGACCACGATTTGCATTTTAAGGAGCTCCCTCTCCAGGAGTGTGAGGCTGGAGCAGAGAAACCAGTAAGGACACTGTTTAAATGAATTTAGGTGAAAAATGAAGAGCCTAGACTAGGGCCATGACAATGGAAATAGAAAGAGGGGCCAAAAGGGGGAGAGATTTAGGAGGAAGCACCAATGGATACGATGGCCATGTGGCCTCTGTTATGGCAGAGCGCTCTACAGATCTCACCTTACTAAATCCTCACAAGTCTGCAAGGAGGTACCCACTTTCCCAGTTACAGATTAGGAAACTGAGGTTTGAAGAAAGTAAGTGACTTGCTCAAAGTTGTAGCACAGTTATAAAATCTGAACCCAGGTCTGCCTGCTCTCTTTGTCTTGGTGTCTCTCTGGGCAGGACTTAGCTGTATGGTAAAGCCTGGGGCACATTGGGAGGGTTGGGAGAGCAGCGGGAGGACAGTTCTTCTCCTTGAGAGGCTTGGCTTGATTGGCAGCTCAGAACTCAGGTGGGGCAGGCTGAGGGCTGGAAGGCCTCTCCGAGGAGCAAGACAGAGAGTGAAGTAAGAGGATTTGCCCAAAAGGAACTGAGATGTTTCTGATCCTCTCTCTTCCCCTGGGGGCTGGGCACAGCATGAAGCCTTGGAAACGAAGTGTGTTCAAGGTAGACCATGACCCAGCCTGCCCACGTCTGGAGTAAGGGTGATGACGTGTGGGCCCGGGAGGAGGGCAGGCAGCCCCTACTTCCTCCCTCGTTTAGAACCCCATCCTGGAGTGAGACCTAGATCCTCTGGGCTTGGGGCCATGCTGGGAAGTCACAGGGCTGGTGGCTGAGGCCAGGCTCTCCCAGATAGCCTGGGGCCTCTTCCTGAATGCTGCCAGCAGCAGGGGGGCAGAGACACCATCCCCTTGCAGGAAAAGTGAACACTCCCACCGTGTGGAGCTGTCCCAGGCCTGCCTCACAGGAACAGGTGAGCTGAGGGGCAGTGTGGACATGGCACAAGATGCCCTGCCCACTGAGTCGGGAATGAGGGAGGGGCACCTGGAGGGGGGTCCCAAGCTGTCAGGCCTTACACAGAATGGGGAGCCCTTTGCTTCCATTTTCCCCCAGGCCCTACTCCCCATGGCCCCCTTCATGTGTGCAGCAGCCTTTGTCCACAAGGCCCTGCTCACTCAGCCTAAAGTTAGCGGAGGCCCAGATGGGGACATGGCAGGGAGCCATCTGGTCTTCTCCCAAGACCCTCAGCCCCCACCCCCAGTGCCTCGCCTGCCTCATCCCAACCACCCCATACTTCTCTGCCCCAGGGTCTTTCTCCCTGTTTACTATCTTTCAACTAGGCAGCCTCAATACCCTGCACACAGAAAGCCAGCCAGCCAAGCGTGGCGATCCCAGGGCCCCCTCTCCTGACTCTCTTTTTCTCTGGGTTCAGGGACTGGGGCAGCGGGGGGAGAGAGAAAGGCAGTCTGCAGTCTCCCCTCCAGCTAAAAGTGACCATGGCCGTGGTCTCTCTGCAGTCAGCTGTTTCTGCAGGACCACAGCTGGAACTCCTGGGGTGGCGGTCAGTGGCAAGCAGGTGCCTGTGAGTGAGGGGCGGGGTGGTGGGTCGGAGGCCCGGGGTATGGCTGTCATGGGACACGTGTCCTCTGATTGACTCCGGGCCTGGCTCAGTTAACCCTTCCGCTTGGAAGTGTTCTAGGTCACCAGCAGGTGTGTCCAATGACCCCTCCCAGAGTGTCCCTGGACACTCAGCCACATCTCTCTGGCCACATGGAAGCCCCCAGCCACAAAGAAGGGAGGGGGAGGCAAAGAGTGAAGAAGGAGGAAGAGGAAGGAGACAGAGAAGGAGAGGCACAGTCGGGGTGGCCGGGTCCCAGGAGGAGCCTCACAGGCCCTGCAGTGACACGCGGATGCCTGGAGCACGCCAGCGCCAGTGCAGGCGCTGGGCTCACACTTGCTTAATCCCCAGCATCAACCCTACAAGGCAAACATGCTCACGCTCACTTTAGAGCTGAGAAAGCTGAGCTTGGAGAAGAAAGCTGCCCAAGGTCACTCAGCTGGTCCTCGGCAGAGCTTCCGGCTCCAGAGTTCACATGTTTGCTTCCTTCTGGGCCGCTCAGCCTCTGCCTCGCCTTGTTCCCTCCCCCAGAGTGGAGTCCACGATCACGGCCCTGTCCACCCACGACCCAGCGCCTCCTCACCAGGCTGGGTCCTGCCTTCTCCAGGGACGCACTTGGCCCGGTTTCAGGCCCCAGATCTGTTCTGGAAAGGCCTGCCTCACAGCAGGGATCATGGGAGCTTCCCAGAGTGACAGGGCCCAGCCTCCGTCCTCGGAGGAAGCTAGAGCAGAACAGATGGCTTCAGAGAGGCAAGACTTGGGGGTCCCACGCATGGAAGAGGAGACTTCTCTCAGGAGAGACCTAGGAGCTTGAAAGGGTCAGGAGTCAGAGACACCAGCCTTTGAATCCTGACCCCCACTTACCACTGTCTTGGGCAAGTAGTTTAGCCTCCATGGGTCTGAGGTTCCTCAACAGAACAGGGTGAGTAATATTGCAGCCTGTCCCCAGGGGCATTGTTGGGAACGCAACCGTCTTTATAAAGCACCCAGAGCGCTGCCTGGGACATGGCAGGGGCACCACGAATACTAGCAGAGGTTATCATTCCTGTACTTTCTACCCCCAGACTGACCTCTCCCAGGGCCACACCACACACTCGTGGGCTCTCAGGACAACACGGCAGGGTTTTGTTCACCTGCACACAACATGGTCTGGCACTGACCTGAAGCTGCCCTCCTGGCAGTGTTGTGGGCTCACCTGCTTCATTCATCAGTGTCAGATGTCCTGGGGGCTTCCACGTGAGGGATCAGCCTTAGCTATAAAGAAAGGGAAACTTCAACCTAATTGCTGACCAAGGTGGACAGCCAGCAGCTAGCTTATGGGTCCAGTCCCTCCCAGAGTCTCCCTCTACCCCAGTGAGGGCAGCTCTGGTCCTCTGCAGAGGTCCTGCTCTGTGTCCCAGGCACACACTCCTCCAACCAGGGCAGACAAGCCCTGGGTCCTCGTCCATGATGCGACAACTTGGTGATGGTTCCCTGCCGATAACCTCTCAGTATTTATTGCTCCTTTTCTTGGAGAGGAGGCTGAGCACAGAGAGAAGAGTGGAGAACCAAGTGGGGTGGGGTGGGAGCAGCAACGAGCTTCAAAGGCACAGATCACACCCAGCAAAAAAGTCCTGCTGTTCACCAGATCTTCACCTTTGGCAATAAATTGATGCAAGAGGTCTCAATGCCTTCCCCTACCTCGAAGTATTTCCTCACAGTACTCTTTCAGTCACACCTGGTTGAAAGATACTTCCCAAGAACTTGACATTCTTCTTCCTTTTTACCTGAAAGAGTGGTTCTGAGTGCCCCTATGGACTGGAGCCCCGGTTAACGGCCCAACTGACCTGCATCTCACTCCAGCTCTGCCTCTGATGGCAGCACTGGTTCCTTAGCTTCCAAACCAAGGAGAATTCTCTGTACAAGGAAATGTGCCTTAGGATATGAGATACCCATGGAGCAGAGTTCCAGGGATTCCCCAGGCATGAATTCTGAGCAGAAAGGACAGGGTTGACCAGAGAATCCATCAGAAGTTTGTTTCCTAAGAGGAATGGAGTGGCCAAAGCTGAAAAGGAAAGTGGGGTAGGAGAGTTATGGATTCAGTGCTTTCTCCTCTAACCCCAGCCGGTAAACCTGGCATGCCAAAGAGTTGGTCCTGCCCTGGATCAGGTCCCATCTCGCAGCAGTGAGGAGGCCACCAGCTACCTTTGGAGAAAAGTACTCACGTGACAATCAACGGCTGGGAGGGCAGCATCGGGAGAAATCTATATTTGGAAGAGGACACTGAACTGGGTGGGTGACTCCCTGGCTTATCAGGCCCCCGCAGTCCAGCATGGCACCAGGGCAGATGGGCTGTCCGATCTCCACCCTATTGGGCTTGGTTCAGTCCCCATAAGAAGGAGGGCCTTGTCCTCACACACCCCTGTGCTGTGTCATCTTACTCCATTGACCCCACTGGCCTCCGTATCACAGCCAGCTGCAATGGGAAGAGAAGTTGGCTGGCTTTCAAAGTCAGGGGTGAGCAGAGGCGTGGCCCTGACCGGACTGGGTACATACTGGTAATGGCAGAAGGCAGGGGAGGTGTTTCTGAAGGAGAATTAACACATTTGATTCCAGGGAATTTAAAAGTGAGTTAAACAGCTCTGTAAGAATTCATTCAACTTGGAGTATTAATCACATTTCTCTCTGGTGACAAAATAGCCATGGCTTAGATAAGTCAAGGTAGCAAATAGTTGAGAAAGCTTTCCATTCCCCATGGAGATGGCACAGCTGTGACCTCAGGCTGACATGTGCTTGACATGCACCTCTGACACTTACTAGCTACTACGTGACCTTGGACAAGTTATACATCCTCCTTGGGCCTCACTTTGCTCATCTGTAAAACGGAGAATAAGTTTTGATGAAAGTAAACACAATCATGTGTGTGAAGGACAGAACCCAGGACACAGCAGGTGCTGAATGGGTGTGTCCTTCTTCTAAAAGCGACCTTCCCTTATTTCTCATTGTCTTTACCATCTCATTTAACTAATTTGATATGAATTGACTAATTCTGATTATTTATTATACCCTGTGCTGGTTTTTAAATATGACTACAAATTCTTTGACACCCCTCTCTTCAAAAGGTGAAGCTGAATAGCCCTCCCCCTGAAGACTGGCTGGACTTGGTGACTCACTTCTAATGAAGAGGCTATGGCAGAAGTGAAGGTGTATGACTTCCCGGGCAAAGTCATAAAAGGCATTGTGTCTTCTGCCTTGTTCTCTCTTGGATTGTCTGCTCCATGGGCCACCCTGTCCTGAGGCAGCCTGTGGAGAGGCCCATGTGGGGAGGATCGAAGGCCTCCCACCAATAGCCAGCACCAGCTTGCCGACCCTCCTGGAAGCAGGGTCTCCAGTCCCAGTCGAGCTCTCAGAAGACGGCGGCTCTGGCTGACATTTTAGCTGCAAACTCTTGAAAGATCCCAAGCCAGAATGCTCCTGAATTTCTGACCCAAAGAAATATAATCTGTGAGATACAATAAATGTATATCGTTGTTTTAAGCCTCTACATTTTAGAGTAACTTGTTACCTAGCAATAGCTAACTAATACATATCCATTGCCTTCTAAAGAGGTTTTGAAACTGCGTCTAGGGCAAGGCATAGCTCTAACTAAATGGAAAGCTATTAGAACAAAATTTGAAAGATGAGAGTGGAGTAATAAATGGGGTGGGTTTAGCTACGAGTCTGACTGTCCCCTTTAACCAGACAATCTGGTTGAAGACAAAACATAGCTCAAGGTTTCTTGGAAACCAAGGCAAAAGTGGAAATTTGATGGGTCATATTAAGACTAACTTTTTTTTCTTTTGGCTCTAAATGAGGATCCGCATTTGACATGTGGGCCTTTAGATAAACAGCCCCACACAGTGTGGTGGATGGTATCGTGGTACCTTGCAGACATTCTATGTACTGTAGATCACACAGAGCATGTTTGAAATGGTGAGCATATAGTTCACTTATAATGATGTGCTTTCTGACAGTTTTCAGGAACTCTTGACATTACAAAAATAGGGGAAAATATACTGTATTTAAAAAACGTTTTACAAAAAATATATATAAAAGGGTTTATAGTGAAAAGTCTCCCATCCCTGTCTCCTACAGGGCAGTTCCCCTTCCCATGGTCAATCCTCTGTGACTGATTTCTGGCTTAATTTTCCTGGGATATTTTATATACATACAAATAATATATATTTTTTGCTTCCTTTATTACATGACTGGTAGCATACAATAGGCACTGTTCTGCTCTGCGCTTATCATTCAATATTGATATATGACTTAAAAATAACATTTACCCTAATTATCATAATTTTTGATTTTCTGAGTTTTTAACATTTTAGTCAAAATTTGGAAATATAAAAGAGTCAAAAAAATAAAAATAAAAAGCACATGTAGGGCCTCCCTGGTGGCGCAGTGGTTGAGAGTCCGCCTGCGGATGCAGGGGATACGGGTTCGTGCCCCGGTCTGGGAGGATCCCATATGCCGCGGAGCGGCTGGGCCCGTGAGCCATGGCCGCTGGGCCTGCGCGTCCGGAGCCTGTGCTCCGCAACGGGGGAGGCCGCAGCAGTGAGAGGCCCGCATACCGCAAAAAGAAAAAAAAAAAAAAAAAAAAAAAAGCACATGTAATCCCAGTACCAAGATATCACCACTGTTAGACTCACAGATATAGAGAACAGATTTGTGGTTGCCAAGGGGGAGCGGGAGTGGGGGAGGGATGGATTGGGAGTTTGGGATTAGCAGATACAAACCATTATATACGGAATGGATAAACAACAAGGTCCTATTGTATAGCATAGGGAAATATATTCAATATCCTGTGACAAACCATAATGGAAAAGAATATGAAAAAGAATGTATATATACGTATAACTGAATCACTTTGCTGTACAGCAGAAATTAACACAACATTGTAAATCAACTATACTTCAATAAGGTAAATTTAAAAAAAAGATATCACCACTGTTAAATATATTCTGTTTGGGTGTATTCTTTCCTGTCTTTCTCCCATGAATATGAAAGTGTATAATGTGTTTTATTATTCAAACTGTAGAAAGAATTTTACATTCTGGGCTCCCTTCCCATTTACTTTTACATAACCCCTTTCCCTCTCCCCCACTGTTAACAATTATATTGTGAGCATATGCAGGTTTTTCTCATGAAGCATCTTTATCTTCTTACTAATGTTTTGCCCAGTCCAGGATTGCTATGAACCTGCCTTTTCTGGGATTTCTCCATGGTGCTCTGAGAACAGTTCAGACTAACCTCTGTCACCAGAGCATCCCCAAGATGCTGAAAACTGAAAATTGTGAAGCATCATTTAAGCTTGTTCATAAAGGACTTTCTTAGATTTCCAAGATCAGACAGCTAGGGCCACAAAGGCTGCAGATAACCCCCCCCCATGTGATGGCACTCAGCTTTCAAGGGACAAAGAGAGCTAGGAAATGTAATCCTTTCCAGCAAGAGCCCCAAAGTTAGTTGCTTCCACGAATACACCTTAGAACCTACAGGATTCTCCAGGAAGCTGCCTTAGGTCTAAGCATTCCCACTGATCTTGAAGTTGCTGCTCTGGAGTAGCCTTGTCTGGGAGGAATCAATGTAATGGTTCCTTCAACCATCACCTTCCCAGGGCACAAACCACACCTTCCAACAACAAAGTTTCTTACTGGAAAAGAGCAAGTTACATATGGTTATGTATTCACTCCTTGTCATCTTCTGCCCTTCTTTTTCAAAGACTGGAAATCTGGTCATAGTTGTACAAAGAATTCTGAAAAGAACAGGAATGACAACATTTCAAATGGATAACCGTGAAAGGGATAAACCATCTATAGTTTCATCTTTTTTTCTAATATGTATTCTCTTCTGGCAGATAAAGGAGACCACAGAAAGTGATAATACTAACAATACCAACATTAGCTGAGGGCTTACTGATACTGAGCTATATGCTAAGTTTTGTGTATATTACAATTTCACTTCTTTTTTTTTTTTTTTTTTGTGGTACATGGGCCTCTCACTGTTGGGACCTCTCCCGCTGCGGAGCACAGGCTCCGGACGCGCAGGCTCAGTGGCCATGGCTCACGGGCCCAGCCGCTCTGCGGCATGTGGGATCCTCCCAGACCGGGGCACGAACCCGTGTCTTCTGCATCGGCAGGCGGACTCTCAACCACTGCGCCACCAGGGAAGCCCCTCACTTAATTCTTATAATCATCCTAAGAAGTGAGTACAATTATTATACCCAATTTAGAGAAAAGTAAAGAGCCAGGAATCAAACTCAGGTCTCTATGACTCCAGAGCATAAGCTCTTAATTATTAGACAATCATATGCTATTACTGGACAAAGAAAAAAATGCTACAACAATTTCAAATGTGGAAATTTCAGGGCATTATTGGTACAATTGTTTAATTAGATAATATGTACCACATCATGTGCTATAGATAGAGTATTCTAGCACCAAAGTGACTGAGAGGGAAAGAAAACATGAACCCTGTATAATGTAATCGTTTCTTTAACTGATGTCTGTTGTCCCCAGAGTCATGTAAATGAAGAAGATGAATAAGATAGCAGTTATCCTTGGGAATCAAAGACAGTAGAAGTATAAGCTCTCAAGTTTGATTACATACGTTTCAACCCCAGCTTTTGCCACCTTAGGCACCTTCTTTAAAACTTTAGTTTTCTCATCTGTAAAATGGGAGATAATACTATCTATCTTGGAGGTTTGTTGTATAAATTAATGCATCCATTTAAAGCACATGGTGCTCAGTAAATCCTAGCTATTACACTTCACCCACGGAGTTATAATGTGCCAACAACTTCTATCAATGACAGCAGTCTTCAATTAAATAAACAATTAGCGAAGATCCAATGGGCAATACAGGAATTAAAAAAAACCACACTGCTGATCAGGATGCAGTGGCTGTACCACTGTTAATTTAATATCACACCTGTAGTGGTGTTTGCTGAGAAAAGACCAACACCCAGTCTTCTCTTCTTTATAGATCCTCTAAGTTGTCCTTGGGTTCCTAACCAAAACTACATTGTGTACGTGCACAGGAAGCCCTCCCCCACTGTAGATTAGTGATTGCAGTGGCGCTGCCCAGGCAGTCTGCCTTGGGTAGACTCTTCGTCACTTAGAAGCCACTCTAGCCATGAGAGAGACAGGTTGGGGAAGGCTCCTCTGACATTGCTGCAAGTTCTAACGCTTGAATTTTCTACCAACTGACAAGAGGGTTGCATTTGGTGAATAACCTGGCAAACAGTAAGAAACAGACTTGGAGTTTGAATCCTGGATTTACCGCTTACTATGTAGCGATATGAGACAATTTATTAGCTTCTCCCTTAACCTCAGGTTCCTGTCACTGCGGGAATGGGGATTAAATGAGATAATGCAATTCAAACATGTAGTACAATGCCTATGAGTGGTAGGCACTTGATAAACTGTAGCAATTATTTTTATTATTTGCTGTGCAGATCAAACTAGGAACTCCAATCAGGATTTTCACCTCAAGCCACTTCCTGATTTTGGCCATTTAAAGTATATGAGAACATCTTTTTGCTATGTACATATCATTAACTTGTACAGTAGTGTCCATCATAAGCAACAAAAATGCAGCCTCTATGTTTGACCAAGCATGGCGGAAGACAAAAGGATGAACAAGGTGTAGGCTTTGCCTTCCCAGAGTTCACAGTCTTGTAGGGGAGACAGATAATCAACAATGGTAATTTAAGACAGGCTGAGGGCTTCCGTGGTGGCGCAGTGGTTGAGAGTCCGCCTGCCGATGCAGGGGACATGGGTTCGTGCCCCGGTCCGGGAAGATCCCACATGCCGCGGAGCGGCTGGGCCCGTGAGCCATGGCCACTGAGCCTGCGCGTCCGGAGCCCGTGCTCCGCAATGGGAGAGGCCACTACAGTGAGAGGCCCGCGTACCGCAAAAAAAAAAAAAAAAAAAAAGACAGGCTGAGATAAGTTTGACCCTAAAGTGCCATTGGAGTTTGGAAAAGAAGGAAGTCATTTTGGTGAGAGTAACATCTTTCATCAAAGGGGCCAGGTGGAGGATGCCTGGAGAGCTGGGAAGCTACCTGAGAGGCTGCAAGCCCTCTGTGGGGTAAGCAGGAGAAGGGAGATCGGTGTAAAGAGGTTCTGTTTGTCAGGGAGTGGGAACAGGTGCCCTGTGGACAACTACTGGAGTGGAGGACAGAACGATTCAAAGAGAGGATGATGACCGATCTGAGCTTTGACAGGTGAGGGCCCGAGGAAGTTATCCTCTCTAGTAGCAGGCTGGAGGAGTGGACTGAGGGGTCGTTATGTGGGCAAGTGTGGCAAGACAAATCAGTGAGGCCTTCGGACTCGGGGCAAAAGGCTGTTACCACAGCCGGAGGGTCTGGAGGACGTGCCATGTGGAATCAAAGCTGTTTCGGGGCTTCCCTGGTGGTGCAGTGGTTGAGAGTCCGCCTGCCGATGCAGAGGACACGGGTTCGTGCCCCGGTCTGCGAAGATCCCACGTGCCGTGGAGCGGCATGGCCATGGCCGCTGAGCCTGCGCATCCGGAGTCTGTGCCCCACAAAGGGAGAGGCCCCAACAGTGAAAGGCCCGCGTACCGCAAAAAAAAAAAAAAAAAGCTGTTTCACCAGCCTAAAATCGGAGCCTCACTTATTCCAGCAGCAGCGGCAGGAGGAGGAAAGGCAGACCGCGCGCTGATCCTCTTCTATCCAGGTAGTACTCTTGAGTCGCATCTCCTAGTGACCCCCAGAAGAGGGGCCAGACTCGTCCCTAGAGCTCATTTTTCTGGGGTGAAGCTGTGCCTTCAGATAGAGAAAATGAGTTCCCAAGGAACACAGGGCCATTTTCACAGCTAGTGTTTCAGTAGCGCTTGGCCCTTGTCCTCCCAGGTAGGTTCTGGTGTGAAATATTAATAACCCATTCTGGCTGCCCTGCTGAGTCTTGCTGTCACATGGGGCTACCTCCACTGTGAGAGTCAGGCCAGGCCCCTGCCTGTCTCTGCAGTCCCCTCCCCCCATCGGCTGGAGCCACTTGACCCCCTCACGTGGGTGTGGGCTCCAGGATGAGTCCTGATGAGGCAGGAGGAACTAAGGTGGCTCTAGTTCCAGGCTCTGGGACTCACTCAGCAAGAAGCCACACCTGTCTCCAGGCCCCTCATGACCTTGTGTCTTGGCTCCGAACCCTGCTTTGCTCCTGGGATCCTGAGCAGTATCACGTACCTCAGCTCTGATAACAGGATCCCCATCTGTCATTCTCCTTCCATCTGAGTTTCTGTCCTGAAGCCTGAACTGTACTCAGGCCCCGTAAGCCCGAGGTCCTGCCTTGATCTTGCCCTTGCCCCACAGGAAGCGGAGGAAGTGTTGCTCTTGAAGCTTAGGCTGGGGCTGGGGCTGGGGCTCCTACACGTGCTACAAGACTTCTGCGGTCCTGCGTTCCTGCTCCGGTGTCTGACGGGGACTTACATTTCCCAGATGCAGACCACTTTACCGGATTGTGCTCTTGGTTGACTGCCACGTCTCCAGATTCCATGCTTCACCTGCTGGGCTGGACTTCCTACTAGCTGCTTCAGCTTAAGCTGTTGCCCCAGTGTCTGACTTGGCTCGGTGACTGGGTAGAATTCCAGAGCTTGCCCCACCCAGTCTGCCCTGTTCTTCTGCAGTTAACTGAGCCATGCTCAGCTTGACTTTAGCAAGTATATGTGCATGTACTCTTGCTCAATATCCACCTAAAGGTCAAAATGGAGACATGAGACCATACTTATACAAAATCATTTCCCATACATGGTTCTACAATATAAAATTACTTAAAAGATATTTTAAAAAGGAAACATCTCAATTACCACACAACATATTTTAAAGGGCTTAATACAGCCAAACATCCAGATGCAGCGGGAGCCTCACCCCTCCCTCTCCCCCTCTTCCTCTCAGCACCGAGGCCCGGTAGATAATATTTGGAATACATTTTTGGTTGTCTGAATAGCCTCAAATGACCTTTATTTCAGTTGAAACAATTGAAGCCAACATTTCCAAAATAGAAATCAGGTAGGAAGTAATGTTTAACCTTAACTTGTTAGTCCAGTAAACACCTTTGGAAGAGTAGGCCTGTGCCTGCCAGCAAGTTGGCTGTATCTCCATGTTGTCTCATAAAACCGAGGAGGTCATCTACTCTGAAGTCAAAGTCTACCAAACCAGTCGCCACTGAAATCCAGCCCCTAGAGCATTACTCAACAGGAAAGGGCTGAGTTATAGAGTGCAGCAACGACTTCCTCCAGAGCTCCTGCTCAGTAAGAATCTTCAGAAGTTATTGCTTTTGGAAAAAACAATTAGTTTAGATCCTGCTTATGAAAGAAAGTGCCCTTACATTAAGGAAGGACACATGCTAGTCTGGCAATCGTTGAAAGGCGTCTAGCAGCACTGCAGCTCCAGGTCCAGGCTGGGACTGTCACTACCACTTTTTTTTTTAACCCAGAAAATATCTTTTAAGTCAAGAGGACCAGTGGGAAATCCACAGAACAGTCTACCTCTTATAACCAAACCACTTCCTCATTTCCATCCCCATCGGTTAGGATATTACTGCTTTGGGAAATCCAAGTTTTTTCTCTAAAAATCTCAAGTCTAAATATCAACCCGAGAGGACATTCTTTGGTCTAAGAAGTCCAATAATTAACACAACAAATTGGTCCTTCCATAGGGCTCACATACTTACTGGCCTTTCGAGGGACAGTCTAATATAAGTAGACAAATAATGAGGAAAAATCTTGTCTGTAAGATTTTGTGCTACATATTGTTATTTCAAAAGCATATTAAAAAAATTAGAATCATTTCTTAGAAATTTATTAATTTTTTGTGTGTGTGTGCGAAAGCAAGTTTATTTAGAGAGATACACATTCCACAGGCAGAATGCGGTCTGTCTCAGAAGGCAAGAGACTGAATGATTTCTTAGAAATTTGATATTCTTCAGTGAACATCCAAATTGGATTAATAAAATCAATGCTATTAATTTTAAGGTATAGAGTTTAGTGAGGAACTAGTATTTTGTCTAGTGACAGGAGTTACCTGGGACTGAAAATAAGGATTTTTTTTTTTTTTTTTTTACTATTATAAGCAAGGTCAATGCTGGCCTGAGAATGACAAAACCTAAAGTAGTTTGTGCAGGAGTAAAACAAAAGCTAGCTTAATCAATTACCTTCACCATTGCTTCAATAACAAGACTTAGCCAACCAGAAATTATATAGGCCTTAAAAATAATTGTTGACTGGAGACATATCCATCTATCTGCTAGATAAGACATATAACATTTTTTGCTATGGAAGGAATATCTAAAGGTATCAGTTTGTCATTTAAGGTATAAATGGCATTTAAAATATTACAGGCTGTAGCACTAAAGAAAACATCGTCTTGAGGGGAAACATAGAAGACTGTTCTATCAGAGCATCTAACAGACTTGAAATTTTAGGAAAAACAATTATTGATAAATAATATACAGGCTCCATTCTGCAATGTTTCTCTTAACTATTCCCATAATAAAGTTCTAAACATTAATTTGCAGGGAATTTTAGATAACCGTGTATCTGTTCCTAGGTTACGATCCAATGGGCTTCCGAGGGAGACTGTAGCATAGCAGACAAGTGTGAGACGCAGACTTGAAGACCTTTGCTTGAATCCTGGCTAAGCCATCTCTGAACTGTAAGTCAGGCAAGCACAGCTTCTCTGGAGGACTGATTCTTCCTAAGTCAGAACAAGATAACTAGGCTGTAAGGCATGAATGAAGTAATTTGGTATGTATAAACTTTCCTCAACCTTATTCTGCATCTAGTAATGCATAATCAGAAAAAAGTTGCAAATCCAAGCTCATAGATATTTTGAAGGAATTTCCCTCAATTAACTAAAGCTAAATATAGACCCAGGATTGCCCCCTAATGGTCATCTCTTAGAAATGAAATCTCTTTGAAAACTACTGAATTTGCGAATTGTTTTTTCTATCCAGATTTCTCCCAAAGGCTTGCTTATCCTTGTTCTGATCTCCAGCATGTACACTAGATTTTTCTCCAAGAAAGATCATCTCCAAGTATGTTCATTTAAATAAAATTGTATGTAGGTACAGTATATTTCTTATCTTTAAAACTGCTTCTGTAACTAGATTAAGCAGCCTTTTCAGGTTTTTAAAATAACTTTCCTTAGAATGTCTCTCCTTGATCCCAACATTGGAAATTTAAAAAAAAAGCAAAGATAAAGAGCATCTCCCCAAGCCTTTTTTGCATCTTAAGCAAAAGTGTAGATATCTTATCTTCCAGGTATTATGGTGAAGGTTCAAGAGCTGGTTCTTTATCCTAAAGGATCATGTTACAGCAGGTTGTTCCCACTTTCCAGGTATTCATCAATTTCTTCATTCTTGGGGTAATTTGTTAAAAAAAAGTCTTCCAAATCAAAAGTTAATGTTTTATCCCAAATCTATATCCCATCTTATATCAAAACATGAATTCACCATGGCTGGACTTATAGTCCACATTAAGTAAACTGCCTCTCCCCCCAGAAAACGTACACTGGAGGCACATAGGGTCTGGCACTAGCAGTTTTAGAAATCTGAATCTCTGAGTGAAATACTAGCACCCCCTTTTAGTTTTCTGCAAGCCTTAGTCTCTATCTACAAAATGAGAATATCATCTACTTTCTTAGGATGTTGGGAAGGCCAAATGAGGTAATACATGAAAAGTATTTAGCATAATCTTTGATAAACAGAAGGCATCAAAAAATGACAGATATTATCAGTTATCTCCTGCAAAAATATCAGTTATTGAAGCAGGCATTATATTACCACTCACAGGCACGAAAACTCCTCCGAGGAGTTATATTCTACCGTGGTTTCTTTCTGAGACCACACCTCAACAATTTTCAATGTGCTCTCCAGAGGCACTGAGTCCCTGCTGGTGGTATTGGTATTGGTGAAATGGGACCTGCTGAGACAACTAGGTTGAGAACAGTCTAGAGAGGAGAATGATAAGCAACAAAGTCTTCTAAGTTCTGGGTATTTCACAACAAACATGGTGGTGCCTAGCAATTAAGAAAAGGGAAGTTAAGTTCAAGGACTACAAACATACAGGATTGTTAGGTCTATTACACCCTCTAGTGGCTACAAAGAAGATTGTTCTTTTTAAAATCCTAGTTTGGTCTAGATTGCAACTTTGAGGTATATACTTCACCCTGGAGTTTGAAAAATAACCCACTTGCCTTTATGTGTTTTCTGCCTGTGTCAAAAAAAAAAATGCTGATGTTAAGAAAAACCAATGCTGTCACAACTTGATCCATTTGGTTCTCTTTATTCCCTGCTGAATGAAAATACTAATCAATAGAGGAAAAGGCACAGGCAACATTACCTTTCATGCTATATGGACTCTCAAGTGAGAACTGAAGATAATTGCCTTTGTTGCTTTATGAAAGGGAATTTTGTTTTTTTTTTTTTTTGCGGTATGCGGGCCTCTCACTGTTGTGGCCTCTCCCCCTGCAGAGCACAGGCTCCGGACGCGCAGGCCCAGCAGCCATGGCTCACGGGCCCAGCCGCTCCGCGGCATGTGGGATCCTCCCAGACCGGGGCACGAACCCGTGTCCCCTGCATCGGCAGGCGGACTCTCAACCACTGCGCCACCAGGGAAGCCCTGAAAGGGAATTTTGAAATGAGCATCTTTCTAAAACAGCAGTTTTTCGCCAAAGGATTATTTACAAGCCAAAGTAATACTTAAATATGCCCAAGACTATGAATCTATCCTCTGCCCAAACCCTTCATTTTTATAATGGGTAATTATAGTAAAAACTTCAATTAACCAGAACCCTCAATTAACATGATTTCCCCTCTTGCACTCTATTTTTAGGACAAAGTGGTAGAAAAAAATCACAAGAAATCACTCATATGAGGGATTTGGTTTGAAAATCTTCTAGGACAGATTATGCTATGTTTAAGTAGAAAAAAAATCTTGAATAAAATTACACTCACCCCATGATAACCAGTACACAGGAAATATATACATAGCTGAACAAGAGCTAGAAGGGAGTGAAATATTTTGTTGAATGTTAATGTGGTGGAACTGTAACCTTTCTATTCTCTCTACTATCTTCTTTATTGTTACATTGTTACATAAATAAAAATCAAAGAGAAGTAATCTATAAACTCAACACATATTCTGCAACATTTTCTATTCTACATCCATAGATTCTGAGACTGAGAATCAGAATCCTAAGTCCTTCAAAGATCTCTAGATGTCAGAGAAATAGTTAAGTTTGCCATATCCTATCAAGAAAAAAAAAGTAGGTAACTTGGGGAATATTTCCTCCAAAATGAGCTGAAACAAGAAGGGTTTTATATAGTTGATTTTCAACTAATTTGAAAATAAATGTATTAGGACATTCCTTATTCAGAAGTGTCAGTCTTACTCAAAATCTCACTGCAGTACAAAACTCAACAGTCCACAAAGTAATTCAGGATAAGTAACCACCCTTGAACTGAAAGCTCTTGATACCAAGTCCATCTATTTAAAATACTGTTTATTTGTGATTTTACATTAATTAGCATTACATCTAAGAGCAATATCAGATAACATTTATACATTTTCCACATGACACAGAGGTTCACTGGCTCATTCTTTATGCCAAAGCAAGTAAATAGAGGCATTAGCAAAAGGTGCAAATAGTTCACTGTTGCATTTAAAAAATATTTATGCACATTGCATTCATTTTATATATATTTTTAAAACGTTATGGAAAAGCATAGTTCACAGGTTACTGTTTCTACATACGTTGTAATACAACATAAATGATGTAGAACATAAAAGAATCCTCAAATACAGAATTAAGCAACTGAAAGTTTCCACTAAGATTAAAACACTGATTCCAGTAGTTAGTGAGATCTAGAATGAACTTTCCAGGCTCCATTTCAACTTTGCATCATCATACACTCACAGTCAAACAGAACCAGCCCCAGAGCACACTATCATCAGTGTAATTTTTTACACGCCAACTCACCCTTCAGAAATACTTTGGATTATTTTTACCCACTGACTATGTTGGATCATTGATTTTACATTGATTTGTGACATGACTTGGGTGAAAGGGAAAAAAATAACTATATTAAGCCTAGGTTTAAATTTGTATTTACATTAGAAAGAAAGTTAACTGAAAAGATAAGAAAAATTGGTAAAAATTAAGAAGTGGTAGTTCTCTCACGGTGGGGGTGGGATTAGACCCACTGATTTCTTCTTGTGCTGCCTTCTGAAGATACACAAGTTAAAAGGAGGATCCGACCCTTTTTAAAACTCAAATATCAACTAAGAAATACAATAATTTTGGCAGAGAAGCAGAATTTTAGAAATTTGGGACATGTGTTAAATAAATGACACTTCAAATCCTATCATGACTATGAATCATTATCGAACTAGAATTCTTCTCATGACACCTCTCTTGTTCCCTTCATTTTTCACTTTCTCTCTCATTCTTTTCCTTTCTGTTTGGTTACCTTATGAGGGCTTCTTCATTCATTAGTGATACTAAGAGAAAAATACATTATAAGGTTCAAATATGAATCCTGTTATGGCTTTAAATGCTCTAATCCCCTTTTGATACCAAGTCCCTGGATTCTTTAATTATATTTAAGTATACTTAGTACCAAGCAGCCTCAAATGTGCTCTACTGTTAAATGATTGGCTAATATGCTCAGACACTTTTATACTGAATGGTATACAAACATCTCAACATACAAAAATCGTTTTTGCCAGAGTTAAACTAAATAACCCATGTTATGTGTATAAAATCCCCTTTGTTGAAAAATAAGGGGCTTTCTAAACTAATAAAAAAGGAACTTTTCAAAAATTATAGTTTACTAAAATGACGTGTTTTTTTTGCAAACAAAGTTACTTCAGGTGAGGAAATTTTATACTATGAATAAAATTCCAAATGAATCTTTTCTTAAATTTAAAAAAACAATTATGTGCCAGTGTATACTAATGCTATAGATTCTTATCTTAGAAGCTTTTAAAGCATTCTGTTAATGCCCATTTTAACAATGGGAACCCAAAAGGGACAGTCAATAATCAAGATAAAAAACTATAATCTGCTTACCAAGTGAAGCAGGTTTTGAGAAACAAAAATTCTCTCACTTGTTCACTGGTAATTTCTTTCCAACAGATATTATGTAGAAGGCCTGAAGTAATTCAGACAGATATCTGTTTGTGGTGATTATAACAATACTTCATGAGGGCAGAGCTAATCAAAACTAGCAATTGTTTAAAAATTCAAAACCTTTTTTGGACATACAAAATGAGAGATGAATTTGAAAGTGTTTTTCATAATATGTTTTTCTTTTAGTAAAACCTCTTTCCAGTTCTTAAAGTCCAGTTTGCTACATATCCCCAATCTGATCTACCACTGCATATTAATGATCAACTTAAATGTGGTTTTTAAATGTGCAACGTCACATTGTAATAATAATAATTACAAAAAGACTATTTAGGCTTCAACTTTCTCCTTTTTTTTGTTCTTTTTCAGAAAAGAAGGAGTGCGGAATTTCTTCTTTTTCTTGGATGGTGATTTTGAAGGTGAGCCTTCAGGTGACAGGACTTCTTCAATTTTTTCTGGAGACTTAATGGTAATCTCGATGTTTTCTATGGTGGTGCTTGTAGTTAACCTGCTCACTCGCTCAGCAAGCTCGTCTTCAACCCCATGCACGTCATCCTTGCCGTTCACTATCAGGACAGGCATGTCCATGGAGATGAAGCTCTTGGAAAACAGCTCATGGTTTTCTACAAAAGGGGAGGATTTTTTAATTTTATATAGTCAACATCCTTGCTTTATTTTACAAAACTGAAATGTTTAAGCAATGTACTTTAATTCCAGTAAAGATAGATCATTATTTTAATAGACTATGGGTCTATTAGCATAAAGCTAATGCTTTTAAGCGGTATAAAGAGGAAAGTTGTTAGACCAAAGAATGAAGGCTGGATAAGTCCAGTTTGATGACTTGATAGTTTCATTGTAAAGCAAGTCAGTATAAATGAGGAAGACAACATACATATATTTTTCTTTAACTTTGGGGTCACTGGGCAATCAAAATTGAAAAAGATTTCATGCTTCTGTTTGGAAGACATATGACAAACCAATTTTAATTTCACAAATTCTTAAGAATTGCCAATATCCAGGTTAAGGTAAGTCAATATAAATGTTGAACAAAAGTAGCACCCCATTTAATAAAAAATATAAAATTATTGGGAGCTTTAAGTAAAATCCATGGTAAACTTACTGTATCAGGTGTTCAATTTCTTTATATGAAGACAAATGACAGAGGGACAGACTCTAAAGATTAAGTCGGTGAAGGCTATGGGAAATTACATTGAATACCTTCTAATTTTTCAGGGATATTTTGCGGTGACTGAGTTTGAGACTGAATTTGTGAAACAGATGAAGCGTCATCTGAGAGTAATTCCTGCTCAGCATCTGTTGGATAAGAGTTTAGTTAAAAGCCATGCAAAACAAAGAAGCATAAGATTTCAGGGAGGTTAGTGCATACATCAAATACCTGCAATACACAGGGATGATAAGCTCTTCAGCAATGAGCTGAGCATGCTAACAGTTATCCCACATATCGATAACTATGCAGTAAGAGGAGGTTAATGTGTTAACATTTCTGGCTGCTACTGGTAATTTTATACACATGCTTTAAGGAAGCATGGCTACTGGAAGCCCAGGCAAATAATATGTATGCATTTAACTTTTGCTAGAGTGTTAGAAAATCAAAATACATTGAGCAGCCAAATGAAAAGAAATATGAAAGCTTCACCAATGATGCTACATTAATGAGGCAGAATGCCTCACTGAATTTTTGATCAATATCCAATTAGTGATTCCTGTCAGCAATATTAGTGAGCCAATTCAGGTCATAATGAATGTGGAAGAAACTATAAAGTTATATATAAAAGGTGATGGTTCTATTGTGCGTATTTGTTACCTGGCATCTTTAGGCTTTCAAAAAATAAGAGATTAAAGAGGGACATTTTACAAAATACAAAAACAGAGAAAGTTTCCAACCTTATGTTAGAATAAACAAGTTGAATAGTATCACCTAACATTTAGTGTAATTACATTAATGAGTCAGGATGACTTCCTTTTGTGACAAAGACACTAACACACTTATAAAAACTGTTCCCTGGATGATCCAGATGTCATTAGTTCTTTCTACATGATATCTAACTGGGACAAAGATTCTTTAACTATTGGTTCTGTTTTGCATAAAAATTTCAACTGTATATTGAAGATGCTCTAAAGCAGAGGCTCTTACCCTCTTTTGGGGTTACAGACTTCTTGCCCTCCACCTTGCACCCTTGCCTTCCTCAAATCTGTATTGCACAAAATTAAGCATATATTTTTCAGATGGCTCATGGACTGTCTAAAGCTTATCCAAAGACCCAAGATTGAGAATGCTTGCTACAAAGAATCTCTTATTCTTGAGAAAAAGGGAGCTAATATTCAATTGGCATTTTCATGAACAATTCTAAAATACAACCCTTGCTTAGGGTTCTGAAGTCAGATAAAAGCAACCTCACTAGAGTGCCCATGTACTTAAGGAAAGTCACATAAAAATTCTAGCAGTTTGTTTTATATTTTGATTTTGAAATTAAATATTGACATCTTGAGACATCCAGTAACAATAGAGATTTTACAAAGCATTAAAGCCACATACTTGTTAATCTATAATTATGTCAAAATAGAAAGTTTTTAAAAAAAGCCACATATTCTGAATGTTTAAATCTATTAATGTATCTACACTTACTCTAGCTAGTGATTCTTTACTCATCCGGGGATTTCACTTTACTATAGAAGACTTTTTGCTAGCAATCAGATTGTTTTCTGAGGAAAACAGTCTTCTCTACACGTTAACATAGATGGTGTGTGGTAGCTATTTGCATTTCAGTCCTACTTATACTCAAGTAAGGACTGGGAGAGAGGATATGGAACAACTGATTGTAAAAGGAACATTAAAAAAAAAAACCCTGACTGCCCTCTGTCATCCACCTCAAGAGGCTGTTAGCAGTGTGGTTATCTTGGGCTCAATCTCAAAACGAACTAACCTTCCAGTCCTTGCTGTTTACGTTCAATTGCCTTCTTATACTCTTCAAGTTCTCCTTCTGTGAGATGACTGAAGGGGTTGGGAGGAGCTGGTGGGGCATGATCGTCTTCTTCAAACTGCATGGTCTTGCAAAGAAAAGCACTGACTTGTTACCAAGAACTTTACTTATATCTATATATTTATTTATATATATTTACATATATACACAACTTCATACACACACTTAAATGTATATATGATGTTTGTGACACCCCACCTCACACCAATCATAAGAAATGATAAAGTAACATGCTTTGTTTAAAATATTCATATCAGATTAATGCTTTTAGACTACTGATCCAATAGACTAAAATTGCCAGTGATGTTTCCTCAATAAGCCTGCATAGGTCAATTTTAATAACTCTGAAAAAAAAACTAAGCCAAGTTCTAGAAAGCTTCATATAACTAAGAAATATCTTAAAAATGAAGAATTTCAAAAAGTCTTTGAAGAAAGTCTTAGAAAAATGAAACTGTACCAAAAGAACTTTAAATTTGCTATGAAAATAAACTTGTACCTATTTGCTCTAGAAAAGAAATTAATGAGACTTACAGCTAAACCTGGCAGATTGAACCCACGCATTTAAAAAAATTCCTCCCAAAACCCCACTAAAATGATAGTAAAGGAACAACCACAAAAAGTATAAACTTTTAAGGACAAAAGAATGGAAGATGAGCCAACAGAGGATGAGAAGTCGTAACACATTGTTGGAAGATGGAAAGCAGGTGGAAGAATGGGTGGAAGAGCTGAGAAAGTTGAAGCCTTCGCCTTGCAAAGGAGAAACCTGCTCATTTGCCCTGTGGAGGCCTGGTAAGGCTCAGGTATCACAGAAGGTGCGGTGAAGAAAAGCTGAAAAGTGGGGACAAGTTAGAAGTGTAAATAAGGAACAGACAGATTCTCAGGTCCCCTTTCCTGTTCCACACAGCTGAGCATTTACTTCTCTCTCATCTCTGCAGAAGATCAGAGGCTTATTCTTCAGAACAACTGATTAGGGGACACAAAACATAGCTGAGGGTTCCCAGGATGATGGTGGGAGACTGGCAAGAGACTAGAGAATTCTCTGGATAAATTAAATGACCCCAGATAAAACAACTACAGATACTAACATCTGGGCATTTCTGAAAGAATCAACCTGGTCCACATCCAGTCACCCTACAGTGGAGCTCGCCAGTTCCCAAGCTCTGCACCCACCTGAAGCTTCTGACTGGCTTTCAGTGTCTCATTCTTAAATACAGACAGAGTACCACGGATTTCCAGACACTTGAGGAAAGTTTCCAACATGGAGGAAACCACAATTAAAAAGAAAAAGGGAACTCAGAAGAAACAGACAATAAAGGCAGCTGAAGAAAATTTAAAATTGATTCCCTTAGAGCAATAAGAGAAAATACTGTATCCAGAAAGACCAGGATGTTATTTAAAAAAAAAAAAAAAAAGGAACATTCAGGGAATAAGAAGTCTTAAAAAGTAAAAAAAAAAAAATCAAAATAGAAAATTAAATAGAAGGCTTAGAAAATAAAGTCAAGCAAATCTCCCAGAAAGTAGGATTAAAAGACAAAGAGATATAAAATAGGAAAGAAAAAAATCAGAGGCTTAGTCAAAGAGATCCAACTAACAGCATATATATCCTGACAGAAAAAGAAATTGAAGGGAAAAGGACTACTTACTGAAGAAATATTTTAAAAAATTCCCAGGACATGACTTTGCAGATTGAAAAGGGTTACTACGTGCTAAAAGTGGAGACTAAATAGAAATTACTACAAAGCACACCATCATAAAATTTCAGAACAGCAGGAATATAGAAAGGGTCTTAAAAAAAAAAGCCTACACAAAGGTACACGAATCACAATGCTCTCCTACTTCTTAACAATGATATGGAGCTAGGGGATAATATGGTGATGCTTTTCATTTTATTTGTAAACTAGAATTCTGTATCCATTACATGCACATTTGAAGGTAGAATACAGGTTTTCAGACTGTTACCTCCTATGTATCCTTTCCCAGAAAGCTATTAGAGGATGCGCTCAATGATAAAGGAGTAAGAAAGGAGTCTCCCTTTCTTAAGTAGGAGACATACGATGCAGGAAACAGGACTACATGGTGAGAAGCACAGGAATCCTCAGGATGGGCCTGTACCTCTGGCCTGAAGAGCACCTAGTCCAGATCCGGACCAGAATAACAATGACAAAGGGCTAGTCCAGATCCGGACCAGAATAACAATGAAAAAGGGCTAGAACTGAGAGATTACCTGTTACCTCTGACCCTATGGAAAATACTATTAAGAAAAGTTTGGGAAGAACTAAGCCCAATGTATCCTAAGTACTAAGCCAATGAAAAAAGGAGGCAACTTTTTCTCCAAGGGGAGAAAAGTTGTATAAGAAAGGAAATGTCATCATGGGATACTACCTGGCTCAGCAGTAAGCGTTTAAAAATATAAACACTGAAAGCTGACTAGACAAAACATTGTGGTACAACCTTACTGGGTGAATGAAAAAGGGAAGCCTTGTGTAAACAGGCTAGATCCTCATAGTCCACAAAAGAAGTCACTACTGTCTTTCATTAATTCTAAGATGCACTTTTCTCCCACATTTTCTGATCCTGAAATTGGCATTCATCTTATAATTAGGTTTTTTTCTCTTTCAGTGATACATAAAATAATGGTACTTCTCATAGTTGATGAAATAGATTTGATGAAATACAGTTGACGACTAAAACTGATAAACCAAGAAAAAGCAGAATAAAGATGCTCTTTAGAACCAAAAGTGTATGCTAGAATAAAGTCCTTGCCCCTAGAAGTTGGGAATTGAAGGTGACATTTTAAGTCTTGTGGATTATTTGACTTTCTAACTTGTGTTTATATTAACTTTAGTAAAGACAGATATTCATATTTAAAAAGCAAATAAATTAACGTGAAAACAAAGATCATATTGCTTTATGGACTTACAGAAGGAGGCTTATCCACAACAATTCCAGCAAGCAACTGAGATTGTGGTCCTGCTGTTTTCAAGTCATATCGATTTTGTTCTCGAATCTGAATTGAAACACAGTAACAAGTTCTTGGGGGCAACTCTGCAGGTGACCTTTGGCTTACTATTTGACCACCCCAGGGTAAGAGCCTCTTTAATTCCCACCTCCACAAAGCCCTCTTTTACCATCATAACAACTCACATTAATCTCCACTCTTCTTGATGTGTGATTTCCTATTGTCTTACATTGTTAGAGGACTACATTTTTCACTAATACAGCAGAAATATGTCTAATACTTCTTCCCCGTATAGCCCGCTCACCAGAAACTAGAACAGAACTGGAGGTATTCAATACAAGCTAAAATTATACAGAATTAAATTTCAAATTCTTCTGTATTTAAACCTCTAAGCTTAGCATTAATCAGATTCAGTCACCAGTGATTTAAACATAAAACTGCATAAAAAGGCCTCGTCTAGTCACAGATCAACCATGTCTTACCTTATTTCTCTTCTCTAGTACCTCATTCGGGTTTGTGTTTAAAGGAACAAACTGATTTGGATCTTCAATTTTGATAGGTGTTCCACTACTAACTTTTGAAGAGTCCTCTGCCTTCATCCACTAAAGAATCAAACATTTTCCAGAATGAAGCTTTGTGTTAAGGAAATATGGTAGGTTCTTGACAACTGTTGATTGACTCCAGTGGTTGGGTGCATACACTGCTAATATTTCAAAGAATTTCACTGAGTAGTTTTTAGTGGTCAATTAGTGTATCTCCCATACTAGTTAGAATCAGCATTCACTTAAAAACAAACAAATGTCATTACTATTCACATGAATACTAGATTATGCCTATTTAAATTTTTTCCTTTTGGCATTTTAACTATATTGGTGAAAATATTTCAAGTATATAGAGCTTGATCTCACATTAACTCACATTCAGAGTTGCCATCTGCATTCAAGTTTTAAGTGATGATGGCTAAGAAGTCATCAAAAAGGACTCAAGAAATCTCCTAAGATTTAGTTTTCCAGATATCATTTTTATTTTTGGCTGACAGAATGGGCCAAGCCCCTGACCAGCATTTCACAAAGGGGATAATCTTGTAGTAATCTATAGTGTAATGGCACCACACGGGTGGAAAAGCCTTAAATAATTCTTCTCATTTTCCCGTTATATCCCTTAAAGAAAGCTAATATTCATCAAGATTAATGATGACTGGCCGTTAGTTTCTGTCAATAAAATTAATTCTGGGAAACTTATGTTCTTTTACTAGGAGATAAGAAATCAATATAGACTAGGGGAAATAAAAAACTTTGATGCCTAGGTATTTCCATATTGAATACTACTGATTTATATGATAGGATGAACCAATTTTGAGTACCTATAGAATATTTAGTGATAAGCACTCCAAAATTAAACCAAATCTGAGACAAAATGCTGCAAAATTTAAGATAACCTGTTTCTTTATCTACAAGATCTTGCCTGTGTGCAGTAATTCACAAAATCTGGCACCGTTAGGTGTTGATAACTTTTATAGTTCTGATTCACAAGTACAATATAAACTACAAAGCAGTATCATGCAATGGGTAACACTGGGCTCCAGAGACAGACTGCCTGCATTCAAACCCTGATTCTACCATTCACAAATGATTAGTGAATCCCTCTGTGCCTCCGTTTTCTCATCTATAAAATGGAGGGGAAAAACAGCATCCCTTCCATATTAGGAGAAGTAAATGAGGTAATTCATGTACGGCACTTACAACAAAGTGCCTTGCACAAAGGTTACCTGATAAGTTATAGTGATATTATTGTTAGCGTTATATTCTACTTCCCCAATATTTTCAACATAGACCATCCAATTCATCAGTAAACGAGGCAAAATATTTAGTAAAGGCAAACCACGTAAAGTAGGGGCATACTGTGATTTTGGTCCTGGGACTGGTCTCCCCATTCCGAGACTCCTCAGGCACATTCACTTTCATGTAGGTATTTGGTGAGTTCAGCCATCTTGTTTTTTCACGCTGCTGCCTCTGTGCCATGTATTTGAGAGGAGAGAGTGGCACTGTATCATCTTCAAAGGAAAAGGCAGTCACGGTTGCTGGGATCTCCACATCACTCTTGTGCCTAGGCTTTTCTCGAATGAGAGGATGCCTGTAAGCATAGCCTGTTCTATATCCCTAGGGGAGGGAAAAACCACATTTGAAGCTATCAAACTTGTAGCAAACACAGCATTTAGAGTCTAATTCTTTAAACAAATGATTCAATAAGACCCTTTTACCAAAAAAACAAATAAAGGGAAGATCCTTCCAAACTCCATATAACCTCCACATAACACTAGAGTTGAAAATTAAGCAAATATCAAGATCTGGTTAAAACTGATTTCAGCTGACAAAGCAATTTCCACTCACACAACTGTTCCTGACAAAGGTAATTTCAAAACTGCTCACCAGAAACATGTTCCTAGATATAAACTGGTTTTCTGGAGGCCAAATCTCAGTGCTCATTTAATAAGTATTTGTTCCCGGGTCTGAAGGCAATCTGCCTTCTGACTCTTAGTGCAAGAGGCTAATAACTAAGATAAGACAACAGTTGCATGTTTCACTGATTCTTAAAATACACTGAATTCCTTCTTGGGGTCACACTCTGGAGTAAGGAGCATGTTCCAAAACCAAAGGGAGATGGAAACATCTGCTCTTGAATCTGGAAACATGAAATCAAGGTTATGTTCAATTTTTCACCTACCAAATTGTCCAGAGTCCTCATCAGCCCTTCAAACTCAATCTCGCCAACCTTCCATTTCTGATGGGCACCCATATTCACTCCTCCTCCTCCAGATGCTGCCACAGTGTGAGTGGAAGCTTTATACTTCTGAAGATCCAGTACAAGCAGATTGTCTACTCCACCTGCCCCTGCTAATGCCCGCACCTGTAATCAATGGCAAAATATAGAGGCACAGGACTGTAAAGACTAGAATGAGTATTTCACTTTTAAAGAGGCATAAGGTTGATTCAGCAAATATCTGTAACACTTTCTTCCAGGCTGCCAACAAAGAAATACACTTGTGAAAGCAGGCAGCTGAAGTATCTTTTCCATCTATCTATACCTTCCAGGACTCTGACCCTCCCTGATGGAAAACACATTTAGAGCCATACCTTTTAATATATTTCAAGAAACTGAATTCTCTTGCCAAATTTTAAAGTTCTTTCCTTGCAGTTTTCCCATGGCAATCCAGTTAATACTTTTGTTGACAGTTATAATTTTAAAGGAATATAAACACTATACTGTGAATTTAAGAATATTTAGGCAGAAGTCTGCTTATTATCTCAATATAATTAAGCTTTTCATAGCCTCATTTGAGAAGAAGAGTGACCATTAAAGCAAAAAAAAAAAAAAAAAGGTGGTTAAGACAAGTTGGTAGAAAAAGTTTTTTCCCCCTTTTTTGCGGCCTTTCCAATAAATTCAGATTATTACCATTTGCTTCAAGAGAATCTGCTTGATTTTTGTTAAAGGGCGAAATTAGGGCCATTAAATGCATTCATCTTCTCTGGGGGAAAAGTGGTTAATAAGTAATCCATTATAATAATGAGGCTGAGGCTGTGGCATCGCCGGAAACTGCATGAGTTCATAAAACTTCTGGCACTGCTCTTACACTTTTTATAAAAGTGGCCACAACACAGCTGGTCTATTTTGATAACTGGTAGTCACCTTTCTCAATTAGCACCACATCACTAGAGGGTGAAAATGGAGAAATGTGCAACTATACCATCTTAAAAAGTAGGATTATAAGGAAAATGATGTTTATGCAGCACTTAGATTTGGTGTGTGTCTGTATATGAATTTCAATTTTCTTTCCTCCTGTTTTCAATTCAAGAGATACCTCAGTTGACCCTTTTTTACTCAAGTGAAGCAGAACTTCTCTTAAAAGACAAAACAAAAAGCCACCAACTGACAGAACTCTGGAAATAAGTAAACACAATACCCAACACAACAAATAACAAAGCAAAAAAAAAAAAAAAGAGAGAGAGAGAGGGGGGTAGACAATTTTTCTTACCTGAATCTCACAGGCTATCTGCACATTAAAAATGTAATGAAAAGCCTCCTCAACTGTTTCTCCAAGTGCTACCACACCATGATTTCTGAGTACCAGCACCTAAAATAGAATCCCAAAGCAATCACTTTAAATAACTGGCATAGCTCACACTGCTTTCATCAACAGTAACAGCAACAAAAATAGCTCCTTAGATAGAAACTCTACTACATACCTTACAACTTGGCCCCAGAACTTTCTGCAGTTGAATTCTCTCCTCCTGTTCATCAAGTGACCCTTGGTAGTCATAATAGGCGACATCTCCCAGGATCAGGGACTCTTGAGAAATTGGAAGGATCCCGCACTTCATGGAGGATACCTATTTGGTTGGGTTCATGCCAAGATAACACACTTAGTTACTAACTACACCTTCATAGGAACTGGATTCTTCAGTCAGCTCAGGGACCGCTGGCCTATTCACTGTGTTCACCATTCCAGCCCACCTCCCACTTCAGTTCTTCACTTCTTCAAGAGAAAAAAAAAAAAAGACCTTTTAGGGATACTACTCAATTTACATGCTGTGCCAGATATTAGGAAAGAAGGCTTGCTCTAAAGAACTCAATGACCCCATTATTAAACCGATGAGATCAAAATGCAAATGCTATCTCTCCAGTTGTTTCCTAGAACAGTAGCATTTACTCCAAAGGGACTTTTGCTTTCTGGGTATGCAGAGGATTAATACTTTGAAAATAACTTCAAATGGTGGGGTCTGAAAGAATGAAGATTATAAAGTATCATGTAAGGAAAGCCATGAAAAAATACACTTCCCAGGGTCATTGTTGATTTTGGCCCTTCAGTGACTTACAGCTGCCGTTGCAAGGGTATGGATGTGTATCACACACTTAACATCAGGACGTGTTGAATAGATTGCGGCATGGGGACTGAAGCCTGTGTGGTCAATTTTCAAATTAGTACTTCCCTGATCAACCACTTCTCCTATTATATTGACTTTCACCTGGAAAAAACAGAAAGACACAGTTAACTGGCACACATGCATCAAAGTTTCCTGTGTTTCATGAGCTAAACCAGGGGGTAGCAAACTTTTTGTCAAAAGCCAGATAGCAAATATTTTAGATTTTGCGGGCCTCTGTTGCAACTACTCAACTCTGCCATGGTAGTATACAAGCAGCCACAAACTACTGTAAAAGAATGGGTGTGGCTTTGTTCCCATAAAATTTTATTTACAAAAACAGGTAGTCTGCAACAAAACTCAGCATTTAGCAAGAAGCACAGTTTCCAAGAAACTGAATAACTTAAGCTCTTCACTGAAAGTCTGGATAAGTCTGGCATTTACTGAACTGGCTGGAAAATGTTCATTTGCTAATTAACACTACAGCACCAAAACCAACGTAGTTCCTACTCTTCTAGAGGCCAATGACAGTGGCTTGGGGTACAATCATGGAAAAATAAAATGCTAGAATGTCAGACCCCATACTCACACCAACTGAACTTTGTTTAAATCTAGCTATACAATATACAGATTTTGTGTGTGGGTTTTTTTGTTTTTTTTTTTAAAACAAATTACAGAGAATACAGGGTGAAAAAAATCAAGATTCTCTAAAAAACATAAATAGGTTAACTGATTAGACCAATTCATTTATTAGGCTCTTCAACTACCCTGTTTTTCTTGAACGCTAAAGCTTTTCTTAAAAATCAACATTAGCTTTCCAAATTCTTCCCTGTTCACTAGTAAATGTTCTTCCATCCATACCTTTGCTTGTTCTGTCCTGTATTAAAAGCTAAAATCAGTCAGAAAAGTACAAGGAAGCACAGAAAAAGTAACATAGGAATGAAAATTGTACCAAATTGGAGGCGGTGGCTTCAGAAAAAGACAGGCCTCTGGGAATTATTATTATGTGGTCTTGCTCCTTACTTATTCTTACCTGGGAAAAAGAAAAACAAAACAAAACAATACAGATTTACTATGAGGTGTTCATATTTTGCAGTGTAAACATGACTAGGAATATATTTACAATGAATAACTGTAAGATATCTGGGGGGAAAAACAAAGCAGAAGTTAAAGCTGTGCAGCATGAAACTTTCCTTGAAAAGTTTTCTTCCCTCAAGCCCTCAAGTACTGCTAAAAAATTCTGACATTAGTTTCTCATTTACTGGACTTACCTAAAAGTGTTATTTTGGGGGTCCTAAGGTTATTTAGGGTCAGCTACACGCAGGAGAAACGAATGCCAGTATTGTTCAACCCAATGCAATATGGAAATTAAGGGGAAATGGGCAAAGGAAAGAGAATAGATTCTCTTCCTAGGAACGAATTAAGGTGGAAATGGAAGGGGAAGCCAAGGAATAGCTGGAGGAAGGGATGAAAAGTTGTAGGAAGACTGCACCTCACATCTGTGCCATTTTCATCACACAATATTTTCATACTTTTTGCTTCCAAATATTGTCTTGTGTCCAAGTGTGGCAACATGAAAACAAGATGATGATGAATGGGAAAAATATATTTAAAAAATAAAGACGAGAGAGGAAACTTCCCTGGCCCCCTCTATTTTCCCTGCCCCAAGTACTTTTTAAAGCATTTTTTTTTTTTTTTTTTTGTGGTACGCGGGTCTCTCACTGTTGTGGCCTCTCCCGTTGAGGAGCACAGGCTCCAGACGCTCAGGCTCAGCGGCCATGGCTCACAGGCCCAGCCGCTCCACGGCATGTGGGATCCTCCCGGACCGGGGCACGAACCCGTGTCCCCTGCATCAGCAGGCGGGGTCTCAACCACTGCGCCACCAGGGAAGCCCTAAAGCATTTTTTAATATCACTGACTCTCAGACATAATTAACACAGAGAGAGAAAATTCTGCCAGGAGGATTTCTTCCTGGATAGGTTCTGCGACTGGTCTGAATTAAGGAAACGACAGATAACAAATGGAGAAGAACGTTGGGGTAACTGCAGCCTCTCCCTTAAACATAAGGTTTATATCAGGATGAGGTTGTGGTCCAGCGTGCTAGGTTCAGAGAATAAGGCCTGAAAACCAGACTTCTGAGTAAAGGTGAGGAGAGTATAGTTGCCTTTAAGTTGGGATTTTAAAAAAAGGAACTGAAAGACGAAGGACTCACTGAGATATATGTATTTGCCAGGTGGGCCCATCCAAACAAATCTGCAAGTCTGTATAGGCTGGCAAGTTTACAACGAGTAAGCTTTTCTCCCTTCATGTACGAGGATGTATCTGTCCCAGGAAGGTCATTGATAGGTGTGACCATGCCGAGACCTAAAAGAGGAAAAATTGTGGAGAAAGATTCAGGTCAAATAATTCCTTACCTAAAAATCAGTTGCCAGGAAGCAGCCTGAGTCCGAGAGTGTCCCAGCCTGTAAATGATGATCTGAAACTTATCAGCCCACACAATGTTGCATTAGCTTATCTGCCTTCAGAGAAGTACACTGAGAGTAAAAATACGTATCAGCTATCGCCTTGCTGTTTCATCTAGTACTTGTGATGTTAAGGAGTCAGGTTCACACCACTGGGGAAAAATGGTCACAGGATCCCAATGGTAAAAGCGTTATTAACACTGAGGTTATTGCTAATTTTATGATGAAAAGATCTCAACAGAAAGCTATTGTACCTTTCTAATACCTCTTTTGACTTTTATTCAAACAAAAAATATTTAAGAATGCAGTCAAACAGCAGTCTGGTTTCTGCCCTCACCAAGCAACAAAAATGAGTCTTAATCTCTAATGACCCAATTGATGAATTCAACTTTCGCTCAGTCTTCATTCTCCTGGACACCGTTTCCCACTTCTTTCCTAGACTTCTTTTCCAGGCCTGTGTGGTACTATCGTGGACCTCTTATCCCTTATGGACTCTTGTGAGGATTCATGGCACATGACAGATAATCAACGTTATAGAAAAAGTGAACAAAACTAGCTCAACATTTTAACTTTCCTGTTGATTCTGATAGAATGTTTCTCCCAAGCTGGAAGAGTGGGTGATTTGGGAACTCATCGTTCTTCTCACCATCCACCTGCCACCCCCGACATCACCACATTCAAACCTGTGGCTAAGTCTTCTCTCCTCTTCCTTGGCTATGCCTTTCTCACTGATCTCTTCCTTCTTTTACCCGCAACCACTACTTTAGTTCAAGCACTTATAATTCACTTTGGGACTCTTTCAAAGATTCTTTAACCAGTATGTATGTCCCAACATACTGATCCACTTAGGAGTTCTACCCTCACCTTGCACGTTCCCACCATCATGTCTCTTTTCATACCATTCCTCTATTTGCGAAGTATTTGAATTCGTTGAATTCCTGTTTGTAAATCTTTAACCAAAAAGAAACAAAAGGAAGTAACAAAGGAAGAAAGAGAAGGAAAAGAAAAGTCCCTGATGGTCTGGGACTCTGTGTACCTGCCCTGGTACAGCAGTGAGTTCTGTGCATGTCTCTCTGAGATGTAAAGTGCCTGGACTCAATGCCTTATGATTCTTGGTATCCTTAGTGTTCAGTCCACCAAATCGGTGCTCTCACTAAAGAACTGTTGAATGAATAAAATGTCCTAAACCCTTTTACACCAAGTTCTAACTGCTCCATCCTTTAAAGTCTGGTTAGTTGAGGCCTCTCTTCTTCCACAAAGTTCTCTCAGTCCACTTCAGCCAATAATCAATTCCAACTCTGAGCTCATAGCAAGATGACTTAGAAAAGGTCATTAGACAATTTCTTACCAGCTGCTTTGTAATTTTTTCCTCTACAGTTACCTTGCAGTTTTAATCTTTTGTGCATTCACTGTATGTCTCCTCAATTCAAATATGCATTTATCTGGGGCAGGGACCACACTTTATAACTATTTTGTAATCCTCACAAAGTCTAATAAATGTCTGGTTGGTATGAAAAAGTAAGAGATCCTAACACTATGTTCCTCTAACTATTAGATGTTATAAACTTAAGGACTGAACCAGATCAGAATATGCTGCTAGAAGTGTGCAGTGTACAAAGTAGAGATGAAATTACTGTCTTTTAAACTTTACGAAACTGACGTACTGAGGGGAGGTGAAGTAAAGCCCGAGAAAGAATTGGCCATGATGTAATCTGCAATCTGTTGTAATGCTAGTAATCCAGTTGGATTGTGGCCTTTCTTCATCTGTTCTTGAATAAGGCATTCCAGGTCTTCCCGAAAGGCCTGTAATACACAAAAATAATCACTGAGCACATGCATCTCGCTTGGAGCAGAACGACCCAAACATAACTTGCTCTGATGTAATCAGTCTTCTTCTCCCATCCCTCTCTTGAATAGCTTTCATGTACATTATTTTAAAACAAATATAAAACAAAAAATAATAAAATTAAAACACTGGAAGAAGAAGCAAGAAGCTTGCTTTCAGGGGAGGGAAAATCATTAGGCATTCTTAATCTCAAAGCAAATGAGCTATATTACAACATCTATAATAGACAGGTATAGGTAAAAGCAACTTTGTTAATAATATGCAACTAGAGCACCAAGTACAGACTGATGTAAAAAGAGACCCATTCCTTGCCTAGCAGCTCATTATCTAGGTTAGGATAGAGTTCTTATCTGAATGGGGCATGACTCTGACTATAGCAACTCCCAGCAAAAGTTTTCACTAAGACATAGTAAATCATGGCTTCCATTTTACGATTTCCATGGCAATTCCGTAGCTCTATAAACTCTGCAAGCAAACTTATAAAAGCTGAGAGCTGATTACTCCCCTTATGCAATACTGTGCTAAAGAAAGAACTTTTCCCCCCAACTTTGGGTACTGTATGTTCCTGTTCTGGAGTGCTGTTTTTCTTTCTTTTCTTTTTTTTTTTTTTTGCGGGGGTGGGGTGGGGGAGTGGTATGTGTGGCAGAAGCAGTATTTATATAAATAAAAATACTGAACATTAAGAGAAAATTTTCTATTCCAGTAACCCTTGAGTTGTGAATATGATTCATCATTTGAAACATCTCCCAGTCCTTCACATTAGTTGAAATAGCTGGTTTTGTATTTCTATCACACCCAACCAACACTTATTTTATTAAATTCATCATTTATTCTCTTGCTCATGTTTATATTCATTCATCTTAAACATGAAGGCTCTTGCAATATAAACCATCTAGACCTTGCTCTTCCGTTTGAGATTGGTTACATGTATAGCAGAATACGCTGCTGAAAATTAAATTCAGTTTGTTCCCACCTCACCTAAGAGGGAGAAGGCAGAAAGCTGCTTTGGAAACATTACCTCCAAGAGGGGTAGATATAAACACCATGGAGATCACTGGGAAATCCTCCTTAGAAGAGTGACTCTCCTTCAAGTCGCTGAGAATAGCCCTCCTCATAAAGGCTGGGAATAAGATCTCCTGGAACAGTTGCTTAGATGTAGCTTTGCTTAGAGGATGGCTGAACACCTCTGAGGTTTTCAGAAGGAAGAACTTTTTTAAAAAATTTAAATAATGGCAGAGAAGCCCATGGTGAAAGTGGAAATGTGGTTGTGAGGCTATGAGGTGGTAGTACATATTAGAACCAGTACTGACTCATGCTTGTGTTGCTTTTAGAAAACTTTCTGCTCATACAGCAAATGGATGTTTGAATGATTAATTTTAAAAATACTGTGACCATATTTGAGTTCTGAGTTCATAGAGAAGTTTATACCAGTTAAACATGGTTTTTCTTTTACAAATTCAAGGCTTATTAAATATAAATCCTTAGCATAATTATAAAAAAATTCTAAACATCTAATTCCATTGACTTTGATCTAGTTCATTTAAATACATGATTTAAACCGGAGAAACTATCGTATAAAATATTCTCTACAAAGACACATTACATTTATCAGAAAACTCCATTAATACATATCTAAGACCTTGTGAACATAAAATCGTTGTGAGCTGCATATAAGATGGATGGACGCATTCATACTGATGAGTAACATGAGTGTTTTACCATGTTTAAGGCTGAAAGGAAAAGAATCTCCCAGATATACTCATTTATCTTTATATAAACTACAGAAAACTTCTAGATACCTGGCAGTGGGCCAAAATGCTCTTCTGAAACTTTATCTTCCCTTCAAAACCAAACTCTATTTAAACCTTCCACAGTTCAAAGCAGCTATAACCAATATTCTTTGATTCAGTGTAAAAAAAAAATTTACACCTACTGTATGTATCACAATAGCTCTGAGAAGTAGGCGTAATTTATTTTATTGAATGCACCTTATGTTATTCCAGGAAGAATTTAAGGCAGATTCCATAGATTAACATGACATGAAAATAAATTAAATATAGGTAAGAAAAATCAAGCTAATGAGAAAATAGGCATATGAAGGTAAGATAGAGCCAGGAATGAGGTTAAGATACAAAGAGCATACTATAAAATTGTATCATTTGCTAGAGATGGGCCAACTTTTATCTAAAGCCTCCAGCAGCCAACACGAATCAACACAATCGCTCAATATGCTGGTTTACAGGGGTTTTAAGAAATAAAAAAACCTCAACTAGTTGCTCAAGAGAATCACGACTATTTATGACCCTGATGAGAAATTTTTGCTGGGTGGATTGAGAAAGCTAAATAAGAAAGGTTGAAAAATTCGTTCACAGAGGTCACAGAGCTGGTAAATGTCAGAGGCAAGGACTCAGGTCAAATGCTTTTTTTAATCAGTGAAAATGCTTTTTTTACTTCCATTTATCCCATAGTATGGTGAATACCATCCTAAAGCTTTGAGATGATCCATGGTGTCACAGAGGAATGTATAAGCCCTTCTGAAATTAATTAAGAAAAAAATATGAATTTCCCCTTTAAGGCTAGTGAATTGCTTCTATGCAGTATAGGAGAAGAAAATAATTTTCAAAGTAAATGGAATGTCCCCAGCCTTTTTATATAGTTGACAGTGCTTCAACAGATATGAATTCTTCTATTCCAAAAGATTTAATATTTTTTGTCATGAACATTTATAACTCAGTTATTATGTTCCAAATATTTCTGAAATATTGTTCAGATAATTACCTAAGCCATAAAACAGTCAGTATAAAATTTACTAATGATATAAAATTGTTTCAGCTGGTTTTTAAAATTTATCAGTAAACTTAAGCTTTCGTTAAAATAATAAAAATTTTGTTTGTCTTTATGGTGGATAGTTAATCATATTCCTACTAAAATTCAATGTTAATAAAATAATCCTTTACAGTTGATTCATTTGAATCTCACAACAAAGTCCTGAAATAGGCAATGACTTGCTCATGGTTACACAGCTAACAAGTAAATGGAATAAAGATTCAGATCTCGAACTCTCAGTTGGGCACAGATATTTGCCTAATTTTATCAGAGATGGGTTGTATCACTGAAACCAAACACAGGCATACCTTGTTTTATGGCACTTTGCAGATACTGTGTTTTTTACAAATTGAAGGTTTGTGGCAACTCTGCCGAGCAAGTCTATCAATGCCATTTTTCCAACAGCATTATTTTAAAATTAAGGTATGTACATTGTTTTTTTTAGACGCAATGCTACTGCACACTTAATAGACTACAGTATAGTGTAAATATAACTTTAACACGCACTGGGAAACCAAAAAATTCATGTGACTCACTTTATTGCAACGTTTGTCTTATTACAGTGGTCTGCAACTGAACCTGAAATATCCCTTAGGTATGCCTGTACAACTAATAAGGCAGCAGGTGGGCTGTGATCAGAAATATGAGTAAACCTCTTAGGCTAGATTAGGGCATTAGGTTATAATGATAGATAAAGCAAAAAAAAAAATTATACAGCAGATCTTGGAGTACCAAAACTTGCCCTCTTATAGCTAGGAATTCTCCCACCAAAGCAGAATGAGAAACTCAGTTATAAGCAGGGCAGCAAGATCACATGCTGGGGCTTCTGAAGTCAGATTAAACCAACAATTCCCTAGGGTCTCTACTAGAGAAGAGTCAGGTTAAAATATCAAACAACACATACACATATGTGGTTTTACAGCATAAACCGTCTTCCTTCTCAGATAGAGAAGAACAGAGAAGAGAAGGCAGTCCCTGAATACATGAATACATGAACATCAATAAGGCAGAGTGCCATAGGGGTGACAGATCCTTTAAGGCCTTCAAAAACCAAAATACAGTCTAATGAATTATGATTATAATCTTCAAAGTGTTGTCACAAAAGCATAAAAATGCTTTAAGTTAGCGATATTGTATTAACCCTATGTATTCATTTCCACAGAAACAGTTGTCTACTACGTGCTAGGCACTGCACTACAGGCTTTTATGTTATTTCATTAAACTGTCACAACCACCATGTGAGGTCCATTTTTACCAGCAAGGAAAAGTGAAGTTCAAGTTAAGTGAGTTTCCTAATGTCACATAGCTATTAAGTGGTGGTGAGCCAAGATCCAAAACAAACACTATATGCATATATATGCATGTATAAAACATTTATATAAACAGATTAAAGCTGGAAATGATGAGAAAATGGGCTGACCTCTAACTTAGGTCACAATAGTCTGGTACTCCAGGATCTCTACAATCTGTTAGGTCAATTTTTGGCTCTATCTCCCATTACTACCTCATGCTCTGGTAGCCTATGAGGTTTGCTGAGCATTCTCTGATCACAACTTGTACTTTTCTATCCTTGCTCACTGTATTTCATCAAATGGAAATGCTGGTTTCTACTGTTCCTCTACCAGATGAATTCTTACCCTTTACTCAACACTCATCTTAAAATGTCACCTTCTCCTTGAAGTCTCCCCTTTAATCACCACAGTTAGGAGGGATCTCCATATTTCTTCTCTTCTCACCCCACTTTGAATTGTTTTAACATTTGCCTATACTACATTTAGGGTAGCTACCATGATTGTGATTTATTTTTCATACTCTACTATACAGTAATATCTGATGGCTGGGACTGTGTCTTTCACACTTCTAGAGTCTCCTGGACACAATTATTCAGTGCTCAATTATTATAATCATAAGTTAGAGCTTCTTTTCTATATTTTCCTAGATATAAGGAAAGAATGCAAAGAATCTGATCTCCTCTTGAGTTAATGATAGCAAAGATCCATTTCATAGGTTATTAGCACTGGAATCTGAAGTTCTAGAAAACAGTCTTATCAGTCTGTCACTTGAATGAGAAATACCTCCTGTGTAATAAGGCTTGTCCATCATCTAATGGGAGAAATTCAGTTTTTTTAAATAAGAAATGAATCTTAACAGAAGGTTATACATTTTTGAAAAGTCATTTAGTTCTTCAACTCAAACAAAATCCTACTTGAAAACTTGGTTTGTCCCCAGAACATTATAGTTTGGACAGCTCTCTCATCAAACACATGTCCAAAAAAGTGTGGTTAAAAAAAAAAAATCACTAGGTGAAAAACAAAATGTTTAAGTCAGAGAGAGGGTGCCTGCCTTTAAAGCTTTCTCTGAATCTCCCCCGTTTCATTTGATACTTCTCCTGTCAATGTTGAAGGAGTGATCCTGTAAACTTTGAATTCATAAAGGTATGGATAAAAATAAACTTGTAAAAATACAAAAGATTCAGAGATTTGAATGTAAGGTCAGAGTATACTTTAAGTATACTCTTAAAGTATATACTTTAAGTATATACATATTCATGTATACTATACACCAAAAGTAGGAGTAATTTGAAACATCAGATCTTAAGGCTTCTGCATCTAAGATCAGAACTTTCAGGAGAAAGTGGCAATAGATGAAAGATTTTCTATTTCTAAATCACAGACAAGAGAACCAATTTGATAAAAGAAACAGACTTGATGTGATTATTTTGGTTAAGGCTAAAAAAATTACATAGACTGACCTATAAGTAATGTCTAACTTATGAAAATCAGTTAACAGAATACTGATAAGTATCAGAGCTGGATTTTAAATATCCACATCTGGATGTTCTACCTCATAATAATTACTAGAAAGAAAAACTGGAGCAAAAAGAAAAACAGATTACAGACTTGCTGCTCCCAAGGCACCCTGAAATTATGCTATTAGATCTCTCCTAAAGTGGGATTAGGAGCATAACAAACTTACTTAGAATTTTTCCATTAAGAAATGTATTCATTTGGAAATAGATTACCACTGGTCCTGTTGAAAGGAGAAAACACAAATAAACCAAATTTTCTTCTGGATGATCTTTCTCCTGTATCTATGCGTCTTAATTAATATAAAGCTAAAGGTTAGAATAATATCTTTTCTTAAAGCTGGTATAAAATAAAAATGCAAACAAAGTTAATAAAGAATACTTGTGACCAGATAAATCATGGTAATTTTGACCAACTATTCTAACTGAGGTGATCTGTTAACATTTTAGGCCTTGATTACAGTGATATTCTAACATGTATATGGCTTTGAAGTTTCTCCTATCTTTAAAATAAGTTTGAAGCATTACACACTGCCCTTTTATTAAGAAATGTTAGTGTGTCATGTGCCTGAGCAATCACCACCTACACTCCTGTTGTCCTATCTTTCAGAGTAACATTGCACACTTCTGTTAACAAGTCTAAATTGTTAACTTCTGTTAACAAGTCTAAATTCTTGTAGTGATATGGCTTAAGAACATTCATCCTTTTTCTGAAACCCACCAACTGATTGTCATTTAAGCAGTCAAGTTCAGTAGGAGCTTGTTGGACAACATTCAAGTGTTTAATGACTCAAAGCCCACTCAGCTATTCATATATCCATCCATCCATGTATTCAGAATTTACTAAATATCTACTATGCACAATGCACTATTAGTTTTCAACTTACATGATTCTTTAACTTTGATGAGGTCCATCATTTAATTCTAACAGTTTGCCCTGGACACTTCATCCCGAGACAAGGGCAATCTTATATATGCCATCAGAGACATATATATGAGGAATATATTGGTCAAAGAAAACTTATGGATTCTCCCGAGTGCATTAACAAAATCTCTAGCTAAAACAAGTTTACTCGCCAGCTCTTAATTTCTAAGACAAATACTTTCTTAAATTAAAAAAAAAAAAAAAGACAAAAGGCCGTGAAATTCCTAGAAAGAAGTAATAACTTGGAGTTAGGATGAGACAAATTGCTCTTATTTTCTCAGCTCAAGGCAATAAGGTGTCAAGTTTGTTATCCAAATTTACAGACACCAAAATGTCTTATGATTCGAAACTCTTCTTGAGTTGGGTTGAATTAACTTGAGCAAGAGAATTTGAAGAAGAATGAAACAATAATATATGAGTGGAATTTTTTCAAAGTTATTGAATGCTTTAAGTGGTACAGCCTAGTGCGTAAGGGTGTGAGCTTTGGAGTTTACATCCAGACCCCACCATTTAACTAAGCTTGTAAAAACTTCTGCAAGTTATTTAATGCCTCTAAGTTTCAGTTTATTCCACTGTAAACTAGGGATAGTAATACTTCTTTTTTTTTTTTTTTTTTTTGTGGTATGCGGGCCTCTCACTGTTGTGGCCTCTCCCGTTGCGGAGCACAGGCTCCGGACGCGCAGGCTCAGCGGCCACGGCTCACGGGCCCAGCCGCTCCGCGGCATATGGGATCCTCCCAGACCGGGGCACGAACCCGTATCCCCTGCATCGGCAGGCGGACTCTCAACCACTGCGCCACCAGGGAGGCCCAGTAATACTTCTTTGATTGAGTTGTTTTGAGGATTAAATAGGGTTTGATACATAATAGGTGCCTGGTACATAGTAAGTGCTTTCAAAAAAAGTATTATACTTTGCTTTTATTAGTTTTTCTCCTGATTTCCTTTCTTCCCAAATGAACTCAGCAATTAAAATAGAAGGATTACAAATTTGTTTCTTACAAACATGAATTAGTAATACCTTTGATTTTGATCTTTATTGGTTATGGGTTTTGTCCAACAGAGTGAACCCCAATATTCACAGGAGACACACAAAGGTTTTAAGAAAATTATATTCACAGAAACATTACAAGTTTGGACTTAAAGAAACAAAGAGAGTACAAAAAGGAAAGAGGTCTTTGAACTCTAAAACCTCTACAAGTGGAACCAAAAGCTCAGAGGGCAGAGACAAGAACTAGGGAGACTCATTCCTACTAAGTAGAAGGACTGTGTCTTCATCAAGGGAACTGCCAAACATTTGTCCAGGTGAATTTAAGAATTGCTATGGACCAGTGACTTCTTTGTACTCCCAATTTTCTCCCTTTTTGAACAGGAATGTCTATAGCAGTTATCTTTGCCTGTTCCACCACTGGGTGGGTGGGGGGCAGATAAATTGTCTCTTTAGTTCTCTGGTCTATAGATTGAGAGGAACTGTACTTAAGAAATTACACTTGAGAAATTACATCTTGAGAAATTACACTTGAGAAATTACTTAAGAAATTACATCTATACCTGGACCATATTTAGATGATGATATTCTGGATTCAGGCTAATGTTGTAATGGGATGAAACTTTTGCAGGGGTGTTAGGAGATGGTGAATGTATTTTGCATGTGGAAGGAGGAGGTGGTGAGTGTATTTTGCATGTAGAAGGAAGGTAAATAAGTTGTGGCAGACTGTGATACTTTTAAAATAAACTGTGATCAGAGAGTGGACAATCCTCCCCTCAAAAGGTGGAGCTTAATTCCTCTCCCCTTGAGTATGGGCTGAACTTAGTGACTCACTTCTAACTAATAAATTTGGTGGAAGTGATGGTGTTTAATGTCAGAGATTAGGTCATAAAAGGCACTGCAGGCTCCTCTTTGCTCTCAGATACTTCCTCTGGGGGAGAACACTCAAACAGCCTCAGGTTAAGGTCCATGTGGCAAGGAACTGTAGCCTTTTGCTGACAGTCATGTGAGTGACCCATCTTAAGATCAGAAACTTCCGCCCCAGTCAAGCCTTCAGATGCAGCATCCCTGACTGATGTCTTGACTGCAACTTTATGAGAGACCTTAAGCCAGATCCACTCAGCTAAGCTGCTCCTGAATTCCTGACCCACAGAAATGACAAGCTAATAAAAGCTTGTTGTTCTAAGCTGCTAGGTTTTGTTATTTAGCAATACAGGCCACCATGTATTATTTCCTGTGGTGAAAAGTTTGTTGTATTAAAAGAAATTTGAAAGCCATTGTCCTAGAACATGGCAGAAAGACAAAATGTATACACTTTTCCAAGTCTTTCACAAACAAGATTTTAAATTCACTAGTAAAGATCTAGGAAAAAAGTGATCAATCCACAATTCTTTTAAATTTTCTTTGTTTCTCTCTGGGCTAAAAATTATCACTCTTGCTATATGAACATGGAAATGACAATCTATGTACCTGCCCTTTCCCATTTGTTCATTAAGTTCCCTTGGGCATAAGTAAAACTGATACTTTTAAGCCAATCTACAAGTAGTAATACACAAGTAAAAACATTAGGTAATCTCCTCACTGTTATACTGTTGTTAGTTTAGTGGAGAAATTATCTTAAAAAAACCCTGGCATAGAAATGTAGTTTGGTACTTTTTCCTTTTAAACTTTAGTTAGAATTGAATGATCCTCTTTGGAGCATTTCCCAAAGAAATCTCAATATTTAATAACCTTGAACAAAATCTGAACTTCATCTCATTCTTTCAGTTACCTTATTCTATATATTACCATAATCCTTTGGCTAATGAGTTTGTTCTTCAAAGTGGAGTTTCTTTATAGAAGGAAATATATCTATATAATTAGCATGCTCTTCAAGTATTTATAAACATAGAAACTAGTCTGCATAAAAGAAGGCACTGAACATTTAGTCCCTCATGATGAATTTTATGGTTAGTCTCCTTTTCATTGGGAAAAGGTTTCTTTAAGGGTTTATTTAAAGGATAGCTTTACATTTAAGCTATACTTAAATTCCTCAAAGCTTGCCTTGCTTTTATAACTTGTACTTGCTTTTATCTAGGTCACTGATATATAAGAATTACTCAGGAGTGGAATTCCCCTTTGGCTTTGGACTCAGCCTCTGTGATTAAATCCACAGGGGCACAACAAAAATGATTCACCAGGGCCACCTCAGGCAGTTCTATGTCTTGGTGTTTATTTTAGTACCTAAGTTGGAAATCTAATAGAACCCCAACCTGGGCATCGTGTGTCTATGTATGCTGAACTCTGTCTTAAGGGGCCCATGATCTTCATTATACATAAAGCTATGAATTCATTTTGCATGTTAAATCAAGCTGTTCACTCATTTTCTAAAACTTATATGTGACCTTCCACTAAAGGTTTGTAAGAAACTTAACAAATCACTTGAATATGATTTACAAAGTCTGGATATTACTGTGAAGACAGAATTTCAGCTTGAGTTAAGGTTAGAATCCATGTTTAATCTAGTTAGTTTGGTGCATATGCATATATGTGTGCCTACATTAGGTGTATGTAACATTAGGCTGACAAATCACAGACATCCTCATGAACCTTAAGTCTTCCTATGCTGCTCTGAGTGTCAAGATACCCAAAGGAAGAAGAAAGTATGTTCATGGGGTGTATCTGTTTCTTGGTTCCTAACACTTCACTTATACCTTTATTTTCTTCACAGATATTCAGTCTGTAATGGGGATCCTTGAGTTCAGTAGCATCTTTTATCCTCCTTTAATGAAACATTACACTCAGAAATCACTCAAGAAAATTTATCCCACCAAGATGATACCAGTTTATTATTAAAGCCTTGCAAATTAAATTTATAAATTAGGTGCTTATTTTGCCTCTGAAAGACTGGGGACAACTAGTCACTCTTCCTCCACCCCTCTTCTAACCTGAGAGTATCATTGTATCAAGGTTTCCAAAGAGGAAGAAAAATTATAGCCTTCAAATTATTTTGACTCACCGGACTTTGCAAGATCTGAGTAACTCGTTTCCTCTGCTCCATCATATTGAAGTCTTGCCGTAGATCAGGAGACATGTTCCTCTCCCTTATGTATTCTGGGTCATTTTCATTGATGCGGTCAAAATACCTCTCTTTGTGAGGCACGCTGGGAGGAGGAGAAGTAGTGACCACGCCTTGGCTAGCATCTGAACTCATGCTTCAAGTCTGCCAATTCTCCTTGCTATCTGCATTAATAAACACAAGTAGGACATTCATAATAAATTCATTATTAAATTCAAATTTTACACAGGTCATGCAGCACTTTTTTTTTTTTGCCCTCAGAGTAACAGTGGCAACTTTCTTTAAAAAGTAGCTTTTCAAAAAATATTAGAACAATTTTTTATTAAGGTGAAAATATCTTGGATTACAATGCTAAATTGGAAATTGATATTTTCAGAGCTAGTGGCAACTTGTGGTTCAATTATAATGTCATCAACTGCTATATGAATTTTTTAAAGGAGCAATGATCAAAATATCTGAAAGTAAAATGCCACACCTAAGACAGCAAATTTTCACAATTAGTGATTACTGTTAGTGGAGATTCTCTTTCCTCTCTTACTCATGCTTTTACGTTAGACCAAACTCTGGCCATATTTAATGATCACTGTTTTATAGTGAATGTAGTTTTAGTTTATTAACACATGAGAGAAACAGAGTTGTAAGCTTTTCAAGTGATTCAATAAGTTCCAGGGAAAAGGTAGGAATTATTAAGGTTGCCACACTATATAACTTTAGCAGATAGTGCTTCAAATCCAAGTAAGAAAAAATAAAAAGCCATTCAGAAACCACAGGAACAGCTGATTCATTTAATTATTACTGACACTTAGGATAATCCTTGACTTTATGCCAGGAAACAAATTCATTTGGGCTTTGCTACAGCTGAGCACCTAATCAACCAACTGTAGCTAGATCAACAGGACAGTTATTTAACATCCATCCCCAGCCCCAGGCTGTGATGGCTTGTGCTAGAAGTTGATGAAGTCATCTAACCCAGTTCTTCTCAGACTGTCTGTGGTGAAGGACTTTCTCCAATTTTCTGTAAACCAGTATTTTTGTAAAATACAAAATAATGCATTTAGATGTCACGGCAATGTCAAACTGCATGAAGTTTCTAAATGCTTAATGTTATATTCTGTACTTGTCATGGACTGCAGTCTGCAGAATGGCACCGGATCCTGGACCACACTTAGAGTATCATTGACCTAGTAGAGAGCAACAGTCACTGCACACTGAAGGTATGTTTCCTCTTTTAGATGTGATTTGGCAAAAGCCTAAATCAAGAGAACAGGACAGCACTGATTAGTGTATCCCTTTACATAGTTGTTCTTTTGAACTGAATGTAGAAAGTGCAAAAAATGTGCAACAAGGAAGAATAAAAGGAAACAAATTTTAAAGAAGAAATTGTAAAGACAGTTTTGCTTAGCACGATTTTCTTTACAGGTGGTAACAAATGCAACCTGTTCAATATAAATGACTGGGTAACAGAAAAAAACATTCTCACTACAAAATGGTATTTATTAAACTGATTATTTGCCTAGTAAGAAGAATCACTTCATAATAAGGGAAATTAAATGTGAAAAATTCCAAGTATTCTTTTTCTATTTATGTAGAAAACTAAGGGGAGAGAAATATCTGTGGACCTGAAACTCTGAAGATTCTTCACAGCCTTGGATTCCCTCTCAGCAGAATAGTGTCTAGGTAGATCCAGAAGGGAAAAGGCAAGGGCCACCTTTTTTCTTAGGGATCTGAATCCCTGATAAAGACCAGAGATACCTGATCTCATCTTTTAAACACAATAACAACCAGTGAGGTTACTGTATTTGTCTCTAATAACAGTCTTCTCTGATAGAATTCATTTCTAAAGCTGCCTTGACTCAACTTAGCCCAAGCAAACTCATTGCAAGACATTAAACATTCTTGCATTAATTCTGGTCCTGGAAATGTAAACTTATTCTGTTGAATAATTTTTGCAAAACAACGTTAAAACTGTTTTCTTTTACTTGCCAACATCAATCTCATGCTGAACATTCTAAAAGCTACCTAAATTATTTTAGTGTACTACCCCCAAAATTCATGAAATATGGTTAAAAACACTTTATATCATATGGCTTTAATGAAATTCTGATTTTATGACTAGAAAGCAACTAATCAGTGAAGGAAATGTGAAAAATGAGCTTTTCTATAACTGAGTCTTCCACATCCTAATTCATTAACTTAAAAATTGGGAGAAAACACTCAACTAAAGAATGAATATCTGATCATTATATGTGTTCTCCACAGGATAAATGGCCATTTTTTCTTCTTTTTAGTATAACATCCACTATTAATGGAATGATCCTGGCCATATTATATTCTTCCAAAAATTAGGTTTTGCTACACTGTTATCAGACTGGCACTAGCCTATGGTATTTTATGTATGTATGTACGTATGTATGTATGTATGTATGTATTTATTTATGGCTGCCTTGGGTCTTTGTTGCTGTGTGCGGGCTTTCTCTAGTTGCGGCGAGCGGGGGCTACTCTTCGTTGCAGTGCGCGGGCTTCTCATTGTGGTGGCTTCTGTTGTTGAGGAGCGCGGGCTCTAGGTGCAGGGGTTTCAGCTGTGGCTCAAAGGCTCTAGAGCACAGGCTCAGTAGTTGTGGTGCACGGGCTTAGTTGCTCAGCGGCATGTGGGATCTTCCTGGACCAGGGCTTGAACCCGTGTCTCCTGCATTGGCAAGTGGATTCTTAACCACTGCGCCACCAAGGAAGCCCTAGCCTATGGCATTTATCATCATCTTGCTATTATCCAAAAATGTGGTGCACAGAGCACCAACTGTAAGAAACTTTTTTTCATATCCAGCTGGGTTATCAGCAGTCTAAAGGTCTAACCAATCTTTGGAACGTAGTTTTCTTAGAAACTTTTTATAATAGGTCATTTGAACTCCTTAAAATAGTTTACTGCTAGCAGATAAAAATTTCAAGGAGAATGAAAGTTTTTAAAAAAGCAAACAAACAGGGCTTCCCTGGTGGCGCAGTGGTTGAGAGTCCTCCTGCCGATGCAGGGGACATGGGTTCGTGCCCCGGTCTGGGAGGATCCCACATGCCGTGGAGCGTCTGGGCCCGTGAGCCATGGCCACTGAGCCTGCGCATCCGGAGCCTGTGCTCCGCAACGGGGGAGACCAGAGCGGTGAGAGGCCCGCACACGGCAAAAAAAGAAAAAAAAAAAAAAAAAGCAAACAAACAAACTCACATATATTAGTAAATGTCATGCTGCTCTGGCCAAGTACAGACTAAGTGGGTACTCAATAAATGGGACATCAATTAATAAAGAAATTAGTTCTGTTTAGTTTACCACACTAGGTCACTGGCTATGAATAAGTCATTTTTAAAAAAGAAACTCCACAAATATTGCCTTCAGTTGGATTTTAACCTATTCCTCAACCCCAAAAGCTCTGTTTAGCCTAATGGAGGAACAGAGTTAGATAATAAGCTTATGTCTAACTGAATTTGCTGATGCTTATAAACTAATTTTATTAAAACACAGCAAAAAGCAAGGAACTGTTGTAGTAGATTCATTTTGTTGTCCCAGCACTGGTTTAAGAAACCGATAATAGAAACATTGATAAGTAAAAGCTTAGAGTTTAAAGAACTCTTGATGAATGCATTTTTAGATGAGTAAGGTAAAGAGGAAAATATATCTAACCATCCATTTTAATAATAAAAGAACATATTATAGATGTGTAACACTTTATATGGTTTATACCATGCTCTTACACCTTTCTATCTTATTTTACCTTTGCAACTACACAATGAGATAGAGGTTAATAATCTGGAGGTTCAGGGGATTAAACATCCTGCCAAAAATCACACTGCTTGTGTCACAGGCAATATTCAAAGCCACAATTTCTGTCTCCTAGTCCACTTACAATGAAACATATCATAAAACATAAGAGGGCTACAAAATTTTGAGACTTTTATTCTACATTCTGCCCTAAATATTAAACAATTCAGAGTTTATAGAATCTGTCAAAATTGAGGAAATGACACCAAAAAGGGGAAATAGGATTAGAAATGACTCAAAACACTCAGACCTTTTTAAAACTTCAAAAGCTCATTATTGAACAGACTTGTGGTTGCCAAGGGGGAGAGGGGTGGGGGATGGATGGATTAGGAGTTTGGGATTAGCAGATGCAAACTATTATATATAAAATGGATAAACAACAAGGTCCTACTGTATAGCACAGGGAACTGTATTCAGTGTCCTGTGATAAACCATAATGGAAAAGAATATGAGAAAGAATGTATATATATGTATAACTGAATCACTTTGCTGAAAGTAGAGATTAACACAACATTGTAAATCAACTATACTTCAATAAATTTTTTTTAAAGCTCATTATTTAGCATGGCTTTTTAATACAAGAAGTTTCAAAGTTTTATGTACTTGGAATAAGAATTGAGAATTTATAAGAAGGATATAGAAATAAAGAATAAGAACACTAGCTTGCCATTTTGGTGCTCTTCTATACCTAGATACTCAACACTAAGAGTTTTACACAGATTTTTAAGCCAATCATAAGCAACAACTGATTATTTGCAATTTTACATACCAAACACTATAGACTGAAGTGTTATTTCAAGCCTGGAAAAAACTTAGGATCCACAAGATTATCTGAAATAAACAGAATTCAGAAAAAAAATAAGGGAAGCTTTAAGCATTATTTACAACAACCAAGACATGCAAACAACCTAAGTGTCCATCCACAGACGGATGGGTAAAGAAAATGTGATACACACACACAATGAAATATTACTCAGCCATAAAAAAGAAGGCAATTCTGCCACTTGCAACAACATGGATGGACCTTGATGGCATTATGCTAAGTCAAGTAAGTCATACAAAACAAAGAGAAATACCATATGATCTCACTTATATGTAGAATTTGAAAACATCAGACTTACAGAAACAGAGAGTAGAACGGTGGTTGCCAAGGGCTGAGGGGTGGGGGAAATAGGGAGATGTAGGTCAAAGGGTACAAACTGTCAGTTATAAGTTCCAGGGACCTAAGGTACAGCAGGATGACTATAGTAACAATAGTGTATTATATATTTGAAAGCTGTTATGAAAGTAGAACTTCAATGTTCTCACCATAACAATGACAAAATAAGTATGTGATGTAAGGCTGTGTTAACTAACCTTATTATGGTATTTCACTATACATGTATCAAATCATCACACTGTATACCTTAAACATGTACAATGTTATGTCAATTATATCTCAATTATATAGTTACCCATAAGACACATATCACCAAATACCATTCTGGAAGACTAGGATACCAAAAGGAAAAGATTAAAGAATTTTTACTCAACCTAATAAATTCGCTTATATAATATAAAAATAAGTGGTTTCTATGCTTAGAGAGAACTCCTAAATTAGTCTGAAATAATGATAAATGGGCCACAGTCAACTAACGTGCTCTATATAAATATATGTCAGAGGTCCTCCTTCCTTCTTTCAAAAATATTTATTGAGCATCTACTATGTGCCAGGCCTTGTACTGAAGGTATGGATGGAATGTTGAATCAAATCCTTCTGGGAGCTCCCAGAGTAGTTCAGAGGTTTCTATAACCCAGTGAAAAGGATTCTACCCATCACAAGGGGAAGCTTCCTAGAGAATATAGCATTTTCTTACACTAAGGAAGGTACAGGCCCAGGGAAACAGCAATGTGCCAGGGAATAAAGTTAGCAACGGGATAAACAGCACATCTTACAGAAGCAATTGCTTAAAGATTTGGTTAAAAATCAGTCCTACAGGTAACTTAAAGCATTTAAATACATTATTGTTATAATAAAAAGTTACATGAGTTTTAAAGAAACAGGTGAATTTCACATTTGCTTTAGAAGGCAATGCAAACTTACTAACAGACTGATAAGGCAAGCCAAGTAGTAATTTCCTACCATTTCTCAGAATTTTGTACAATATCAAGTGAAAAATTGGGTTTCCAAAGTGAAAACTTTACACTTAATGATTACTCTAGTAATCACTACTTATTAATGCATACACTCTATTCTCCTTCACTAAAAAGTTGACCCAGAAGTTTTTTCATAGTATTTTGTAATAAAGTTCAGTGGTTTTACTAAGACTAGGAAATCAAGCCTACTTCACCCACTAATGTTAAAATATTCTTTTCTGGGAGCAGGGGAATAAAGTAGTCTAAGGAAAATAACAATATTAATAGGGCCCTAAAGATAGCAGCTAAGTAGACTTCTTTAAATAGAAGTTTTCTCCTCAAGCTAGTTTCAGGAGTAAGATTTTTAGGTCCCTGAGCTTAAAAAAATTCAACAAAAACTAACAAGTCATAAGCAATATATGTAAAATGGTGCCAGTTTTATTAGCCTGAGGCTGATTTTTCTCAAGTTGTTTTTCAAGCTTCTAAGTCAGAAATGCCACAGAAAATGCATGTGAGTTCACTTAAACCGGGTGTGAAAACCTTTCTACACATTTGTGTCAGTCTTGCCTGACCAGAGCCCTTATTCCATCCTACCAAGAGTTGTTGTTCTTAAATTCCATCTTTTAACTTGATCTGATTATGTCTGTCTTTCTTATAACCTTAAATGGCTTCCTGTCATCCATGGGATAAAACTATTCGTGGCTCACTTGTTTTCTCTTTCTCTCATCACCTCAATACGTAGAAAATACAATTGCTTTGTCTGTAATAGAAACATCCAAGCTTAAACTTTCACAAATATAATATAAAGAAAAGCCCAGTAAAACCCACCAAACTATCTTTACAATGCTCCATTACTAATTCTTTTGCTTTTCTTCAAAATTACTGTATACATACAGAAATTCTAGTGATTCTCCAAAAGCTTTACAATATTCTTTAAAATGGCCCTTGCAAGAGAGCCTTCTCAAAAAAAATGGTGAAGAAAGTGTACATCCATAGGCAAAGAAAAAAAAAAGAGAGAAAGAGAACCTCAACCTAAGTCTTATACCTTATTAAAAAATTAACTCACTTCTAAATATTAACCCAAAAGAACTGAAGACAGGTATTCAAACAAAAACTTGGACGTGAAATGTTCATAGCTGCACTATTCACAAGAGCCAAAAGGTGGAAACAACCCAAGTGTCCATCACCTGATGAATGGATAAACAATAAATATGGTGTTGCCACATAATGGGAATATATATCCATAAAAGAAATGAAGCACGGATACATCTACAACATGAATGAACCTCAAAAACATTAGCTAAGTGAAAAAAGTCAGACACAAAATGCCACACATATTATATGATTTCATTTATATGAAATATCCAGAACAGGAAAATCCATGGTACAGAAAGCAGATTGATGGTTGCCAGGGGCTGGGTTGTGTGGGGGGCAGAAATGGGGAGTGACTGCTTAATGGGTACTGGGTTTCTGTGTGAGATGATGAAAAAGTTCTGGATCTAGATAGTGGTGATGGCTGTACAGCATTGAGAATGTACTTAACGCCACTGAATCATACACTTCAAAATGGTAAATTTTATGTTATATGTATTTTACCATGATAAAAAATTAACTCAAACTAGATCAAATTAACTCAAAATAGAAACTATAAAGCTTTCAGAAAAATATAGAAAATCTTCAGGATTAAGTCCCAGGCAGTGTTTATAGATTTGACACCAAAACATGGTCCATAAAAGGAAAACTGATAAATTGAACTTCCCCTAAATTTTAAATGTTTATCTGCAAAAGACCCTGTTAAGAGGATGAAAAGACAAGCCATAGACCATGAGAAAATATTTGCAAACCATACATCTGACAAAGGACTAGTATGTATAATATATAACAAACTCTCAAAACTCAACAGTAAAAAGAAACAATTCAATTAGAAAATGGGCAAAAGACATGAACAGTCATTTCACTGAAAAGGATACATGGTAGAAAAGCATATGAAAAGGTGTTTAACATCATTAGTCATTAGGGAAACACAAATTAAAATCACGAGATACTACGACACAGGTCCCAGGATGGCTAAAACAAACAAAAAATAATGATAATCTCAGATGCTGGAGAGGATGCAGAGAAACTGGATCCCTCATACCTTGCTACTGGGAATGTAAAATGGTACAACAACTCCAGCAAACAGTTTGGCATTTTATAAAACGAAATATGCAACTATGAAATGACCCAACAATTGCTCTCCTGGTCATTTAATCCAGAAAAAATAAAACATATGTTCACACAATCTGTATACAAATAAAGCTACTATGGACATTTGTAACAGTCAAACACTGGAAATAATCTAGTTGCCCTTCAGCAGGTGAATGATGAAACAAACTGTGGTATACCCATCCTATGGAACATTATCAATATAATAAAATGGAATGAATTACTGATACACAACAGCCTGAATAAATCTCCAGTGAATTACACTGAGTAAAAAAGCCAATACCAAAAGATTATATACAGCATGATTCAATTTATATAATACTCTTCAAATGACAAAATTATAGAAGTGGGGAATAGATTAGTGGTTGCCAGGGGTTGGGAAGGAGTATGCTCTGGAGGGAGGGAGGGAGGGAAGGAGGGAGGAAGGTATGGTTATAAAAGGAGGTATGGTTATCCTTGTGGTGATGGAATTCTTCTATGTCTTGACTATGGTAGTGGATACATGAACATACACATGTGATAAAATTGCACAGAACTAAACACACAAACATACATCCATACAAGTGACTTACAAGCAAAACTGGGAAAATCTGAATAAGACCAGTGGATTACCACCATGTCAGTATCCTGACTGTGACATTACACTATGGTTTTACAAGATGTTACCATTGGGGGAAAGTGGTTGAAGGGTACAGGATCTCTCTGTATTAATTATTATAATTGCATGCAAATCTACAATTATCTCAAATTTTAAAAGTTTAATTTTAAAAAAGGCCATTCCATAAGAATGTGATCAACCCTAGAGCAGAATAAAGCTTATACTGTAGATATTTTTAGATATCTTTTGTACCAGAATGTATTTTAAAAGCAGTTCCGTCAATACAACTAAATTGCATCTGAATAAAAATGCATACATTCTATTAGCATCAACTGGTCACTGCAAAATACTTCTCATGATGATTAGTCTAGAGCAACTTTGGAACTTAACATCTGCTTACATAGCAGTTTACTCAAGTTAAGGACAGTCAGAATATGAAGCCCCCGGGAGACAGAATAAAATACCGTAAAAAAAGCATTTAACGGATACTGTTCAGATTTCACTACTAGGCTTTATAAGCCAGCGGACACAGCAAGGGGAAACATTAACTCAACTACTGGCTTTGTAAAGGAACTTTAAAAAATCTTGCTGTGGTCAGATCAATTTAAATATGATTGTTTTCTATCAGAAATTTTCACTTAGTTGAAAATAGTTAAAATGTTCTAGGAGCCTTAGCTGATTATCAGACTAAAAAACTTCTAATTATATTCTAAAAATTTCCTTGTATGTAATCCTGTCAAGAAGAAAGCAGAATGGTGCAGAGTACTGGACTGAGGACAAAGAGACCAGGACTCAAGTCTTTGCACGTCCACCAAGTACTGTGTGACTTTAGAGTAGCCATGGCACATTCAGTCAGTAAGTGTCTGAGCAACTACTACGTGCCAAGGTCCTACTATATAGAGATAAAAATGGCAAATAAGACACAGTTCTTCCTGAGGTTTGCAGTCTAGTGAGGAATATGAAGAAGTAAGTAAGCAATTACATCATAAAGTTCCCAAGATTAACTGTAAAATAAAAGGGCTATCTCAAAAGACCCTTCAGATTTTCCTAGTTCTAACATCCTATGGTCCTACTGGTATCCCCTGATCTAGTCCCATAATGAGGCAGAGAAGGAACCTTGATATAGCTTGGTATTCATAACAGCTAGAGATTTTCCAACAATAACTAGGTATTCCTTACTTTAGTGAAGGGTCATCACAGCATTTAAAAACAACTGTCAGGGGCTTCCCTGGTGGCGCAGTGGTTGAGAGTCCGCCTGCCAATGCAGGGGACACGGGTTCGTGCCCCGGTCCGGGAGGATCCCACATGCCGTGGAGCGGCTGGGCCCGTGAGCCATGGCCGCTGAGCCTGCGCGTCCAGAGCCTGTGCTCCGCAGCGGGAGAGGCCACAACAGTGAGAGGCCCGCGTACCGCAAAAAAAAAAACCCAAAAAACAAAAAAAACCCAACAACTGTCAGTTACTGAGCTCTTACTATGTGCTAGCTGCTGGAATTTAAATGCATTAGCTCATTTGCTCCGCATAATCCTATGAGGTAGGTGTTATTATCTCTATTTTACTGATGAGGAAATAAAGTCACTGAGAAGTAACTTGTTTCAGGTCCAAGAGCTAGCAAGTGGTGGACCAGGGATTTAAATCTAGTCTGTTGATCTGTAAAGCTCATGGACTTGATCACAACTCAGACCCAGGCAGGGGTAACTAGTAGTTTCTTTTCAAATGCCAATTCTAGCTATTCGGTGGCACTGAGGGATTGAAAAGGTTTCACTCAGGCCCCAGAAGAAAAAGTACCAGAATTGCCATGGCTTAGAAGGGAGTCAGGCATCTTCACTACTGCCCCCAGGGCTCCTTCTCTTTAAAATTAACCAACCCTATTTTTTAAGACCACATATACACAGTCATGCTTTCTACTACTGCAGAACAATATAAACACCAGTGCAAACCAGTATGAACTACATTAGGGGAAAAAAATTAGTCTTTCAACAATGTTCTCTGAATTGAAAATGATGCAGAAGACAGATTTAAAAAAAAATAATGTTATAAAACTTGTTAATACTATGGGTTTTCCTCTGGCCATGCAGATTAGAAACAAGATATCAAGCATAAACAAAATTCTAGCTTTAAAAACATTATCCAAATATTTATGTAGTAACTATACAATATGTATGTTTAAAGAACATTAGGTTCAAGACAAAATTAGATAAAACACTTTAGAATGATGGCTTTTGAACTTTTAAAAAATGGTAATCCACAATAAGAAATACATTTTATATTGTAATCACATACAAATACATGAGATGTATAACTGAAACAAATTCAGGGCATGATACTTTCCTTTACTGTGTAGTATATTCTGGTATTTTCTATTTTAATCTCTTCCTTTTTTAAAAACAAATGCTTATCAAATTGATTTATGATCTATTAATAAGCTGTTGTAATCTACAGTTTGAAAAACACTGTCCTAGGAACTCTAAGTCATGGTCAGATGGGAAATAGAAAGAAAAAGAAGAATGTGTGTGTGCATGTGCGTGTATGTGTGTGCGTGTGCATGTGTGTGTGTGACAGAGAAAGAGAGAGAGAGAGATGGGGGGGAATGAACATGTGCTAGAGAGACGGAAGGGAATAAGAAATGATTCCCTGATTTTTTTTTTAATATTTATGGCAGATTATAGCAATAAGATCCTAGTGCTTTGTGGGATAACTAGATTTTCCTCCATCTGAGCACTTAGAAAGTACCATCTGTACTACCCAATGTCAGGGTTTTTTTTTTTTTCTTTCATTTTTCTTGACTCATATCTACTTCTAGTTCAATTTTCAAGACCTCTTTGCTTATGTTTGTAGTCCCCACAACAGCAGAATACTCCACAGCAGCGGCTGAATTGAATTATTTTACTATATCACAACTCCTTCCAAAACAACCTTGTTTGTGTTACTTCTAGACTGGGAATGGTAAAAACAATCCTACGAAAAGTTATTACTTATAAAAAGTCTTTCCAAGCTTGAAATTCTTGGTAGTTTTAACAGCTTTCTCTAGAATATAAGCAAAAAGATGGCTGTACTTTCAAGTACCAGGCCCATTGTTTGGTATTTAAAACAATAATCAAAGATATGCCGAGACTTCAAAGCAGCATATTTGGTTAAAAACAACAACAAACGCTAGTTTATTTAGTTTTTCTTGATGAAAGTTACTATAAAATTGTGAAGGTATTTAAAGTTCTAGAAAACAACTTGGACTCTGCATAAACTATGACAAGCCACATCAGATCGACCACTGAAATTTTATTCATTTTAAACTGCAAAATACATGAACTACTTTCAACTGCTAGCCAAAATTTTATATACAGCTGACATAGATATTGATAGATATGGAAAATTGAACAGAAGTAGATAAAAGTCAAGAAAAATGAAAAAAGAAAAACAGGCATTGAGTGGCACTGAGTAATACAGATGGCACTTTCTAAGTGCCCAAATGGAAGAAGATTTAATTATCCCACAAAGCACTAGGATCTCACTGCCATAATGGCTACTGATTCTATGAGAGCTCTCCTGGAATTTTTCAGACTAGATTCAAGGAACACTTTTTACTGATGAGAGGAAACTATAATCAGAGGTGTTGAGTAATTTTTCTAAAGCTACAATTTTTCTAAAGCTCAAGTATCAGATATTGCTATGAAATCATAATAATGACATTTATTAGTATTACCATATCATTCACAGACTGCCCTATGGCCATAATTTACCCTCAAATGAAATATAAGAAAGAAACAAGGCCCACCACACACAGTTTATGCAGGTAATTTATGAATAGTATTGACTGAGAAGAATAGGCTATAAGGAAAGCCTAAAAATCCTAGTGCTTCTAAATGGACTTAATGTTATGATTGTCTGTCTGTCTAGCATGCACAGAAAAGTAGATGTACAAATGAGGTAGTTGTATAGTGGTGGTTTGCATGACTTAAATACCTTAGGAATACGCTTTTTTTAAGTAACTAGATTTTTAAAGATTAAGAAGTATCTACTAACATATTACCAGTAAATTAAGGATCTGTCCTTTCACTTAAATTCTTTGAAGGCTTTGAAGCAAAAATTAGGAGAACAACCAGTCCAAATCTCTTGTGTTCTAGATTAGGTAACTAATGAAAGAGGTCTTCATACAGAGACATGCCCAATATCATACATCTAACATCATCAGGGTGATCTAAGTTCTCCTGGCTCTTTATGCAACACAATATTGCCTCCTCATAATTGGCCTTCTTTTCTATCAGTACTTAGCAAACCAGATAAATAAGATACATAAGGACAAGGAGTATTAGGACATGGGCAGACCAAGAAGCTTAATGAAGTAGGCGAAGATGAGTAGTATCATAAAATATCATGGAACATTCCATACAATTTTGAGTTCCAAACAAAGAGGAACTAAATACATGCAGGGTAAGGGCCCTTAAACTGGTTCAAGTCCATCTGAAAACACCACCACATGGGCAATGATCAGTATGTTGGAAGTTGTAACTGTTAACCTAGCAGATAACCGCTATGTCTTAATTAGAAGTTATCAGAATGACATTGACTGTGCCCTGAGTAACAATAAATTATGTTCAAGTTTACATTTTTATCTCTAAAGTTAAGTTAGCATCATTTGGAAAGAGTTGAGGGCCTTTAACTATTTATAATGAAACAAATCAACCCTTGGAAAAAGATTATGTTGGCAATAATTCCACTGTATAGATTAAAAAAACTGAGATTTAATAATTTGCCTCAAACTACCAAATATTCTTCACCAAACAAGGAATTATTCATGGTTATAGATCTTAATTAGGTGTGGAAGAGTTGACCAAAAAAGATGGAACGGCTCAAAGGACTGTTATTTCCTAGAAGTATACACAGCTATTACAAGCTTAATTACTGTCTTTCTTTACTGGGGCATCTGAAAATATATTATAGGATCACAATATTCAGCACCAAAACAGAAATGGTAAATATCATCAAAGTAGTAAAATAAAAAAATCTTGTATGGCTACCAAACTGGTATAACTGTGAAAATTTAACTCTCTGTGGTCTATTGCCAGAATCCTAAAATTGATCCAAATGGGCCTTAAATTTCTGAATACTTTTTTTTCTCTTCTGAAATGACTTCTGTTGAGTATATCTTTAAAATAAAACTATAAACTCTAAGCTTCAATACAAAAGTCTAGGAAAAAATGAATCTATAGTTGATTAGCAAAAGATACCATTAATCTGGGCCTGAGTCAAAAATGCAACTTAACTCAAAAAACTAAAAGTAGAAAAACAGGGCTTCCCTGGTGGCGCAGTGGATGAGAGTCTGCCTGCCAATGCAGGGGACACGGGTTTGAGCCCTGGTCTGGGAGGATCCCTCATGCCACAGAGCAACTAGGCCCGGGCGCCACGACTACTGAGCCTGCGCTCTAAAGCCGGTGAGCCACAACTACTGAGCCCGTGTGCCACAACTACTGAAGCCCACGCGCCGTACTCCACAACAAGAGAATCCACTGCATTGAGAAGCTCACGCACTGCAAAGAAGAGTAGCCCCGACTTGCCACAACTAGAGAAAGCCTGCATGCAGCAATGAAGACCCAGCGCAGCCAAAAAAAAAAAAAAGTAGAATACCATGTGATCCAGCAATTCCACTCCTGGGTATATATCCAGAAAAATGAAAACACTAACTTGAAAAGACACATGCACCCCAATGTTCATAGCAGCACTATTTATAATAGCCATGATATGGAAGCAACCCAAGTGCCCAGCAACAGACAAATGAATAAAGAAGATGTGGTGTGTATATATATATATATATATATATATATATATATATATATATATATATATATACACAATGAAATATTACTCAGCCATAAGAAAAAATGAAATTCTTCCATTCGCAGCAATGTGGATGGACCTAGAGAATATTATGCTTAGTGAAATAAGTCAGACAGAGAAAGACAAATACTGTGTGATATCACTTATATGTGGAATCTAAAAAAATACAAATGTATATGCAAAACAGAAACAGACTCAGATACAGAAAACAAACTAGTGCTTACCAAAGGGGAGAGGGAAGAGGAGAGGAGCAAATTAGGGGAATGGGATTAAGAGATATAAACTGCTATGTACAAAATAAACAGCACAGGGAATTATAGCCATTATCTTGTAATAACTTTTAATGGAGTATAATCTGTAAAAATAGGGAATCACTATGTTCTACACCTGAAATTAATATAATATTGTAAATCAACTATACTTCAATAAAAAAAAATCTGACAAAGTCAAGGAAAAAATGCCAACAATAATAAAACAAACTAGTAACAGTGACAGCAACACTTTATGTTTCTAAGGGTCTTGTACTTTTAATGGAAGTTGATAGCTGGCTCAGCATTTATTAAAAAAACAGATATCAGAAAAGTATCAACTGGAGGGCACAGCTAGGAGAGTATTTTGGTCTCAAACTGTTTTAATAATAAAAGCAATGCTGCTAATTAACATAAACTACTGTAGCAAACATGAAAAATACATCCTGTGCTTGTATAATTGGAACATAGTAGTAGTTCTGTATAACCATAATACACGTTGTTTAAGTAGGTGCTTGCTAGGTCACACTGAGCAGGGTGATCCAAAGACCAAAGGCATTCACTGCTGGATAAAGCAGAAATGAATCTAACTTCTTTCTCACTAAGGTATCAGTAGTTGATGAAGAATATTTTATTGATCAACATTACCTGTTGCAAGGAACAGAGAGCTGGACTTTTGTACGTAAAGAGTAGGGGCTGGGGAGAGGAGAGTCAGTCACTTGCTTAGACATTGGTAGGACTGGAAATAATGTTCACCGGTAACTTGAAAAAAACTTTCATTATAAATAGGTCAAATTTACCAGTTGTAATGGCCATGCGAGGGACAGAGTTATAAACTTGAAAACATGTACAAAAAGTTCAGAAGTGTATTTTCTTGAAGCCTAAACTCAATCACTTTTTAGACTTAGCTCAAATTGTTCCCAACGTGAATCATTTGGAAAAGCAAATATAAGACTGATTTATATATATATATATATATATATATATATATATATATATATATATCTTATAAAATGATGAGTAAAACAATCAACCACAGAGAGGCAATCTCTCAAGTATCTTGCAGAATCCAAAAACACATGGCCTCAGTGCCTTTACCCTCCTTTCTACAAAACATGATGAACATTCTGTATATATTCCCTCAGTCATCATTTGTCTTCAACATGGTGTGTATTGGAAATGGTTGGGAAAAAACCAAAAGCTGTTTTTTTGGTTTTTTTTTTCCCCTAAGAGAAAGTTGACAGAGACCAGTGGATTGATTACTCAGATGTGCCACTAAGACATTGAGTTTCTGTTATTATGTCCCCTGGTATCAGTGAAAATTTTTAAATTGAGATCCAGGAAACTATCCAAAACTTGACAGCTCATGATAAATGAGAGGTTTAAAAAAGTGGAATAAGTGGAGATTACGGTTTTTAAAGAAAGATTCATTGCTCTCAATTTCTGGAGATACCTTAAATCGTTGGCTCTTTACTATTTAGTAGTCCTGGAAAAAAGCTTTTTTTAAAAAAAAAAATTACATGTGCAGCACTGAGCTTGAAAAATTTAAAGCTATTGCTTTTGACATTTTCTTGAGAGCAATGTTTGAGGAAAAATCACTCTTACCTATTACTGCATATCTACTCTGAAACCTCAGGAAACTTTTTCCAAAGTGAGTATCAGAATACAAGTAATATAGAAAACTTAACTCCCTCAAATTCCAATCTTACATATACCTATTTTTCAAAATTTCTGAACTCAAGAAATTCTAGTTCCTCATTCTGAAGAAATGCAAATGATCCTACAAAAGCTCATTATTAAAAATGAGCTGAGTTTGCAAATCAAAACATTCACCCAAAAGGCTGGTCTAGAAAACTGATTTGTTATAGTGGATCGTACTTCTAATGGTCCATTCCTAACGTGATTGTTGTGACCAGTGAGGGACAGAAGGGAGGCTGGCACAAAAAATATGAGGCAAAGTTCCTTACTTTAAAAACTGGAGGAGGGGCTTCCCTGGTGGCGCAGTGGTTGAGAATCTGCCTGCTATTGCAGGGGACACAGGTTCGAGCCCTGGTCTGGGAGGATCCCACATGCCATGGAGCAACTAGGCCCGTGAGCCACAACTACTGAGCCTGCGCATCTGGAGCCTGTGCTCCTCAACAAGAGAGGCCGTGATAGTGAGAGGCCCGCACACCGCGATAAAGAGTGGCCCCCGCTTGCCACAACTAGAGAAAGCCCTCGCACAGAAATGAAGACCCAACACAGCAAACATAAATAAATTAAAAAAAAAAAAAACTGGAGGAAAATATACAAAAAAATCTTAAAGAACACAAGGTATGAGTAAGTTCCAAGAGTTCATTTTGATCTACTATCAGGTATCCCAACTAAAGACTTCTGGCTTTCATGATTATAACTTATAAAATACAGCTGCAAAAGTCAATCCAAAAGCTGTAGGTAACTCAGTACATCGTTACTGCAAAGGAGTCATTTGAAGGAGTTCCTACCTCTAGATTTGGCTGGTAAGGAGGATTTCAAGATCATCACAACCTCATCTGTTTTCTTTCTATGGAAAGTCTAATACTGAGTCATGAAAATGCAATTTATTAAGCATAGGTAATAGTACTTGAAAATTATTTCCAAAAATACTGGTCATAACCCACCATTCAGAACTCTGATAACAGTTTTAAGTGGAAGTCCATGCAAAGAGATGTTTGTCAACCTTGAAAATCTGTTTTTATAATAAAAAAACTATTTTTGTGAAACTAGCTTTTTTAAATGAATTATCCTTTAAATCTAAAGTTTGATATTACATCCTGTACTGGGGTTGAATAGTGTCCCCTAAAATTCATATCATTACCTCAGAATATGACCTTATTTGAAAATAGGGTCTTCGGACTTCCCTGGTGGCGCAGCAGTTAAGAATCTGCCTGCCAATGAAGGGGACATGGGTTTGAGCCCTGGTCCGGGAAGATTCCACATGCCGCGGAGCAACAAAACCCATGCGCCACAACTACTGAGGCTGTGCTTTAGAACCCGCGAGCCACAACTACTGAGCCCACGCTCCACAACTACTGAAGCCCACGTGCCTGGGGTCTGTGCTCTTCAACAAGAGAAGCCACCGCAATGACAAGCCCACGCACCGCAACGAAGAGTAGTCCCAGCTCACCACAACTAGAGTAAAGCCTGTGCGCAGTAACGAAGACCCAACGCAGTCAAAAATAAATAAATATATTAAAAAAAAAGAAAATCGTGTCTTAATTTGTAATTAAATTAAGATGAGGTCATATTGGATTATGGTAGGCCCTAAATATGATGACTAGTGTCTTTATAAGAGAAAAGTAAGAGAGATGTGGATACAGAGACACACAAGGGAAAAAGCCATGTGATGATGGACAGAGGCACAGACTGACCTGATGCAGCCACAAGCCTAGGAACACCAAGGATTGCTAGCAACTACCAGAAGCTGGGAGAATTCTAGACACAAAAGAGATTTTCCTCAGAGCAGCCAAAAGAAACCAACCCTGCTGACACCCTAATTTTGGACTTCTGGACTCAAGAACTGTACGAGAATAAATTTCTGTTGTCTTCAGTCACTCATTTTGTGGTACTTTGTTATGGTAGCCCTAGAAAACTAATATACATACTGTTCCAATGGAATTTCCATCTTAATAATACCTATTTTAGGAGGCATTTCACCATCACAACAGTGTAGATAGGTAGCACACCTTTGCAAAATCAAAGTCAGCTCTTTGGGAATAACAGAAATCAAAATAGCAACCCGAATGACATTAAAAAAATAAATTTATTTATTTTTGGCTGCATTGCGTCTTCTTTGCTGTGCACGGGCTTTCTCTAGTTGCAGTGAGCGGGGGCTACTCTTTGTTGCGGTGCGCGGGCTTCTCATTGCAGTGGCTTATCTTGTTCCCGAGCACAGGCTCTAAGCCGGCGGACTTCAGTAGTTGTGGCTTGCGGGCTCTAGAGCACAGGCTCAGTAGTTGTGGCGCATGGGCTTAGTTGCTCTGCAGCATGTGGGATCCTCCCAGACCAGGGCTCGAACCTGTGTCCCCTGCATTGGCAGGCAGATTCTTAACCACTGCGCCACCAGGGAAGACTCCCGAATGACATTTGATATACCATTTGATATACGTAAGGGCAACGCAACATAGATGTCTTGCACAATGGTATGACTTTTGCAAACTATTACCATGTTAGATCAAGAGACAATGTTTCCAAGAAAATCTGAAGCCAGATGATATGAATGTTCTTGTCACATCAGATTCTGAACAGAAATTTCTTTGTAAAACTCCATGAAGATTCACAGTGAACATCAACCACAAATTAAAGATACAGTGGGCTCTACTGGTCCTATCATAGCTGAAACACTTAAAGCAGTTATCAAATTTTAAAATATTCTAGTCTGATGGAATGTCTTTTCATTAAGCAAGAGTGGATTTAAAAAGCCACTCACTCCGTTTATCAGGTTTCTTGCCATGTGTACATACAAGCTGCATTTCTGCCCTTCTCCCCACATTAGGGACCACTAAACCCTAACCTGCAGATTCAGCATCATGCCAGGCTCTGGGCCCCCAGGATTATGAGAGAAACCTTAAGAAACTAGTTTAGCAGCTCAGCATCAAGTTAGTCTTGCTGCTGCTGCTCCCATTCTGATGTCTGACTTTCACTTTAGCAATACTTTTATCTGATTGTTAATAATCAAACTTAGCCACTCCACTCACTCTAAAGCAGCCTAAATCCCTTTCTTGTTTTTCTATCAGGTAACTCCATATACTTTCAAAATTGAAGATTTATGCCTGAACCCTCTTTCCCAGGTCTCAGTCTTAGACCCTTCTATCAGTTTCTACCGTTCCCTAAGGTAACCTGATGGCTCACACCCCGGCTTACACTAGGGGATTTCTGATGCCATGCAAACTTCCCTGGTATGAATTCCCCATCTAGGCTTCTACCAATTGCCACCCTTTGCCAAAACACCCTGTTCCTATGCACTGCCTACAGGCCAGGGTTTGAAACCTACTGTCCAACCTCCCTGACAGTCCATACACCTGGGCTTTTTCCTACTGCCTGTTGCTAGGATTCTGCCCTGTCCTCAAGGGTCTGCCCGGATTCCAAATCTTTGTCAGGCATTCAGCCACTCCGACTCTGTTACTGACACCATCCTTCTTAGTAATTTAGCTTTCGTGTTTTTCTATTAAACAAATTACATCAGAATTTTTAAAAACACAACTTTTGATGAAAGTATGTTTTTATGGGGAGAGAGGGTTAATGGCCAGTAGTCAACATTTCCTGAGCATCTACTATTACCTAACATTGTTTTAAGAAGGCAGCGTGTTTTAACTCATTTAATCCTCATAATAACCTTAGACAGGTAGGTGCTATTACCATACTCATTTTACAGACAAAGAAACAGCATACAGAAGTTACGCGTACAAGGTCACATACCAATATGTGTGCAGCTATGATATAAATTCAAGTAGATGGGCTCCAGAACCTGTGTTCTTAACCACTACACTATATTGCATCTCTACCTTCTACTACCCTATCCCCACCCCTAAACTCCAATGATGTTTTCAAATTTTAAGTCGTTTCAAATTTATACCTGTTAAGATCCTCCAGTAAATGTTTCCAACTCCTCCCCTACCCAGCCCCAAATCTAAGTCCCCACCTCTAATGTGAACTCTTTGAAAAGATATGTTTTCATAGGCTGTATTTTCTTACGATGAAGTTTACCTGAATGTAAAAGCATGATGTACAGGGTGTGACACTCAGGAATTTGATAATTAAATCAATAATAAATAAGTAAAATCCCCTGGTCATTCATCAAATTTCATCTTCTACAAAGTGTAATCTAAATTACAACTATAATTGTGAGCTTTAGAAAGAGGTGAGGGGAGTCCTCTGGATCCTACTACCTAGATTATATATGCCCCATTATTTCATCTAGAACTGTGTTGGACATTTACTGCCATATAGGTTTGTCGATTCATTTAAAGAGGTCTAGGCTCTGACCTGGTATAAATAAGATTTAGCCTTGCAAAGTAGGCCTAGTCAATATGAATAAGAATCCTGAAGATGTGTGCAGACATTTTGATATTTTATGACAATTCATATAAGAGAAACGAGATCGAGATTCTTTTCTGACATGAATAGTGAGGAGACTGAAGATGATAGGAAGATAAAGAGACAACCACCCAAGCCTCTAATCCACAGCTGGAAACTGGTCTTAATAAAAAGTAAAAAAAAATCTGAAAGAAGAGCTAAAAAGGCTAACTGTCCAAGTCATGGGAAAAGAGAAAGCATTAAAATAACTCATTGTTTAGTTTATGGAGGAAAGTTTATCAAAAACAGCAGGCTGAAAAATACCTTTGTAAGAATAACAGAGAAACAAAACATTTATAAGTCCATATAACAACTCTTCCAAGAAATAAATACTGCCTTCCTTAATATTATCTAATTACAGCCAAAAGAGGAATAGCATCTCTAGAATTTAAAGGTGTTAGAGCTTAATAGGGTATAAGGTATTATTACATCTAGTACTACCCCTCATTTCTCCATATGAAGAAACAGGTCCCAGGAGAGAATCTGACTTGCCCAAGTCCCTCAATTTATCTTACTCAAGATTTTTCATATTATCTAGAGCAGCATATGATACATAGAATGTAGATCATATGATCTATCAATGTAAGAAAAGATTTAAATATGAACTACATTTTAAAAATTCCTTTAACTAAAGGTTTTGGCAATAAACTAATTCCAGAAGCTACTGTATGTTAAATAAAATGTTAATTTTCATGAAAAAGGAAAATCACCTAATGCCTCAAGTACCGGTTTCTTGATTTTAAGGGGTTTGTAGGTATGCATTCAGGGTTAAAAACACACAAAACAAATTTTCTTGATGTGTGCTTCCATAAGAATTTAGAGTCATTTATACCATTTTAAAATAATGAGAACACTTCTCTGTTAAGCTTTCATGGTAATTCACTAGGGAGAATAAATTTTATGACTCAGCTTTTTGTGCTCACTCACACATGCCTGAATGGTCCACTTAAATTGCTTGCTATATTTTAAATTCAGGCCTGGAGTAGGATTCTTGTTTCTCTGAGGCTCACAAAGACCAGACTCACAGCTTAGTTCTACAGTGCCTATTTAGCTGGACTTAAAGCCTACATCAAGTAGTTTATTGTCAAAATAAAAAGCAATCTTCATAGAGCTTAGTAACTTAAGTAGCTCTCCAGAGTTTGGTAAATATTTTGCGTCTACTTTTTACCTCTATTGTCAAGGAAGGGTTCTATAGAGTGGTGAAGTATTATTTTACACATCTAAAAGGTACTATAGATACTACAATCCTTCAGGTTCATGGTTACAACTGAGAAGCACAAAGCCACCTACAATAATTTTCCAAACACACAATTTTCTTAGTCATTCCCAAGTTTTTTGTTTGTTTGTTTGTTTTTTAAGCATCCTGGAGTCCCATCTTAATCAGTCTAGGTTTTTTTAAAATTCAGGCTCTGAAAATAGCATGGAAAAGGCTTTTAAGTAGACCCCACAGACTGAGAGGAAAATGATGACCCTCCCAAACAAAAGCCATTTCTCTAACTAATGCTTTGCTCACCTTATTTCTCACACACTTGGACTGTTTTCCCTGCTCACCTCCATCCATTCAAATCTTCCACATTTTGTGGTGTGTTCAAAAACCAACTCCTTCCACGATGGCTTCCCAATCTCCTCTATCAGAATTAGCGCCCCCTCTTAGTGTTCCCAAAGCACTTTGTCATAGTCTGTGTTGCTTTTGAATTATCTGAGTATGTCTTTCTGCCCCAGTAACTGGGCCAACATCTTTTTCCTTTCTTCACTGTCTACTAACTGTTATACTCAATAAGGGGTTATTAAACTGAGTGAGGTGAGTAGGGCTATTGACTCATAATATCCCATTCTCTAGTCTTAGAGTAAACTAGCGCAGAGAATCTACAGCAGCTCTTGAAAAGTGGGCTAATCATGGTTTGATCAGAATGGCCAGCTACCCAAGATGGTTGAGGTAATGAAAAAGTAATCACAAAAAAGTATGAAGGTATAAAAAGAGCAATTAAAAAAAATCTATACCTACTGCTGTGTTCTGAGACCAGATACAAATGGTGCTACAAAATATCATCTTAAAATAACCAAAAAACTACTTATCCAGTCAATCAGTAAACACTAATATAGCTGTTAGGTAAAGAGTATAAAGAGATATAAAGCACAGATCTAGGTTCTGCCCTTAAAGACTTCCCAGTTTTAACTATTAAGAACTAAAATTCTCTACTAAAATTCTCTATTGACCTCATGGAAAGAAAACTGATAATAAAAACCAGTTTATGGGACTTCCCTGGTGGCACAGTGGTTAAGAATCTGCCTGCAAATGCAGGGGCCACAGGTTCAAGCCCTGGTCCAGGAAGATCCCACATGCCGCGGAGCAACTAAGCCTGTGCGCCACAACTACTGAGCCTGCGCTCTAGAGACCGCGAGCCACAACTACTGAGCCCACATGCCACAACTACTGAAGCCCGCGCACCTAGAGCCCATGCTCCTCAACAAGAGAGGCCACCGCAATGAGAAACCCACACACCACAACAAAGAGTAGCCCCCGCTTGCCGCAACTAGGGAAAGCCCGTGCACAGCAACCAAGACCCAACACAGCCATAAATAAATAAATTTATTTATTTTAAAAAAAAGTTTATGACAAATGCTAAATGAAAGATAAATATAAGATATCCAAGAGTTGTTGAGGATTGCTGATAAACAGAATTATGGATTAAGATAGTAAGGGAAGATTTCAATGAAGAGGTAAGGTCTGAGTTTCATGATGTATAAAATGAGGTGGTTTGAAATAGATGACCTCTGGGCTTACCTTCCAAATCTGAAATTTTATTGTAGTCTTATCACATAATTATATCAATAATAGTGACTTGATATTAACTAACCACCCCCTGAATAGAGTTTTCTTCTTAATCATTATGAAAGTAACAGCTTTTAAAAAGCTGTCAGTCCTCAAGTAAGCAGTTTTATCAAATCATTTTAAATATAAATATCCAAAACTGAATGTGATATATCTCACAAGAAGGTTTGGTATTTTGTAAGAGAACTTGAGCTGGAGGCTTTCTTTCTTTATACCAGTTTCTTGGTGTGGCTTCCAAAATTCAAAACAAGCTTTTAAGTGCACACATTTTCATACCCAAAAGTTGTATTTGAAATCATTTAAATTATTCTTGTCTGTGGATAGGAAGTGAATAGAGTAAACCTGCAAAAGTTCATCACCATTATTAAAGCACTTTTTTCTTTGTTCTTTTTGACTGTCATGGCTTTTGTGCCCAGCAGTTACTGATGATCAAATGTATTCTGAAGGTCAGCCAAAGTTTTTTTTTTTTCTTTTTTTTTTTCAGGCAACACTCAAAACAAAGCAAATATTGGCTTAGTTATGACACTTGTTGTTCTAATACATTAATAGCCTATTGTCCACTGTGGTTGTCTCAACAAGATAATACATTGAAAAACAGCGTTTCCTGATAGGAAGTGAATTCCCACTGTGTGTCACAGGACCCTAGCCAAAAGCTGGGCTCTAAAGGAGAAAAAGCAGTCCCTTCTGAGATTGCATACATAACAGACCAGAGTAATGATTAGACTTTTTCTTCCCTCTTGTTTAAAAAGGCTTTCTGCTTCAGCTCAAACTACAGTCTATTTGACTGATTTTGCTATCATAGGACTGCTTTTCTAAAATGGTTTCAAATATTTTAGACAAAGTTTGTTCAACATCCTGTAGGCAGCAGTATCCTGCATATTTCTGACTCTAGAGAACTTCCTTAGTCGTAAATGCCACAATGGATAAGGTAACATGACAAAGAAGATATTGGGATGTGTCATAAAGACAGTGTGACCATTTTCAAGGTTAGTTTCATACAAGCAATTATTTAAGCCATTATAATATACGGAGGTACAATAATTGCAACGGTAGGCAAAAATTGGGGCTCAATTAATCCACACATCACAAATGTGTTTATTTCATTTAGAATTTGATTAGTGAGAAACTGATGTCACTAGCAGATCCACACACAGAAGAGTAACTGACATTGCCCTAAAAGACATTAGTACCCCTTTTTAAATGCTGAAAATGTACTTTTTTCCCATCTATTTTCACACACTCAAACTTGGAGAACTTTCTCTGCCCAGTTCCACTTACCGGTGGATACTGCAGAACTCCAACAATAGAAGAACTAAGAACAGTTGTCATTTTGGTACATTCCAGTGAGACTGTCTCTGTCATCTAGGTACTCCCACCTTTTAATGCAATGCTTGCCTCTTAGAAGGTCCTCAATACATTTTGCTAAACTGAACTATGTCAAACAATTGATATGAAAATTAATGCAGAATTCTAGCATTATTTGGATAACAAATAACCTCTCAGGTTTTAGGGAAGTATACTTATTCAAGGTATGTCAAGCCTTCTGCTAAGAAGCTAGGGTCACCAGCATGAAAACACACAGACTCCCCTACCTCCAGGCCAAGAAAAAATGTCTTTTTATCTTCCTGTTGTAATTATATAAATCAAACGATAAATTCTTATTCCATTTTGCTTTCAGGACAGCTGTCGTTTGATGGAATTATAAGAATAAAATTGTGAAACAGGTAATGTTAAACATCCTACATGTGATGCAGCAAAAATTCCCGCTTCGGTTACTTTATAACTTTGCTGTGTAACTTGATAACTTTGCTGGCAGGATGGTAGTGCACAGTTCACCTCTAAGGCTGCTTCCTCAGCACCAAGTCAGAAAACTTTAGCTATGTCAAGCAACATCAATTTTAGCATTCAGTGAAACAGAGAGATGGATTAGAGGGCTAGAATGTGAAAACAATTTAAACAAGGGGACTGAAGCCAAGTTTCAAAGCCCTCAGGATTAACTCTGAATGGCTGGATTCATTGAAAATTACAAAGATCCATTTTAAAAACAAACATCACCTCAGAATCTTCTCAAGTATTCAAGCTTGATAAAAAGATTTGCTTTTACTTCTGGAATGGATTTTATACTTTTGAAAGTGATTTTTTAGAAAAGGAGAGTTTACGTAAAATATAGTATAATATTCAACTTCTCTCTCTCTCTTTTTTTTTTCACATGCTTAAACTTTCAAATAGCTTAGGCCATATGGCAGGTCAAACAAATTACAGACCACACAATATACACAAAAGATGTTTTTAATTTAAATAACAGAAACTTCGTACAATTTGGGTTATATAGCTTAAGTCAATATTAAAAAAATACTATGTAACTATTACAGCTGGAAGGGACATTAAAACTCATCTATTCCAATCTTTCATTTTATACTCAATAGATGGTAAAATTGAGGATCAAGGTGGTTAAGTGACAGGCTCACAATCTCACACTCCAGTTACCAGATTTTGAACCCAATGTTATTTCATTAATCTGCTGAAAAATGACTCCAAGGGCAGTCTTACCCACTCATGAATGGCTGGGACAGTGGGGCCTACTTTTGGTGTTCTAGCCAGAGGAAGAGAAGTTGGTGAGGGGTTTTTCCACTTCCACACAGCACTATCACCCCTTTCCAGTAGCACCTAGGTTCTGGGTTCTGTCCCAAAATGGAGGTAGGAGGGAAGGCTAATAGCCTAAGTATATCTGATGGGGAGAAAGGGAACAACTTGGAAATAATCCAGATACCTATCAAAAGATGAATAATTAAATAAATTATAGTCTACCCATCCATACACTGAAGTACCATACAACTATTAAAAAGAATGAGGCAGATACATAATGGTGTGTGTAGTATAATTTTATTTGGATTTTTAAAAAAGATGTCCACTCATATTCACAGAAATTTTCCGGAAAAATAGAGAAGAAACTCCCCACTGGGGCACAGCGTTCAAAGATTAGGGTAAGAAAGAGACGTTTTGTCATATGCCCCTTATATTGTTTCATCTTTTTACCATGTGCATTTTTTAAGTTATAAAATTAATACTTTTTAGAAGTACGTTAAAGCAGAGAAGGGAACTTCTTTAGAGCTCTGGGAAAACTCTGAGGAGGACAAAGATGGGGTCTATCAAGGGTAATTTGATACTCTGTATCTAATCTATGTGACACACAGTTTATTTCTCTAGAAAAGACTTCCTAACCCTTTTCATGTCATATTAGTTTTCACTAATACAGTGTGCATAAATAAAATTTGTATAGCGTACTGGAGTAAAGAGGAGGGGGTTTGGGGGCAGCCATATAATAGGGCTAAGTAAAAAAAACCCACCCCATTTTGTCTATATTACATAATTATTACAAGAAAAAAATAAGATAGAGTATTATTAGATATTAGCTATTGACTTTCTACAAAATTTCCAAATAAAAATCTATCTAGAAAATCTTCTGATTTCAGTATTTAACAGCAAACTAGTTGGCAAGCTTTGCTCTGGAGCAACTATAAAAGTCTAGGAGTAACTATATTCTCCTAGAGTTCAAAGGGACAGTAGAGGTCATCTAGCTCAGTGGATTGAAACACATTTAAAAAAAATAAATCAGAACAGAAAATATAGCAGTGTGTTTTTTTGCACTGTTAAGAGAAATTTATTTTAGAGATTAAGTGGTGTGTATGTGGTACATATATTGGGTTGTGATGCAAAATATATTTTAAAAAAAAGATTGAAAGCCACTTACCCAGGCTATACAACTAATAATTGTACACTGAGTATAATAGGAAATGTTTAATAAATGTCTACACAACACCTGTGGCAAGAGGTTCACCTAGTTCCTGCTTGAAAATTTATTTTCTTTTTTTTTGTGCGGTACGCGGGCCTCTCACTGTTGTGGCCTCTCCCATTGCGGAGCACAGGCTCCAGACATGCAGGCTCAGCGGCCACGGCTCACGGGCCCAGCCACTCCGCGGCATGTGGGATCTTCCGGACCGGGGCACGAACCCGTGTCCCCTGCATCGGCAGGCGGACTCTCAACCACTGCGCCACCAGGGAAGCCCTGGAAATTTATTTTCTTGTTGAGGACATCACATATATACTAATTCTACTGCTCAGATATTAAACAGTAAATTTCCAAAATTTCTGATATACACAATTTATTTGAAGCAAAGCTTTAGTTTTCATGTCATTTGTAAGAATGATTCTGGGTTAACGTCTAAACATTTTTTTCTCAAATCTAATACATTCCCTTTAGCATCTCTGGAATAGGCATGAGTCTTTTACCAAGAAAATTAGGGTATTCTAAGCTGGAAAATGTCTTAGAGAGCTAACCCAAATTCCTACTTTTACAGGTGAAGAAACTAGTGTCCAAGGTAAAAGCCTCTTAATTCCCAGGCTAGTGCTTTTTTCTATTATATAGGTTTTTACTTTATTCTTGTATCCTTGTGATGTTAGAAAATAGCTAAACACATTACTACTACCAAAGAGTAGTAATTCAGCCAAGAGGAAGCTGAAGCAAGGAAATGCTAGGAAGTTTAAGTCAAGAAAGGATGACACAATGCCACCCCTGCAAGCTTTACAGAAATCTGCCATTTTCAACCCGCAGCTTTAGATTTCAACTAAGGCAAATGATTCAACTTGCTTGTACTGAATGGGTGTGTTTGCCCCACAAGGGGACACAATGAACACGCAAGAGAGGAAGACAACAGTACAGACATCACAAAGCACAACCTCTCTCCCAACGTGCCCACTTTGATCAGTGCATAATTAAACGCTTCGCAGGCATTTAAAACCCAACTACAAAGAGAACTCCAATATGCGAGAAGAAAGGTTAGACCCCATTTGCAAAGAAATATTGCTGAATGTGGACCTCACTGAATAACAATCAATCTCCTATAGTTGAACTTACCGTTCACGTCACAAACTCTAGAAAGAACACAGAGTCACAGACAAGGCACAGAGCAGAACTTGGGGCTGCAGCCTTCCCCAACTCCTCTGACAAATACCCAACAGCAGGAGGACAAAGCGTCATTATGACAGAAATAAAGGCTCTTTAGATGCTGCCTTTTTTTAATTCAATGAACCCACTCTTACACACAGAGTTCATGCCACGATGTCTCGAAATACACTATTGCCAGATTATGCTATTAATGAGTCCAATAAATTCAGTGCAATATTTTAAAGCATTTGTATCTTAAATGAGAGATACATTTGTATCTCAAATGTATCTCACATTTGAGAGACTACCAGTATTTTCCTTAAACAGTCAATGTCATCCCCCAAACAATTAAGAACAATTCAGTAAACAGTTCAAGGGGGGTAAAAAGCAAACTAACAGGAAAAAATTTAATTGACTGATAAAGTCACAAGCTCCTCCCCAAGAAGAATATTGCACATTGCTAGCAGCTGGCACAAAATTAAACACCTATCTTATCTATGCTTCCCCCTAAGCTGTGAGCTATCGGTATTACAATAGACAATTTTGTACTTACTTATTAAAAAGAATGGAAGCTGCCGCACATATCTTAAGCTGGGTTTTGTGTGGCAATTCTGATGCAATGCTGCCCTAAAAATGAACTTTGTTTTAAACAGTGAGATATCCACACAGTGTGGTTAGAGCAGGGGTGGAGCCCACTCTGGGGGAAACAACACACCCAGGCCGACTTCAGTGAGAGCAAACGGCACGTTAATGTTGCCACAACGTTTTTCAGTGTCTCAGAGTCAAAATTAATTGGGTTAAACCCTCTTCATAGAAATGGGGGGAAAGTTCAGCTTTCCTGCCATGGAATGAAATATAGACATTTCTTTTTCGTGAGGAAAGTAAAGATAAAATGCAAGGTAGATCACGCAGCTCAGCCAACAGAATGTTAGGTGGAAGTGGACTACTGTAAAGGAAGTCCAACCATGCCAACTGCTAAGTTTAGCAACAGCAGCTTCTGCATATCTCAAGGTGTCAGCAACACTGCTCTAGCACTTGACTTTGGCCTAGGTGGCCAAGACAGGGGACCTGAACATTATCAAGCATTACCTATCCTTCTCTACCAATGCTCTAGTTCTCCTGGCAATACAGAAACAATAAAAGCATTTTCTTATCAACTAATTAGCAAGAATTGCCTTCAAAAATAAGGGATTTGACTGATGCTTTAATATTGAAATAAACACATAAAAGAGGAAATTATTTTGATGAAAATCATTAATATGAATACTATGCTTTAAAAAATTTGCAATCATCCACTTTTGCAAATAATTCCATAAGTTTTGATTTTTAATTTTTTTCTGATTTATTTCCAAGTAAGATATTCAGGAGGATGTATACGTACTGTCTAAAAATCTTTAATAGCGTTTAAAATTTCAGTTATTGAAACTATTATTAAACATCCGATTATTGTTCAAAATGATCTTAATCAATACTACTTTCTGTATGCACGTTCAGAGATGCACCAACAGTTACTTTTAACTGAACTCCTATAACCCATGAAATAAAAAAATAGGTTTCTCAGTAGAATACCCAAGCATGTAAAAAATAAGCTATATAATCGTTTACATAGAATGTAAAACAAACAATGGAAATAGCTTTGGGAGAAGACCAGGAAAATATTTTTAATGATACATGTTGTCACATTACCCTCTCCAACTGCTACTCCCTCACACTGGAACAATAAATCAGTCTGGAGTATTGAATATTTCAATATTTTGAGAGATGGCCTAGAACACCCTCTTTCAGGACCCTGCGGGTAGGTGCTGACTGATTTCGTCTGTTGTTGGATTATGAGGTCACTCTTGCCATGATAAGTTAACCCGTTCCAAAATCCTCCTTTCATAGTCCAAGTGCCTGATATAATTATGTTTTTCATCCATATATATAATTATGAATTGCCTGCTGCCATCCCTTGCTCTTCCCCACCTAACCCCCAAACTGAACAACTCAAAGGTAGCAGTTGGATATTACATTTGAAGAATCCCATCTTGATATTTTCTGGATTTGCACTGCTGGAAATGTCTGTTTTCAAGTCAAACTTCACTTTCACAGCTGCAAAGGAAATGACAAGAGAAGAAAAACACAGCCAATACATATCAGCAATTAATTCCATCCACAACTGCCCAGCTGTTTGTGCATGGAAGAATCAGTCTGTTTCCTTTTGGGGCTTTCACCACTGAAAATTGATACTGCATATTCAGAGACACAAGCTGTTTGTAACATGTCAGGAATGTGCACAAGATCACACAGAGTTGAAGAGACAAAATGAAATCCAGATCTAGTTTTCTTGGGACTTGCCAGTATTATTTCATAGCTAAGAAAGAAAAGAAAAAGAAACCATAAAAACACCTCAATCACAGAGAGAGGAAAATACACACAAAAAAATTATCCTGTCTGAATTCACCCTACCAATAAGGAGGAAAATCTGCCAATGACATCAGATTTAGTATCAAGAATAGACACTCTGATTTATTGGCATAGACAAGGTGTGACATTGCTTGGAATCCACATGCCCCTAGTACACTAAATCCAGCCAATACTTTCTGGACTACACAGCTGCTTGCCCAATGTGTAGTTAGTCCTCAAAACAAAATCCTTATAAACGTGAAAGCTGTTGGGAACCAATGCTTTCACCAGTCATGCAGAAAAGCAAGTTTTTCTTGGTTAGTTCAGACATTATTTGGCGCTTACAAATACCTGCCCGTTTCAGGGATTCAGGTAAATTTACAGATCCAATCTTCTAGTGTAACAGTCAAGGAATCAAATTTCTCCTTTCCTCTCCCATTCAGCTTTGTGGGTTTTAAATAAAAATACTCTCTACTGAGTGCCAGAGACTCATGTGCAACTCAAGAAGTAGTCTATCCCCTTCTCTCCCTGCACTCCAAGTCCAATTTTATCTCAAAATGTCTGTTTCACTTAAGTCTTGTAAAATGTCATTTTGGTACACTGTATTTTCAAATATACAGTGAGTCAAATAACTTGTGTTTTCAGTATGTAAAATGACTTGTGGTTAATTATTGTCATGCAAGTTAGAGAAAAGAAAAAGATGACATTTTAAGAAAATAATTCAAAACATATTTAAGCTATTCGACTGTTTTTTTTAAATATGAAACTAGGTATCCCAGGACTGAATTCATTGTTCTAAGCACCTCCTCTCTCCCCTTTTGCTGCACAAGAGTTCATGTACTCCTAATGCCAGTAAATTTTCAAGCACAACTTGGATGGCACACTCAATTTGGGCACCACTAGGGGACAGGGCTTAACCAGTGAAAAGAAGAAAAGCTCTCTGCTCCAAGTATGAGAGAGACATTCTGTAATCTTCAGAATGAAGATGCTCTCAAGTGCCAGAACTCAAACCAGCACAATGAGAAGCTGTGAGAGCATGAAGTGTGATTTGTTAAAGAAATAGAAGGCATCTCAAACAAGTGGTAGACTGAAAACAAAGCACAAAACCAAAAAAGGGTTTTTTCCTTAACAAACACCATCTGATCAAGGGTATATCTGGGGTAGGAAAGGGGAGGAGAAGAAAAGTTTAACCTTTGGCTTCTGGTGACACTAACTTATAGAAATATGGTATAACTATTAGTGACTCAAAAGCCACAGAGACGAGCTTTGCTTGGCAAACTTCAGCTCTGTGGGACACAGACTAGTTTGAAATGTCTAAGGGAAGGAACTTCCCCACCTACAAGGTTGGCTGAGGAAAGAAAAGGTCTCTCTGAGCTGTTGAAACCAGGTCACTTAAACTCATGATAGTCTAACTAGAGCCTTGGGTAGCCTTAACAAAGACCATTCAGGAGAGGAGGCTGGAGATACGAAATTGTCAGCTCATATTTAAAGTGATTTTTTTCCCTCAACAATTTATTATGATAATATTTAATACTAATATATATGGATTTACGATTTTATTCTTAAAAATTTTACATATACAGCAAATTGGAAAGAATTTTACAGTAAGCACCATGTATGCACTAGCTAGATTCTATCATTAACACTGTACTATACTTATTTTATCACATATCTCTTCAACTACCCATTCCTCTTTCCATCCATTAATCTATCTCACCTTTCAGGCATTTAAAGTAAATTACAAGCATTAGTATACTTCCCCCAAATACTTCAGCATACATATCATTACCTAGAGTTCAGTATTTGCTTATCGCTTTTTTCTTTTATGTAAAACATACATACAATGAAATACAGAAATATAAGTGTACACTTGTATAACCCCAACTCCTGTCCAGATATAGAACGTTACCTTCCCCCCAGAAAAGTTCTCTCGTGCCTCTTCCCAGGCAATCCCCTTCCCCCACATTCCCAGAGGCAATCACTATTTTGATTTTAAAAGTGATTTTAAACAACTCCAAGTAGTCATGCCTTCGCAACCTGCGCATCAGAACATTCTCCACTACATCACGTAACTTATACTTGGCTGAACAAAATGATCAGATATGAACCAAACAGATGGAAGGAGCCAAAGAAGAAATCATCAAGTTAGAAGGAAGTGTAGACTCACCTGCTCCAATTGCTCAATTTCTTAGGTGAAGGAAACAAAACTTAGAAAGCTTTGGCTGCCTGTACCACTCATCCAACTACTCAGCGATTTATTGGGTGGGCCTAGTCTAAGGCTCTTAGGCAGCAGCTCTACACTTCATTTTAGGGTGAAGAGAACAAACTTTGGAGATAATGCTGGTTCAGAGGGAGAGCTCAACCACTTACAGGCTATACATCTTAAACAAGTTTTTTGGTTTTTTTTTTTTAAACTCCTTTGAGTCTGTTTTCTCAACTGCAAAACAAGGAAAATCTTAATTCGTAAAGTTTTATGGATTAAAAGAGATAACATTTGTAAAGTACCCAGCATATTGTAAGTGATCAAAGGAAGGAAACACAGGAAGTGGAGGGAAAATTGACAGTACGAAGCACAGTTCAAGAATATGCACTTTCACATATTGCTTCTAAGTCCTTGTGCTACCCCTACATTTGCTCTCATTTTGCATATATATGCAAAGAAAATAACAGCACTGAGGCAAGCCGTTTTTCACATCTAAAAAAAACACAAAGGCTACTCCTTTTCTTTTTTTTTAATTTTTTTTATTAGTTTCTGCTTTATAACAAAGTGAATCAGTCATGACATATACATCCGTTCCCACATCCCTTCCCTCATGCATCTCCCTCCCTCCCACCCTCCCCATCCCGCCCCTCCAGGAGGTCACAAAGCACCGAGCTGATCTCCCCGTGCTCTGCGGCTGCTTCCCACTATCTATCTACCTCACGTTTGGTAGTGTATATATGTCCATGCCTCTCTTTCGCTTTGTCACAGCTTACCCTTCCCCCTCCCCATATCCTCAAGTCCATTCTCAAGTAGGTCTGTGTCTTTATTCCCGTTTTACCCCTAGGTTCTTCATGACATTTTTTTTTTAAATTCCATATATATGTGTTAGCATACGGTATTTTCTGTTTGCCTTTATGACAGAACTGGAGACTTTTGACTTCACAGTGACCATATGTACCTTATATCCTTACCTGTCTTTGTATAAACAGCTCCCTTTGCCTGGACTGATCTTTTTAGCCACCAAATGAGAAGGTCCAGTTAAAATCTAACGTACTTTCCTGATCTACTCAGAACAAATTTAAAGCTCCTTCATCTGTGTTTCCATAATGCTTTAAATAACAGCATTACAGAACTCCTCATCCCAGCTGGCTGCTTCCATGTTGTTTCCCCTACTTGAACGGGAGCGCCTCTGTATCCCAAAGCCTAGCACAGAGCTTAGCACATTGAAACCATCCATAAGTATCTGCTGAATGGATATGCCTGGGTAAATCGGTATTCGGTTATGGTCAAAGTAGCAAAATAACTAAGTCTGAACACTCACCAAAAAAGGAAAGCAAAGTGGCCAGAAAAATGGGGGGGGGGCAGGGAGATGATCACAGGGCATATTAAAAGGCATGAAATTTAGAAAAGATTAAAAGCCAACTGTGTGTAAATTTTTGTGTTCTCAAAGAAGTGACTGCCACTAAGCAGCTGAAATGCCACTGGAATAATTCAGTGTGCTGTGTGCTTTATATACTTATCCCATGCACCACCCACGACAACCCTATCAGGCAGTACTATTACGCTCCTTTTATAGATGAGAATACTGAGACTCAAGGAAGTTAACCAAATAAGGTCACACAACTAGTGGCAATGGAGATAAAAAGCAGAGTAGTGATGTTTCATTACAAGTCATTTGCATACTAGGCCTATTTCACACACCGCGTGGGGAGGCTCTGCATTAAAGAAGACCCAAACAGTTGAGGGGCAACCAAATAGTACAAGAGACTCAACAGAGGGAGCAAAAGTCAATGCCAGAAAAAAAGGCCTAGACAAAAAGCAAACCAAAGCTGAGGTGATAAGAGGTGTGTGACTTCTACGTAGGAGTCATCTTCACAGAACAGTTCGCAGCCCAGAGTTATGAAACATAAGCCAGAGATGGACCTAGAACACGTAGGAGTGCGAAAGAGTAGCTCTTACTCTCGGCATGGTTTTTTTCCCCAAAACTAATTGTTCTCAGAAGTGATAATACAACATGGATAACTCCTTGATAAAAATGCTGACCATGGTGTTCATGCTTCAGAAGATAATGAAAGCCTCACCAAGTTGATGAAATGATCTCTTGTCTGCAGGCATCTCTGGCTACATTCTGTAGTTTCTCCTTTAGGAATACCCTGGTTTTGCCTCCCTTGCAAAGATGGATTTATGAAGGAAAGCTTCCTAGAAGCCTCCACCTTGAAGTTTAAAGCCTCAAGTCCCACAGCCCTCTGGCTTACCTCCAACATAGCACTCATTACACTGGCTCACAACTGGCTGTTCACGGATATAGTTCTCACATGTGCTGTGAGAACCTGCAAGGCAGGGACCCTCAGGACCTAGCACAGGGCAAGTTCAAAAAACATTATGGATGGTAAATGAATAATGTCCTTTGCCTATTTAATATTTGATAGATGGTTATCTGTCAAAAGAGGTAATACAGGATTTAAAGAGGAAGCAATTATAAAAAAGTCATATTATAGAAAAGGTTGGGGATAACTGAGACTTCGTTAATGTTCAAAACAGGTCTTTTTTTCTGGATTAAAAAGAAATGTACTCAACATAACATACAATGATTGGCGAGTTAAGTCTAATGGAGTGAGGCTGAATTCAGTAAAACATTGGGTCTAAAGATTAGGCATGATCCCAATTTAAAACAAAAATCAACCGAACTAGTGAGCTTAGATTGTATCTGAAGGTTGCCAAACTCCAAGTGGAAAAAAATGTGACTTTGACTCAACTATGGCATAATACTTCCAAAAACAATGCATTTCATTAACCACCTCTTAAAAGATGGCAAAGACTACACGAAAAGAAAAAAAAAAACCCACAGAAAAAAGTGAAGGATAAATATTTACGTGCTATTAAAAAACCTGCATTCACAAATAATTTTTGCTTTGAGAAGAAGTCCAAAAACAGAACAGAAAACAAGCAAAAATAAAATGTAATATGGCCATGCAACATATGAAATATTCATGACACATGCAATTTCTTGTTAAAAGTATTACTTTTGTTTTGATCTGCACCATCTAAGGATATGGGACTATGCAGCCATTTTTTAATTGTTGCTTTTTCTAAATATGAGGAAAAAACTCTTTAGTTGGAAAAATATGTGTCATATTTCAAATGACTTACCCAGTAAAAAAAGACATACCAAATTTTTTTTTAATCTTGGGGCATTTAAGTATTCTCTTCCTTCCAGATTCAAGTACTTAGCTTCAAAGACTGCTAATAAGATAGGTAGGAGGCCAAGCTGACAAATCACAGGATTTACAGGACTAACAATCCTACTTCTCCAAGATCAAGCTCTGGAGCAGGGGTCTAGCGTCTGTGGCCTGTTAGGAACCAGGCCTCACAGCAGGGGGTGAGCGGTGGGCGAGTGAGCAAAGCTTCATCTGCTGCTCCCCATCTCTGGCATTACTGCCTGAATCATCCCCCTCCCCCAACCCCACGGTCTATGGAAAAACTGTCTTCCAGGAAACCAGCCCCTGGGGCCAAAAAGGTTGGGGACTGCTGCTCTAGAGCACGTGCTGCCCATCCATGACAAGAACCACATACCATCCTCTAAAACTAAAACAGCTTTGAGTCACCAAATCCTATCATAAGCTCTTTCCAAGACAGGGCAAGAGACAGGTTTAGGAATTTTCTCCCCATCTTCACTCCCATTCCTCAGTGCCTCAGTGAAAGTATCCATGGATGGTTGGTAGATTTGCCCACTTTCTATTTCCTCAGGCAAACTGACAGCATGATAGGAGGTTTAATTAAAATACAAACAAACACAAAAACAAAAGTAGCCTATAAACACATCTCTTCTTTGCATCTGGAGACACTTCAGTTTACTGCATCATACTTCCTGCCCCCAAATATTACTAAAGTTGGAGAATATCAACTTGTTCTGTGCCAAATCTATACTATACTGATTTTAATCTACTCTGATTTTAGATTTTTAAAAATTATCTTTAAATTCTAAGTTGGTTAGTCAATTCATCAACTAATTTCTCTACTTTTCTGCTTAAATTCATTTATTCTTTGAACAATAACTCATTCAACACCTATCATGTGCTACAACTGAGGAGGTGGTACAGTTGGAGAATGCAAGACATGAATGAGACATGAGCCCTGATTCTAAAATACTAGCAACTTAGTGGGTTCGGGGAGGAAGAAGGGAGAGACAGTTTCTTAAAAATTTATATAGGACACTGTATTATTATAGATGTATTACAAACTCAGAAAGGAGCCAATATGAAAGATTCCTGAGAAGTTACACTGGAGTCTGGTCTTAAAAGGATAAATAGGTATGAGGGGTGGGGGGCAGACAGGTATGCAAAGCAGCATACTTAATAAACCTGTCCTTTAACACATGGTTTTAACTTTAATTAAAAGTATTACAGATCCATTAATACAAAAAGGAAATCAAAATTGTCACTAGTTAACAGCTTAACAGTGGTTCGTATAATTTAAGCTAGAGAAACCCTACAATCTATTAGCAAACCATACAGTTTTGTACCACCTGCTTTTGCTTTCACTCTAATCTTGATTTGCATGCTAAGAAAAGAAACTCAAAAGCCATTTATATCCTTTCTTGGAACAATGCTTGTTCTTACACTACACTAACCAATGACTTAGAAATAATTAAGACCAATTATCTTGAAGCCAGTCCAACTGCAGTCTGCCATGTATCATCATGAAAGGAGGCTTAAGAATGTCCTAGGTTAACACAAAGGTCAGTAAACAAAGACTTGGTCAACCTGGCACAGATATACCACACCCTATGAGCTCAAAGCCTTAATGGTATCAAGCATAAATCATGGTTGATTCAAGGGGAGGGGCTAGGAAAAAAAAGAAAAACATAACTGATCACAAGCATTGTGTTTGTAAGGCACCTAAATGCTCAAGTTCACTGGCCCAGAAAGATGTTGATACATACGAGAAAGATTACTTTCGTGGATTGGAAAATTTGGCTAATCTGATGAAAGGCGAAAAGAATGCCATGTTAAACTGCTGAGAATAGACCACCCATTTTGATCAAGTTACTATTGATGTGAAAATGCTGTAAAGTTAAAATTTAAGATATGTTTCCACATCAAAGTACACATAAGTAACAAATCTCCCATTTTTATGGAGAGTATTATGAAGATCATTTACAATGCACACTATATGACCACCCGAGTGAAAAAAATCTAAAACAGAAAAATTAAAGTAGGATTACTTATATTATGTGACTTCTTTATTCTAAAGATTCCTTTGCCAGGTTCTTTTAAATAGTAATCTCCCCTGCATCTAATATATTATATTAGGATACAGCCAATTTTTTAGAGCACATATTTTACATAAAGCAAGCACTATCTGTACTTTATATTCATGAATTCACACATATAATACCTAAGCTCTGACAAAAAAAAAAAAAAAAGACCTCCTGCAAAATGTTTGAACTGAGAGGTTTAATCCTAGTGTAGGAATTTCTCAATGAAACATGTATATTTGGACAGTGTGTAAGTAACTTCCTCAAAATATTTAGAGAAAAGGGGAAAAAAAAACCTTATGAGAACTGCTCTTGAGCCTTTGAGAAGGGAGGTGACTAGAGCAATATAAAAACTGGGTGGAAGAGGAAAAAGGAGGAGCTAAGACAGTAGATGAAGAGACAACTAGGGAGCCAAGAGATAAGGAGGATCATGTAACTATCTGAGCAGCAGTCTGAGGCCGGCACACCCACACGGAGCTATGCGGCTTATTTCAAGGGGGTGGAACACTGAGCAAGTGAACAATTTTGGTTTTGTTTAACTGAAAGGTTGAGCAATCCTACAAACGGGAGAGGGAAAAAGGGGTGTTTTTCTAATATAGAAAAAATTAGGATATAATAAACGGCTATCATTTTTAAAACTATTAAACGAAAAAGAGAAGTAAATACCTTATATATGAAAATGAAAAATTGAGACCTTTGAGGAAAAACACTATAAAGTCCATGTAAATCCAGGGCCACATCATTTATTGATTGTCATGATAAAGCTTTTTATCCTGTGGACTACACCATCCTTCAAACAACAAGATGCCAGCAAAGTATACTGACGAGAATTTGGGGGGGATGTGGATCAGTGTAGTTTTTCTTCGATCCAACTTTTGATTTGGCAGCTTATAGAAACAGTTCTCAATGGCTGAGTTTTAAGAACTTACTCCAAGATAAGCAGGACTGTGACTCCAGTGGGCTATTTCCAAGTTGCCAAGCCATTAATCTAAAACAGCTCTCGAGTCCTTTAAACTGATTCCTGCTGGTCCAATATAATAAATGACATGATGTTTTAAATAAAAAGGGGAGAGGGAGGGGAAAAAGAAGGTCCAAACAGTACCTTTGGAGTTGCTGTTAAAAAAAAAAAAAAAACCTGGAAGTGGGAAGCAATAAGATAATACACATTTACTACTATATTTTTCAATCATGTGGCTAGAAATTACAGAACGGATTTTGGATAGGCCTTCTACCAGAAGCAAATTACTTTCTTCAATTTAAAGTTTAACAGCTATTTATTACATTTGCTACACTCTCAGAAATGAAAGCTGAAAACAACCCCCCATAAGAGATAGTTCAAGCTTTTTGCAGATGATTTACTACATTAATCACATCTCTTCATTCGTCTAGGCATTAATGAATACCTTCCTACGGAACTGGAAAAGGGATAAGGTATAGTCAAGTGTTTGCCTTTGTCATGACACAAAAGATGTACCTGATAAACCAGTTAAGCCATCAGTGCACCTAGACCAGTGTTTTTAGTACAGTCAGAACAGAGCAACCAGCTGCAGCTTTAGCATTCTGACTCGTTGGTTTAACAACAAAAATTTGTAGATAGGGCTCAAAGGAGCAAACCTCTCTCAATATAAAGTCATTACATAGATCATACCACTATTAAGAAATACTCATGGAAATACTCTTTTATTTCAGTAATTTCAAAAAAACTAGACATTTAATTACATCACAAAGCAATATAAACAGCTTAAAACTTATGAAATAATTCCTAATCATAGTCAATCAATTTACCAGGGTTAATTGGATCAAAAGGAAAAAGTAGAAGTTGCCTAGTCTTCTGAAAATGGTGTTATGAAGAAAAAACTGCTAAATTAGAAATCAGGTTTTCTTCAAGTCACAACTTACAGGGGTAGACAGAAAGAGAGTTCTTTCCAGAAAGTAGGGAGTTGTTATTAGACCACCCTGCCACCACCCTCCCCTCAAAAGTCAGAATCCTGAAGGGTAATACCCTCAGTTAAAAGGTTAGACCAAAAAAAAATCTGTCCACAAACAGAGGGAATTTAAAACACACACACACACACACACACACACACACACACAACCACCAAAAAGCCTTATCTGTCTTCTCCAGAGCACTGAGTGGGAAAAGAAAAACCTCTCCTGAGAATCTGTAACAACAGGTCTATCCTCCTAAGAACTCGGGATTTGAATTTACACACCATCACGGTCCACAAAACCCCACGCCAAGAGAATAATCTGAAGTGGTCTTACACCCCCACCAGACACCTGGCGAAAAGGAAACAGATATATTTGGAGAAAGGTGCTCTCAAAAGTGGGCCACCTAAGGATACCCACAGATAAAATCCTGCCAAGTTCAAAATTCAGAATTACAAAGCACATGTGTAAACAAACCACATTAAACAAAAGTCAGCAGAAACAACAGAATAGAATTTGACACCTCCCCCATGCCCAGAACTGCACACAATAGAATACTGAGACATAGACTGTAAAATGAGTATTTTTACCATGTTCAAAATCCTTACAGATAGAATTAGAAGCATGAGAAAGAAACAAGATGTTATAAAGACCAGTAGATTTGAAAAACTACTGAATAATTGAAAAAAACATAATGAATGGAATAAACAGTAGACTAGACCCAAGTGGAAAGAGAGTAAGCTGGAATACAGATTTGAAAAAACCAGCCAGACTGAAGCACAGAGAGACGGAATATATAAAAGAGAGGCTAAGAGACATAGAAAATAAAGAAGTCCAACGTACTGGAATTCCTGAAGAGGAAATAGGACAGAGGTCATGCTCGAGGAGATCATGCCTAGAAGTTTTCCACAGCTGTCCAGAGACAAATCATCTGAAGGACTGACAATTAGATTTGCAGTAGACGTCAAAAGAAAAAATAAATATATGTCGTGAGACAGAAATAATATTTACAAAGAGCTGAGAGAAGATAACTGTCAGTCTAGAACTGCATATCGAACAAAACTATCACGTAAGTAAAATAAAACACCGTCTCACTAAAGTGTTCGATAAGCTCATTAAAGGAACTTTCAAAGGATTAATTTCAGAAAGAAATTAAAACTGGAAGGAAGAGCTGAGATGGAAGAAGGAGTGAGGGAAGAAATTGGTAAACAAGTGAGTAATTTCAAAAATGTTATATAAAACAATTCCAACAACAAATGTAGGGGGTTAAAAACAAGAAAGAACTAAAACCCCATCACATAAGATTGGAATGGAGAATAAGAGTTAAACTGTTTTAAGATCCTTATATTGGTCAGAAGGGGAGAGAGGGCTATTACCTTTGTCTAGAATATTTTCAAAACCACTAAAATCAGTACTAATAAAACATGACACCCTAATTCTGCCTATTAGTAAAAGATCTGAACAGGCACTTCACAAAAGAGAGTATCTAAATGACCAATAAATACATAAAGAAGTGCCAACATCATTAGTCATCAGAGAAATACAAATTAGAATCATAATGAGATACTGCTATCTACCAATAAGGTAAAAATGAAAACAAACACAATAGGCTGTTAATATCAAGTATTGGCAAGGATGTGGAGCATCTGGGACTCCTGAACACTACAAGTCCTTGTGCAATTAGTACAGATATTTTAGAAAATTGTCTGGCATTATCTACAAAAGCTGGACACACACCTGCCCTGTAATCCAGCCACTCCTCTCCCAGGAACAGATTCAACAGGAAAACGTACATATGAACACCAAAAACAACAAAACAATGTTCATGGCAGAATTGTTTTTAATAGCTAAAAACTGGAAGCAATCTGAATGGCCATCAACAAAATGGGTAGATTATTGTATGTTCATGTAATGAAATACACACAACGAGAATGAACTATTGTTACATGCAGCAACATGGGGAAAAAAATGTTGAGCAAAAGAAGCCAGATACAAAAGAGTAGACAGTGGGTGATTCCATTTATACAAAACTCAGAAGCAAGCAACGCTAAGCTATGGTACGTCAGGATTATAGCTACCTTGCAGGGAGGAGGAAACGCCTGAGAAGGCATATCAGGGTGTTCCTGGTGTTCCGTTTCTTGATCTAGGTGAGGTTACACAGTGTTCACTCTATGTATATTCACCAAGCTGTAGTACCTTATGATTTGTGCATTTTTCTGTTATGTTTAACTTATACCTGAAAAAATTAAAACAATTTAAAAGAGAGAAAAGCCTCCTCTCTGTAGCAAAAAAAGCATATACAAATATTGAATCATTATGCTGTACACCTAAAACTAACATACTGTTGTATGTCAATTGTACCTCAATAAAATAAATAAATATATATATTTTAAAAAAGCAAACAGCTAATCCTTCATTAATCCAGTCTATTTGCTATGGTAGATCTCCATACAAATGGATATTCCTTATTTCTCCACAAGCACCTGGATTTCATCTGTGTATTACAGCAACTATGTGCACTACAGTAAGTTTACTCTGTGTGAAGTATAGCACCAATTTGCTTCACTCCTTATAAAAATACTTCTTGAAGATGCTCTCATTCTGTGTTCCCAAAGGAAGGTTTAACTCCAGTCAATTCTTTCACTTAGACTTCCCCAAGGCCAACTAGCAGTAAGAGAAAGAGAAGACAATCCTTTTCTGCAATGTCCTACTCCAATAAAAGTGAGTGTCACTGAATAAGTCAATCCATTAGCCCCTACCACCAGTCCACTACCTACACTGTCAGGAGGCCATCAGCCTTACCTGTGTCTACTTTGGCTGGAGTTTGTGGCTCTGCTAGATGGGCCTAACCATCTGGAACACTGTGGCTTCTTCCTTCTAAATCAAAAAGCTCAACTGGCTTACCTTCTCTTCATCTTTCATATGATATAGTGGGTGTTTGGAGAAATAGCCATTAACATAATGAGAGAGACAGCTGCATTTTGTGCTAGTGGAGAACTCATGCTCCAAAAATGTAAAATACAGCTGAAGGGACCTTTAAGGTCATCTAGTCCAATTCTCTCTTTTCACCTGTGAGGATTCAGGTCCTTGAGGCTGCTACCTAAGGTCACACAGAGTACTCATCTCCTGACTTCAGGCCAGTGCTCTTTCCACTCTTATCATAAAAGTTAAAGCTGCCATTAAGGAAAGAATGTTCAAATTGGAATCCTCTTTCCAATGGAACTTGTTGATTGTCATTCTGCTGAATCATCAATGAACCATTCCATCCCAACTGAGATGAGATACTGAAAAACATTTCCAAGCTATCTGTTTAATGTCAAAAAATGAATTTGCACTGTTGAGAGCAACTTATCAGTGTAACAGACATTAGAATATAAATCCCAAAGAAGGAAGGAGCTCTGGGTAATTAGTATTGTTCCAGTGGCAATCAAAGATTTTTAGGATGGTAAGATGAAAGGTGTAATATCCTGAGGTTGTTCTGAAGCTTTAAGAGAGAATAAAGTGGTAGAATAGTTACAATGCAGAGCAAGTATTTAGTTCTTTGTAAAGGAATTGTCTGGTTTATAAAAGAAATAGAACTGCTTCAATTATAGCATGAAAACTTCTAAATGTTCTTGGGATCTTCTTTAAAAAATTTATTCAGAAGGGGTTTCTCCTTGTCATTCAGTCTTTGCAGCACACATATTCCATATTTAATTCACTCTCTGCCTCTAACCCAGTATTTTACTAATGTTCACATTCTAATCTGGGCATATATCCAACCCCTTGCTCCATGCAACACTGGAATAAACTTTAATATATTAGGAAATTAGAAAAATGAACAGGAGGAAAAGCAAATGTATTTTCACACAAAGTACAGGATACAGCTGTGATCTGTCAAGCTTACGGGACTATCTCCTTAGCTAACAGCAGAGTTATAGGACTCTCCTTAGCTGAACAGGAAGTAGCAATCTAAAAAGTATAAATGTTCCCAAGCCCCAATTCTATTCCCTTCCCTTCACATATTCAGCACACACTCACCCTTTGACCAGGCCTGTGGTGAACACACCCATTCAAATAGCCTTGATGAAGTGTCAGTAGTCTATGGATGACAAGTATTTTTGAGAGTCCACAAGAATAACCTTTAACCATGACGTCCCCAAATAGAAAACCTATGTTGGTTGTACCCTTCTGAGGAAAGAGGTTGTAGTAAGAATGACCAAACCAGCCTTGGCTCTTCAGAAATTCATATTTGTATGAATGATCTTTAGTTTCCCAGTTCTGAAAGCTGTTTCCAGGGCATCAAAATATAACTAAAAAAAATAGAATTTCCTTTCATATCCTTTGCAGGACACTATGTAAGCTCACAAACAAGACACCTAACCCAGGTCCAGTGCAACAGAGGTGGAAAGGGAGCATTTCATAGTGGAGCTAACATGTGATTATAATATATAAAATTTTTATGAGACTTATAAATTATATATATTCGATTTATAAATTATAATTTTAAAGGATAAGAGTTAGCCAAGCAAAGAAGCAGTGAGAGAGTGTTCTAGGCACTAGCAGCAGCATGAGCAAAAGCAACGGTATATCTGGGACCAATGATAATTTAGCAGTAGTACAGCAGATCCTTCCTATAGCTCCACTTTATTTTTTTTTTAATTAATTTTTATTGGAGTATAGTTGCTTTACAATGTTGTGTTAGTTTCTACTGTACAGCAAAATGAATTAGCCATACATATACATATATCCCCTCCCTTTTGGACTTCCTTCCCATTCAGGTCACCACAGTGCATTAAGTAGAGTTCCCTGTGCTATACAGTATGTTCTCATTAGATATCTATTTTATACATAGCTGCACTTTAGAATGGGTTTGATACTGAAAAAGTCAGTTAGCTGGATACTTGGATGCTGATTAGAGGTGCTCAGGTGAATCAACAGGAGATCATATTCCAAATGGTAATTCTGCGTATATAAATAAGAGAGGCTCAAAACTAAGGAAATAGGGATATGCTCAAATGGGTGTGCTTAGAGAAGGGAGGAAGCGGTGAGCATTTTAACCAAGAAAACACTATAGAATTACTTTCAAAAGAATACCCCTTTTAATTGCTTGATTTTCCCAGCTTACCTTTTAAATCAATAAGAGAGCACACCAGTGTTGCCACAATCCTTACAAAGTGTTATCACCATGGGTCTGACACACAAAAACAGAGCTCACTCTCAAACAGGAAGTCAAACAGGAAGTCACCATCTTGTCAATTAGATGGTACACATTAGAAATGAAAAGATCAGCTGTATGGAAAAAGCAATAAAAAAAAAAAACATGTGGAATGGAGAGAAGGAACTCTTTCTGAGATTTTGCCCTCTGCCACCACAGGCTCCACAATTTATAAACAGCTGGGAAATTTCCTTTTCACAGGAAAAGGATGACTTCTTAGTTCACATTAAAGTGGAAATGACAAAAACTGACACACAGAAAAAAAGGTGTTTCCTGAAGAAAGGAGACAGAGCACAGCCTTTATTAAAACACACACGTGCACACACACACACACTCACACACACGCGAGAAGCAAAATACATGAATACAGCAAGCAGAAAAAAATCTTTTTCAAGAGATAAAGGAGAAAACAACTAAACCAAGGAAATGTTTCACATGGTAGGAGTTAGCCTTAGTGGGATAATCATTTTGCCCCAGCGGGTTATCTCAAGTGCAAATAGGCTTAAGGGGAATGATAAGAACATATTTGCACTTTATATTCATGCAGGGATTTTTATATATATTAAAAAAAATAAATGTCTAGTTTCAGTTTTTCTTTCACACTCACACACACAAAGGATCCATGTTTCATCACTAACTTATCACAAGTTCTTATAGTTCAGATTATTTCAAAGAATTGATGCTTGAATGGTTTGTTCTTTAAATAAATTACACTAATTCTTAAGCATATTCTTTCATTCAGCAAAAAGTATTCTCTGAGTGCCTACCCTGCACTAGTTACCAGTTTACATGTTTGAGGCACAGTGGAGTACAAGCTTCCTGCCCTCTCTGAACTTAAACTACTCACAACTGTGAAGGATATATTTTAAAAATTGCTTTGTCTAGTTTTGTTGTACTGAATAGTAGCAGTGATTTTAAAACTTTACTGCAAAACAGAATCATATGAGGAGTTTTTAAAAATCCCAGGCTGTATCCCATTCCATTTAAATCAGAATCTTGGGGGTGAGACCCAAACATTAGTATTTTTTTAAGCTTCCTAGATGACTTCGAAGAATAGTCATATTTGAGTACCAGTGAACTAGCACATTGGTCCTCACTAAAGAAATGAAGATAAAAATATAGAATCCCTAGAAATAGATTCCTCTATGTTCTTCTCCCAATCCTACCAACCCAAAGTAAGAAGATTCATTGGGCGTACAGGACAATTTTCTTAGTGGGGAGGTGAGATCTACTTGCTATCCACATCAGCAACTCCCCCACCCCTCACCCTAGTCAAAATATAATTCCTGCAGGGGGGGCTACCAAGCTTGCCATTTCTGCCTTCTGCTAGGACATCTGGGATAAATGGGGACAAAAGAGTCATCTTGGAATATGCTGACACACATGAAGCATATAGGGGTGCTTCTATAATATGATAATCATAGCATAAGAATTTAATTGTTTAAAAAATTCTGCTTATTGGATCATTTTCTTAAATCTTAGGATCAAAAAGTCACACTGAGGTTCAAATTAGCAAGAAGGGGTTAGGCACCATTAACTCAAGTATATGTCTGAAAAACCAAAATAATCCAAAATCAAGATGTTTTGGTTCTCAATGGGAAGAATACAGGTAAAATCATTAGGAAATGCCCAAACCCAAAGGTAGGTATTTTTAATAATGTTGTGGAATTAAAGGGAACAAAAGCCAAAAGACAAAATTAAAGTCCTTTATAAAGCAAAATATAGTCCCTTTAATTTTCATATTTCTATATAAGTTTATTTAAAAAGCAATTTAAATTAACTAGTAAGAGCAAAATAGAACTAATTTTTTCACCATGAAAGGTCATTCCCTGCACTTAAATATCTCATAAAAGCTGATTTATAAAATTCTAAAGAGTTCCCATGCTAGACCTACACAGATCTTTCTAGAGAATATACTTGATGATATCTTAAAAGTTGCATCTAGAAAGTCTGTCATTACCTAGTTTACAAACCCTTGTGCTCCTCCAATTCACTATATCTATCAGACTTTACAGCCAAATCCTTCAGGCATGTCACTGATCCCTTCCTGGTTGTTTTCATTTCACGTGTGAGTCACAAGCATTTCTCAATATTTATACCATGTGTTGTAATAGCCACCATACTCAGTTTTTAGTATACATCTTTTCTCTTCGAAGTAAATATTCTAAATGCTTTAAGCATGTCCCATTAGTATGCCCCAAGAATGTACTTGGTAATAGTCCATGATTTAAAAATAACTATTGGAAAAGTAACATCATACACAGACACCACAAAAATCACCATTTCTAAGATGGTAGAAACATTCGTTATAGTATATTGCCTGTTAACCAAGCAAAACATTTAAATCTCTTTTGACATGTTTATGTACAAAGTTCAACCCACGTTACAAAGAATACATTCCAAGTTGAAGACATCTTTCTTTCACCTGTGAGTAGAGAGATAAAGAGATCTAGCGGCAAAAAACAGACACCTCTTGTTTAAGTAAAAATGCTTTCCCACATCTTTTCAAAGGAAGGAGAAGTTTCCAGAACAAGCTATTAGGGAAAATTACTGGCAATTATTTTTGGATACATAACAACAAGGTAATACACAGAGAAAAGTTAGTTGTCACATAATGACCAATTAGAAAAGTGTTGGGTGGGATGGGGTAGTGAAGGGGAGAGCTAGGGGTATAAGGGAAGAATATGCAAGTATCACAGATCTCTTAAGAGTCTGTGTCACTGAGTGTCTACCCTCACCCCTTATAAGTCTACCTCTTATCAACAAAGGCATCAAGGGATTTTGCAACCAAAGAAACTCTTGAGGAAATCATTGGAAATAACCTATTAACCACTGTTAATAACCTAGTGTTTCCTTATAACACTGACCACAGGAATCCAAACAACTTTCTCATAAAGACATGGGTCTGGAAAGAACCAAAATAATCTAATTATAATTCTATCTTCCCATTAGTATCGCCACTGTCCAAACAGTCCTTTTGGAAGCTGAAGAAAACCAATCAAAAAGAAAGAGTTCTCCATTTGTTCTAGATACATGATGAGGGTACCTCTGAGGAAGGTGAGCTATAAAGTAACTTCATCAAGTTTCACTTGGGAGGGGTTGGAGGGTTGGATTTTAAATTTATGCCAGTTGTTTTAAATTCAATGCTTTTGTGAATCTATTCAGTGTTGACTGGATGAAAAATCTGATTTGTCCATTTCCCACTGCCTCTGTTAACTCTTGGTCAGAACAAATTAACACCCTAAACCACAAAGTGCATTTTTCACTTTCTATACCAAATCCTGGAATTATTTTGCAAAAAATTCTATTTCTTCCCAAAGCATAAGGAAAGGTATTCTCCTACTTCTAAAAACTGTATCTACTATTGTTTGTGAAGGGGGTAAAAATCCTCAACTTCAGCTGGGCTGTAACCTTCAAAATAATTTTAATTCCCAATATAAAAGGTCAAGACTAATTTGTTTTTTTTTTTTTTTTGCGGTATGCGGGCCTCTCACTGTTGCAGCCTCTCCTGTTGCGGAGCACAGGCTCCTGAAGCGCAGGCCCAGTGGCCATGGCCCACGGGCCCAGCTGCTCCGCGGCATGCGGGATCCTCCCGTACCGGGGCACGAACCCGTGTCCCCCACATCGGCAGGCGGACTCTCAACCACTGTGCCACCAGGGAAGCCCCCAAGACTAATTTTTTTAAACCTTGCTAGGTCTCACCTGTACTTTCCTGCTTTTTATAAGTATTACTGTTTGTGCCTGAAATTGATCATTAAAGGAACCAGCTGATTAGAAAACATACCATTCAATCCAGGAACAGAAAGTTTGGAAATGCAAAATGGAAGTCACTCTGGTATGCAATTTATTCATGGAACTAATTATTTGAGGCTCATCAGAACCCTTCTGAATTATGTCAGCTCAAGCATTAAGGCTTTCCCTCCAGGTCTAAGCCTTGGAACAGAGGGAGGGTGACAGTTATGCAGCTAGTCATCTCATTAAGAACAATTGTGATGTGATTTTTGGATTAATGTCTTTGTTGATGTATAAAAACCTGTTTGCAATTCAACAGCCTTCAGGTCATAAGCTCGTATGCTACCACAGGCACTATAATAGTCTGCATGTTTAGCTAGGCCAAAAGATTTCTTAGTGGTTAGCTTGGATTTACAATAAGTGTTCCATTTTACCATTACTGTCTAATTCTATTAAGAAAATTGGTATGATGAGCTTTAACGTCATCTGATAAAACATACTGTGCAAAGAAAGTCTAGATTGCAAAAAGATTACATAGCCCCTTTTATGTATAGTGCCTTCTAGTTTACAATACACTTTCATATATATTGTTTCATTTTATGCTCAGAACAACTCTAAAATTATACCTCCATTACACAGATGAAAATCTATCAAGGACACAGAGTTAATAAATAGCATGATTAGGACTGGAATCCAAGTCTTCTGATGCCTGCCTCTTTATTCTTAGGCATACTTTAGAAACTTAAACTTTCAGCATATCAGTTTTTTATTTTTATTTTTTTTTAATTTTTTTAATTTTTAATTTTTAATTTTTTTGCTGCGTTATGCGGGCCTCTCACTGTTGTGGCCTCTCCCGTTGCGGAGCACAGGCTCCGGATGCGCAGGCTCAGTGGCCATGGCTCACGGGCCCAGCTGCTCGGCGGCATGTGGGATCTTCCCGGACTGGGGCACGAACCCGTGTACCCTGCATCGGCAGGCGGACTCTCAACCACTGAGCCACCAGGGAAGCCCCATATCAGTTTTTTAAATTAAGGTTTCCTTAGACTTACAATATGAAAAATCAAGTAAAAATAATAAGTTATTAACATTGTAAATATTTATAAAGACTTGAACCTTAGGTAATCCCATTACCCCAATAATTTATATTGTGAAATTTTTTCAGTTTTGTTTTATTGTGATAAAGTACACGTAACATATAATTCACCCTCCTAGCCATTTTTAAGTGTACAGTTCACTGGTATTAAATACCTTCATAATGCTATGCAACCATCACTACCATCCATCTCCATAGCTCTTTTTGTCTTATAAAACTGAAACTCTATCCCAATTAAGAAATAACTTCTCATTTCCCCTCTCCAGCCCCTGGTAACCACCATTCTACTTTCTGTCACTTCAAGTGAAAATTGTAGAATCTCATGTAAGTGGCGTCATAGAGCATTGGCCTTTTTTTGACTGGCTTATTTCACTTAGCATAATGTCCTTAAGGTTCATCCATGTTATAGCATGTCAGAATTTTCTTCCTTTTAAAGGGTGAATAATATTCTATTGTAAGAATATGCCATATTATGTTTATCTATTCATCCATTGATGGACACTTAGGGGTAAACCAGATTTTTGATTGACTCTGCCAAATATGGAACACTGTACTCAGCACTTAGCCCAAAACACACGTATTTTAAAGCAAAGTAATGTTCAGGAAGTACCACATGTAGTATCTCTGAAATTAAGGGTAAGAGTGATAAGCAGCTGAGTGGCCTATGTAAAGACACTGATTTACCACTATTTTCTACATCCACACAATGCCAAAATAATTCAGAACACTTGGGCAAGAAGTTCAACAGTTCAATCAAATACTGTGAATACATCTGCCTGGATGTTTTTATCACTACAGCTTTCTCCTATTTCTTGTCTTTCTGGTATTTTTTCCAGTTTGACATGTCAATCAAGGAAGATTTCAGTAGCATTATAACCATGAATAATATTGGGAACTCACTAGATGCTAAGCACTTTACTTGGATTTCATTAAAGAATGAGAAAATTAGCTCCTAAAGACTGGCTTTCTTCAAAGTTTTGTCACAAGTTGGGTGGTAGTTCCAGAATATGAATCTAGGACCTCTAACTCTAAATCCAGTGCTCCATCCATTACACACAAATAATATTAGCATTATCTGATAGTACTAAAATATTCTGTGACTAAGAGTTACAGCTCTTACATTTTATACTACATTCTTGAGTTCTAAAAATGTATTATTATAAAAACCATACTCATATTTACATACCATTCCCCAGAAATAAATTTAATCACAGTTTCTGTGGTTTCCTTTCATACCTTTTCTCAGCATATAGAAACAGAAACATTCTTGTTCACACTTTTTTAAAGAAAACCTCATATTATATTGTATATTCTGCTCTATACCTTAGTTTTTAAATTAATAATTATGTAATGGACATTATATTCTAAATCAGTATAAACAGAATGATGCCATTCTTCAATAGTTACGGTGAATGATTATGCCATCGTCATCCCACATTTTCAGGTTTTTTGTTTTTGTTTTTTTTAATCATAACCAACTCTGCAGTAACAGACATCCTTGTACATATAACTTTGCACACGTTTTGGAAGTAAAATGTAAAGTAAATTCCTAGAAATGTCATTGATGAAATGTCATTGATGGGTCAAGGGTTAGGGACATTTAACCTCTGATAAATATTGACAACCTTCCATGAAATTTGGACTTATTAACAGTCTCATCACCACTGTATACATTAGAATTAAAGTTTCACTTATAATTTCTATTCCAGGGGAATCTTACTCATTTCTTTACTCAGTGAAAACATTAATGCTCAAGGAAAAGGAATCAGTGGTTCTATTAACTTTCCTGCAAGATTAGACTACTGATTATCAGTGAAGGTTCCATTTACTGTTTTTAAGTTAAAAAAAATAATCAAGCTAAAAAAATAATTCACGTACATTCTGTGATATAAACTTTGCTACTTTAAATTTATAGAAAAAGAATAGTCTTGGTATTAGAGCACAGCACTTGATTCTAATAGAGTATTACTAGAAATGCTGACATAAAATACATCTAAACACCCAACAGTGACCTTATAGAATCCAGATAGACAGTTTCTAATAGTAATAACCCAAAAGATAATATATTAAGGAGTGCTCACGGAAAAGTGAAAAGCTTTCATATTCCATATTATTTGCCATAAAAAAGAAATATTCACATTAAGTCCAAACAGAACCTGGCATTATTTAAATTCACCTACCTTAAAGTGAATCTGAAAGCATCCTTTTTATTACGATTGAACTAAATGGGAAAATGTAGAAAGACGACTAATGGTAAATTGTTGAGTTTAGTTTTCCCCCTTCTGCTATGATCTTATGCTCTTAGCCATCTGGATTGTATTTACTGTCCTATTGGGAAGCTATATTTGCTCACTAACAAAAGTAAAAGCTCTATCTTTCCTATTGTGTTTGCACAGTTATTCCCATGTGCCAGGCCAGGTATTCCGCCCACCTCAGAATGGATTCTTTAAGGCCTCATGATTATTTATTAATGCAACAGAATATGCTATACTTCCTTACAATATTGTTGTTTCTGCACTACAGTTGAACAACAGTTTCTCTAAGCTGTAAGGAAATTCCTCTGTCTTACTCCAACTTCTCCAGCAACCCTGTCACTGTAAGGGCCTTAGTGCCTGTGATAGTTTATTTTATGTGTCAGCTTGACTGGCCACAGATGTCCAGATTAACTGTTATTTCTGGGTGTGCCTGTGAGGGTGTTTCTGGATGAGATTAGTATTTTAATCGGTGGATTTAGTAGACTGCCCTCCCCAATGTGGATGGGCATCATCCAATCCTGTGAAGGCCTGAATAGAACAAAAGGTGGAGGAAGGAGGAACTCGCTTCTCTTTCTGCCTTACTGTTTGAGCTGGGACATCTCATCTCACCTCCTGCTCTCAGACTGAGATTTACAGCATGGGCTACCCTGAGGATTTTAAAATTAAAAATTAACTTAGTTTTACAATAACTATACTTCAAGAACACTCCTGCCATGAAATTCCATTCCCCAACACCCCTCTGTCTGTTCTCTGTATTTATGACTCTGTTTCTGTTTTATCTTTGTTCATTTGTTTTGTTTTTTAGAGTCCATATATAAGTGAAATCATTGGTATTTGTCTTTCTCTGTTTGACTTATTTCACTTAGCATAATACCCTCTAGGTCCATCCATGTTGCTACAAAGGCAAGATTTCATTCATTTTATGGCTGAGTAATATTCCATTATATAAACATTATATAATATGTATAACATTATATATATGTGTGTGTGTGTATGTGTATGTATGTGTGTGTGTGTGTGTATATATATATATATATATATATATATATATATTAGGGCTGTATATATATTTTGGAATTAGTGTTTTCATTTTCTTTGGGTAAAGACCCAGGATTCCACTGTCTTTTTTTTTTTTTTTTTTTTATGGTAGGCGGGCCTCTCACTGTTGTGGCCTCTCCCGTTGCGGAGCACAGGCTCCGGACGCGCAGGCTCAGCGGCCATGGCTCACAGGCCCAGCCGCTCCATGGCATGTGGGATCTTCCCGGACCGGGGCACGAACCCCTGTCCCCTGCATCGGCAGGCGGGCTCTCAACCACTGCGGCACCAGGGGGTGGGGGATCAATTTCTTTACATGATAATGTTATAGCTTTCTCTGAAAACATTAATTCAGATACAGTTGAAAATAAATCCTCCTTCTTTCAAAAATATACATGCACAGATTTGAAAAGTTTCTATTGCATGATTTTAAAATATCAAAAAACTTGATGAATATATTAATCTTATTTTTTTTAGTGCTTAAAGTTATTTCAGGAAAAAAAATTCATCTGGATTTAAAGGCTAAGACAATCTCAAGTAAAGTTAGAGTTACTACAAGAGCAGAAAGTGATGTCCACCTGTAAAGAGCAAGCAGATTGACTAAAAACTGAACTGGCCCAACAATCATGCAGACCAAGGTCTCCAGCACACAACTGAAGTGCAAACAAAATTACTATGTCTTCCCTGGGCTATTCCACAGCCTGGAAATACGTTTTTTAAATCAACATTCTTGACCACTGAACCAGGATTAATCATTACTGGCCCAGTGCATGTAATTTGCCAAAAAGCTTAAATACATAATAATTCATGAAAAACAAAATAAAAAGTGACCATTAAAACTCTGAAGTAAAAAAACATGCATTCTACTTTTTTTCTCAAAGTTTTAATAACTAGTTTAGGTCAAAATTAATTTAAATTTTCTTTGGTAGATATATAATTTTAGACAAAGAAAAAAATCAAGTTGTTTCACCATTAGTGGAAGCCTTCTTATGAAATACCTGGATGATGGAAGTTGTTGAAGAAGTACTTATTTGTAATTACCAGGATAATTAGATTTGGTTCCTGAGTTTAAGACATGAAAAAGTTGATGGAAAAAATTACCAAATAAGTTATGAGTAAGATTATTATTAATATTGTATTATTGTGCTAAATCTAAATTAAAATCCACATTACATGTAATTCCAGAATATTCCCTGACTAATAATAGCATTATTTTAATTGAAATGAATTATTTTTTCTTCTTTTAAAACATGAGGTTTTTCTGTAAAAATATTTGTAAGATTATTTCTCACATAGGATTTCTCTTATAGAATTATTTTATTTATAGGATTTTTTTCTAGTTCACCTAACATATATTCCTAAACACCTCCAAGTCACTTGGGCAACACCGAATTTGACAAACACGTTGCCATGAACAAGCAAAACACTTCTGTACAAGTCAAACCTCCTGAATGCCTGGGCTCTTTGTAACCTTCTGGCTCTGCCTCCCTCCCGAGATGATAATATAGAACGTTAGTATAAACTAATAGTTATTTTAATATAGTTGTGTTTTAAATCACCTATTCTTCTTAATGTTAATGTGGTTTCTAGTTTGCCCACAGAACAGGCAACTGTTTTCCAATTATGACAAGCTCTGATACAAACAATAATAATGCCTTTAAGAAACAACGTTGTTCGAAAACCATGACAGAATTCCTTACCTACAATTATCTAATCACAAAGTATATTTTCAAAAAGAATGAGGCCTCCTTTCACAACATATAAAGTCATAAAATCTTCGAGGAGAAGATTTTTCTAAGATAAGGAATTTAATACAGGGCTCATGGATCCCAAGAGCTTCCATAGATAAACTTCAGAAAAATTAATTTGGATTCTCTCAAATTAAATACAAAATTATATGTGTACTTTTCTGGGGAGAGTCCATAGCTTTCATCAGATTCTCAAAGTAGCCTGTGACCTCAGAAGAGGTTAGGAAGTGATCTAACTAGATTGGGAGTTTTAAGTATGGTTTCTTTGGTACATGCCTATCAGCTGTGAGGTTATCTATCACGAGTAACTTCTTGCTGATTTAAGTACTCCAGTTTGTGAAATATTTGCTTTTTGAAATATATAATGGAGCAGACCTAAAATTATCTTTATATTAACATAACTCTCATTTACTTGCATTTCTTATATGACAGAGAGACTCAGAGCAATGAATTTGACCATAATTCTGAGCACACTTGTAGAAATGTGCTGTGCATGTGAACATCCTACGTTACACATAATCCTGCAGAAAAAAAGCTTGAGAATATCTGATTTGAAGCAACGTCCTCATTTTATAGATGAAGAAACTTAGGCTCAGAGATTTTAAGTGATTTGTTCAAAGTCACAGAGGAGTCCTGGTACTTCTACCTATGTAACCTCAAGTAGGGCTGAGATTATAACGGATCCCTACAATGGTACTTTTTAGTCTGTATTGTAGCTATAAAAAGAATGACTTTAGACCTTGGTATCTGACAAAGTTCCATCCTGGGCATGCTTTTTTCACTCTCACCTTCACCTTGGACAATCTCATCTGCCTCCCACGACTTCAGCTATCACTCTCCTCTCTCATTCACAAATCTCTATTCCCAGTCCTGTCAAACTCCTTGCTTGCGCTCCAGATCTATGTCCAACTGCTCACTTTATATCTCCTACTGCTCTCCAACTCTCAACCTTCACATGTTGAAAAATCAAACTCCTATTTCCCACACATCCAACTACTGAGACAGAAGAGATCTTTGCCACAGTTTTCTTTCTCTATGCCAGAAACCCCAGAGTTTCTTTAACTGGACCTTTACCTCCTACATCTGGGTAACAACCAACTCCTTTTGATTTTACCATTTTTCCTCTCAGGGCTTTTCCTCTCTCTCCCTCTTTATCCCTGAGACTGCTGATTTATTTCAGGCACTCATTCTCTCTCTCCTGGAATACTGTAATAATTTCTTTGCCTTCAAACTTTCATTCCTCAATCTACTTTCAATATTGCTGTCAAAATGAGATTTTTTAAACCAATCTGACCACATCACTCCTTTTCCCATAAATTCTTCAATGGCTCCCCATTTTCCAAAGAATAAAGTCCAAGTTCCTTAACATGGTAAGTAAATTTCTCCATGATATAATCTTTGCTATAAATTACTATCTGCTTTATACTGCAATGAAATAATGAGTTCTTAAATTTGCAATTAACTCCTAATTATGGATAACCATTAAAAAATTACTGTAGGGCTTCCCTGGTGGCACAGTGGTTGAGAGTCCTCCTGCCGATGCAGGGGACACGGGTTCGTGCCCCAGTCCGGGAAGATCCCACATGCCGCGGAGCGGCTAGGCCCGTGAGCCATGGCCGCTGAGCCTGCGCGTCCAGAGCCTGTGCTCCGCAACGGGAGAGGCCACAACAGTGAGAGGCCCGCGTACCGCAAAAAAAAAAAAAAAAAAAATTACTGTAGAAGTATACATATATCAACTGGTACATACATTAATTGGTTGTAGATATGTGCTATATAATGCTGCCAGTGTGAATTTGTTCAATCATGTTTCAGGTAAGCTGGCCCATTAATCACCTCTCAATCTTGGCAAAAGTGTTACATGATCTATCTTCACTAGGTAGAGAAAAAAGCTATATCACATTTTCCCACTGAGTGTATTCTCATCCAAAGCTCACTCAAACAAGTATCGCTGGCAATGTCTGACATCACTTTATAAGATAAAGGTTGGAAATCTGTGAAAATATTAACTTCCCTAGTGATTTACCTAAAACCACCATTAGTATTTGTGGTGGGCAGCCTCTAAGATGGCCCCCAATGAGTTCACCCTCCTGGTGTGCACACTCTTGTGTAGTCCACTCTCACACTGTATTATGATTGGCCTGAGAAAGCAATAATAGCATATGACAAGTGATGGTATGCCTGCAAGATTAGGTTATAAAAAGACTGTGGCTTCCATCTTAGATCCTCCCTGACCCCCCTTACACCCCACCCATTCATTCTGGGGGGAGCCAGCTGCCATGTGTTAAGGACACTCAGACAGCCCTGTGGCAAGGCTCACGTGGCAAGGAACTGAGTCTCCAGTCTTGAGGAACTCAGGTGTGCCAACAACCAAGTGCATGAGGCTGGAAGGAGATTCTCCAGCCCCAGACAAGCCTTGAGATGGCTGAAGTCCCAGCCAGCAGCCTGACCGCAACCTCAAGAAAGAGCCTGAGACAGAACCACCCAGCTAAGCTGTTCTTGAATTCCTGACCCACAGAAGCCATGCAATAATAAATGTTGTCTTGAAATGCTAAGTTTTGAGGCAATTTGTTACATGGCAGTAGGTAACTAATATATAGTATTTTGGGTTTTGCTTATTTTAACATTAGAGAGTGCTCATGTATGCTTTCCTCTTGGAAGCAATGAGACACACAAATTCTTTACCCATCTCTAATATTTTACCAGAAATTCCTTAAAGCAGCATTTGTCAAACTTGAATAATACACCAACTTTTAAAGGAAAAAACCCAAACACTAAAAAAACAGAACCAAACATGTGACCTTATGATTTTGTCCAATAATGATTAGAAGAATGTATAACTTTCAGCCTCAAAACATACAATAGGGAACGTTGAGTAAATCAATATATAAATAACTCTGGCCATATTTTATCTTCTAATAATAACTTTACTAATTTTATTGATTTTATAAAAATGATTCATGCACAATGTTAAAATTAAAAACTACTAAAACATTTCTGAAAAGTTGATAAAAATCACAAATCTAACAACTCAGAGATAAATTACTGTTAACATTTTGGTAAACATCCTTCAAGCACACATAAGGACATCCATCTCTTCTTATACACATACACATTCATATATTCAGTTTTACATACTATATATGCTACTCTGAAACCTACAGTCTCATTTGTTGTGACATCTTTCTAAGCAAATAAAGATCATCATCGTTAACAGCAGCACTGTATCCCAATGTCATATGTACTTATCAAAAGTTATTTGAGGGCTTCCCTGGTGGCGCCGTGGTTGAGAGTCCGCCTGCCGATGCAGGGGACACGGGTTCGTGCCCCGGTCCGGGAAGATCCCACATGCCACGGAGCGGCTGGGCCCATGAGCCATGGCCGCTGAGCCTGCGCGTCCGGAGCCTGTGCTCCGCAACGGGAGAGGCCACAACAGTGAGAGGCCCGCGTACCGCAAAAAAAAAAAAAAAAAGTTATTTGATCAGTTCTTTTCAAACAAATTCAGGTTTTTTTCCTAGTTTTTCACCGTTTTACAGATATAATTGTCATCCTTACGTATACAACTGTTTACACGTTTGCTCTGCTCCTGAATTCTTTGGAGTAGGATTTAGTCAAAGAGCATAAAACATTTTAACACACACGCAAACCTTCAGAAAGGGTGCATCAAGACGATGTGCTTTTAAAGAGCATCTCGAGTACAGCAGCTATCTTTCACATCTGTTTAAAAACAACACTTAATAATGGGACAGTTTGTAAGGGCTGCATAATATTCCAGTAGTACTTAATGACTAGGGGCAAATGATAAGCAAATGTTTTAATAAGCAAGGTACAAAATTGTTTTTACACTGCTGTCCCAGGTTTGAACACTAGTTCTTAAAAGCTACTATGGGTTCCTTCATTGTCTCTCTCTTCCCTCACTTACTGGTCAGTTGCAAAAGATCCAAGATCCAGTGCAGGATCCAAAGGCCCTGAGGGATGGAGCCACTGTTTGGATGGGCCTGGATCTCAGAACCACCCCTCTCCCCATTTACACTGAACTACACATAGTGAAAAGTAAACCACTGCATTAAGTCACTGAATTTTGGAGATGTTTGTAAGCACTGATAGCCTACTGTAATATATTAAGCTCTTTCTGTGGGATGATTTATTCCTGGTTTTTATTTACTAACTTGTATCTGTATTTCCTAAACATTTTACAATGGGCTTGTATTATTTTTACAGTCAGAAACAAACATTATTAAAAAAAATAAAATACACACATACACACAATATATGCTATGATATGGCAGCAATTTCTTTGGATTTACATAATTTTTTTTTTTTTTTTTTTTTTTTTTTTTTGCGGTATGTGGGCCTCTCACTGTTGTGGCCTCTCCCGTTGCGGAGCACAGGCTCCGGACGCGCAGGCTCAGCGGCCATGGCTCACGGGCCTAGCCGTTCCATGGCATGTGGGATCCTCCCGGACAGGGGCACGAACCCGTGTCCCCTGCATTGGCAGGCGGACTCTCAACCACTGCGCCACCAGGGAAGCCCCTACATAATTTTTAAATCACCAAAAACATTATGATTTTAAAAATAAATATTACATGCCATTAATTTCCTAAGAAGCTGAACTATGTGGCTAGTTACTATCTCAGTATGCCACAAAATTTCCCTTCATGCCAGTGTCAAAGAGCAGCAGAAGCCCTGCAGCAAGACGGAAACAGTGGTCAAGTGATTTGTAAATGGCTGGCTATATGACTATGACCTTGGGCAAGTCTGGGAAACATTCCACTTCCTACCATGTCAAGTGAGAAAGCTGAACCAGATGACCTTTAACATCTATGAACAGTTCCATGCACGTAGCATTTTCTTACTTTCTTATGATGCACCTAGTGCTCCTATAGCTCTCTGTCCCCCAGAAACCCACCTGCTTGTTCTCAGAACTCAGTACCTGGCCATTTCATGGTAGAAGTTAAGAATGACAAGGCTGTCCCTGAAGCTTGAAGCCTGGACATGGCAGTGCAAGCTGAGGCCCCTGTGCCGGTGCTACAGAGCCCTCCCCTAGCAGTGAAAGTAACACCAATCTCCTTGGACACACCCAGTGGCAACTGCCTAACAAGTCATTCCTATAGCTATTACTACAGCTCTATGTAATTACCTTTTGTTGCACACACAGTCACGCTTCCCAGCATGGCCCAACACTGGAGGCTGAGCAGGATCCACTCCCGGCAACCAGCTCACAGACCCAGAAGCTCAATCCCACCTCTCAACGACGAACTTTTTTGCCTTTTCTCAAGCAGGGGCAAAGCACCTTTCTTATTAATCTCTCTAAACCATAAAGGACCCTGTTGATGCTGCATATACATGACTCAAGAAGGCTACTTACATGACTTTTGCCTAAAGACTTTCTGGTAGAGCCTACGCTGAGGAGCAGTGTGAGCCTTCTATGGGTGGAGCCTTCTCTGGGGTAAGCCTTCTCTGGCCAGGGGGGTTTTAACGTTCCCCTGAAATAAAGAGTCTGACCCCGTTTTTGATGTTTGACTAATTTTTCCTCCCAGTTTTATTGAGGTATAATTCTTATTTAAAAAACCTGCACATAATTAATGAATACAATTAGATGAATGTGGATGTATGTATATACTCATTTTCCCCATAGCCAAGGCTTTTTTTTTCTTTTTTCCTTTTTCCTTCTTTTAGGTTGGGGTTCTGTTTTACCTTGCTGTTGTTGATTCATTTATATTTTTGAATTTTATTTTTTTATACAGCAGGTTCTTATCTATTTTATACATATTAGTGTATATGTCAATCCCAATCTCCCAATTCATCCCACCACCACCACTCCCTATATTTTTATTTTTTTCTAATAAATCTTTTATTTTTCTAATTTTATTTTATTCTTTATACTTTGTTATTGGTCTGCTCCTTTTGACTTGCTCCCACCCCCCCCTTTTTTTCTTTTTTCTATTGTGGTTTTGTTTTACCTTGTTGCAGTTGTTTCAATTATATTTTTATTTTTCCTAATATATTTTTTTATCTCTCTAATTTTATTTTATTTTTTAGTCTTTGTTATTGTACTGCTCCTTTTTTTCCTTTTCTTTCTTTCTTTTTTTTTTTTTTTTGCTGTGCCATGCAGCTTGCAGGATCTTGGTTCCCAGGCTGGAGGTCAGGCCCGAGCTCCTGTGGTGGGAGTGTCAAGACCAAGCTGCTGGACTAACAGAGAACCTCAGACCCCAGGGAATATTAATCAGAGTGAGGCCTCCTGGAGGTCCTCATCTCAGCACCAAGACCCGGCTCTACCCAACTGCCTGCAAACTCCAGTGCTGGACGCCTCAGGCCAAACAACCAGTAAGACAGGAATACAGCTCCACCCACCAACAAAAAAAAAAAAAAAAAGAAATGACAAAAAGTATGTTACAGACAAAGGAGCAAGGTAAAAACCTACAAGACCAAATACATGAAGACGAAATAGGCAACCTACCTGAAAAAAGAATTCAGAGTAATGATAGTAAAGATGATCCAAAATCTCGGAAACAAAATGGAGAAAATACAAGAAATGTTTAACAAGGATCTAGAAGAACTAACAAGCAAAGAAACAGTGATGAACAAAACAATAACTGAAATTAAAAATACTCTAGAAGGAATCAATAGCAGAATAACTGAGGCAGAAGAACAGATAAGTGAGCTGGAAGATAAAATAGTGGAAATAAGTGCCAGAGAGCAGAATAAAGAAAAAAGAATAAAAAGGACTGAGGACAGTCTCAGAGACCTCTAGGACAACATTAGACGCACCAACATTCGAATTATAAGGGGTCCCAGAAGAAGAGAAAAAGAAAGGATCTGAGAAAATATTTGAAGAGATCATAGTCGAAAACTTCCCTAACGTGGGAAAGGAAATAGTCAATCAAGTCCAGGAAGTGCAGAGAGTCCCATACAGGATAAACCCAAAGAGAAACATGCCGAGACACATATTAATCAAACTATCAAAAATTAAATACAAAGAAAAATTATTAAAAGCAGCAAGGGAAAAGCAACAAATAACATACAAGGGAATTCCCATAATCACAGCTGATCTTTCAGCAGAAACTCTGCAAACCAGTAGGGAGTGGCAGGACACATGCAAAGTGATGAAAGGGAAAAACCTACAACCAAGATTACTCTACCTGGCAAGGATCTCGTTCAGATTCGATGGAGAATTACAGACAAGCAAAAGCTATGAGAATTCAGCACCAGCTTTACAACAAATGCTAAAGGAACTTCTCTGAGCAGGAAACACAGAGAAGAAAAAGACCCACAGAAACAAACCCAAATAAATTAAGAAAATGGTAATAGGAACATACATATTGATAATCACTTTGAATGTAAACAGATTAAATGCTCCAACCAAAAGACAAGACACAGACTGGCTGAATGGATACAAAAACAAGAACCTTATATATGCTGTCTACAAGAAACCCACTTCAGACCCAGGGACACATACAGACTGAAAGTGAGGGGATGGAAAAAGATATTCCATGCAAATGGAAATCACAAGAAAGCTGGAGTAGCAATACTCATATCAGATAAAATAGACTTTAAAATAAAGACAGTTACAAGAGATAAGGAAGGACACTACATAATGATCAAGGGATTAATCAATCCAAGGAGAAAACATAACAATTATAAATATTTATGCCCCCAAAATAGGAGTACCTCAATACATAAGGCAAATGCTAACAGCCATAAAGGAGAAATCGACAGTAACACAATAATAGTGGGGGACTTTAACACCCCACTTACACCAACAGACAGATCAACCAGACAGAAAAGAAATAAGGAAACACAAGCTTTAAATGGCACAAGAGACCAGATAGACTTAATTGATATTTTTAGGACATTCCACCTGAAAGCGGAAAAATACACTTTCTTCTCATGAAACGTTCTCCAGAATAGATCACATCTTGGGTCACAAATCAAGCCTTGGAAAATTTAAGAAAACTGAAATCATATCAAGCATCTTTTCTGACCACAACACTATGAGATTAGAAATCAATTACAGGAAAAAAACAGTAAAAAACACAAATATATGGAAGCTAAACAGTGCGCTGCTAAATAACCAACAGCTCACTGAAGAAATCAAAGAAGAAATAAAAAAATACCTAGAAACAAATAACAACGAAAATACGATGATCCAAAATCTATGGGATGCAGCAAAAGCAGTTCTAAAAGGCAAGTTCATAGCAATTCAAGCTCACCTCAAGAAACAAGAAGAATCTCAGATAAACAATCTAAACTTACACCTAAACTAACTATAAAAAGAAGAACAAAGAAAACCCAAAGTTAGTAGAAGGAAAGAAATCATAAAGGTCAGAGCAGAGATAAATGAAATAGAAATGAACAAAACAATAGCAAAGATCAATAAAACTAAAAGTTGGTTCTTTGAGAAGATAAACAAAATTGATAAACCTTTAGCCAGACTCATCAAGAAAAAAAGGGAGAGGACTCAAATCAATAAAAGTAGAAGCGAAAAAGGAGAGATTACAACTGACACCACAGAAATACAAAAGATCCTAAGAGACTACTACAAGCAACTAGACGCCAATAAAATGGACAACCTGGAAGAAATGGACAAATTCTTGGAAAAGTACAACTTTGCAAGACTGAACCAGGAAGAATTAGAAAATATAAACAGACCACTCACAGGTAATGAAATTGAAACTGTAATCAAAAATCTTCCTACAAACAAAAGTCCAGGACCAGATGGCTTCACAGGTGAATTCTATCAAACATTTACAGAAGAATTAACACCTATCCTTCTCAAACTCTTTCAAAAAATTGCGGAGGGAGGAACACTCCCCAACTTGTTCTACAAGGCCACCATCACCCTGATACCAAAACCAGACAAAGATATCACAAAAAAAGAAAATCATAGACCACTATCACTGATGAACATAGATGCAAAAATCCTCAACAAAATACTAGTAACCAGAATCCAACAGCACATTAAAAGGATCATACACCATGATCAAGTGGGATTTTTCCCAGGGATACAAGGATTCTTCAATATACGTAAATCAATCAGTGTGATACACCATATTAGCAAACTGAAGAATAAAAACCACATGATCATCTCAATAGATGCAGAAAAAGCTTTTGACAAAATTCAACACCTATATATGATAAAAACTCTCCAGAAAGTGGGCATAGAGGGAAACTACCTCAACATAATAAAAGCCATATATGACAAACCCACAGCAAACATCATTCTCAATAGTAAAAAATTGAAAGCATTTCCTCTAAGATCAGGAACAAAACAAGGATGTCCACTCTCGCCACTATTATTCAACACAGTACTGCAAGTCCTAGCCACGGCCATCAGAGAAGAAAAAATAAAAAGAATACAAATTGGAAAAGAAGAAGTAGAACTGTCACTGTTTGCCAATGACATAACACTATACGTAGAAAATCCTAAAGATGCCACCAGAAAACTACTAGAACTAATCAATGAATTTGGTAAGGTTGCAGGATACAAAATTAATGCACAGAAATCTCTTGCATTCCTATACACTAACAACGAAAGATCAGAAAGAGAAATTAAGGAAACAACACCATTTACCATCGCAACAAAAAGAATAAAATACCTAGGAACAAACCTACCTAAGGAGGCAAAAGACCTGTACTCTGAAAACTATAAAACACTGATGAAAGAAATCAAAGATAACATAAACAGATGAAGAGATATACCATGCTCCTGGATTGGAAGAATCAATATTCTGAAAATGACTATACTACCCAAAGCAATCTACAGGTTCAATGCAATCCCTATCAAATTACAAATGGCATTTTTCACAGAACTAGAACAAGAAATTTTACAATGTGTATGTTAACACAAAAGACCCCGAATAGCCAAAGCAATCTTAAGAAAGAAAAACGGAGCTGGAGGAATCAAGCTCCCTGACTTCATACTATACTACAAAGCTACAGTAATCAAGACAATATGTTACTGACACAAAAACAGAAATATAGATCAATGGAGCAGGATAGAAAGCCCAGAGATAAACCCACACACATATGGTCACTTTATCTGTGACAAAGGAGGCAGGAATATAAAATGGAGAAAAGGCAGCCTCTTCTATAAGTGGTGCTGGGAAAAATGTATAGATACATGTAAAAGGATGAAATTAGAACACTTCTTAACACCATACACAAAAATAAACTCAAAATGGATTAAGACCTAAATGTAAGGTCAGATACTATAAAACTCTTGGAGGAAAACCTAGGCAGAACACTCTATGACATAAATCACAGCAAGATCTTTTTTGACCCACCTCCTAGAGTAAGGGAAATAAAAACAAAAATAAACAAATGGGACCTAATGAAACTTAAAAGCTTTTGCACAGCAAAGGAAACCATAAACAAGACGAAAAGACAAACCTCAGAATGGGAGAAAATATTTGCAAACGAAGCAACTGACAAAGGATTAATCTCCAAAATATAAAAGCAGCTCATGCAGTGCAATATCACAAAAACAAACAACCCAGTCAAAAAATGGGCGGAAGACCTAAATAGACATTTCTCTAAAGAAGACACAGAGATGGCCAACAAATACATGAAAAGATGCTCAACATCACTAATCATTAGAGAAATGCTAATCAAAACCACAATGAGGTAACACCTCACACCAGTCAGAATGGCCATCATCAAAAAATCTAGAAACAATAAATGCTGTTGAGGGTGTGGAAAAAAGGGAATGCTCCTGCACTGTTGGTGGGAATGTAAACTGATACAGCCACTAGGGAGAAGAGTATGGAGGTTCCTTAAAGAACTAAAAATAGAACTACCATATGACCCAACAATCCCACTACTGGGCATATATCCTGAGAAAACCATAATTCAGAAAGAGACATGCACTACAATATTCACTGCAGCACTATTTACAATTGCCAGGACATGGAAGCAACCTAAATGTCCATCAACAGATGAATAGATAAAGAAGATGTGGCACATATATACAATGGAATATTACTCAGCCATAAAAAGGAACGGAACTGAATTATTTGTAGTGAGGTAGATGGACCTAGAGTCTGTCATACAGAGTGAAGTAAGTCAGAAAGAGAAAAACAAATACTGTATGCTAACACATATATATGGAATCTAAAAACAAACAAACAAACAAACAAATGGTTGTGAAGAACCTAGGGGCAGGACAAGAATAAAGATGCAGACGTAGAGAATGGACTTGAGGACACGGGGAGGGGGAAGGGTAAGCTGGGATGAAGTGAGAGAGTGCCATGGACATAAATACACTACCAAATGTAAAATAGATGGCTAGTGGGAAGCAGCCACATAGCACAGGGAGATCAGCTTGGTGCCTTGTGACCACCTAGAGGGGAGGGTGGGAGGGAGATGCAAGAGGGAGGAGGTATGAAGATATATGTATATGTATAGCTGACTCACTTTGTTATAAAGCAGAAACTAACACAGCATTGTAAAGCAATTATACTCCAATAAAGATGTGAAAAAAAAAATATGGCTTCCAATGGTGATATTTTTTCCCCCTCAAAGAAAGTTAGGTACTCCAATAAAGATGTGAAAAAAAAAACCTGAACATAATTAATGAGTACAATTAGATGAATTTGGATGTATGTATATACTCATTTTACCAACACCATTGTCCAGGTAATAAACACATCCATCACCTCCCCCAAAAAATGAAACAAGACTTTAAACTTTAAAAGGAAGATGTATTTTCTAAACTATGAAAGGGGATGTTTCCATAAGAAATATCAAGGCTTGGAGAAAGTATAAGGAATTCCAAGACTAGTAAAAATATTGTACAGTTATAAACTGACTCCATTGTACAATGCTGTCTCACTGTAGATGGTTAAAAAAAATAAAGGAAACCAATGTAAGAAAAGCTAATAAGAAAAGAGGGCTTCCACAACAGTTCCATAACAGAAGACAGCTGGCTTTGTTGGGGACAGCGGGTGGCATGAGGGAGGAAAAGGAACGAAAGGAAAAGAGAAGATTCAGAAAGATTTCCTAGTCTAGGAAAAAAACAGTGGTTCTCAAATTTGGTCTCCGAACAGCAACATCACCTGAAAATTTATTAGAAATTCAAATTATTGGGCCTTACTCCAAACTGCTGAACCAGGAAGTGTGGGGTGCAGCCCAGCAATCTATGGCTTAACAAGCCCACCGGCTGCTTCCAATGCAGGCTGATGTCTGAGAACCACCAGTCTAAAAGGCTTCACACTATCACTGGCAGTAAGAGAGCCGGTCCCTCTACAGGTAACTGGGAAAGTTAGTTCCATACGTGCAGTTTCTCTTTCGTCAGCTCATCTAGCTTGGCTGTAAAATTTTTGATACTGTTTCTGTTGCTGAGCAGCTCCTTTCTGGTGGAGTTAGTTATCACTATAATCTTTAGGCTTCCTCATTAAGCAATCCTATGGATGAAAGGAAACTGTGTGGATAAGATATTTACCTTATGTTCCATAAGAGAGCAAGTTTAAGGATCTTGTACTGTCTAACGTAATACTAAAGGGAAAAAAATTTTATATTTCAGTAAAAGAATCTCTCCCTCAATTCCATTTGGGGTTTGATGGTCTAGTCATTAAATACTACTTAGTTTTAAACATGCCATTTTTAGTTATTCAGCAAATGGCAAGCCAAAGCTAACAGAAACATGGTCTTCCAAATACAACTGAAAATAAAATATTGTCTCATGGTTTAGTTTGGTGGTTAATGGGTAAGACAGCTATTTCTTTTCTTGTAGGAGGTTATATTTATACATTACATATCCCAAAACCTGAAACATGGCTGGTTAAGCTTTTTTGGTTTAATTTAATGTATGCACTGGCTCACACTAAGCTTGAATATATTTAGTATTTTTTATTACTCACAATACGACACAACTTTCCAGTTTTCCAACCTGGGGATGATTCAAGAACCACATTTAGCTGTAACATTTTTAAAAATTCTCAGATGTCATTTTTAAGGAATTCATGAAAAGCAAGAAATGCTTAAAATCCATGATGTATATTCAGGTTAGAGAACATGAATAAGTAGGCTTTGATATAGATAAGTAATTTGTTTATCCGTAGAGTGTCATTGTCTAAGTTGACAGTCTCAAAACCTCATTTCATAGAACAAATTTCATAGCAGTATCTTGGGTTACTGAAACCTTTGATTTTCCTTCCAGTTCAGGTAAAAACAATTACAGACTAGTTTAATTGCTACTAAAATGTCTCTTTACCTACTAGTTGAATTTAAAACAATTATATTTTATTTTATTCTTGAAAAAATATATAATTAGAAAATAGCTTGCTAAAGAAATTATCTGGCCTATCAAAAGTAAATGTAAATTTTAAAGTATAAGAAAAATTACATTTACAAAAAACATCAAAATGCCCCCAAAAGATATGAATATCAATGTAAAGACATACCTCATAGAAATGAACATTTCTATGTAAAATTATAAAATTTCTATGTAAAGTTGTCTTATAATTTTAAAACAGAAGTTTTAAACACAAGCATTCTATCCCCCAGGCTAAGGTATCTATAACTGCCAAATATAATTTTAATTGTGATTTTTAAAAAAAAAGAGTAATCACAAAAATGAGCTCTGAGATCTGCTAACACATTACTTAAGGGCGTTATTTCCCCCCCCGGTATATTCTAAGAAACAAGAGTTCCATGGGATATTAATACATTTTATTAGAGAGACTGATTGATTCCCCTGGTCTATGTGACATATTTAATGTGTGATACACTGAGGGGTTTTTTTTTTTTTTTTTTAAGGTCAACCCAGTACTTAGCAATACTTCTCAGTCTTTGCTATGCTAATGTTCATTATGAGCCTTTAAGAGAAAGAGTGCAGAAAATAGTTTCCCAAACATAGTTGGAACTATTTTTCCTGGGAAATCTTTTAGAACTAATGATCTACAGAACATACTGTGGGAAATGCTACTCTGGGGCATGAGGTTTCTAATGTGAACATGAAAGTCTATATTAACACTTATACAGGTTAACTTTGAGAATAAAAAGGAGTCATATTAGTTCTTCAGGTCTAATCCCCATGTATGCTGTTTGAATTCTTTTTCATTTATGCCAAGTTGTCTTTCACTAAGCCTATCTACCACCTCACCTTAAACAGAGTATTAGTTTAAAGCTAATTCTACACAGAAAGTGAGTTGCCTACTTTTACTAGGTTTAACCCATCTGCACTTCAGTATCTTTCTTGTTCATAGAGATTAAGGGGAAGCAAGTTATGATCCCAGGAACTCAAAATAGAAATGAAAACAAATGAATACAATACAATGAACCTACTGTTCCTGCTGTTTATTATTTATAAAAATGCATGAAGTATCTGCACTACATATATTACAATGTTTATACTACATACATTTCAATATAGCACATGAGAATTTTAAAATTAAAATTTAATTTATTTTAAAAATAACTATACTTCAAGAATACTGCTCCTGCTATGAAATTCCATTCCCCAGAAATGGGTTCATCTGATTAGCACAACTGATCTGCCAGCTGGATGGATCCCAAGTAAATTTCAAACCGGCATTTGGCAAAATATTCCTGTAGCCAGCATTTTACATGGAATACAAACTAAAGATGCATTCTGGGATTGCCCTGAGAACCAAACAACTGTACGGTAAGATGAATATATTCAACTTATCCTCTTTATGCTAAATTTACAAGATGAGCAGTTTAAATAATACTTCAAATTCTGTGCTTCAATTCTGCTTACATTCATTCTGTGTAAGTCTGTTGGTGTCTAACACTGGATTAAGAAAGACTGCCATCTGGTAGTTATAGCAACCCTTTACTAACTTGGTCGGAAGTTGAAGACCATGAGCCTCAAAGAAATGCAAACCAGGTTTATTACTATGAATATATCAAAATCTTTTTTAAAAATAGTCATGGAATAGCGCTTTTCACTTAAAGAGAAACATCGTGTGTGCTTGCACACTCATGCATTATATAATCGACCTACAAAAGTCACGTTTTAAAAGGGGTTAAAAGGATGAATGAATTAAATAAGCAATTAGGTCCACATTCCCTTCACCCACAAGGCTGCCACTGTCCCTTTTATAAAGCCTAGGGATGTGAGCCAAATTAGTCCTATTTGTTGGCCGTTTAACTCTAACTTCCCTTAATCATGTGTGTTCTTGGGTACCCATTTTTTCCTCTCAATGAAGTTTCACAGGTAAGCAACACTTCAGATGAAGAGTAAATAACAGTATAAAAACACTAAAAACATGCATACAGCACATGAGCATACCCAAAGTATTTTCAAACTCATCACAATCTTATTAAACCATGAAGGAAAGTCAGAGAGGTAGAAAGACAATGATTATCTCAGATTCTATAATTTCCTAGGGTTACACAGTTAGGGGTGGTAGAGCTGGGAAAATTGAATCTACACCACCTCGTTAGAAATTTTATTTTCTTTCTAGTATATCACAGTTCCTTTCCTGAAATAACAGTATTTTACAGTTTACACAGTTGTAGTATTATCAATATAATGTGTGTACATGTATAAAAGGGCTTTGCATTTTTGAATTTGCCCAAACCTCCCTGTGGCCCACCTCCAGTCTAGTGTCACTCCTTGAACCTCTTTGATCTTCCTTTTCTCCCCTTATTTTTTTCAAAGTCACTACCACTTGCTTGAGCCTAAGTGAAGGCAGCAGAGTAAATGCAGCATCCAGCCTTCCAGAGCACTCATGAGTTATGACTATATCTACTCCAATTTATAGACAAGCATGCCAACACATGGACTAGTTCCCCTTGCTCTCACTCTTAATGCAACAATGTCAAGGACACAGCCATTAAACGATGACCTAGGATTATACAAGACTTATCCAGCTCAATACGCTTATTCTATCCCATTATTTTACTTCACCCCCTTTGTCTATAAAAAGCCCCTTCCTTATATGGCCAGTCTCTGAAGTCTAAGATTTGATATTCCTGGCATTCAGAGTTCTCTTCTTGTATCTCTTCCTGAAGGCATCTGAAACATTCTTTGTTGATGGACTTTAAAGGTGGAAGGGATGCTCTTTCACAGGAGGCTTTTAGATTATCTGTCCTGCTCAACAGGCTGTCAATAAGCTTAAGTCTCTCCATTAATGTCTGGGCCACTCACTAGGTACTAGACAGGGGAGGAAAGTGACCTGGAGTGAGGAGCACTGAAGTCATTCACCAACACAAAGGAAATCAACTTAAAGATCAGTCAACACCATTTGGCAAGAGACCCCTTTATAGAGAGCACTCTGTTTCAGACTAAAGTACACACATAGTTAATGGAAAACATGAGTAGAGCATAATAAAGCAGAAAGAACAATGGCTCTGGAATCAGAGAGATTTGGGATGGAATCCTGATTTTGCCACATAGCTGCCACTAGCTGACCCAGGGCAAAGTCACAATGTATCTGAATCTCTTTTGTCATTTATAATTATCAATCTTGAAGAAGTGATGTTAGGATTCAAGATTTTATGTAAAGTATCTAGCACACTATCTGGTACATGGTCAGTGCCCAATAAATAGTAGCTATAAATTTATCTTTTTAATCACCTACCTTCAAGAAGCAGCTAGTCAGGAGATAACACCATTAGAGGTTGTGGGCAGAGTAATTTTTTAAAAATTCCTCATGAAAATAAATACATACATACATACATACATACATATTTCATGAACTGGGAGAGTTAGAGAACAAGGAGAGACAGTGGCTGCTTGTAGGCAACAGCTCTCAAAACAGCACTGTAATACAAAGTGGCCCAGCCAAGTCAGCTGGAATAGCTGTAGCTAAGGCATCCTGAGGGAGCATTTCCCTGAACCTCTGCAAGCTCCCAACAGTAAGAACACAACATAAACTCTCTTGTCCTTATAATAGCATTGCCCAATAGAAATAAAACGTGAGTCATAACTGCTTTTATTTTATTTATTTATTTTTAAAAATAAATTTATATATTTATTTATTTTGGCTGCGTTGGGTCTTTGTTGCTGTGCGTGGGCTTTCTCTAGTTGCAGCGAGTGGGGGCTACTCTTCGTTGCGGTGCACAGGCTTCTCACTGTGGTGGCTTCTCTTGTTGTGGAGCACGGGCTCTAGGTGTGCGGGCTTCAGTAGTTGTGGCACGTGGGTTCAGTAGTTGTGGCACGTGGGTTCAGTAGTTGTGGCACAGGGCTCAGTAGTTGTGGCGCACGGGCTTAGTTGCTCCGTGGCATGTGGGATCTTCCCGGACCAGGGTTCAAACCCTTGTCCCCTGCATTGGCAGGCGGATTCTTAACCACTGCACCACCAGGGAAGTCCCCATAACCTGCTTTAAAATTTTCTAGTAGTCACATTAAAAACGTAAAAAGAGGGCTTCCCTGGTGGCGCGGTGGTTGAGAGTCCGCCTGCTGATGCAGGGGACGCGGGTTCGTGCCCTGGTCCGGGAGGATCCCAGGTGCCGCGGAGCGGCTGGGCCTGTGGGCCATGGCCGCTGGGCCTGTGCGTCCGGAGCCTGTGCTCCGCAACGGGAGAGGCCACAGCGGTGAGAGGCCCGCGTACCACAAAAAAAAAAAAAAACGTAAAAAGAAACAGGGTAAATTAATTTTAATAATATATTTTATTTAACCCAATATATCAAAATATCATTTCAACATGTAATAAATATTAAAAATTGAGTTATTTTACAGTCTTTTTTCTTGTACTAAGCCTTCGAAATCTAGTGTGTATTTTACACTTAACAGTATATCTCAATTAATTCTAGCTACATTTCAGGTGGTCAGTAGCTACACGCAGCTAGTGCTTGCTGTATTGGACAGTGGGGCCCTACAATCCTGACACCAAGCCTGCCTGGGCCCAGTCCACAGAATCTACCCCAATACTTGTTACTCACTATCCCACTAGGGACCTTGAAAGCCTTGTTATTAAAAGATCTCACTTTTAAAATGTGAACTTCTCTGGAAAAGCAGTGAACTAATTAACATTTCAACAGAGATTATCTGATACAGGTTAGCCACCTGGAAAGTCAAGAGGAAGAAAGCAAAAGAAAGCCAAAACAGGCGGTGCTGAGAAGGGAATCTTAAGGAAACCAAGGACATATTTTGCCTAGTTCACAGGTTAGCCTAGATTCATGCCACTTAATACATGGCACAAATCTTCTCTAGGTTGCCTAGCGCTAGATTACTATTATTATATCAAAAGCTCACACAATCAGTTTTGACAAAGATCTACACAAGAATGTAACTAGTAACACCTGTAGGGAGCTGTAAGAAATTGGTAAAGGAATGCCAGTCACGTCAATTAACACCATTTCTTGATTGCCAATCAGCACAGTGTATTCCAACCAGGTCAGGGCCTTCAAAATTCCACAAACCTTAAAGAACTTTTAGTAAATAAGACCTCTGTCAGGGGTCATTAGAATAATGAAAAAGTCTGGACAACTTGAAAAGCTGGTAACTATAAGAATCCTCTATCTCAGGTGTCAGTGATAACAATCCATGCATTTGGACAATTATGCCTTTAGTTACGTTGTTTGTTAAAGTTCACCTATAACTGTAAACAACTTTCAGTCAGGTAAGAAAATGTGTCATGTGGTTTGCTCTTTTGCAATTCAAAAACTACTTTCAAAGTCTGTAATGCAAAGTGCAACCAGATGCTATTGGCAAAGAACTGAATCTTCAAATGTGACCGATTTCCAAGAACATTACCACAGATGTGGGCTACACATTGGGTGCACACAAAGCTTTGAAAAGTTCACATCTAATCTAATCATCTATTCAGAACACTCCACGCTTTCCCACATTTCAATGAATTATAAATTTCTCAAAATGCATAGCAAATCAGAAATATATGTATGATTGAAAACTCCCTCCTAGATAGATTCAGAACATGCTATACAGCTAATGACACAGAAAGTCCCCGTTCTATCTAAAAAATACAAATTGATGTTAATGCCTGAGCAAGAACAAAAGGTCACTTGCATTGTAACATAAAGCTTAGTCACCAAGTGGCAGCTTTCCTTCCATTTAGAAAAGTTTTCCTCAGTTCCAATTACTACACAAGTTTACAATCATCAGTATACTATTACTCTGAAGACAAGCCTTCTGAAGTAGATGCAAAACATAAATTCCAAATTGCAAAATCCCTTGTGGTAAAAAGATAAAGAGGTATCTTTAATAATTGAGATTTTTCTCTTAAATAATTGAAACAAATTTTAGAAACATTTGCAGGTTCTATTTTTACTGATTATTGAAATAAGTATACTGAAATAAAATTGGCAAAATTCATTTCTATTTCAACAATGTAGAGTACGAACTATTTCACATCATTACTCTGTGAACCTTTCAGATAATGGTCCTGAACTAAAATCTCAATTAACCACAATGCTTAGGGACTAAGTTTGTTCTGGACAAACATTGAATCCCAATCAGTTTAGTAAACGGGATAGGTTTCTTTACTCTATTTCGACATTTATTTTAGGCATACCTACCTCCTTTCTTATTCCTCTCACAAGCAGGGATTTGGGAGTGGGGGACATAAGCAAGCAACAATCATTTACTCAACACAAACTTACTGAGCACCTCATAGGAACCAGATACACAGGACATACTTCACATACATCATCTTATTTAATCTTCATAGCAACTCAAGAGATAGGTAATTTTATCCCAATTTTACACATGAATAAAGTAAAAAGGCTCAGGGAAGTGAAGTAACTTGCTCAAGGCCAGCAGGATTCAAAGTGAGATCTGTCCTATTTCCACTACCCAGTGCTGACTCTTCCTTTTCCACCCCAGCTCTCTTCACCTACGCACACCAACTGAAGCTGCCCTCTAAAGTTCTCATTCAGTAATACTGGCATTTCTTCAGCAGTACTAGTTTCTGTAAAGGCGAAAAATTCTTAAAACAAATATGATTGAGAATTGTTTTTTCTCTATGGAGTTTTTCCTTTTCCACTCAATTATAGAAGAGCATACATAGAGATAGACGGCAAGACTGTAGTCCCCCCAAAATAAATTTCTAGTGGAAGAATCCTCAACACTGATGTGGGACAAAAGAGAAAGATGTTCTAGAGCTGTGCTGTCCAATTTGGTAGCCACCAGCCACATGTGACCACTGAGTACTTGAAATGCAGCCAGTATGAACTGAGATGTACTAAAATGTAAAATATGTACAGGATTTCAAAGACTTGGTATATTAAAAAAAGAGCAAAATATTTCATTAATCTTTCACTGAATCAATATTTCAATGAATCAACACTTCATTAATATTGATTACATGTTGGATATTTTTAAATTGTGTTCAATAAAATTCACATTTCTTTTTTTTTTTTTCCAACATGGCTACTAGAAAATTTTAAATTACACTTGTATTTTGGGGAAGGGGACAGCAGTAGTCTAGGGTCTTCATATGAGACTTCAAATCAAACTGTGTACAAAAGCCTTCCCTGAACAGAAGGCCCAAATCCTTATAACTAAACCTCTTAAAAGAAAATGTAGTGGGCTATCAAAACTTTGGAGAAACCCATAATTAATTACTGTGATCATAAATGGTAAATAAATGTCAATTCTTATAGTAACCAGCCAAACATGTGGCCTCCTCACTTATTTTCCTCCAAAAGCTAAAAGCCATCATTCCAACTTCTGGTTTCATATACATTCGTGAATACATTTATCTTTATTGCTTAAGACTTGTGCAAAATATTACAGTTTTCCCTCTGAATGTTGATTGTAAGTACAGTAGACCAAAGAAGATACAGGAGTCAAAGTGTGCTGACTTTAGCACCCACCTAGAAGTCATTGCTTCCAATACATCCCTGAAACTCCCTTGTGTGCTTAATCATTTGGTTCTCTTCCATTAAAGGACCCAAGGAATTTCAGGTAATCGAAGCATCTATTTAAAAGACATTTTATTCTCTATAGACCAAAATCTCAGGGAGAAGCACCAATAGAAGCTTTTAAAAAATCAATAATTAACTTAAAAGAAATATGACATGGTTTTCATAAAATTGACCTATAAGGTTTTAATACAAATACTGTCATCATGAAACACAGCTAGCCCCCAAGTAGTTTAAATCAACTTAAACACTGAACTCAAAGTTCTCCAGTAAGTACTCTGACCTTGTACCTACTCCTATTAACATTGGTTTAAAATCAGAGCAAAACACATCTTTTATACCCATAGTAAAATCAAAAGCAATTATATTTTACTTACACACCCACCATAATAATGAATCTTTTCAGTTCCTGAGAAGGATGTATTACATAAAGCCATATGTAGTAAATATTTTGAAAAGACCAGGTTATCTTGAACACTGCCTACTGAAACTGTTGTCATGAAACCAAATGCTATAGCAAAACACTGAAAAAAAAATCTGATAGATTCCATTCAAAGTCCTTGGTATGATGCAATATATGATGGCTAAAAATCTTATTTGATAAATGAGTTTAATCACAAAATTATACTAAAACATTAACATTTCTAATATGACCAATTTCTTCCTTCACTGTGCCTCATGTAATGGGACACTTAGTTGAAAATAATGGAAAATTGGGGCCATAAATTCTATCATCTATTTTACTGAAACAAATGACCTGAAACTTTTTCTTTTCATCAGAGGGTGGAACTGTTTCTCATTTAAATATGTTCTTTTCCAGAAAGAAAAAAAAAAAAAAAATCAAGGCAGCCAAATACATCTAGTTTGAATTTGCAATATAATGTTCCTAAACATGTCAGTGACATTTACCATGTACATGACTTGCTTCAGTGGTGAGCATGCTTAAACTGGAACAATATATAGAAGATCAGCATAGCTTTTTGTCAAGATAACAAGAAAGTTCACGACATGGTCCAGATTTTTAGAAGAAAAACTTCTTTACAATACACTCCCTAATTCAATGAAAGATTAAAACAAAGAAAGGTACCAACTATTTCTTGAAAAGCAGCTTCAAATCCCTAAGAGATAAAGGTCTCCCATCCTGCCTAAACCCTGCCCTAAGGAAGGTCAAGTGGAATTCTGGTGAACTCCCTCACCCCAGAATTGCATGAATGGGTTAAGATGGCTGGTAATGTGATAAAGTAGAAAAAGCACTAGACTGAGAGTCAGGAATCACAGTTGTGAGTCTAGATCAGCCACGCTGAACATGTCATTTCACTCAATCAAACCAAGTCCTTCACCCATAAAAATGAGGTGAGGATTTCCAAAATTCTATGAGTCTAGATTTCATCCTCCTCTTTACTCTCCCAAACTTTGCCTCTCCAAATGATAGAGTTTACAGAGAATTCCCACTTCTGCTCATAATAGAAACTCTGAATGATTCAACAAAGGCAGAATTTTAGCATCCAATGAAACCTGCAAACCTGTGGAACCCCAATTTCTATTACTGGGGAAAATTCTTTCTTACTGGGTCATGGGGGCAGAGGTCAGCTACCACCAGTTTGCTGATCCTTGCCTCTCCCATAATTATCACCCCCTCTCCCATCCACCAACATTAATTTGCACAGCTGATGGAGAGGGTGTGGAGAAAAGGGAACACTCTTGCACTGCTGGTGGGAATGTGAGTTGGTACAGCCACTATGGAGAACAGTATGGACGTTCCTTAAAAAACTACAAATAGAACTACCATATGACCCAGCAATCCCACTACTGGGCATATACCCTGAGAAAACCATAATTCAAAAAGAGTCATGAGGGCTTCCCTGGTGGCGCAGTGGTTGAGAGTCCGCCTGCCGGTGCAGGGGACACGGGTTCGTGCCCCGGTTCGGGAAGATCCCACATGCTGTGGAGCGGCTGGGCCCGTGAGCCATGGCCGCTGAGCCTGGCGTCCGGAGCCTGTGCTCCACAAGGGGAGAGGCCACAACAGTGAGAGGCCCACATACAGCCAAAAAAAAAAAAAAAAAAAAAAAAGAGTCATGTACCAAAATGTTCATTGCAGCTCTATTTACAATAGCCCGGAGATGGAAACAACCTAAGTGTCCATCATCGGATGAATGGATAAAGAAGATGTGGCACATATATGTAATGGAATATTACTCAGCCATAAAAAGAAACGGAATTGAGCTCTTTGTAATGAGGTGGATAGACCTAGAGTCTGTCATACAGAGTGAAGTAAGTCAGAGAGAGAAAGACAAATACCGTATGCTAACACATATATATGGAATTTAAGAAAAAAAGAATGTCATGAAGAACCTAGGGGTAAAACAGGAATAAAGACACAGACCTACTTGAGAATGGACTTGAGGATATGGGGAGGGGGAAGGGTAAGCTGTGACAAAGTGAGAGAGAGCATGGACATATATACACTACCAAACGTAAGGTAGATAGATAGTGGGAAGCAGCCGCATAGCACAGGGAGATCAGCTCGGTGCTTTGTGACTGTCTGGAGGGGTGGGATAGGGAGGGTTGGAGGGAGGGAGACGCAAGAGGGAAGGGACATGGGAACAGATGTATATGTATAACTGACTCACTTTGTTATAAAGCAGAAACTAACACACCATTGTGAAGCAATTATACTCCAATAAAGTTGTAAAAAAAAAAAATTTGCACAGCTGAGGGGTGAGGTCTCTTCCAATGATAATGCAGCTAAATTCTTCACTTTGAAATATGTATCAAAGGCCATAGGTTCTGTGTCCCTTGTCTCAATTCCTGGGTCTTGAATGTCAATCATAATCTTTGCTGCATAATACAGACCTGTATAGAGGGTTTCAAATCACAATCTTGATTAGGAACAGGAATAACAGATTTTGTATCACCCAAAATCTTGATCTTAATTTTTCTGATCCAGGAACATAGGAGAGGGAATGGGAAGTTACTGTTGAATGGGTATAAAATTTCAGTGTTACAAGATGAAAAGAGTTCTGGAAATTGATGTTGGTGATGTTTACCCAACATTATGAATGTATTTAATACCACTGAACTGTACACTTAAAAATGGTAAATTTTATATTATGTGTATTTTAGCACAATAAAAAGTATTGGCAGACACCCAGGACTCCAAGATGGCATCAGGGGCTTCCCTGGTGGCGCAGTGGTTGAGAGTCCACCTGCCGATGCAGGGGACATGGGTTCGTGCCCCGGTCCGGGAAGATCCCGCATGCCGCGGAGCGGCTGGGCCTGTGAGCCATGGCCGCTGAGCCTGTACTCCTCAACAGGAGAGGCCACAACAGTGAGAGGCCAGCGTAACAAAAAAAAAAAAAAAAAAAAAGATGGCATCAGTTGCACCAGTGAAGAAGAAACTTATGGATGTTAAAATAGGGGAGCTGCCAAGTTAGATACTGAGGCAGGATTTTGCCCCTAAGGGCATTGCTGGAGTGTTCCAAAGAGGTTACCAGTGGTATGACAACAGGTATGTCAACGTGAAGAAAGGAAACACTGCTGGGGTTTCTACAGTACTGGCAGCTTAGGTGCTTTTCAACTACTGCCTTTCTTAGAAAGAACTCAAACATGAGCAGCTCTGCAAATACCACTGAAGAAGGCCCACTGCAGAGGACACACTGACCATGACCTTTGCCCGACACTCCTCCTTGAGGAACCTGATCACTGCTGAATCTTTTCATATCCTAATTGAGAACAATGACCAATAAAAGATAACCAGTATAAAAATTTTAAAATACATTGGAAAACTTTTTAAAAGGACCCTTCCACACATAGCACAAATATGAAACTATTATTTACAGTATCTGCTTAGGAATGACGTTCTATTAAATACCATCTAAAGATGAAAAGAAACCAAATCCAGTATCAGAAAGTTTAGAGTCAGGTAATCCCAAGGCTTGGGAGAAAATCTTATGACTTGGTGGACAGCCAAAGGCAGAGTCAACAAAATAATGCCAAGTACTAAAAAACTAAAAGTAAAGTTTTAGAAGCAGTCCAGTCCAGCTGGATGCACAAAGATGGGAAAAGATGGGAAATGCACAAAGATGCACAAAGATGGGAAAGGCTGACCATTCTTTTCCTTAGGTACTAGAGAATGTTTTTGCATGGGAGCACTTCTCAGCTGGAATTTGCTTTGTTAGCACATATCATTTCATAAAAGTTACTTGTCATTGCCTAGGGTAAAATATGAGTGAAAGATGATTACAATTACCACCTCCCACTTTCCATACCTTTGCCTTAAGTGGAGGGGGAGCTAGGAAAGCACACTCTTTAATGAAAAGAGACAATGAATCTAGAAACCACACTTATGAGAAGAACAGGGCTGGCTATTTCGCCAGGTTGTTTTGAGCCTAAAGCTATTATTTATATCTTTTGCAGCAATTCATCCACCAGGTGTAGGCAGGCAAAGCCTTGATTCAGGATTTTAAAAATAAAGAATGAAAAATATCTCTAGAATAATATACAAGGAAGAAAGAAAGTGTAGTAGTTCAGGGATGGAGTGACAACTTACTTTCACTTTATACTCTTGTGCCTTTTGTTTCATGTCCTCATATTTCATACTCAAAAGATAATTTCAAATATTTTAAAATGAAATTGATTTCGTAAAAATGTGACTCAAATAGTAAGTTTACCTTAGAAATCAAGTTAATAAAATCATTCTTGCTTTAAAAAAAAATCGAGTGCTCTTGTTTCTGATTTTTAAACTTTCATTATATTGTAATGTTCATAAAATATTTTTCAATTTTATTGAGTTGCTTTTGAATAGGTTATTTTAAACATTACTTAATACTTAGAATTTTTAAGCACGAAAGCAAGTTTTATACTGTGATAGTTTAGAAGTCAGTTCTGTCAAATCTGGTATTTTCTTTCAGCCATTTATAAAATCACTGTGTCCTAATATAACACCCTCTTGGTACATGTTTTATTAAAGGGAATTACAAACAAACAAAAATGGCCAATCATGCCTGTAAATAAGCGATGAGAAACACCAGAGGAGCCAAATCTTATGTTAGTTGTTTCATTAAACAAATGTGCAAAAAGTCTTATTGGATTGGATTCTCCACTAAATCTACACAGAAAAAAACAAATGACTTTGCACGTACTTCTTTTGACATTTCTAATTGTTTCTTACAGGTGCTTACCATGTGTTACTTTAGAATTTACAAGATAAACCACTAAATGTAATAAAGGGGAAACTTCAAGATGGCACAATGACTTCCTGTAGTGACAGTGTACAATACTTAATACTGCAATGCCCAATACTACCTTCAGTTCTTTTTTATTATTCCACGACACAAAAGTTTAAAATGAAACACAAAAGCACAGCATAGGGAGGCAGTTTCCTTTGGAAACAAAAATACTATTCTTTTGCCAAAATGATGACTATTCAACCATTTCCAAATGCACAAATGAAAACATATCCAAAGATTGGAAAATTGAGTAATAGCTGACAAGCAGTAAAAATTAAAGAAGATTACGAAATAGTCACATTTCTAAAGTCTTTTATGTATAGTAAGGAAAAGATACATTCCAGACTTGCTGAATCCACCTAATTTCTAGTTTTACAGGTGTATCTTGCCTCTGTCATAAATCAGAGTATTCGAAATGGAGTAAAGCACAATATTTAAATTTCTATCCCTGGTGATCAAATGTTCTCTCAACATCTGAACTGTTCAGCAAGTTGCATGGATTTCTGTCTCCAAAATGTCTCATTCCTCCCTTTCTAACCTCAAAGCCATTGCCTCAGTTCATCTGCTTATCTCTAAATGCTTCCTAACTTGCCTCTCTGCCAACACTCTCTATCACCACATTCTTCACAACAACAAATCTCAGACACATCTGATTATGCCTCTCTTTAGCTAAAATAAGTGCCACAGAATAAAACCTAAATTTCTTAAAATAGCACCCAAGGCCTTCACGATCTGGTGCTCTCAACCTTACCTTCCTGTTTTCTCTCCCACCACAGCCATCCACAGATCACATGCCTTTGCATAGCCTATTATTTCGGTCAGTAATTTACTCTCCTCTTCAACATTTAAGAGATCCTCTAAAGCTCAACTCAAATTCCATCCTCCTCCATGAATTATTTCTTTCCATTGGAATAAACATTTCCCTTTTCTGTGCCTACCTGCACTCCCTTTAAGTTGTTGCTATAGCATTGCTCTCAGGTTGCTGCTGGAGTCAGTGACATAAGTGTCCCTTTTTCCCACTATGGTTCTGGTCTGGTTCTCATATGCTTCCCTTAAGATGCTGAAAACTTATCAAGCCACTCAAATAATATGGACCTCTGTTCTCCAGACATTTTTATCCTAATAAAGGAATATATGAATATATGTATATTCATAATAAAATTAGGGGGTAAATTTTATGGTATGTGAATTATGTCTTAATAAAAAAATAACATTAGGATAAGTGGTACATGAAAGTTAAAGACAATCCTTTCCTGTACTTCCTCAACAGGCAACTCTTTGATGGTAATAATGTTTTTAAGAAGGTAAATATCATCTTGGGTTGTCTAAAAAAATTGTTGGGAATTGAGTTCTCCATTTTTTTTCATTACAGGCACAGAGAAAAATATTAAGCCATCTTTAATGACTTAAGACCTAATAAACTTATTTATAAACTGCTTCCTGCTCTCTGAAACCCACAGAAATGATAATAATAGAGCCTTCTTTTGCTTATCTAGGTCATCTCCATGAAATTGGGTATTTAAAAACATTTAGATTCACCCATGACTTCACCAACAGGATCACAAACTGCTTCATTCACCCATGACTTCACCAATAGGATCACAAACTGCTTCCTGATTCCTACCGGAATGATCTAAGTATCTTAACTCTGCCTCTTTAAGCAAACCAAGCTAAACCAAGTTTAGTGTGGTAATTCTTGCTTCATCAACTTTCTACTGGGAAAACAGTTTGATTTTAGGAATAAGATCCATGTAAGTTGTTTCAGTTGTTCCTGTGTACATATGGGTGTGCACATACACTTTTTTTCCTGGTATCTTCCTTTAAAAATTGAGATATAATTCACACACCATAAAATTCACTCTTTTAAACTGTACAATTCAGTAAATATATTTAGTATATTCACAATGTTGTGCAACCATCAACATTATCTAGTTCTAGAACTTTTTCATCACCCCAAAGGGAAACCCAGTACACATTAAGCAGACACTCCCTATTTCCCTTATCCCCTGCCCCTGGCAACCACTAATCAATCTGCTTTCAGTCACTATGGATATGCCTATTCTGTGCATTTCACACAACTGGAACCATACAATATGTGGTGTTTTGTGTCTTGCTTCTTTCACTTAGCATAATGTTTTCAAGGTTCAACCACGCAGTAAAATGTATCAGCATTTCATTCCTTTTTATGATTGAATAATATTCCATTGCATGGATATACCACATTTATTTATCCATTAATCAGCTGATACACATTTAGGTCGTTTCCACTTTTTGGCTATTATGAGTAATGCTGCCATGAACAGTGGTGTACAAGTTTTTGTGTGAACATGTTTTCACTTCTCTTGAGTGTATAATGTAGGAATAGAATTGCTGGGTCATAATGGAAACTATCAATATGTTACTATTTTTAACCATTAAACCATATTAACTTTTGGAGGATCAGCCAAACTGTTCCATCTGACATTCACATACACATTTTTAAGGGCAGTAACAACACTTTTTATTTTCACATTTTGCTTAAAAGTAAATTGTTCTGTCCCTAGAAGAAAAGATTTCCTTTGGGACTAAGTGTCCTTAGAAGTCAAAGTAAATTCTAGATTTTACAAGACAGATTAAACCCCTCCAAAAAATAAAGATGTATACAGCAATACATCAAACCCTTACTACAGCAAAGTTTATTCTAGTCATCAAAGGCATTAAATCTGCAAATATTTTTAAATGAAAGAGGAAAATAATAACAACTCCCAATTTTATATAGTCAGCCAATAAATATGCACTGATCTTCCACTCACAGAAACATCTACTCCAACATCACTCATAGACATTTCAAACTTAATATGTCTCATGGGACTTCCCCAGTGGTCCAGTGGTTAAGAATCCGTCTTGCTAGGCAGGGTACACCAGTTCGATCCCTGGTCAGGGAACTAAGATTCCACATGTCACGGGGCAACTAAGCCCATGCACCACAACTACTGAGCCTGCATGCCACAACAAAGAGCTCGCGTGCTACAACGATAGATCCTGCATGCCACAACTAAGACCCGACACAGCCAAAAGATAAATAAATAAATAATTTTTTAAAAAAGATAACAACAAAAAAAACTTAATATGTCTCAAACTGAACTTCTGTTCTCTACTACTCCCCAAAACCGTTCCTCCTGAAAACTTTTGCCTACGTCCCAAACCTTGGTGTCAAGTTTGACTTCTTCCACTCACCTATACTCCACATCCCAGTCAGTAAATTCTATTGATTCTATCATCCAAATACATTCAGAATCCACTCAAATCTCACCACCTCTATCAGATACACAATCTTTCACCAAGATTATTGTACCACTATGGTCTCGTGTCAAAACACAGCCAAAATAATCCTTTTAAAACATAGGTCAGATCGTGTCCCACTTCTAAGGGTCATCCAGTGGCTTCCCAACACCAAATACCACATGCTTGGTATTCCCTCTGCCTGCCATGATAGTGCCCTTGATATTACACAGTCATCTCAGTACTCGAGGGGGATTTGTTCCAGGACCCTGGCGATACCAAAATCTGTGGCTACTCAAGTCCTTTATACAATATAAAATGGCCTAATATTTGCGTATAACCTACGTACAGCCTCCCATATACTTTAAATCATCTCTAGATCACTTATAGTACCTAATCCAATGTAAATGCTATGTAAATAGTTATAAATACTATGTAAATAGGCTCTGGCACACAACAAATTCAAGTTTGGCTTTTCAGAACTTTCTGGAATTGTTTTTTCCAAATATTTTTGATCTGTGGTTGATTTAATCTGCAGATGCAGAAGCCACAGATACAGAATACCGATTGTACGCATTCTCTTACCATCTTCAAGTCTTTGCACACGTGTCACCTTCTTAGTGAGGACTTCACCTATAGCCACTCTATTTAAATTTGCCATTGCCCCCTAACACTCCCTTTATCTTCCTCCCCTGTTCTATATTTCTCCATAATATTTATATTAACAAATATATACTTCATTTATTTATTTCTCTTTACCTCCAAGAATATAAACTCCATTAAGGCAGGAGGGTTTGTCTGTTTTGCTTACTGCTGTATTCCCAGCACTTAGAACAGGGCCTGGCACACAGTAAGTGCTCAATAAATATTTGTTGATTGAATAAATGAACAACTGAAAGGAAGCATAAAGCTGCTCAGAAGAGCTAAAAAGAGGCCAGAGAAATATTTATGAGGAACTAATATACTAAACATAATAAAGTTGTGATGGGAATGGAAAGCACCATTTCTAGAAAAATATGCTACAATGTTTCTATAGTTGGCTTTAAGAAAAATTGCTATCCTTGACTGTTTTCAAAAAGGGTCCATCCATTGTCCATTGCCACGGGCCCTTAGCTTCTGAAGAACTGAAAAAAAACTCTGGGAGTTGACAAGTTCCTAGAATGATGATGTCCTTTTCTAAACTGCCACATATACACGGAGCCAAGGACTTTCATGGTCTTGGCTTTCTATGAGATCTATTCCCAGGACCATCGTATAGTACAATCATAGGTTTCTTGGCCACCTTCCAGCTAAAGCCACTAATTGGTAAACTCACCTTCCTTAGAACTACAATCACAGCATCTTCAAACTAAAATGGATCTTAAAATGATCTCAACCCCTTATGTACTTTATATATTTTAAAAAACTACAGTGAAGGGGCTTCCCTGGTGGCGCAGTGGTTGGGAGTCCGCCTGCCGATGCAGGGGACGCGGGTTCGTGCCCCGGTCTGGGAGGATCCCACATGCCGCGGAGCGGCTGCACCCGTGAGCCATGGCCGCTGGGCCTGCGCGTCCGGAGCCTGTGCTTCGCAGCGGGAGAGACCGCAACAGTGAGAGGCCCGCGTACAGCACACACACACACACACACACACACACACACACACACACACACAAAAAAACTACAGTGAAAAAGAAATAGTGACTTGCTCAAAATAACTTGAATAGTTACACTAAGTATTTTTCAAATAGTAAGTGATAAATACTATTAAATCTAAGAGAATTCAGACACTTGGAACAAATTCTCTAAAATCCAAAACAAGACAATGTTATTTATAAAAGCTAAGTCGAAATTATACCTCATAGTATCAACAACTCTATCTATCCACACATTAAAGTTAAAAGTTATAACAGAACCATCAATGAAACTTTGGCATTCAGCAAACAGTAAACGATGGATAAATTTGGATTTTAAAAAAATGTACACCTCTTCCCCAAAGGAGGCTTTCCTTGTCCAGTGTTGGGAATGATGAGGATTTCTAAAGTCTTTTTCAAGTACCAACTTTCCTAAGCATTACTGGCTTCAAAATAGCAGTAGAAGGATGTTTCTATGAACCAATCGTTTTCACATGGGGTTCAGAGAGAATATCTGTTAAAAGGTACATGATTTTCACCACACCTACCACTCTCTCCCCCTTCCCCTGAAATATTCTAACACACCTCCTAGGGAAGTATGTCCTCAGCACCGTTTCTGATACGAGTATGTTGCATATTTCAAGTGCCTTACAGTGAGACGAGATTGTGAACCACGATTATAAACTATCTCCTGTCATGCTACACAAAAAGGATGACTATTTTCATGGACAGTAATTTCTTGCCAAAACCCTTTCCATGGTCTGCATCTAGTGAAATCCTACTGTGCCTTTAAAGGCCCACCCTTATTCCTCTTTCCTGGGAAACTTTTTCTGACCATTCTATCCATGGTGCTCTTTTCTTAACCAGATGACCTATGGTATTTGTCATCTGTACCTGTCATTTAGCATTCATCACACACTGGCAAGTAACATCTTTTGTATAGTCGTCTTAGTTGTTGCTGGCTTTTTTTACGTTTGACTGGATAGAGTCAGAATCCCAAAGAGTTACATAATTGATATTCCTATGGCGATTTTCTGGACAATAACGCTTTATGCTCTTACATATGAAGGGAAAGAGTCAGAAGTCCCAAAAGAGTAACTGGGTTTTAGAATACACAGCACAACCATCACTGAACTATAATTTTAAAAGCTTTGGGTTATACCAAAATAATGATTCCCAACCTTTTAAAGTAATAAGGATGCCTTTTAAGATCAAAATATGTTTTAAAAAACCAAAAACATATTCAATATTAGTCAGGTGTTAAAGTTCTTTTAACTGAGAATACATGCATTCAAAAGTATAAGTACACAATGTCAGGTATGGGACTCATTTGGTCTATAGAGCATACTTGATGTGCACAAGAAGTTGAGGTTCCTCCAGGACCAGACTGGCACATGGTTGAATGTTACTGTGCTGTGGACATGAAATATTACTGCCACATCAAAAAGTACTACTACCTAAAGGTATTTAGGAGCAAGCAAAATATAGAAATACTAACAAATCCCTCCCTACCCCCAACCCTGCTCCTCCCCCCAAATCCTTCAGTAACTTAACCCTTCCTCCCAAGAAGTAGCAGATTTTAAGCAATGTGAAACAATTCAATGTTTCAATAATAAAGTTTTCTTGGGGTTTCAAGTTAATAAATAATATAGCAAAAGGAACAACAACAAAAAAAGAACATTATAGACAAACCAAATAGCAAATATTGAAAGTCCATCTCTCATATATTTCCTGATTCTAGTGAAATCTCAATCCCACTTACCCATTTCATCACCCTCTTAAAACAAACAAAAACCACCAATATTTTCCAGCAGAGGTAGAAATATCATTCTAACCTCAGTTCAAGTCCTTTGTGCAGTCACCAACAAGAATGAGCTTAAATAAATAGCAGTAGAGTACAGCGTTTAAAGGAATTAGCCCTGGGCTCAAGTCTTGGCTCTGTCACTTATTAACTGTATGATCTTGGGCAAGTTACTTAACTAAACTTCAGGTAATTCATGTAAAGTGCTTAACATGATCCTTGGCAGGTTTAAGGGCTGAGAAAAGTGGTTACTGATTAATTAAGTAATTATATATAACAGATATATAACAAAGATATTCTCCTTATCATAACAATTTCAAAGTTTCCTTTCAATTCCTTCTTGTCTGGCTCTGACGGATCTATTCCAGGTATCATAAACCTCCACTCTTGACCTATAACTGGTTCTACAACCTCCAATTCTACCCATGGCTACTACCATAAGCAGTTTCTGGAAGCTAGGGAAAACATAACAAAAAACAAAACGGGAGGCCACTTGAGCAAGCTAAAACAAGAACAATATCCACTTTGAAACAGTGAATTCGCTCAAGTAGGAATCACTGCCTTAAAACCTGAGACAAAGAAAAAGGCAAAAGAAAAAAACAAGCCAAATTATTCAAATACTTTAAAAACCCTTACCTCCAGTTAAACAAATGATTGACGATTTGAAGCCCAAACTAATTTTAAACAACATTATTATTGTCTGCAGGACCATCAATAACCAGCACTACTAATGAAACATGCCTCATTAAAATACCTTTCTTTAACACTTTTAATTTAACAATGATTTAACCATTGCTAGACTATTTTTTAATATTAAGTCTCAACAATTTCTTCAAGTTTCTCCTTTCCCACGCATTCCAACAAGCAGTGAATTAGTTCTTCATCATGTGTTTAGGCCTCCTGCTGGGAAGCATAATTAAAATTAAGCAAGCAACAATTCCACTTGGTGCTAAGATCCTGTCAAATCCTTCCATGAAGTTGAGTCTGGTTTCTCCAGGGAGCCAGCTGAAAGTTCTGCAACAAAAACTTGGGGCTGCTCAACTCGATGCTGGCCATTCAGTAGATGGCACTCTTTCCTTTGGGCCCAAATTACAAAAGCACCAAGAAGCATGTTCTGTGACATTCAGGTGTGATACAAAACAGGGATTCCCTCTTCAAAGCACTTAACTGGTCGTCACAATCCCTCCAGAAACCCATTCATCAAAAGCTGATGGTCCAACCAGACACTTTTAAAGAGCCCAAGGAAGTTCAGATTATAAAACATCAACTACAATATAAAATCACCTAACTCAAGCGATTACCAAGTAATCAGCTTCTCAGAGCCTTTTCTATGTCAAGCAGATACACTTTTTATTCAGGCATAAAATTTTCCTTTCCTATTACATTCTGCTACAGAGGTGACAGTCTTTCAGTGGCTAGTGACCAAATCTTGTCTATCAAATATCTCATTAAGGTATTTAACGATAGCAAAGTGTTTAGAGAACTATGATTTTGTCATTATCAACATTCACTAAGATCAATGAAAGATATATTACTTTTGTATTACTTTCAACATTTTTGGTTGAAAAAATTCAGGTAATCTTTGATACCCACTTAAAAAGAACCACACATCCTAATACAAAATTACTGTACATCTAGTTTTGCAAAAAAAAAAAGGGTTTAAATAATATGGATTTCTGATTCATTAATGATATGTCTTTTACTTTAATACATGATGGCTCCCAACTATTACATGACAAGTAAGGTTTCTTACACTTCTGTTTCAGAGATCTTTTTTTTTTTTAATTTAAAAAGCAGACAGTTGTGGAGAGAGATGGAAGGAAATTCTTTTTAGTGCAACCTCCAGGTGAAAGCCAAACTTTACAGCAGTCACACAGGAATCACCTTAAAAATTCCACCTTTCTCTAGGAGAGATAAAACTCAGTCCTAGCAATAAAAGTCAAAGGAGAAAGGCAAGTTAAAAGGAACACTGTTTTAAAATTAAAAAAATAAAAAAAAGCATTGGGAGTAGGGACAAGAAATAAGAAAATATATCGATTTCATTGCCAGTCTCTTTCCCCTGTACACTCTCACCCTATACACTTAAGCCCATTCACAACTCCACTTGAGCTCTATCACCCTTCCCCAACCACTTCCTTAGATATTAAAAGGCTGACCTTACAGAATCTTTTTCTTATGTACTAATAAGACGAATGAGATTAGAAGTAACAACGCAGCTTACAGTTGCTGGCTCTAATTTATGTAGGATTATAAGTAGAGTGTTCTTAAAGAAGAATCCCTGGGGAGGCCTTGATCCCAAAATATACTTCTTTAGACATACCAAATAAGCCTAACTACCTTCTCCATGAGGATACTGAGTAAACCTATCTTTTTGCTATGGCATTTAGTCATTCCAGCAGATCAAAAGATGACAGGATAAGAATACTGTATGGAAAAGGGAAAAGGAAATGCTGTCCTTGCACAGGATGAGCTGAGCCATTGTGGAAGAACTTCATAGAAACATTGCTGATGGTGACAAATTAAAGGCATATACTAAGTCCCCAAGATGCTGATAAAACTCAGCACTTCTCCAACCTGACTGCTTTCTACATTGTTGGAATTCCAGCTTCCCTAGCAGGCAACCAACAATAGCCATGAGAGCTGAATTAAACAGGCTCCTGAACTCACACATGCACTGTCCATTCCTCTTCCATCCAAAGTAAGCACTTCTTGGTGGGGGAGTGAAAAATTACAAGAAGAAATTAAAAAGGGTATAAGAGCTAGCAAAAAGAATAAAGTAACAATTTCATGTATGTTACATAGAATTAAGTTTTCATATTACTTGCCTTAATGCACTTTGTGAGAGCATCAGATTTTTTTAAATTGTTTTATTAATATATACGGTGTGCTTCTTGAGACATTGGTTGATATGTTGTTGTTATTGCCCTTAAGTTTATAAAAAGTGTTTTTACCCCCTGGCTGGCTGGTTGTGGGAAATTTTTTTATCTTATGGATGTCAGTATGCCTTTGGCAGAAAAAGTGAGCTGCATAACCCAAGTTTCAAATGGTAGTCTTGTTTGAGGAGGTAGCAATCTTAAATGCTAGTTAATGTACTGCTATACACCAATATCCTTAGGCCCAGTTTCAGGCAATTTAAAACAAGAGGTTTCAAAGTTCATCTTATATCAGGGAGCCTTACCATTTCCAATCAAGCTTTAACTAAAGCCAACTTTTAAAACAAGTAATTGTAAAGTATATGGTGGTGAAACAGATCAGCTTGACATCAGGTAAAAAGCTCAACTTAGATCTAACCTCATTATAAAGATATAACTATATGTCAAAGCCTAAACATCTTTCATAATAACATTTCAGCTATGGCATAGTTAAAAACTAGTCTACACAATCTTCCTAAGAAGGAAATTTACAAAAACAAAAAGCCTTTTAATATCAGGGATGGGTTTCATCCATTTTATACCTTTTGGTGACCATGAAGCTACTTTTTGAGCTATGCTAGACAACTCTGAAAGCCACATTCATTCTTTAAGGTTTCTAGGATACTCTTTATTAAATTGTTCCTTCAGTGTAGTAAGTCATGTCCTAGAAACCTAAAAGAGACTATTAACGCAGCTTTTCAAAGATACCCAACAAAAAATAGTTTAAAGAAACAAGAGGGTGATTCTCATTATCTACGCTATCGTCTAAGACTTTAGGGTAAGTTAAACAGTACTTGCTTGACATTCAAGTATGTTTTCAACTGTGCAATTAACTTACTTTTGAACTTGATTTTGAGACTAGTCCACATATAACAGATCAACATTAAAATACACATGAAATAAACAAAAAACCCACACACCTTTTTTTCTCCAACTTTCAGTTAATTTTCAGTTAAAGTTGCTGTTCTATGCATGCTGTTGGTATTCAAATATTCACTGCATGAATGCCAAGTGAATCATTTCTAACTAACCTGAAAGGAAGAGCATACCCCAAGTAGTATGGTTACACTCATGTGTGTCCATAACTAGCTACTGCTAGAAGAAAAAAATAAATTCATCTAACTATTATACATAAGGGATATACAAGGGATAACAGCCTTTTTTTCTTTCAAGCCATAGTCAATGAAAGGCTGATAACTTATATAATTTAGAGAAGATTCTTAATATACACAACCCATTGCAGTAAAAATTTGAGATTGTCTTGGCTTTCGGCCAAGAAAATTTAGTCACTAGCAGGACCTGAAAGACCTCATAACAATCTCATCTAGAAATACTGGGGCATGGACCCCAAGATCAAATGACAAAGCATTAACATAGAAGACATGAAATAAAGTATCAGGGCACCCATTTTGAATCTCAATGACAAGACACAGTCTATGACTGCTCAATTAATTTCAAATAGGGTGTCCATGTTTAAAAGAAAGAATAGTACTCTTGATTAAACATTTAAAATGTTTTCTATTCAAACTCTACAAGTTTAATATTTCCAATGGAATCTGAAACAGCACTGAATTTTAATTATAGCAAAAACATATTAGCATTGTTAGTATGAGAAACAGATTAGTAACCTGTGTCTTCAGTACCATTTGAGCTTTCTTAATTCAACGTATGCTTGCTTTTAAACATTTTTTCCTAATATTACCTTTCACTAAATTGCCAACAAAGGACATATTAGCTCTATACAATAGTTATTTTAAACATTACGTAAAACACCTACTAATTTAGGTTATAATTAATTTGCTTGACATATCCACTACACGGGTGAAGCAGCAACACACAGTTCCTTGAGGAATGTGAGTGACAAAGTAAAAGCCACAAGTGACATCTTTCCAAGTAAGGCTAATTTTAAGAGGCAACTCAGGTGGAATTTCGAACAAACTTAAGTTAAAATTCACCTCAAGTTAATATGGTGGAGTTGGTAATCAGAAGATGAGGCCTACCGATTTAGTGCAGAACCAGAATCCCTCCAAGGGCCCTGCTGGACCATCTGGAGCCCTACACATCTGGCAAGCTTGAAAAACAAAAAAGACTTTAATCCTTAGTAATTAAAAAGATAACATACTACAGCCCAAATTCTAGCATCCTAGCTAAACATATGTTGTGTGAAAAGAGAATCCTCTTCCAAAGTCAAAAGGTGATTCTACTTAATGCAGATTACCACCATTCACATTTAAACACAACTTGGTGGTACTAACACAGGAGGGTGTTACTAAACAAGGCATATGCACACCTGTGGTCTTGGAGATATTGTGAAGGTACTTCATTGACTTGCTAGAATTACCACAAGTGTAATAGCAGCAGGGCCTACTAGTTATGCGGGCTCACTCTCAAGCCAGGCTCTGGGTTCAGAACCAGCCCGTCTGTGCCTAGTAGCTGCACAAAATACTTAACCTCTCTATGTCTGTTTAGGCACTGGGTTGTCATGAAGATTAAGTAAATTAAATCATATAAAACTGTGCCTGGCACAGAGGTAGAGCAAATAAATATTGGCTGTTACAAATATCTGCTGAGTCTTCACTTGCTGGGTTGCACGATATAGCCACCTTCAAAAAAAATGTCATCTTATACTGACGATGATAAACACATAAAACACTGAGTACCAGACTATATTCTAAGCACTTCCCATATAACAACTCAGTTAAGATTCCGATATTATCATTCCCCAACATTTTACAAACCCAATTTGTTCAGAGTTGGGTTTTTATGCTTTTATGTGACTTCTTCCTTCAATAGAAATGCTTCTTATACCCTGACGACATACATAAGTGCTGCCCTGTACAGCTAACCAACTACTTTGAGATAGGAGGGATTAAACAGCTAACAACCTGTATAGGCTTGAGTGTGACAAAAACACTCAGACACAACAGACCTACTTCAGGAGGCCTCACAACCCCAGAGGTTGGGCCCCACCCTGTATTTAGGTTTTAGGATTGTGTGTAGGAGGTCAGCTGATGCTGTGTCCTCTTAGTCTCAAAAGACGTTCTGGTTTTACAAAGACCAAATCCACCCTTCAAACATCATTGAGCAGAACACACATTCATCCCAGTGTAACATTATTGAAAAAGGGGGTTAGAAATAGCAAAGTGTACAGTATAATTTTCTCATTCATTTTCGGAATGTAAAACTTATATTCTGAAAATACAATCCTTCTATTATGCAAAATAGTTCCTAGATGTCACATGATCACATATGTCATGTCAAATGTTTACCAACAAACATTTCCTTCTATCTATCATACCTGTAAAAAGCTGCAACATATTGAATGCCTCATACCCAACTACCTCAAGAACTCTTAAATTATGTTTAACATTCGTGTACCATGTTTAACAGATACACCAATTTTTTTCCTTAAAAGCAACTATTACCAACATGCCAACATTTGCGGTCAATTTAAAGAGTTTTAAGAGCACAGACTGAACTCTTTGGAAAAATGAACACTTAAATATAGCAAAAGTGGCCATTTTTTTTTCTGGTCTTCCCTCTGCAAAGTTAATCTGCTCAATTTAAGCAGAGGAAAATGAGTGAGTTACAGTGTAATTACAATGCAATAGAGACTCAGATATAAAAACTTTATACATAGTTAAAAAGTAACTTAACCCTATAAATGAACAGGTCCCATATCGTAATTACACATTTTTAAAAACAGTCAAGCATCTTATTTAAAAACGACAAATTACGCTGTATTCTTAGTTTACTCTCTTTAATAGTCTCATTAGAAGTCTTCTAAAGTCAAAATTAGGATGTACCCAGTATGATGCAGTTGCACTCCATTCCAAGAAAAGCAACCATTTCATACTGCTAAATCTAACGTGTCGTACAATTTAACATAAACGTGCCTCCCTCCCCCAAACCTCATCAACTCCTTCACGAAACTTGCATATAATCCTCACTCAAAGCCTCTTGGTTGGGCTACCCTGGTGGCACAGTGGTTAAGAATCCGCCTGCTAATGCAGGGGACATGGGTTTGACCTTCCTGGTCCGGGAAGATCCCACATGCCGCGGAGCAGCTAAGCCCGTGCACCACAACTACTGAGCCTGCGCTCTAGAACCTGCGAGTCACAACTACTGAGCCCGTGAGCCACAACTACTGAAGCTCGCGCACCTAGAGCCCATGCTCTGCAACAAGAGAAGCCACTGCAATGAGAAGCCCGCGCACTGCAACCAAGAGTAGACCCCGCTCACTGCAACTACAGAAAGCCTGCATGCAGCAATGAAGACCCAATGCAGCCAAAAATAAAATGAATAAAATAAATAAATTTTTTTAAAAAGCCTCTTGGTTGAGTTAAATTCCATCTCTCTCCATACCCCTCTAGCAGGTCAACTGCAACAGCACATGTGCCAAAGAAATGAGTGGTTTTACTCACGCTCCCATTTTAAACGGGCACCTACTTGCAATTAAATCTCTGCAACAAAAAAGTTTACCTGAGGCCATTCTTGCCATTCTAATAGAGGCCTAGCTTATTCTACCTGTCTCTGTGGTCTTGCCTTAGCTATAATAGCATACCCCCAAAGAGGCTGGACACCAGCAAAGCGGACCTGCTGCCAACTCTGCCTGTCACCCCGGGCAGGAAGCGCAACCTAACATGTATACGTTTGTAGGGGTGGGGTGGGTGTGTGGGGGGGATGGGAACGCAAATTACAGGAGAAAGGTTTGGTTGAATACTTTCAACTTGTAACAGAAGTTGTTTAAATGAGGAGAACAAAAATAACCAACACTCCCTCCCTTACCTCCACCCTTTCCAACCGCGGGAACCTACCACCTTCCTGGAGAGCACCTTCAGTGCTTAAAGCACTCCGGGTCACTGACGCTTCAGCCAGCTCTTGATTTTTAGAACTCCCAGTCCTCCGGGAGAAACCAGAGGACGCCCGAAAGACTCGGGCCCACCCCGCGGCGTCCCGAGATCCTCCCCTGCAGGTCCACCCTCTTCGAACCAGCCCGAGGCTCCCATTCCAGTCCCGGAGGAAGAGGGGTCCACCTGAGGCCGCAGGGGCAGCTAATAGGCAGTCCCCTCCACCCCGCGAGCCTTCGCGTTCCCCACCCCCGCGCGACCCCCTGGAAGGGTCCCCGCAGCCCAGCCCGCGCGGGCGCCCGCCGTCCCCGCCGGGAGGAGCGGCGGGAAGGCCGCGCCTTCTCTCCCCTCAGGATTACCTCGCAGCGCGAAGCCGGCTTTGTGCTTCCCTCCCTCCTTCTCCGCGGCCGCCCGGGCTGCAGCGGCCGCGCGATCCTCCACCGCCGCCTCTTAAGCGCCTCACGGCTCCAGAGGGGAGGGCAGAAGGGGAGGGGGCGTGAGAAGGGAGGGACCTGGGCGCCGAGCCCTGTGTAGCAGGAAGCGGCGACACCTGGGTCGCTATGCCTCTAGCTCTCGCTCTCTGTTTTTAAAAAATATAATTTAAACCCCCTTCTTCCCCCTCCCGCCCAGCGGCCCCGCGACCGTTACCGGTAGGCGGCTGGCGCTCTGGCGGGACTGGCCGCGAGCCCACCGATCGTCCCCTGGCCCCGCCCCTAAGGCCCCGCCCTTAGGCCCCCAGGCTCCCCTGGCTCCACCCCCACAAGCCCGCCCCTCGCAGCCCCCGAATGCTCATGGCCCCGCCCTTCAGAATCACAGGGTGTTCCTGGCCCCGCCTCCTCAAGGCCCCGCCCCGCGCGGCCCCTCGCGCCCCTCCAAAGCTTTGGTCCCGCCCCCTGCGGCCCCCTCCCTACCTCCCTCACCCTGTCTCTGAAGCCGCGGACCCGGGCCCCTACTGGCCTGGCCTCTGGGAGGGCCTGGTGTGGGGCAGCTGCCTAGCATCTCTTCAACGTCCTCCCCGCTAGGCAGCTTCGATTAGCGGCGTCCCCTGAGGGTCGGAGGAGTAAACGACCCCGACGGAAACCAGACTACAAGCGGGAGGAGGGGAGACTCCGCGATGCCGCCCTCCCTAACCTGAGCGAGCCACCCCCCACCCCCACCCCAGCTCCCGAGGCTGAGACACAGCTTTCAGAGTCAGCTTCAGCCGCCCACACCGGCTGCTGGGTCTTCAGCGGGAGGCCACTGCTGAGGTTCCACCTCCGCACGCCCCCCCCCGTAGGAGGGGCCTGGGTATTCTCAGCACAGTTGGCTTTGGGGGCGCCTCTTTCCCCTGCTCACCTCCACTGAGAGGCCGGGCAAGGGCTCTCTCCGTGAGCTCCACTTGCATCCGTCGAGGGTTTTCACCCCGACGTTGGCCCCTGGCCTTGAGACCTTATGAGAGCTGATCTCTTGGAGGTGAAAAGTCAAGGCACCGACAGCCTTCAAAATGAATTCGGGGCCGGGTAAACTTTGCACTCAGTGGCAGGGATGTGGATCCATCCACAGGTGACGCTGGGCCGCCCACCCCGGCCGCCCAGACACGACCTACTCTAGAAATAGACCTCCCAGCAACGCACACCTTTCTCTACCACCCACGACTTTCATCCCTCCCGCATACACGTCCTCCACAGGCACGAATCCACTACCAAGCACACCCTCCGAGCGAGCGGCATTCCGGTTATTCATGGTCCCTTGGGTCAACCCCACCCTAACACACAACAACAAACTTCATTCCCCACGCTTATCTCCCTGCGTTTCCAAGGTACTGGCGACAGTCCCCTTCATTTCCTTCCTCTTCTGCAGACTCTCTTCTTCCCCCTCAAATACTTCATGCCATCCCCCTCATCTTCATTCCCTCCCTCTTCCCTAAAAATGTGCTAATTAAAATGTAGTTTCCTCTTCCCACATACGAAGTGTGGGAAATGAATCTTGGCTTGACACAAACTGTGATTCATTTATCCTCGTTTTCTCTCCCCACTGGACTGAAGCTACAGAAATTTTAGTCTACCACCATCTCCCATATGCTCAAAATCTAACCATGCCTTATGGTTTTTAAATACCCCTAAAGGATCGTGGGTAAGGCTTCCTGGCTTTGGGAAGAAAATATTTAGAAAACGCTCGGCCTGTCATTTTTTGTGGCGTTTTAAAATATCTGCAGTATTTGAGAGAGATACTGGGAGTGGCTAGATGTTTTCTTGCATTTAAAAAGCAAAAAATGAAAAAAGCTTGGCACGCATCAAGGTTAGCCTTTTTATGAATAGCCCCCCAAAAATGTGTTAGGGGTACATATCAGACAATAGTCTCCACTGTACAGGACATTTGCCAGTCACAAATCTAGACCCCGCTCAAAGGAAGACAAATTAACATAGTCCATTTTAAGCATGTCTGATGAGCAATCCTTGCCATGATCACTCCCTTTCCCACAGTTTTTCTGGACAAAATGGATAAAAGATTTGCTTACCCACTGAGGATCCAAGGCTTTCCTGTGTCCAGGGTAGTAGACGTGTGTATCTTCTAGGTGTGGATTCTGCAGTGCTGCACGGGAACCCACTGCAGCCTCAGACCGGCGGTGGCGGCGGCAACAGCAGCAGCGGCGGCGGCAGCAGCAGCGGCGGCGGCAGCAGCAGCAGTGGCGGCAGCAGCTTCTCCCAACGCTGAGTAGTAAAGTGAGTGACTTTGGTAGAGACTCCACAATTACCATTAGGCACTTGCTTATGAGAGAGGAGGTGGAATCTTTCTTAAAGGAATGGGTTTTGTTTTTCCTCTCCACTATTGCTTCATAAAAGGCAGAAAGGGTGGAAGCAGGGAGTTTTTTTGGACTGAGTAAGGCAGTACAGCTGTAGGAGGTCAAGGTTAAAATTAACTGGGTGATCGAGGGACCAATTTAGTGTGAGTCAATGAAATGCTAGAAGCATTAGTTTTAAAGAGCCCTGCTAACTTCAAACACTGGGGTCCATGGCAAAAATAAAGCCATGTGCCTTGAAACTGAATAGTATTTTGTGTTAATATTTAATTTCCAATCATTGCACTACAATGATAACTATATAAAGGGAGGTTATTTAGTATTTAATACAAGAATGTGAAAAGAATAATACATAAAATAAAACTGATTTACATGATTGGGAACAACAGAGTCCAGTCTTACTAATACTTATAAGCATATGTGGAATTTCAATGAATGTCAGTATTGGAAAATATATTATTGTAAATCAACTATACTTCAATTTTTTTAAAAAAAGAAAATGTATTATTGACAGATACCACTTTGTACTTATAAAAATCACAATATTATTTATAGAAAAAAACAAAAAATTTAAAATCATTTAAGAATATAATAGCAGGGTACTATTTCAGTGGCAATTTAAAGTTCAGCAAAATTAAGGAGCTCATAAGTAGATAACTTTAAATGCATGCAAATTTACTGTTTACACTATTAGAATGTGATGTGTCCACATATGAGGAAATTGAGAGTCTGCATTATAACTTTAAATTTTATTTTAGACAATATTCCTCAATTTAAGCACTCAACATCTGTGATTTTTTTCTTCATAGGTAAATGAGGAGGTGTGGTCCCAAAATATGAATAGAGAAAAATATGGAAAATATTCTGCAATTGATTTTTTTGCACAGCCTTTGTTAACTACCTGTGTGATCTTGAGCAAGTAAGTAAACTCTTTTGTTCCATAGTTCCCTATTTTGTGATTTGAGGATGTTGGATTGAAATTTTCCTTTAGCATTCCAATAGACTATGATTTTATGAGATTTAAACTTTTTTGTGTGTGATTTAATGCATGTATCTTTCGGTCTACACTACTTTTCCTGAAAACTTGGATTAAAAATAAATTTTTATTTTAAATGTGCAGCCAGAGTTTGTTATTTACCACCATTCCAAAATTATTTTGCAAATCATCGTTTTTGTAAAGTGAAAAAACAGTTTCATCTGACTTATGATTTTGTACCCAACTATGACAAGTTTTCCTGAAGCAGGACCCTACAGTATTGCTAAGGATACTGACTTGGCTGGAGCACAAAATGTATGTTTAATAGCGATGAGAACATAGTTAAAAAAAACTGGTGCATCATTGGGTGGTAGAGTTGGAACAGAATTTAGAGCTCACCGACTCCAGCCCTGTAATTTCACAAGTGGAAAAAATGGAAACCCAGAGAAGCAAAATGGGGACACAGGGAAGTTAACTCAGTCTCCACTCTTCCCATACACACAAGTCAAATAAACAGCACGTATAACCATATACACTGTTTCACACACCCACACTGGGCACTGAGCAAGACCTGTCACAGCAACAAAAAAGTAGTTTCACTCAGTGACACTGTTTGTGTACATGTAGTATAAACTAAAGAGATATATCAAACAAGTGCTTATAATGTGTGTAAATATTAACACAAGTTTTGCCTTCAGACTTGGAGATGTTTATGCTAGAAAGTAAAGAAATTTGTCCAGGGGAATTTTTTTTAAGTGACCTCTAAGGAAACTCACAACAATTATTTGCAAACTCTTACTTATCTTCCACACAAATGACAGGGCCTTGCACTTGTTTCCTTGCACCCATTGGTGCCTCTGTTCCCTTTAGTCTACATCCTCAAGCATACCTGCCAAAAGGAAAAGTTCATTTTGGAGCCAGGCAGGGGAAGGTACTGTAGAGATTTAATTCTGGCCTTCAGAGATGCTTTTTGGAAGTTGCTTTTGGGGCTAGATTCTAACATTTTTCCTTAAATCCTGATTTGGTATTTCTGATAAGGAACCTGGCACTAACCTAAGCCCATTCTCCCTAGTTTCAAAGGGGCATTACCTTAGATTAGATGACATAGCAAAATTAGTGTTTTGTATACCTGGCAAGACAATTTGTCACCAATGTTTTTTCTTTAAAAAAGCCTCCTAGGGACTTCCCTGGTGGTGCAGTGGTTAAGAATCTGCCTGCCAATGAAGGGAACGTGGGTTCGAGCCCTGGTCTGGGAAGATCCCACATGCCACGGAGCAACTAAGCCCGTGAGCCACAACTACTGAGCCTGCGCTCTAGAGCCAGAGAGCCACAACTACTGAGCCCATGTGCCACAACTACTGAAGCCTGTGTGCCTAGAGCCCGTGCTCCTCAACAAGAGAAGCCGCCGCAATGGGAAACCCACACACCGCAGCGAAGAGTAGCCCCTGCTCTCCGCAACTAGAGAAAGCCCACGAGCAGCAGCAAAGAGCCAATGCAGCCAAAAAATAAATAAAATTATTAAATAAATAAATAAATATAAAGGCCTCCTATAGGGAGAGAATTGAAGGAAATTAGTTGCCCAGTTTCTTCATCTGTTTTTATCTTGCTCTTCTGCAAGGAAGGCATTTCATTTCATCTACCAGGTGGTAATGGACAATGAATAAAATGGCTGTTATTTGTATAATTCAAAGCAACCCCTCAAAATTAAATGCATTTCTTTGTATCTTCCCCAAAGTACTGAGCACAGTCTCTTATATAAAGGCACTTAATAGATACTTTAAAAAAATGAATATGCAAATTAATGAAATGAATAGCTCCCAAAATATCCAGAAACTGATTACAAAGTGTTTTTGTTTGTTTGTAATTTGGATTGTCTAAAACAACTGACTCCATCCACTACTTCCTTTTTCTAACACAGTCATGCCCTAAGAGAAACAAATTATTTTCTGGAGAGCTCTTTAGGCATGCCTGATTTGTATTCTCCAATTAAATTGTAGCCACATATCTCCACGTGAACTCTGGGTAGATCAAGCAGTAGTGGGACAGTCTCTCTGCCAAGAAAGCACTGGATTAAATTTCAAAATTCCGGTGCTCTAGTTCTAGTTGGGAAACCAACTGGTTATGTGACCTCGAACAAGTTTCTCGACATGCTTGTGCCTCAGTTTAGCCATCTTTTAAGTGGCCGTGGTGTCTTATAACACCTGCTGTCCCTACTTCATAGGGTGGTTATGAAGTTCAAATGATAATAAAGGAAAAAATGCTTTGAACTTTTCAAAGTACTTTGTAAATAGAAGATATTATTATAGGCAGATGTATTTAAAATCAACTATCTAGTTCAAGGGACTTTACCCTAAACAACCTGTTTTACTACTTACTGGTTCGGAAAGCAAACAGGTTAATCTCTCTCCCTGTGTGTGTGCGTGCATGCATACACACACACACACACACGCCCGCACACACACACGCATGCACCCTGCTGCTCCCAATTTAACAACTTCTCAGCTTTGAGGCTTTCCCCTTGGGTCGGGAATAACATCTGCAATATGAAGAGCTAAGAATTTATATAGAGATCCCTCTTCCATCCTTTTCCCCCAAATGTACCTTTTTAAAGCTCTCGGACCGAAACGTAAACTCAGTGAAGCACAACAGCCTTTTAATACTTCCTAATGTCATGTATTCAATCAGTGGGGTTAGATGAACCATTCATTTTGAAACTTGGCCATGCTACATACGTTTTGATCACCCTTTTGTGTCGAGCGAGTCTGGAAAGTAGTTGAGGAACAGAACAGGAAGGACTAACATGGAACTCACTCTAATGAGTTCTCCACTCCCCAAGGAGATATAATCGGGGTGACACTCAAGGATTCATCAACATATTTTGTTAGCACTATGTGACCTATATAGTTTATTTTAAAGGAATTACCTCAGTTAAATGCCTGACAGTTTCTTATACAACTGTTTAAGTAATCAGGCCTGATAAATTTCTGTAACGTTTATAAACTATCACCCTCGGAGTCCTCCTTTTGTGTCCTAAAAGTATTTCTTGTCATTTATTCATTTTCCATTTGGTGAGTCTTTTAAAATCATCATGGCTAAATAAATAACTGCTAATACACAAACAACTAATAAACAATTGCTATAAATAAGATACTCCAAATGAGAGGCCCACACATAGGTAAGATAAAAACTCACAAAAAATCAACTTACCAGTTTCTGTGGAGAGATATGTAAAATGAATACAAAGTATGCAATTGCTATGTTAAACCTAAAATACATCATTTACCTATATCTTATCATCTCATGCCTTAAAATTTCAGCTGCTAATCTTTAATATATATTACATGATCTAAAACTGGGTGTTTTAATCCTTATGACACTATTTCTAGAATGTGATCAGGAGCTACCTGCAACAAAATCACTTGGAGTGTTTCCTGAAATTCTGGTTCCTGGACCCTATCCTTGAATTAGAATCTTTTAGGATGTGGCTGTAGATTGAGGGTTTTTTCCAAGCATTCCAGGTGATCCTCATGTGCACCAAATTTGAGTACTGCTATCCTACAAAAACGATGTACTGTGTGTAGAGTCTCAGAGACAGGATGAGAGAAACATAGGTGGCTCCTTTTTTATTAAGTGAGAAGGATTCAGAGAAGGACTAACACTGGCTCCACCCTTTCTAGTATAAACTTGGGCAAAAATTTTAATCTGTCTAGGTCCTAGTATCCTTATCCATAAAATAATTCCTGTTCAACCGTGTTGTTGTGAGGATTATGTCACACAACATGTCAATCATAACATATGGAGAGCTTCTACTCTAGAGCCTGGCCCATAATGGAGCTTAAGTATATGTTCATTCCTTCTCTCCTTGTTCAAAAATGAGTTTCCAGGTGGTTTCTTCTTGTCCAGTGTTTTAGTATGCTTGGTAGAGGAATACAAACTAGTAGTTTCATGAGAGCTAATATTCTGAGTACTTATGGTATGCCAGTGCTAAATACTTTATACTCATTATTTCATTTCATACCCAGAATAATCCTTAAACATAGGGACTATTATTATTTTTGGTTAAAAGAACTGAAGCTTGTAGAGGATAAGTAACATGCCCAGAATCTCAGAGCAAAGAATTAGCAGAGCAGGGATTCAAACCCAGGCATTCTGGCTCCAGAGCCTAACTGTTTATAATGCCGTATGTTCTGAATATTCTCTAAGTGGCTTAGATTCCAACATAGGAGCCAGTCTCTTAGAAGGAAAAAGCAACTGCAAAAATGGAGATTATAAACCTGCCAGAAATACAGACAAATGAATGCCATCATTTGCCTATCTTAGAAGCCTTTGCCAGTTGCCTGTAACAGAGTATGGCACAGAGTAGGTGTTCAAAAGTATTGAATAGATGTACGGCAGACCTTTCACCGGCATACTATTTAAGCAGATGACATATCTAAGCCCAAATTTTAAATTTTCCAGATTTTCTAGATCAGCTTATGTTCTGACATAATGCAAGTCACTAAATTTCAGAGCTATGGATAATCTTATCATTTGCAACAAATAGTTCTTGAGCACTCGCAATGAACTATGCACAGTTTGGCACTTAGAGGATTATTAAAAAAAAAACCACAGCAACAAAACCTTGAGACATAGCTAGCCTATACCCTAAACACCCAGCTGGAAAATAAGACACAAATGCATGAAGCAACCAGACTGCAAAATCACTACATATGAGCTAATAAATGTGAAGCTCCTAGCAAATAGTAAACAAGCAATAAATTTTATTAAAAATATTATTACCAATATTATATTATTATCAATTATTATCCATAATATTATTTTCTATTTCAATAATCATTGTCATAATTATTATAGTTTTATTAGAAATAATAATTGTTATAGCTACCATTTAATGAGTGATCCTGTGCCAAGTATTGTGCTTGGTGTTTTATATGTATATATATATTTCATCATCTTATCAATCCTGCTAAATTAGTACCATTAACCATATTTTTTAAATGAGGAAACTGAGGCTCAGAGAGGTTAAATAACTTGCCCAAGGCACATATTTGATACGTATTCCAGAGTCAAGGTAAATAGTGTACTCAAAGAATCCAAAAGGAGTCAGGGAAGAGAGAGATCAATTCCTGCTGGAGAAAACAGGGAGTATGAAGGGCAGAACTGTGACAGGGAAAAGATGGAGGCGAAGGGCCTTTGATGACAGAGGTGGCAGGAGCAAAGGTATGTGTGTGAGATTCCTGAGACAGGTCCCCCAGCACTCTGCTCAGGCCATGCTCATGGTGAAGCACGACTTGGGTCTCTTCACTGAGCATACCGGAAAGTGTAAAGAATGTTGGCAGGACATCAAGTAAACCTGTCTGCCTGGAATGAGAAGTTTGTGTGGGGCAAAGTTAGAATACATGTAGTCCCCAAACATGACCCTGAAAACTCAACCTTCCTTTATGGATAGCCTGTTTAAGTAGCCCCATCTCGAGTTACTTTCCATTAATACACTCACTTCTTTTCATTCATTGAGGCAATAGCATTTTTTGAACTCCTATTATGTGCCAGCCACCAGGTGCTAGGGATAGAACCGTGAATAAAGCAGACAAAAATCCTTGTACTCATGAAGTTTTATTGTACTGAGAAAACACAGATGTTAACATGTAAACAAGTTGACAAGTCAGATTATTTCAGACGCTAAGGACTATAAAGAAAAGAAAACATACCATTGACAATGACTAGTTAGGAAGGATGAAGAAGCCCTCTTTGAGGAGATGACATTTGAGCTGAGACCCAAATGACCTGAACTTGTCAGCTGGAGAGAAAAGCAAGTTCAAAGGTCATGAGGCAGAATAATCTTGGTATGTCTGGGAGACTGAGAGAAGGGAATGGTGGTTGAACACTGTGTGCAAGGGACAAAGCACCCCAGAGGTGGCCAGAGTGCCGGAGGGGGGCGGTGCTGGGCTGGATCATGCAGTTCTGGGAGATCAGGGTGAGAGTTTGACTTTTGGGAAGTTTTAAGCTAAGGAGGGATAGGGTCTCATTTACATTTTTGGAATTTTGCTCTGGCTGCTGTGTGGAGAATGGGCTCAAGACGGAAGTGGTTAGGGGCTGGGAGGCCAGTTAGGCAGTTATCAAAGCCATCCATGCAATAGGAAATGGGGTCTCTTTGCAGGGGTGGCTGTGGAGATGAGGAGAAGTGAATGGACTTGGGGGCACGTTTTGTGAGTAGAGCTGACATGACTTGAGAATGGATTCATGTGGTGGGTAAGGAAAGGGAAGGAAAGAGAGAAATCAACCCAGAATGACCTCTAGGCCTTTGGCCTGAGCATCTGGGTGGAGAGGGCGCCATTATCTAAGACATGGAAGACTTGAGAAGAAAGAGCATGACAGGTAAAAGTGAACACTTCTGTTTGGTCATGTTTGGCTTAAGATCACCCTCTTTCTTCAGAATGCTTGTTCCACTCTAAAATTATCTTGTTTATTTTTTCTATTTGTTTATCATTAATTTCCTCCCTGTAAGAATCTTTGAAAGAGCAGGAACTTTGGTTATCTTATTCATTGTTGGATCCTTAGAGGCCAGAACACTGACCAGTGCGGAGTATGTGCTCAACAGCTAGTGGGGTTTGTTGAGTCCCGTTCAGTGGTTCTCAAACATATATCAGAACCACCTGGGAAGCTTATTAACTATTCAGTATCAGCCCCTGCCTGAAGCCCTCCCCACCAGAACTCGGCTTTAGTGGGTCTGGGATTGTACTCAGGAAACTGCATATTTAGTTAGGACAGGAGATGGGCAGTGATCTACAATCTAAACCAGTGGTTGAGGTATATTAGTATTCATTCAAATATTTACTTTAGAAACCACATTTCAGCACCATCCCAAAAGACTGAAAAGTGTGGCTTTAAGAATTCAATGGTATTCTCAAGTGCAGTTAAATCATAAGGTGTTCATTTTAAAGCTTTTGAGAGAAAACCATTGAAAGAATCCTGGGGTCCCTCCCATCTCATTTGACTTATGTGCTCTCATTAGAAAGGGTCTCGTACGAGGCTCCTTCATGTGAAGAAAAATGGCTACCTGAGTGTGGAGACAATCCTCCTCTTCTTCCACATCTTCAAAGTGTGTCCCGCACCCATCGACAGGTATGTGAAATGCCTTTACTTGGTGATTATAGTAAATGTATGTTTTTGTCAGCACAGCATCTCTTCCCTTTTCCACTAAGAGTGCCTCAGTATTCCTTTGTGGAACCTTTTTTCATCCCATTCTTACAGTGGGACCCTTCCCTTTCCCTAAGCAAGGGGTTGGCCTCAAGCTGGACCAACCAGATGTTCTCTCCCTAGCATTTAAATATTGAATAGAATGACACAAAAACTTAAGGAGATGAGAGTTCATTTTGAATGAGGTCCCTGAGGAGAATGTGGATTAGATGCTGCTGTAAAGCTCTTGTTTGACTTGGCTCCTGTCCTTTACAAGACCTGATTCTTCAGCTTTACCTTCAATTTTATGAGCCGTGAGCCTTATTCTTCCAATAAATTCCTTTTGCCTAAGTTAATTAGACTGCTCTCAGTTGCTTGCAATATAATCTATGACACAGCAATTAAAAACCTTGCAATCTGTCATTCAAGGTAAAACTTTCAAAACAAACCCTTCCTGAAAGTAGTAATACATTGACCTAAATTTTCATTAAAGTGTAAATGTCTTATAGCAGAGACTGAACAGGCAGATGAGAGTGAAAGGGCTCCGTGGCTTGACATTGCTTCCACCACTGAGGTAGGAAAGAAAAGGATGGCTAGGACATGACACATAAATCCCACTTTACAAATTTGCCCTGAATTTACACATGAGATAAATAGCTTGCTGGAAACTCTCAACACTTTTATTTCATAGTTCCTACTCAGCTCTCCCAGCTTCTGAATTTCTATCTTCAGACTAAACTTTCAGAGTAAGCCTTTCCAAAGCAGGGCATAATTACTGGGACACATAAACCTAACACATCAATTTATGAACATGAGGACTCATAATATTAAATTTAGTTCTCATTTCCTTCTGTGGCCCCTAGGGGGAAAAAAGAACATCCTGTCCTTTTAATCATTTCTGTTAAATCCTAGTCATTCGTTGACCTCTCCCCTCCCCCCATTTCAAAAAAGACCTATAGGGCTTCCCTGGTGGCACAGTGGTTGAGAGTCCACCTGCCGATGCAGGGGACACGGGTTCGTGTCCCGGTCCGGGAAGATCCCACATGCCGCGGAGCGGCTGGGCCCGTGAGCCATGGCCACTGAGCCTGCGTGTCCGGAGCCTGTGCTCCACAACGGGAGAGGCCACAACAGTGAAAGGCACACACACCACAAAAAAAAAACAAAAAACAAACAAACAAAAAAACAAAAACAAAACAAAAAAAGACCTATAACTCTTTAAGACTCTTAAGAAATTAATAATTTTTGTGTTGTAAGCAATATTTTTTTGAACAAGTTTCTCACACCCTCATTCTTAGTGATTGCTGGGATTAAGCCACAACAGACAGGATGCTGAGCAAAGTCAAGAGCATGCTGAGTGTGAACCACATCCACGGAGGATAAGGAGCACGTTATAGTTTAACAGGAGTAATAAAAATGAAATCTAATCACTTGCAGATTATATGCAGTGTAAGTGGAGATCAAATGTAAAAAACAGTCTCATTAATTTAAACATTTTAATTTTTAACAGTGGTTGCTATTTGTGAAAACTAGCCATAACAATATTTGGCTATAAATCTGTACAGAGTCTGCATGGTCATTTTCCTCTCAGAGGAGAGGGGTGGATCACCACTCTCATTATTAAAGCATAAAATAGCATTACAAGCATTTGCTGAACACCTACTATATTCCAGGTACTATTCAAAGTGCTTTATAATATAGGTATCTCATGTAATCTTTACAACAGCCTCATGAGGTATTATCCTATTATTCCTGTTACAAACAAGGGAACTGAGACACTGAGAAATTAAGTAATTTGCCCAAGATCAAAGAGCTGGTAAATGGCAGAGCTTGGGTTTTAAATCCAGGCAGTAAAATGACTACAAAATCTGGGTTCTCAGCCCCTTCTCTTACCACCTCCCAACACTGCTTAGCCAATTAGTGAAATAACACCTGGTCCTTCCTTCCACCTGTACTTGAGGCCCTTCTAATCCTCACTTTGAATGTTTAAAACTACATTTTGAAAACTATGTGAACCAGGTAACCAAAATAATTAGGCTTTCCAGATGCCAAATTACTTGGATATTAATTGTTAACTAAATGGTGAGCCTTTCCAGCAGCCTTGACAGAAATTTACTTACCCAGATTTTACAGTAAGTAAAATAGTAAGAATTTAGAGATCTAAATCAAGTCAAGTCTCCAAATGCATGAGCAAGGCCTTTGATTTTCAGATTCTGTTGAAGGGTTTATAAGTTGTTACAGTGGATTTGGGATGGAGGAATGGGTGGTCATTTCTCACAGAAAAGTGGGTTCTTTTTCTGATAAGTGGTTTTTACTTCTTTGCCAGAGAGATAATTGAGAGACCAGGCTGGGACTTGCATCTGTACTCACCTGGGTACAGAGTGAGGGTGACACATACATTCAACAACTTATTCTCGAACATTCAGAGGCTCTGCAGATACAGCGTAGATTTTCTGAGCCGGTATCCCTGCAGTCTGGCCATCGCACAGCATGCTTCAGCCCAGAAGGCGGGTAGTTTCTTGAAGACTCTTCTTAGTCTTTTTTCTTTTTCTTTTCCTTGAAATGAGTTGTAGAATTGATCCAATCCTGACTGCTGTCTAAAAGGCTGCCAGAGTTTTTACAGGATGTACCTCTAGTACCTCAAGTTGGGCTTGGCTTTTGTTTTTTTCTGGGAGTATGCCAGCTCCTCTTCTCTCATGCCATTACTTTCTTTACATACAACATTAATACTCTTTTTGCTGGATTAGGAATCCAAGGCGTTAAAAAAAAAAAAGAGGGAGAACGTAGGGTGACACCAAATGGTCCTGCCCTTGGTGCCTTTGCTCTTAGAAGAGACAGGAGGAGGGGAAAAAAGGAAGAGATGGGAGGACAAAACAAAGACATGACTCCCTGCCTCTAATCATGTATTTGTTGTGGGGTATCAAGGTGGAACCTAGGTTAGCCAAAGGCACAAACAAAGGAGTGCAGACATATCTCGGAGATATCACGACTTCTGTTCCAGACCACCAAGATAAAGCTAATATCACAATAAAGAAAGTCACGCGAATTTTTTGGTTTCCCAGTGCATATAAAAGTGTGTTTACATTATACCCCAGTCTATTAAGTGTGCAATAGCATTATGTCTAAAAAAAGGTACATACCTTAATTTAAAAATCCGTTATTGCTAAAAAGATGCCAACTATCATCTGAGCCTTCAGTCAGTAGTAATCTTTTTGCAATAGTAACATCAGAGATCCCTGATCACACATCACTATCACATATATAATGATAATGAAAAAGCTTGAAATATTGTGAGAATTACCAAAATGTGACACAGAGACATAAATGAACAAATATTGTTGGAAAGATGTCATCAATAGGCTTGCTCGACGCAGGGTTGCCACAAACCTTCTATTTGTAAAAAAAAAATGCAGTATCAGCAAAGTGCAATACAACAAAATATGTCTGTAAAAGGGATTCAAAATTATGTAGCTAAGTGCTAGCAAGGCTACAGTCATGGAAGTATGTGTGTTCAATGGAAAGGTCAGTGGAAGAGTCACCATGATGCTTGGGTTCCACACTAGTTAGTTGTGAACTTGAGCATGTTACTTAAGGATTCTCAGCTTCTGTTTTCTGATCTGTGAAATGGGTGTGGGAATCAAATTATACATTTGTAGACTTGGAAATGGACTCAGAGGTCATTTGATCCAGTCTCTGATCCACTGCAAGAATTCTGTCTACAGTATTTTTGACAGAAAACCAATCACCCAACCTCCCATGAAAGGGCACTCATAATCTCTTTATTCTCCTTAAACTGAGCTAAGTTCTGTGTACCTCAGGAGGTACATCAGGACCTCCATTCATTGGCCATGGTTCTTTCCTATGAAGTTCTGAGTTGGCAACTTGGATGGCAACAGAGATAATACAACACAGTGGAAAGAGAATCGGATGAGCCTGAGTCTGGATCCCAACTCAAGCACTTACCTAGCTGTGAAATCTTGACCATTGCATCAGTTCTATGATGCTCAGTTTCCTTATCTGTCTAATAGAGAAATTGCAACCCACCCTGCAAATTTGTTGGGACAATTAGAAATAATTTATGTAAAATGCCTTCACATAGAGAGTGCCTAATAAAAAGACCATTAAGAGGATTCTTCTTCTTAGAATATAATAAAATCAATATCTATTGAGGCCTGAGGAGTTTATGGCATGTCCTTGTTACAATGGTTTGTTTTGAAATTTGTTAGCTTTTCCTCTTGTTCCAGTCCTAACTAAATAACTACTTCCTATATGTTTCAATGCATTTCCCTTCCCAATAAATCTTCTCTTCCTTGTACAATTAGAAAAGGAGAAAGGAGCTTGAATGCAGACTTAATGAAATTGTAGGTGAGTGTATGCTAACCATTTAGGAAAAAAATCCACAGTAGAGGTGGAGTTTAATCTTCACTCTGAAACATGAGCGGCTTCTGAGTTTTGCTGTAAAGAAATCATTTGCTTCTGAAACAAAGCATAGTTGCTAAAATGTGCACCAGGAGGAGAGATTGTGGCAATATAGAGAGCATGTTCACTTTACTGGGGTGAAAGGAATTCTGTGAGTTAACCCAGAGCTGTGGATCCCACAGTCAGTCAAAATCTCATAGAGAGTCTCCTTAGGAGCAGAAGCGTCAAAGTGTGTCCTCTTAAATTTGGTCATAACTGTCAAAGATTAAAACATATGACTCTTCGATTAAGTAAATCCACTTAAAAGACACTACCCTACAGAAATCCTTGTATGAGCATTTGAATGAGATAATTACAAGGATATTCACTGCCATGTGGTTTCCAATAGCAAACAAAAGAAACAACAATCTAAATCTTTAAATAGGAGAACAGTAAAATCAATTTTAATGGATCCATATAACAATACTATGCAGCACTGATGAAGTATGATTCTGACCTTGATATACTAACCTGGCATGATGCCCATGATATATTGTTAAAGGAAAAAAGTAGGTTGTAGAATAACATGCTGAGAGTAATGTCATATTTGTATATATACATACATACATATGTGAAGGTACATATATTTCCATGTGCAAATAGGTATAAATATATGTTATATGTTTTAGGAAAAAGTTTAGAATGTGTACATGAGATGGTTAATGTTAACAGTAGGTATTTACTTCTGAGAAGTGGGATTAGGAGGGTGAGGGACACTTTGATTTTTTATTTTAAATGGTATATATTTGAATGTTTTTACATGTGTAAATATTATTTGTATCATTTTGAAAAACAATGACATGAGAATAGCTAAATGCAGAAACATATATTTAAGCCCTTAGTTACGTTTTCCTAAGTTTCAGGAGTCCTCACTCGGAGAATACCTTTTCAAGGGAAATGGATAAAGTTAATCTGTTTCTTTTGGATGAAAAGAGTCTCAGAATTGAAAAATCATATTGTTTAACTCCCTAGAAATATACCCTCCTATCCAAATCCTCAAGTCAAGGGAGGAATCTGGAACCCCTGACATCCCAGGGTTTCTTCATACTTTTCCACTGCTTCCTTTGGACCTCAGAGAAGGCCAAAATTTTAACTAGAGTGCAAGTGTTTTCCTTGAAAGGAAGTGAGATTTGGTCATCAGATAACTTTCCACAACCTGATGTGTGCACTTGGGCTTAAGTGCTGGTTACTATGAATAAAGCTCTGTGGCCCAGGAGCTCGCCTTCTCAAGTTCAGCACTGGAAACATCCGTCACCTACCATTTGCTAGATGGGAGTTCAGTTGATTAAAGAACGATGTTAATGAACACTTAGGTTTGAGTTTTTTCCCAAAGGACCAAATTGCTTCACACACAAAAAATACTCTTCACTAAACCAGACTTCATCACTAACTCCAGCTGGTTGCATCTTGAAACTATTCCACTAGTTGTAAAGGTTAGGGAACTAGAGGGTGTGTGTGATTGGTTAGTCATCAATTTGTTCATTCAGTTATTCATATATCTCTTCGTTCAATTGTCAGCAGTAAAATATTGTAGTTAGCAGTCAGCTGGCGGCTTTGGAGTCAGAAATACTTGGGTTTGAATTCCTGGCCTGACACTGGTTATAGAATTTTGTCAAATTACATAACTATCCAAGCCTCCATTCCTCATCTGTAAAATAGGGGTAGTTATCAAAAGATTGTTGTGAGGATTTTTAGAAGAGCATCTAAAGAGCCTAGCACAGTACCTGGCACATATTATACACACAACCAAACTTTACTACTGTCCTTTAAAAAAATATTTATTAAGCACCTATGGTGTGCCAAGTTTTGTGTCAGATTCTGTATGTTTAATATGATTAGGATATGATCCTTGCTTTTTTTTTAAAATTTATTTATTATTTTTGGCAGTGTTGGGTCTTCGTTTCTGTGCGAGGGCTCTCTCTAGTTGCAGCAAGCGGGGGCCACTCTTCATCGCAGTGCGCGCGTGGGCCTCTCACTATCGCGGCCTCTCTTGTTGCGGAGCACAGGCTCCAGAAGCGCAGGCTCAGTAGTTGTGGCTCACGGGCCCAGTTGCTCCGCGGCATGTGGGATCTTCCCAGATCAGGACTCGATCCCGTGTCCCCTGCATCGGCAGGCAGATTCTCAACCACTGTGCCACCAGGGAAGCCCTGATCCTTGCTTTTAAGAGGGTTAAATTTAGATCAGAGGTGAATTCAGGACTTCCTGAACATGGATGGGAAAAAAAAAATCACATATCTAGTTTTCACTAACCTCTTAACTGAAATTTAACATTCTTTTAATTATGAATTTATACAACAAATCACAGAGGAATTCACAATATGTGTGACTTTGTCACCCACAGAAATCACAGACATTGTCATAGCACATTGTAGTTTTGCAGAAATTTTGAAATTTTATTTAGTGCATCATTACTTCAAAATTATAATAGTTATTAGACCCACTGCTGGCTCTGGGAATTGTGTTAATAAAGAAGCATATAGGGCTTCCCTGGTGGCGCAGTGGTTCAGAGTCCGCCTGCCGATGCAGGGGACGCGGGTTCGTGCCCCGGTCCGGGAAGATCCCACATGCCGCGGAGCAGCTGGGCCCGTGAGCCATGGCCGCTGAGCCTGCGTGTCCGGAGCCTGTGCTCCGCAACGGGAGAGGCCACAACAGTGAGAGACCCGCGAACCACAAAAAAAAAAAAAAAAAAAAAAAAAAAAAAGAAGCATATACATAGCTATATCTAAAATTTTATAATTTGAAAACTATATATTAGTTTATTTATTTTGTGGTCCTGTGTATTGTATTTTATGCATTTAAAAACATTGTTTTGAAATGCATACATAACATACATTTACCATATATGAGGACAAGGTAAATGTATGAGGATGTCCATAAAAGCACTATTAATCACAATGAAAAAACAGAACAAAACTACATCTTCATCAATAGAAGAATGGATAAATCAGTGGTGGTATATTCATACAATGAAATACCACCCAGCAATGAGACTGAATGAACAATTGCTACATTCAGCAACATGGGTGAATCTCACAAACATGGATTGAGAAAAAGAAGCCAGATGTAAAATGGAACATACTGTATGATTCAATTCATAAGAAGTTTAAAAACAGGCTAACTAATCTCTGGAGTTAGACATCAATATAGTGTTTACCCTTTTGTGGGGTGGTGGCTGGAATGGGTATGGGACTTTTGTATTATTTATTGATCCAGATGTTAGCAATGTCAATGTGTTCACTTTACACAAATGAATTGAGCTATCCATCTATAGCACTTATTTATAGTTGCTGTACTTTGGTAAACATTTACTTTAAAAAGAAGGGTCCATAGGCTTCACCAGTCTACCAAGGGGATTCATGGCACAGAAAAGATTAAGAACCTCTGGTCTAGGTGGAGACACAAATCCAGAGAAATTACTATAATACGAGGTTTCATACACACCCTAGACATTCTAGGCTTTTCCTGATCCCAGTATTCTATTGATCTCTTAAGTATAATTCATACTTTTGAAACCAAGAATCCTGTATTTGTACATTGAAAGTATGGTCACTGCAGCTGTAGGAAAGGAATTACAAAGTACTGTGAAAACACAGAGAAGGGAACCATTGGTTTTGCCAAGTGTGGTCAGAAAGGAATCTCATGGAGGAGGTAATATCTGAATGGAACCTCAAAGGATAAGTCGACTTTCAACTAAAGGGCTTCCAGTCAGAGGGAGCAGCATCAGGAAAAATATAGGAAGCATGCTGTTTGGAGAACACTGAGTCATCTGGTGTGGCTGGATCCTGGGGAAGATAATTGGGGATGGGGGAGGAGGGGGACAAGTGGGAGATACATGAAAGACTGTGTATCATGCTAAGGGGAAGCAACCAATGCTGGCTGTTTGTTTTTACTTTTTGTTGAAGGAAAAGACATAGAGAAGTGTGCCTAAAACATAAGTATACAGCTTGATAGATTTTCACAAACTGAACACATCTGTTTTACTAGCACCCCAATCATGAGACAGGACATTAACAACATCCTAAAAGCCCCTTTCACGATCCCTACCAATCCCAACAATTGCTCCTCACTTTACTGAGGTCTGATGACATGTAAAAAGCTATACATATTTAATGTATACAGCTCAATGAGTTTGGAGATAAATATACACCATGAATCCATCACCACCATCAAAGCCATAAGCATATCCATCACCTCCCAAATCTTCTTCCCACCCCCTTTATTATAATTATCATTGTGTGTGTTGTAAGAAAGTTTAACATAAGACACTCTCTTAGCAAATTTCAAGTGTACAATACAGTATTGTTAACTATAAGAACTATATTATATAGTAGATTTCTAGAACTTATTTCGTCTTGCAGAACTGAAACTTTGTACCCTTTGACTATCATCTCCCCATTTCACCTTTCCCTAGCAATTACCATTCTACTCTATGCTTCTATGAGCTCCACAATTTTAGCTTCCACATATAAGTGAGATCATGCAGTATTTATCTTTCTGTGTCTGGCTTATTTGGTTCAGCTAATGTTCTCCAGGTCTATCCATGTTGTCACAAGAGGCAAGATTTCCTTTTTTTTTTAAAGGTTGGTAATATTTCATTGTGTGTATGTATCACGCTTTCTTTATCCATTCATCTGTCGACAGACACTTAGGTTGTTTCCCTATCTTAGCTATAGAGAATAATGCTACAAAATGAACATGGGAGTGCAGGAACTCTTTGGGATCCTGATTTCAATGCCTTTGGATAAATACCCAAAAGTGGGATTGCAGTGTCATATAATAATTCTATTTTTAACGTTCTGAGGAAGCGCCATACTGTTTTCCATAATGTCTGCACCCATTTACGTTCCCACCAATGTGTATTAAGTTTCTCTTATCTCCACATCCTCACCAATACTTATCTTTTGGGGCTTTTTAAAGAAATAGCCATCCTAACAGGTGTGAGGTGATATCTCATTGTGCTTTTGATTTGCATTTCCCTCAAGATTAGTGATGTTGAACACCTTTTCACATACCTGTTGGCCACTACTGTGACTTCTAACACCATAGATTGGTTTTGCTGGGTATTGTGCTTTATTTAACATATGTACTCTTTTGTGTCCGGCTCTTTCACTCATGTTGATAAGTGAAACATGATGTCATTGTATGTAGTTATGGATCATTGCCACCTAAGTTTAAAGCAGGAGAATGGCTTGGGCTGGCCTCTGTGTTAGAAAAATCACTCTAGCAGCTTGGAGGAGGGTGGGGTGGAAAGATAAGAAAGAAGTTCCATGCAGGGAGCTAGAGCAATAATCGAGGTGAGAGATGATGAGGGCTTGACCCAGGGCGCAGGCAGTGGGAACGGAGAAGAGGCGGACAGATCAGAGTCACCCTGAGCTCTGGAGAAACAATTCAAAACATATGTGCCATTTACAGTGTCCTTCAAACACAGAGGAAAGAGCTCAGAACTAGATCAACATTAATTGACCACAACATTAGTTTGGGTGTTTGTCAAGATTTAAATGAAACAAGCTACATTCCTCTAAGAGTCTATTGTCCTAGATGACAAGGATGAGACAGACCAAAAGCCAAAGCAATGTAGATAAATGAAGCCTGTCCCGCGAGACTTTAATGACCTCAAATGATATTGGAGGACTTTTGCAGTTGAGCTATTTTTCTTAAATATTTTTTGAGTAGTGGAGTTTCAACATAAAATTTAGATTAGTTAGAAAAACAAAATCAGGATTGAAGAGACAGCAGGGTTAGGGGAGAATTTCAGCAGAAATTTGGGAGAAATGAGGCTGATGAGGGTATGGGATGGGTATGTAGGGTAGAGAGATGGGGAGATAGTTGATGAAGCATGAAGTGAGAGCATCTAATTGTTATGCTTCTCAAACTCAAGTATGCACACCCCTGACAACATGTCAGGAGGAACCTGAGTCATCTGATAAATATGGTACATCTTGCTGGAGTGTCTCCAGGGTTGAGGAGAAGGATGCCATGTATATGAAAGCAAACAATATGTTATGGAGTAGAATACAAATTTTATGTGAAGTGTCAAGATAAAACACAAGACTTCAAATAATTTTCTAGCCAAATTGCTTTGACCGGGGACTTCCCTGGTGGTCCAGTGGTTGAGAACCTGTCTTGCAATGCAGGGGACACCAGTTCGATCCCTGGTCGGGGAACTAAGATCCCACATGCCTCTGGGCAACCAAGCCCATGTGCCACAACTAGAGAGCCTGCCTGCCGCAACTACAGAGCCCACACACTCTGGAGCCTGCGTGCCACAGCTAGAGAGAAGCCGGTGCGCTGCAACTAAGACCCGACACAGCCAAAAAAAAAAAAAAAAAAAAGTAAATAAAGCATTGCCTCTGCTTTAAAAAAAAAAAAATGCTTTGACCTTCAGGCCCAATGCTCCCCTTTGCATTCATTACATGGAATTCAGAGGAAAAGTTTTAAGAAGCCTCATCTCCATCACTCCCAACTCCATGCTGCACTCCAGGATACTAGGACCTCCACTGAACTCAGTTCCAGATTGGGTGTTGTTACTCACTCAATAACATTCCTCTCTTCCTTTACTCATTCATTCCAACAATATTAAGTAAGAGCTTACCACATACTAGCAGCTGAGAGTTGTTTTTCTCGTATAATATTGTAAGCTCCAAAAAGGACTGTGCCTTAAAACAAACAAACAAACAAACAAACAAACAAAACTTAGAGTCCCCTTAGCATTTGTCAAATCTTGCATATATCAGATGTTCTATTTCTTGACATGAAATGAAATGAGATCTTTGCAAAAACCCGTGGAGGAGTTAGGAGAGAGACAATAAAGGAGAGAGAATGGGCTGAGTATATGTGAACTAACTGCTAACCATATGAACCAAACATATTGTTTCATCCATGAACAACTCTGAGATAGACTTTAAATTATATCCTTTTTTTTTTTTTTTTTTCGGTACGCGGGTCTCTCACTGTTGTGGCCTCTCCCGTTGCGGAGCACAGACTCCGGACGCGCAGGCACAGCGGCCATGGCTTACGGGCCCAGCCGCTCCGCGGCATGTGGGATCTTCCCGGACCGGGGCACGAATCCGTGTCCCCTGCATCGGCAGGCGGACTCTCAACCACTGCGCCACCAGGGAAGCCCTAAATTATATCCATTTTATAGCCATGGAAGTTGAGGTTGAGAATGAATAAAGTAACTTGTTTGAAGTAACACAGTTAGTGACAGAGCACAGATTCAGTCCCAGCTTTGTCTGATGCTAAAGTCCATGGAGAACATTTATGGAAGTGTAAAATGCATATCCCCTCTGACCCAGTAATTCTACTTGTAGGAATTTATCCTCGTGATCTTGTGATTTATAATAAGAAACATATATTTGGTCTACGTCCCATTTCTGGCACACAGCTCCTAAAACTCTTGGAATTTCCTAAGTGATGAGAGAGATAAAGATGTCTTTTGTTCTGTTAATGAGGTGACTTGTGTATCACACCTAAGGATGGAGTCTGGTTGCCAGAGGAGCAAACCACGTGATTAGAGGGTTGGAACTTTTAGTCACAGCCCCTTCCCTTTCCCCACCTTGAGCTTAATCACCAATGGACAATGATCTTCATTCCTCTGTAATGAAGCCTCCCTAAAAACTCAAAAAGGATGGGGTTCAGAGGGCTTCCTGTTTGGTGAATATGTGCAGTTTCGGGGAGAGTGGCACTCTCGGAGAGCACGGAATCTCTGTGCCCTTTCTCCATACCTTGCCCTGTGCATCTCTTCTGTCTGGCTGTTCCTGAGTTGTACCTTTTATAATAAACCAGTAATCTAGTAAGTAAAATGTTTCTTTGAGTTCTGTGAGCTGCTTTAGCAAATGAATTGAACCCAAGGAGGGAGTTATTGGAACTTTGAATCTATAGTGGTCAGTCAGAAGCACAGGTCAGAAGCATCTGGAATTGTGATTGGTGTCTGAAGTGGAAGACTGAGCCCTTAACCTGTAGAATTTGATGCTATCTCTAGGGTAGATGGTGTCAGAATTGAGTTGAATTGTAGGACACTCAGTTGGTGTCAAAGAATTGCTTGGTGGTGTGGGGAATACCACACCCCGCCTCCACATTGTAAATTGGGTGCAGAATTGATAATCCTGTAGATATACTGAAATAGGTGCTCAAAGATACAAACACAAGAATGTTCATTTCAGTGCTGACTACAATAACACTAAACTGAAAATAATCTAAATATTCTTTATTGGTGAATTGGTTGAATAACTTAAGGAACATCCGTACAGAAAGAGGCAATAGTTATATATACTGATACGGAAGGCTATTCAGGATATATTGTTAGTTGAAGAAAAACAAGTGTAGAACAGCATACATTATTTGATTACATTTTCTCTTTTAAAAAACAAATGCATAAATCATATATGCATGCATGTATAGGCACCAAAAATTCTGGAGGGCTACCCAACCTTAACAAAGATTACCTCTGGGCAAGTGATGTGAAACTCTGCTCAGGTGGGAATGAAGAGAGAGGTCTCTTTTTTTCCACTTTATTTTCTTTATAAATTATGTGAAAGTAAATTTTAAAATGTGACTATGTATTACTTTCATAATAAAAGGAAACAAGTTGATATATTTCATAAAAATAAAGCCTTTTTTAAAACACTCCATGATGCATGGAGTAAGTAAAAGTTCCAAGGACAGGGAAACAGGAGAGAAGAGAGTTGAAAAAAAGCAGAAGGAGCTAAGAGGCAAAAGAATCAAGGAAAGGAGAAATGATACCATTAGGGAAGCTCATGCCAAGGCTTTTATTTTTATTTTTTACTTCTTATTGGTTTCTATTAAAACAATAGAAATCCAGTGTCTCATGGTTCTGGGAACTACAAGTCCACGATCAAGGTATTGGCAGGGTTAGTTCCTTTTTGGGGCTTTGAGGAAGAAGCTGTTCTCTGCCTTTCCGCTAGCTTCTGGCAATCTCTGGTATTCCTTGGCTTGTAGATCTCTGCCTTCATGTTCACATGGTATTCTCCCTGGGTGTGTGCCTGTTTCCAGATTTCCTCTTTTTATAAAAACACTAGTCATATTGGCACCCACCTTACTCTCGTATGACCTCACCTTAACTAATTACATCTGCAAGGACCCTATTCCTGAATAAGGTTACTTTCTGAAGTACTGGGGGTTAGTTAGGACCTCAACATGTACATGTTTCAGCCAGGAAGGAGGACATAAAATTCAACCCATAAAAGCAGATGCAAAAATTTTTGTGATCTGTGTCGTGTGCAAAGATTTGTACTTTAGGATTTTGGATTTCTCCACTTTAGAGATAAACCAATTTTTTCCTGTGAAATAATCAACACACTAGTTTTAAAATTTTGGTCAAAATCATATTTTATGCAAAGGAACTCTGGGAATATTGAAAAAACTGGAAGAACAGATATCTCAAGTTGATTGGAGATCAATATGAGCTGAGTGGAAACTTGAGATACTGAGAAGAACAATACATAAATACTTGGTTCTGGTTTTCTTTCATTTGCTGTCTACTTACCCTGCTTTAAAGCAGGCTAATGCTTTTCGCTGCCTTAATGCTCTGAGATTTTACCAGTGAACCTTCACAATTTTACTGAAGTATAATGAGACTATAATAACTGTATGTATGCTTGTAACAAACTGTACAGGACTTAGACACTTCCCATCTCTCTCTCTCTCCCTCCCTCTCTCTCTCTCTCTCCCCTCTCTTCTTTCCTATTATTTTTTTTTAATTAAAAGAAACTTAACTGTGGTAAATACACATAACAATAACCATCTTAACCATTTCTAAGTGTACAGTTCAGTATTGTTCAGTATCTTCACATTGTCTGCAGCCAATCTCCAGAACTTTTTCACCTTGCAAAACTGAAACTCTATACTACCCATGAAACAGCAACTCCCCATTTCCCAGTGCCCCCAACCCCTGGCAACCACCATTCTACCTTCCATCTTTATTAATTTGGCTACTTTAGATACCTCATATAAGTGGACTCATACAGTATTTGTCATTTGTGCCTGGCTTATTTTACTTAGCATAGTGTCTTTAAGATTTATCCATGTTGTAGCCTGTGTCAGAATTTCCTTCCTTTTTAAGGATGAATAATATTCCATTATATATATCACATTTTATTTATCCATTCATCCATTGATAGACACTTGGGGTGCTTCCAGGTTTTGGCTATTGTAAAAAATACTACTGTGATCATGTGTGTACAAATATCTCTTCAAGATCCTGCTTTCAATTCTTTTGGATATATACCCAGAAATGGAATTGCTGAATCACATGTAATTCTCTTTTTGAGGAGCTGCCATACCGTCACAAGGTTTTTAAATTGTTATATACTTACTGCTTGGTTAGAAAGATAGAAGGCAAGAAGGTGGCTGTTTTTCAATATATAAACCACACAACACCCAGGGAAGTAGCCTTGCCATCAGTAGAATCAAGACTTTTTTTTTTAAAGAACTCTATGACACCTAAAGCAAACGTAGGAGTATTCTCTAGACTGTTTCCCTGAGAAGTGGAGAAGGAAAAGCAGTTGCTGACTAAGTTGCTTAAGGATCTAAGTATTTTCTACTAGGAAATATTTATCCGTTTGGTAGAGCTGCAAGTTCTGGGGAGTGCTCTCATTAGAAAACAGCTGATGATTCCAGGAAAACTTGGAAGAATCACCATGGTGATGGAGAGTGACCCATTTAAAGTGTAAGGCCTATTGTGAGTTGAACTTCAAAAGATGTCTGTACAAAAGTTTCTGTTTCATTTTTCGTTGGACGAACGATATGAAATAAGGTAACATTATTATTATCATCTCCATCTCTCTTGCAGTCTAATGTACTAGGGAGATCCTTCAGCGTCTAGTCCTGGCTTGGCTACTCTGTGGCTGCCAGTGAGTTGAGCAGACCACTTAAACTCTCCAACCTCAGAGGGTTGCCCTAAAGAGCCTCTAAAATCCCTTTAGTTTGTGGATTTACTTCTATGCATATTTATAATTGCTTTTTTTTTTTTTTTTTTTTGAGGTACGCGGGCCTCTCACTGTTGTGGCCTCTCCCGTTAAGGAGCACAGGCTCTGGATGCGCAGGCTCAGCGGCCAGGGCTCACGGGCCCAGCCGCTCTGTGGCATGTGGGATCTTCCCGGACCAGGGCACGAACCCGTGTCTCCTGCATCGGCAGGCGGACTCTCAACCACTGCACCACCAGGGAAGCCCTATAATTGCTTTTTGTTCGCTACTTACTTTCTCTGGAACTTGGCTGTTAGGCAAACTCACTTAATCAGACACAGTGGAAAATGAAGAAATAAGCCAAAAGATGCTGAATGGACAAGCACAACATCAAAGTCCATGTCCTAAAGCTCCTTCACGTTATTGCTTTCCTGGGACCTCAGGTGCACAGGGCTGTGTTGATCACACTCATGGGTGTACGCAGTCTTTCTTCCTTAGTCTGGACAAGGCCCTTCTCTGTTTATCTTACTCTATTATTTTCTTCTCCTTCATCTCCTATCCCCCTTCTCATTTCCAGCACTGTGCTTGATGGTATAAATAGACTATCGTATTGAATTCTAATGGCAATGCTATAAGGTAGACAATGGTGTTACCCCCATCTTACATATGGGGAAACTAAGGCTTATGGAGATTAAGGGGCAGGGGAAGAATTTCATCCAGATAGACAGATCCAGAATCTACCCTTCTAAACACTACACCATCTAATCAGAAAACTTGTTTAAGATACAATTTGTCTCTAAGTTATTCTGAGCTGCATGTAGGAAACCCCCCTTCCATTCTTCAAAGAAAATGTTAACAGATCTATTTTGAGGCACTTTGCTTTTCCTCATTCATCTTTTGCAGAACTTGATCACCAACTCAGGTCACCAACTCTTTGGATTTCCTTGTCCTCCTTTCCATTTCTCTTGAGAAACTTGGAGTTATAATGGTCAGCTTGGCCCTTGACTCTATTGTTTGCTGGGGACATAACTGAAATGCTAAAAGATAACATTTCCTCTCCATAAACAGAACACCTTTCCCCTCACATTGTACTCTTTCTGCATGTCACTTGTAAGAAGACGATTGCTGATGTACAGACTATGCTCTTGAAGTCGCCTTTCTCCCCTGGATGAAGAGTGTAGGGATTTATAATAGAATGGAGTGCACGTCACCTTTTAGGTAAATCCACCCCAAATTGATGGTTAGCTAATGTGATGGCCAGTTGACATTCCTGGCATTCTTTCTTTTTTTTTTTTACATCTTTATTGGAGTATAATTGCTTTACAGTGGTGTGTTAGTTTCTGCTTTATAACAAAGTGAATCAGTTATACATATACATATGTTCCCATATCTCTTCCCTCTTGCATCTCCCTCCGTCCCTCCTGGCATTCTTAACACAACTCTGATATGAGAAGGTACCAGATTGTCGGGGTAGGCTGCATTTTCTTTGTGAGCCCTCGTGGGAGGGGAGGACGTTCCTGGGGGAGATGCAGGGGCAGAGAGGCTAAGGGCTTTGTTGATTAGGAAGATTCTTCCCACAGTAGTCTGAAGATGGATTACCAGGATGGGGAGGTGAGGTCATAGTTGAGAGGAGCCCAACTACAAATATTTATGATAATGATGATGATGAGCTTTGGATCCAAGGTTTAAGGTAAAGATAGAATGGGAGAATGCCTTTTGAAGGGGGTGATGGAGAAGATCTACAGCAGGACCATATAAAGGTGCCCAGGTCTGGTTGAGTGGTTCAGGATTTTACCCATATGTGGAGACAGAGGACCCTGGGGCGGCCCTCCTGACTGGTGCCAAGCATCCATGAAGCCAGGCCAGGGCCACACCCTATCCTTAGAATCATCTCTTTACTATCTTCTTCCCAGTTTTAAGGCCATGCTGTTATATAATTTGGATATAACAGCCAGAGGTAATTTTCTGCTTGAGACAGTCATATTTTATGTTGGATAGGTTTGACTGGGTAAAAGACTTCTTTCTTCAAGTGAGCATTTTATGCTGTTCATTGTAGAAAGTCCTTGTGGAGACATTTTTGCAAATGATGGAATCCAGCTCTTCCCCTAAGAGAGTGGTCCCTAAGAATTCCCAGACCTTGCAAGAAAATCATGCATCCTCAGCACTAAATTCATTTAGAGTCCCATCAGAGCATTCTAATGCAATTTTTATAAAGTGTCTTTTATTTTGTACTTGGTTCCCCTGTAACAAATGAGTGAGTGATTTTCAAAAAATTTTAAATGTATCCAGAACCTTTTTTTGTCTTTGTTTTGAACAGCCACTCAGAAGCCAAAACCAATAACCCTGTCCTGTCTCCCCACTGCTTTGCTGGAAAGATAGCTTTCCTCTGTACGGATCACCATGGTTCCTCTGACAGGAATGAGCAACTCTCAACCAGCCAAACTGTTGACCAGGTGAAAGAAGCACCTCACAAGTCTCTGCAAAATATTGCCCAGGAATTATCTTTAACACTTGTGTGCTCTGTTCCGGGAAGGTCTGAAAACAACAATAGTTTAAAAAAGAACTTTAGGGCCGATCTCGGTTCTCTCTGTGATTCACGAGGTATTCTACACTAGGGTTTCTTTGGAAGCCTCTTCTTGTGAGTGAGCCTCACCATTAAACGGTGGTTGGGTACAGTAAACCCCTGAGGACTAGTCAAAGACAGATTCACTTGATGCCAAATTCTTTTCTATCACCCAAGAGTGACCAACGAGACCAAGGGTGGGAGTGGGAATTCACCAGGGTTTTCAACAAAGCGTTCCAATAAATTAAAAAACAACCAACCTTTGTTCGAATGAAAAAAAGTGTTTGTAATGCTTGTTGGTTAGAGCGCCCTCATGTGTCTCAGCGTGGTAGTATCATTTCAGGGTTTTCAAAGGGCATAAAATGCTCTTCTAGTCATGCCAACACCATTTAATGGCATTCTCTTCCTTCCCATTTGTTTCCAGGGCTACAAATGAAGCTCCTTCTTCTTTAGGTATTAGAATTTCCAGTGTGATGATTATTTTTTTTTACCAGAGGCTGCAAACGTAAACAATTTCAGTTTTCAGAGTCTACCTATATGCATGTTCAATAAATACTTGCTGAATTAGTGCTCATTTAAATCTCAGTTTCTGCCCCAAAGTGAAAATAATCCCAATGCCCATCCTCTGGTGAATAGATAAATAAATTGTGGTAACCCATACCATGGGATGCTACTTAGTAATAATTAGGAAAGAACTACTGACATATACAACAACAAAAGAGTGCATATTGTAAGATTCAATTTATGTGATACTCTGAAATACAGACATATCAAATCAGCGGTAGTCAGGAGCTGGGGGAAAGGGGGTGGGATTGGCTGCAAAGGGGTACAAGGGCACTTTTGGGGGAGATGGAAATGTTCTATATCTTATTTGACGTTGGTTACCTGATTGTATACATTAGTCAAAACTCAGAACTGGCATTGGTGGTATGATGTTGAGTATAGCTTCTAAAACTCATCGAACCGTACACTCAAAAAAAAGTGAAATTTACTGCATATAAATTATACTTCAATAAGCCTCATTAAAATTTTTTCAATTCCTTAAAGAATCACCGTGGACTTCTTCCAATCTACAAATCCCCAACGCTTCTGGGTTAGCCTCTTGGCCTCCTTTTCTTTGCCCATCTGTAAAAGACACTAGGCTGAACTCTTATGAGTCTGCAATTTCTAGTCCAATTCAAAGCCACAGTGGGGCCAGACTGCATTCCAAGCAGTCTGCTCTCTGACTCTGCCATCGTGCCGGAGACGGTGTGTGCAGTGACACGAAGCCTCCCTGGCATTTGGATATTGAAAAGGAAAACTTCAAAGTTCCAGGCCAGTGCTAGCCCTGCTAGCAACAAGCGGGAACCCACCGAGGGGAACTGAGATCTGGGCCCTGAAGGCAAACTTGTACTGTCCGTTTGCTGGCTTCCCTCCCTGACAGACAACAGCCAGTTGTTCCTGGGCAGGAGCTGTGCCTTGTTCAGACCACCCATTAGTCACAAGACTGAACATTCCACCCCAGGCAGCACCCAACATCTGATTCTAAAGCAAACAGCTTAGGTTCAGTGGCTCCCAAGTGTTCCACACCCTCATCCCCCACAGTGGTGACCCACAAATGTTGATCCAGGCCAGTGGTTCTTAAACGTCACTGGGCTCGAGAATCGCCTACCTTGCTAAGACACTAAATCGTATATGCTCTCACCACACCCACACACACAAAAGTAACTGTGAGATGATGGATGTGTTAATTAAATTGATTAGTAATCAATTAGTAATTTGATCAATGAGTAATTTGATTAGTTTCACAGTGTATACAGTTACATTAAATCATGTTGCATACCTTTTAAAAATCACAGCCTAAATATAACCAATTTTTATTTGTCCATCATACCTCAATTAAGCTCAAAAAAAGAAGAATCACCTAAGGAGTATATTTTCTAAATAACAGTTCCCACTCATACCTGAGATTGTAGTGTAATAGGTCTGGGAGTGGTCCCTGAAAAGTGTATTTTTAAAAATTGAATATTATATAAAGTTCAGGTGTACAACATAGTGATTCAATATTTTTATAGCTTATACTCCATTTAAAGTTATTATGAAATAATGGCTATATTTCCCTGTGCTGTACAATAATATATACTTGTTGCTTATTTATTTTATACAAAGTAATTTTTTTTAAACTATTGGAGTATAATTGCTTTACATTTTGGTGTTCGTTTCTGCTGTATAAAAAAGTGAATCAGGGCTTCCCTGGTGGTGCAGTGGTTGGGACTCCACCTGCCGATGCAGGGGACACGGGTTTGTGCCCCGGTCCGGGAAGATCCCACATGCCGCGGAACGGCTGGGCCTGTGAGCCATGGCCACTGAGCCTGCACGTCCGGAGCCTGTGCTCCACAACAGGAGAGGCCACGACAGTGAGAGGCCCGTGTACTGCAAAAAAAACCCAACCAAACAAACAAACAAACAAAAAAAGTGAATCAGCTATACGTATACATATATCCCCATATCTCCTCCCTCTTGCATCTCCCTCCCACCCTCCCTATCCCACCCCTCTAGGTGGTCACAAAGCACCGAACTCATCTCCCTGTGCTATGCAGCTGCTTCCCACTAGCTATCTATTTTACACTTGGTAGTGTATATATGTCCATGCTACTCTCTCACTTTGTCACAGCTTACCCTTCCCCCTCCCGTGTCTTTAAGTCCACCCTCTACATCTGCATCTTTATTCCTGTCCTGCCCCTAGGTTCTTCTTCTTTTTTTTTGGATTCCATATATATGTGTTAGCATATGGTATTTGTTTTCCTCTTTCTGACTTACTTCACTCTGTATGACAGACTCTAGGTCCATCTACCTCACTACAAATAACTCAGTTTTGTTTCTTTTTATGGCTGAGTAATATTCCATTGTATATATGTGCCACATCTTCTTTAACCATTCATCTGTCGATGGACACTTAGGTTGCTTCCATGTCCTGGCTATTGCAAATAGTGCTGCAATGAACATTGTGGTACATGACTCTTTTTGAGTTATGGTTTTCTCAGGGTATATGCCCAGTAGTGGGATTGCTGGGTCATATGGTAGTTCTAATTTTAGTTTTTTAAGGAACCTCCATACTGTTCTCCATAGTAGTTGTATCAATTTACATTCCCACCAACAGTGCAGGAGGGTTCCCTCTTCTCCATACCCTCTCCAGCATTTATTGTTTGTAGATTTTTTGATGATGGCCATTCTGACCAGTGTGAGGTGATACCTCATTGTAGTTTTGATATGCATTTCTCTAATGATGAGTGATGTTGAGCGTCCTTTCATGTGTTACAAAGTAATTTATATCTCCTAATCCCCTACCCCTATCTTGACCTTCCCTCATTTTTTCTTCCCACTGGTAAACAACTAATTTGTTCTCCATATCTGTGAGTCTGTTTCTGTTTTGTTATAGTCATTTGTTTTATTTTTCAGGTTCCACGTGTAAGTCATAGCGCAGAGTATTTGTCTTTTTCTGTCTGATTTATTTCACTAAGCGTACTACCCTTTAGATCTATCCATGTACTTGCAAATGGCAGAATTTCATTCTTGTTTATGGCTGAGTAATATTCCAGTGTGTGTGTGTGTGTGTGTGTGTGTGTGTGTGCGTGTGTATGTGTGCATGCGCGCATGTATCAATCACATTTTCATCATTCATTCATCTGTCTGTGGACACTTAGGTTGCTCCCCTATCTTGGCTATTGTAAACAGTGCTGCTATGAACATGGGTGCATGTATCTTTCCAAATTAGTGTTTTTGTTTTCTTCAGATACATACTCAGGAGCAGAATTGCTGGATCATATGGTAGTTCCATTTTTAGTTTTCTGAGGAACCTACATACAGTTTTCCATAGTGGCTGCCCCAACTTACATCCCCACCAACAGCATACTAGTGTTCCCTTTACTCCACATCCTCAGAAACTGCAATTTTAATAAGCACCTCAGATGATTCAGATGTAGGAAGTCTAAGAATCACACTTTAAGAGATGATATAGGCCAAGAAAACTTTTATTTTTAGGCTTTTGTTTTTACTTCAGAAAGTTGAACAATTTCCTTTGGAAATATATGACCTACAAAGTGGTTGAACAGCACCGTGATTAAGAGTGGGGCTCTGGAGTGGAGTTCCTGACTTCAAAGCCCACCTCCACCTATTTTTATCCGTGAGGCCTCAGACAGCTTACTTAACCTCTCTACAGCATGTGTGTAATAGGGGGTAAGATCAAATAAGCTGACACTTGCAAAGCACTCAGCATAGTGCCAGAAAGCATTAGACAAACATCAATTATCATTCTGTCTGGATCAATAAAGACTGAGGGGAATACTGCAAACTGTGAACAAAGAGAGTTACTTCAAGGAGCTTTTCATTTAAAGCTTGGACATCTCCAAATACTTAAAATGATTGAAGTAACTATAACCACTTTATATATGCCAACTTTCCTGCATTCTTGATTTCTTTGCCCTGTTTTAAATATTAAACCTATAAGCTGAAAAAAAAAGCTGACTTAACAGTACCCTTCTTTGATTGATAGCTTAAGACAACTCATATATTAGCTTACATAATATATGTAAGTATAAGATGTGGCTCCTTCCGGGTAAGATGGCGGAAGAGTAAGACGCGGAGATCACCTTCCTCCCCACGGATACACCAGAAATACAGCTACACGTGGAACAACTCCTACAGAACACCTACTGAACGCTGGCAGAAGACCCCAGACCTCCCAAAAGGCAAGAAACTCCCCACATACCTGGGTAGGGCAAAGTGGAGAGATCCCCACACAGAGGATCGGTGCCGAGCGGCGCTCGCCGGCCCAAGAGGCTTGTCTGCTCGCCCGCCGGGGCGCGCAGCGCTGGAAGCTGAGGCTCGGGCTTCGGTCAGAGCGCGGGGAGAGGACTGGGGCTGGCGGCGAGAACTCAGCGTGAAGGGGGCTAATGTGCCACAGCTAGCCGGGAGGGAGTCCGGGAGAACTCTGGAGCTGCCGAAGAGGCAAGAGACTTTTTCTTCCCTCTTGGTTTCCTGGTGCGCGAGGAGAGGGGATTAAGAGCGCTGCTTGAAGGGGCTCCACAGACGGGCGCGAGTCGCGACTGAAAGCGCGGAGCCCAGTGACGGGCGTGGGACGCTGGGGCTGCTGCTGCCGCCGCCAAGAAGCCTGTGTGCGAGCGCAGGTCACTGCCCACACCGCCCTTCCGGGAGCCTGTGCAGCCCGCCACTGCCGGGGTCCCGGGATCCAGGGGCGGCTTCCCTGGGAGAACGCACGGCGCGCCTCGGGCTGGTGCAACGTCACGCCGACTTCTGCCACTGCAGGCTCGCCCCGCACTCCGTGCCCCTCCCTCCCGCCCGGCCTGAGTGAGCCAGAGTCCCCGAAGAGGCTGCTCCTTTAACCCTGTCCTGTCTGAGCGAAGAACAGACGCCCTCCGGCGACCTACACGCAGAGGCGGGGCCAGATCCAAAGCTGAGACCCAGGAGCTGTGAGAACAAAGAAGAGAAAGGGAAACCTCTCCCAGCAGCCTCAGAAGCAGCGGATTAAAGCTCCACAATCAACTTGATGTACCCTGCATCTGTGGAATACATGAATAGACAACACATCATCCCAAATTGAGGATCCCGAAGTCAGTGCTGTGCCTCTGAGGTGGGAGAGCCAACTTCAGGACACTGGTCCACAAGAGACCTCCCAGCTCCACATAATATCAAACGGCAAAAATCTTCCAGAGATCTCCATCTCAACACCAGCACCCAGCTTCACTCAACGACCAGCAAGCTACAGTGCTGGACACCCTAAGCCAAACAACTAGCAAGACAGGAACACAACGCCACCCATTAGCAGAGAGGTGGCCTAAAATCATAAAAAGTCCGCAGACACCCCAAAACACACCACCAGACGTGGACCTGCCCACCAGAAAGACAAGATCCAGCCTCATCCACCAGAACACAGGCACTAGTCCCCTCCACCAGGAAGCCTACACAACCCACTAAACCAACCTTAGCCACTGGGGACAGACACCAAAAACAACGGGAACTACGAACCTGCAGCCTGCAAAAAGGAGACCCCAAACACAGTAACATAAGCAAAATGAGAAGACAGAAAAACACACAGCAGGAGAAGGAGCAAGATAAAAACCTACCAGATCTAACAAATGAAGAGGTAATAGGCAGTCTACCTGAAAAAGAATTCAGAATAATGATGGTAAAGATGATCCAAGATTCTATTTCACAGATCCAAAATCTTGGAAATAGAATAGACAAAATGCAAGAAACAGTTAACAAGGACCTAGAAGAACTAAAGATGAATCAAGCATCGATTAAAAACACAATACATGAAATAAAAAATACTCTAGATGGGATCAATAGCAGAATAACTGAGGCAGAAGAACGGATAAGTGAGGTGGAAGATAAAATAGTGGAAATAACTGCTGCAGAGCAAAATAAAGAAAAAAGACTGAAAAGAACAGAGGAGAGTCTCAGAGACCTCTGGGACAACATTAAACGCACCAACATTCGAATTATAGGGGTTCCAGAAGAAGAAGAGAAAAAGAAAGGGACTGAGAAAATATTTGAAGAGATTATAGTTGAAAACTTCCCTAATATGGGAAAGGAAATAGTTAATCAAGTCCAGGAGGCACAGAGAGTCCCATACAGAATAAATCCAAGGAGAAATACGCCAAGACACATACTAATCAAACTGTCAAAAATTAAACACAAAGAAATCATATTAAAAGCAGCAAGGCAAAAACAACAAGTAACACACAAGGGAATCCCCATCAGGATAACAGCTGATCTCTCAGCAGAAACTCTACAAGCCAGAAGGGAGTGGCAGGACATAATTAAAGTGATGAAGGAGAAAAACCTGCAACCAAGATTACTCTACCCAGCAAGGATCTCATTCAGATTTGATGGAGAAATTAAAACGTTTACAGACAAGCAAAAGCTGAGAGAGTTCAGCACCACCAAACCAGCTTTACAACAAATGCTAAAGGAACTTCTCTAGGCAAGAAACACAACAGAAGGAAAAGACCTACAATAACGAACCCAAAACAATTAAGAAAATGGGAATAGGAACATACATATCGATAATTACCTTAAATGTAAATGGACTAAATGCTCCCACCAAAAGACACAGATTGGCTGAATGGATACAAAAACAAGACCCATATATATGCTGTCTACAAGAGACCCACTTCAGACCTAGAGACACATACAGACTGAATGTAAGGGGATGGAAAAAGATATTCCATGCAAATGGAAACCAAAAGAAAGCTGGAGTAGCAATTCTCATATCAGACAAAATAGACTTTAAAATAAAGACGACTAGAAGAGACAAAGAAGGACACTACATAATGATCAAGGGATCGATCCAAGAAGAAGATATAACAATTGTAAATATTTATGCACCCAACATAGGAGCACCTCAATACATAAGGCAAATACTAACAGCCATAAAAGGAGAAATCGACAGTAACACAATCATAGTAGGGGACTTTAATACCCCACTTTCACCAATGGACAGATCATCCAAAATGAAAATAAATAAGGAAACACAAGCTTTAAATGATACATTAAACAAGATGGACTTAATTGATATCTATAGGACATTCCATCCAAAAACAACAGAATACACATTTTTCTCAAGTGCTCATGGAACATTCTCCAGGATAGATCATATCTTGGGTCACAAATCAAGCCTTGGTAAATTTAAGAAAATTGAAAATGTATCAAGTATCTTTTCTGACCACAATGCTATGAGACTAGATATCAATTACAGGAAAAGAGCTGTAAAAAATACAAACACATGGAGGCTAAACAATACACTACTTAATAACGAAGTGATCACTGAAGAAATCAAAGAGGAAATTAAAAAATACCTAGAAACAAATGACAATGGAGACACGACGACCCAAAACCTATGGGATGCAGCAAAAGCAGTTCTAAGAGGGAAGTTTATAGCAATACAATCCCACCTTAAGAAACAGGAAACATCTCGAATAAACAACCTAACCTTGCACCTAAAGCAATTAGAGAAAGAAGAACAAAAACATCCCAAAGTTAGCAGAAGGAAAGAAATCATAAAAATCAGATCAGAAATAAATGAAAAAGAAATGAAGGAAACGGTAGCAAAGATCAATAAAACTAAAAGCTGGTTCTTTGAGAAGATAAACAAAATTGATAAACCATTAGCCAGACTCATCAAGAAAAAAAGGGAGAAGACTGAAATCAATAGAATTAGAAATGAAAAAGGAGAAGGAACAACTGACACTGCAGAAATACAAAAGATCATGAGAGATTACTATAAGCAACTCTATGCCAATAAAATGGACAACCTGGAAGAAATGGACAAATTCTTAGAAATGCACAACCTGCCAAGACTGAATCAGGAAGAAATAGAAAATATGAACAGACCAATCACAAGCACTGAAATTGAAACTGTGATAAAAAATCTTCCAACAAACAAAAGCCCAGGACCAGATGGCTTCACAGGCGAATTCTATCAAGCATTTAGAGAACAGCTAACACCTATCCTTCTCAAACTCTTCCAAAATATAGCAGAGGGAGGAACACTCCCAAACTCATTCTACGAGGCCACCATCACCTTGATACCAAAACCAGGCAAGGATGTCACAAAGAAAGAAAACTACAGGCCAATATCCCTGATGAACATAGATGCAAAAATCCTCAACAAAATACTAGCAAACAGAATCCAACAGCACATTAAAAGGATCATACACCATGATCAAGTGGGGTTTATCCCAGGAATGCAAGGATTCTTCAATATACGCAAATCTATCAACGTGATACACCATATTAACAAATTGAAGGAGAAAAACCATATGATCATCTCAATAGATGCAGAGAAAGCTTTCGACAAAATTCAACACCCATTTATGATAAAAACCCTGCAGAAAGTAGGCATAGAGGGAACTTTCCTCAACATAATAAAGGCCATATATGACAAACCCACAGCCAGCATCGTCCTCAATGGTGAAAAACTGAAACCATTTCCACTAAGATCAGGAACAAGACAAGGTTGCCCACTCTCACCACTCTTATTCAACCTAGTTTTGGAAGTTTTAGCCACAGCAATCAGAGAAGAAAAGGAAATAAAAGGAATCCAAATTGGAAAAGAAGAAGTAAAGCTGTCACTGTTTGCAGATGACATGATACTATACATAGAGAATCCTAAAGATGCTACCAGAAAACTACTAGAGTTAATCAATGAATTTGGTAAAGTTGCAGGATACAAAATTAATGCACAGAAATCTCTGGCATTCCTATATACTAATGATGAAAAATCTGAAAGTGAAATCAAGGAAACACTCCCATTTACCATTGCAACAAAAAGAATAAAATATCTAGGAATAAGCCTACCTAAGGAGACAAAAGACCTGTATGCAGAAAATTATAAGACACTGATGAAAGAAATTAAAGATGATACAAATAGATGGAGAGATGTACCATGTTCTTGGATTGGAAGAATCAACATTGTGAAAATGACTCTACTACCCAAAGCAATCTACAGATTCAATGCAATCCCTATCAAACTACCACTGGCTTTTTTCACAGAACTAGAACAAAAAATTTCACAGTTTGTATGGAAACACAAAAGACCCCGAATAGCCAAAGCAATCTTGAGAACGAAAAATGGAGCTGGAGGAATCAGGCTCCCTGACTTCAGACTATACTACAAAGCTACAGTAATCAAGACAGTGTGGTACTGGCACAAAAACAGAAAGATAGATCAATGGAACAGGATAGAAAGCCCAGAGTTAAACCCACGGACATATGGTCACCTTATCTTTGATAAAGGAGGCAGGAATGTACAGTGGAGAAAGGACAGTCTCTTCAATAAGTGGTGCTGGGAAAACTGGATAGGGACATGTAAAAGTATGAGATTAGATCACTCCCTAACACCATACACAAAAATAAGCTCAAAATGGATTAAAGACCTAAATGTAAGGCCAGACACTATCAAACTCTTAGAGGAAAACATAGGCAGAACACTCTATGACATAAATCACAGCAAGATCCTTTTGGACCCACCTCCTAGAGAAATGGAAATAAAGACAAAAATAAACACATGGGACCTAATGAAACTTCAAAGCTTTTGCACAGCAAAGGAAACCATAAACAAGACCAAAAGACAACCCTCAGAATGGGAGAAAATATTTGCAAATGAAGCAACTGACAAAGGATTAATCTCCAAAATTTATAAGCAGCTCATGCAGCTCAATAACAAAAAAACAAACAACCCAATCCAAAAATGGGCAGAAGACCTAAATAGACATTTCTCCACAGAAGATATACAGACTGCCAACAAACACATGAAAGGATGCTCAACATCTTTACTCATTAGAGAAATGCAAATCAAAACTACAATGAGATATCATCTCACACCAGTCAGAATGGCCATCATCAAAAAATCTAGAAACAATAAATGCTGGAGAGGGTGTGGAAAAAAGGGAACCCTCTTGCACTGCTGGTGGGAATGTGAATTGGTACAGCCGCTATGGAGAACGGTATGGAGGTTCCTTAAAAAACTACAAATAGAACTACCATATGACCCAGCAATCCCACTACTGGGCATATACCCTGAGAAAACCATAATTCAAAAAGAGACATGTACCAAAATGTTCATAGCAGCCCTATTTACAATAGCCCAGAGATGGAAACAACCTAAGTGTCCATCATCGGATGAATGGGTAAAGAAGATGTGGCACATATATACAATGGAATATTACTCAGCCATAAAAAGAAATGAAATTGAGCTATTTGTAATGAGGTGGATAGACCTAGAGTCTGTCATACAGAGTGAAGTAAGTCAGAAAGAGAAAGACAAATACTGTATGCTAACACATATATATGGAATTTAAGAAAAAAAATGTCATGAAGAACATAGGGGTAAGACAGGAATAAAGACACAGACCTACTAGAGAATGGACTTGAGGATATGGGGAGGGGGAAGGGTAAGCTGTGACAAAGTGAAAGAGCGGCATGGACATATATACACTACCAAACGTAAGGTAGATAGCTAGTGGGAAGCAGCCGCATAGCACAGGGAGATCAGCTCGGTGCTCTGTGACAGCCTGGAGGGGTGGGATAGGGAGGGTGGGAGGGAGACGCAAAAGGGAGGGGATATGGAAACATATGTATATGTATAACTGATTAAATTTGTTATTAAAAAAAAATATATATATATATATATATATATATGTAAGTATAAGTTGTACGTAATCTTTGGTGATTCTTAAACAGAGATGCACATCAGAATCATGTGTAGAGCTCTTGAAAATTACAAAATTTGACTCAGTAGAAATTGGGGTGGAGCCTAGGGAATCTGAATTTCTAAAAAGTTCTCTCCGTAGTTTGGCTGTACATTCCAAACTACTGTTACAACAGGTGAAGGCTAGGATAATCTACCTTATTATTTTTTTTAATTTTTTTATTTTTTGCGGTACATGGGCCTGTCACCGTTGTGGCCTCTCCTGCTGCAGAGCAGAGGCTTCGGACGTGCAGGCTCAGCGGCCATGGCTCACGGGCCCAGCCGCTCCGCCACATGTGGGATCTTCCCGGACTGGGGCACGAACCCGTGTCCCCTGCATTGGCAGGTGGACTCTCAACCACTGCACCACCAGGGAAGCCCTACCTTATTTTATATCTTAAGAAAAAGACCAAACATGTTAACTACTTTGCCAAGGTCACTCAGTGAATTATTTGTGGAGGCGGGAGTTGGATTTTGGTCAGTAGTTCTAAGGTCAATATTCTCTCCACTACAGTTTATATTGTAGAATCCACTTGTATAGGGAGGGATAAGCATAGTAAATTTTTATTTGCTTATGACATAATACTCTGATCTGAATTTTAAATTAGAGCTGCTGATCTGGGATTCTGAATTCCTTTTAAATTCCACCTTTCACCCTCTTACCTGCATGTCCCCATTTACCGATTACCCCCATTAAATCCCTGGAAGTGTAAAAGAGAGTCGGCTCCTGTGGAGCCTCGGTCAAATCCCTATGGGAAATATGCTCATGAACCTGAGGATCCTTTCTTCTTCTCCACTCTTAGAGCATAAGAAACTCTAAGACTACAGTTTCGTCATGGACAAATCCAAGATAAACTGGCACACAAAGTTAGGAAATGAGGATCCCCTAAGATCATGATCCTAAGACTATTATCCTGTAAATCATCAACTGACAAGTTACTGGGACGTGAGTCAGGAGAATATCCAAAAGGCCATTCTAGTGGTTAAAGGCCGTGGCATTTTGGTGGCCTCTACTCTGGGCTGAGGTTTTTGTGGGCTTCTTTTTCATCTTGGGACATATGTGTGACCTATAAAGTCCCTCAGAAATCATTTTCTTTCATGCATTATCAGAGAAGAAAATCTGTCAGTCTGGGTGGGAAGGGAGGTGGCCACCAGTCAAGTGAAATCGTTCTACTGAACTTGAGCCAGGGCACCAAACTGGGGCAGTATCATTTCACTTGCAAAATGGCCCAGCAGGCTGGACTCCCTGCCTGCAGACCTTCACACATCACCAACCCCTTGAGAATAAAACAGATCCTTTATTAGTTACTTCTTGGCATCCATTGGCTGCTTTCCTTTTACATTTTCTGTTGCCCATATTTCAATATCCCGCCTTTGCATTCTGCTCCTGCTCTTGTTAAAATACTGTTGTTGTTGTTTTTTTTAAAAAAAAGATCCCTTTTAATCAGATAGCTCCTGCTGGCATGAGCTGTCAGAGGTATTCATTTCAGTGGACTCTGGCATTATGCAGCATTACCGTGGCAACAAGATTTAGAGGCACAGTCCTGGCCTTGAACTTGTCATAGTCTCCAACGATGTGAACTCAGCACATATTACTCTCCAGCATATCAAGTTGTCATGCCAACCCCAAACAATAAAATCCATCTCTCTCTTCTAGGATTTTAATTAAATAACTTTTCAAATTGGTTCCTTTTGTAATTCAATTGGCCTGAAATGTAATATATGAATGTGTGTGTGTGCAGGCACGTGTGTGTTTAACCAGTCACGAATGGTCTTCCACTAAATGATTGTAGATTGGAAATACAATTTAGGAAAAAAGTACATCAAAAAAGCAAAGAATAACCAGTGCTGGATCTAACAAAAGGAGCCTGCAATTTTGGAAATTCTGACGCAGAGGTAACTAAACAAAATCTTAAGAACTGACTTCTGCCCTTAGTATGTATGGGACTCCATCGGCACTGCTGCATAACACATTCGATACCCAGAGTAGCTGCACCCCCATATGTATTTAGAACTCCTTGGATTAGTTTTTTTTAACATCTTTATTGGAGTGTAATTGCTTTACAATGTTGTGTTAGTTTCTGCTGTATAACAAAGTGAATCAGCTATATGTATACATATATCCCCTTGTCCCCTCCCTCTTGCCTTTGATTAATTTTGAGTACAAACCAACTTCAATTCCTTAAAAGCACTCTTATTTTTATACTTACATTTTATTTTCCTCTGAACCAGAAAGCTTTGTAGGAAGCTGTCCCCTTAGAAAGTCTCTTCAGGCAGGCAACTATTTTTATCATTTTAACCTCACAGAGTAAGAAATGGAGACACAGAGAAGTTAGGCAGCATGTCCACAGCCCCATGGCTAGTAAGTATCAGAACTGAGGTTCAAACCCAGCAGTGTGGTTCCAGAGTCTCAACTTTGTATACTGCTTCATTGGATTCTGGCTGACTGTCTGAGCTTCTTTGCAAAGTTTTATGTAAGAAACATCGATAATCTAAAATCACAAACTCCTTGAAAGCAGAGACCAAATCTAACACTTCTATGTCTTTCTTAGTTTCTAGTTGAGTGCCTTTCACATAATGGTTATTCAGAAATATGGTTAGCTTGGTAAAGATTGATCTAGGAGAATCCTAGAATACCAAATTCAAGGCCATTTTGAAAATAAGTTTAAGTTGTAACAATAGGGGCTATCATCACCTCCAACCCATAGGCTTCTAGAGACCAAACTCAACTGAGAACAGAACCCGTGTTTCATGGTGTGATGGATATTTTTTTTGGCCTCACCAGAGACACTTTCTACCTTTTCCCCCTGTGTTCTTTGCCCAGGACATGGGACTTTTATAGACTATACCAACTGGAGTCTGTTGCCCTCTGGCTCTGCATCGGGCTGAAAGAAAATGAGAGAAAGGTTGGGGTATTTATTCCATAGCTTGCTCCTTGCCAAGGCACAGTTTGGTAATATTTGCTTCCCTCTAACGAAGACCATTGGTTCTACTGAGCAGCTCTGTCCCAATGCTATAGCTCTTGCTGGGATGTAATAGCTTTCTGCTAGTATTAGTTCCACGATGCTTCACCATTCTTTATTGGTGTCCTGTAACTGAGTGAGTTTTTTTTCATGTTTTTTAAACTGAAGTATAGTTCATTTACAATGTTGTGTTAGTTTCAAGTGTATAGCAAAGTGATTCAGTTACACGTATACATATGTATATTATATTCTTTTAAAAAATATATTTATTTATTTATTTTGGTTGCACCGGGTCTTAGTTGTGGCACGCAGGATCTTCGTTGTGGCATGTGGGATGTTTTAGTTGCGGCATGCAGACTTCTTAGTTGCGGCATGCGGACTCTTGTTGTGGCATGCATGTGGGATCTAGTTCCCCAGCTAGGGATCAAACCTGGTCCCCCTGCATTGGGAGCTCAGAGTCTTACCCACTGGACCACCAGGGAAGTCCCTATATATATATTCTTTTTCAGATTCTTTTCCGTTATAGGTCATTACAAGATATTGAGTATAGTTCCTTGTGCTATACAGTAGGTCCTTGTTGTTTACTTATTCATTTATTTATTTATTTTTGCGGCACGCAGGCCTCTCACCGTTGTGGCCTCTCCCGTTGTGGAGCACAGGCTCCGGACCCGCAGGCTCAGCGACCATGGCTCATGGGCCCAGCTGCTCCCCGGCATGTGGGATCCTCCTGGACCGGAGCACGAACCGTGTCCCCTGCATCAGCAGGCGGACTCTCAGCCACTGAGCCACCAGGGAAGCCCTATACTTATTTTATGTATAGTAGTGTGTATATGTTAATCCCAAACTCCTAGTTTATACCCCCATGCCTCCCCACCCAACTATCCCCTTTGGTAACCATAAGCTTGTTTTCTATGTCTGTGAGTCTATTTCTGTTTTGTAAATAAGTTCATTTGTATCATTTTTTTAGATTCCACATATAAGTGATATATGATATTTGTCTTTGTCTGACTTACTTCACTTTATATGATAATCTCTAGGTTTATCTGGGTTGCTGCAAATGGCATTATTTCATTCTTTTTATGGCTGAGTAATATTCCATATATATATCTCTATCTATCTATCTATCTATCTATCTATCTATCTATCTATACTACATCTTCTTTATTCTTTCATCTATTGATGGATATTTAGGTTGGTTCCATGTCTTGGTTGTTGTAAATAGGTGCTGAAATGAACACTGGGGTGCATGAATCTTTTCGAATTAGAGTTTCCTTCAGATGTATGCCCAGGAGTGGGATCGCAGGATTGATTGGTAACTCTGTATTTAGGTTTTTAAGGAACCTCCATATTGTTTCCCATAGTGGCAGCACCAGTTTATTACATTATCACCAACAGTGTAGGAGGGTTCCTGTTTCTCCACACCATCTCCAGCATTTGTTATCTGTAGACTTTTAAATGATACTTCATTGTAGTTTTGATTTGTATCTCTCTCATAATTAGCAATAGTGAGCATCTTTTCGTGTGTCTGTCGGCCATCTGTGTGTCTTCTTTGGAGAAATGTCTATTTAAGTCTTCTGACTGAGATTTTATTTATTTATTTATTTATGTATTTTTTTGCGGTATGCGGGCCTCTCACCATTGTGGCCTCTCCCGTTGCAGAGCACAGGCTCCGGACGCACAGGCTCAGCGGCCATGGCTCACAGGCCCAGCCGCTCTGCAGCATGTGGGATCTTCCTGGACCAGGGCACGAACCTGTGTTCCCTGCATCTGCAGGCGGACTCTCAACCACTGCGCCACCAGGGAAGCCCTGACTGAGATTTTATTAATAGTCCCTCCAATAAATACATCATTTATCTCCTGACAGGATCCTGGCTCTTAACCCTGTCATCTGGTCCAGTGCTTCTCACATGAGAATCACCCACAGATCATGTTAAAATGCAGATTCTTATTCAGAGGACTGGGGTGGACCTTGAAATTCTGCATCTCTAACAAGCCCTCAAGTAAATGGATGCTCCACAGGCCACACTTTCAGTAGCAATCTACTTTCAGTAGAAATCTAGTAGATGGTCTATAGTTGTCATTCGATAGGTATTTTAAGTTGAATAAAAGAATGATTAAATGAACAACTTAGATGCAATGCTGCACTTGTTAACACTGGTGGAGGAAGCCATGCCCTTGCCACACCTGTCATGTAATAACTTACCCCTGGGGTCCCAGTGTGGTTACAGCAGACCCACCTGGTCACACCAGGAAGCTCATGGCTGGCTGGACATCCTTATCTTTGTCCTTCTCATTGCCAGAGCTATCCTGATGATTCTCATCATCCCTGGTTAATACTGTTTATGAAAAATAGCAACTACCACAGCCAACCTCCAAGAAATTGAATTCACACACATGAATTTTTTTTCTTCACAGATAAAAGTAAAATATATATTTTCAACATCAGAATTGATCCCCCCAAGGGACAATCCTTGCTGAGTGAAAGATGGTAAAGAAGTTAATGGTTTGCCAAACAGTAATTCTTATTTGCCCAGTTTCTGTACAGTCTTGTACAAACAAGTTCTATGGGCAAAGGTAAGGTCACGCTCTAAGAAATTATTCAAAACAAGACCCAGCTCAAGGCAAAATACACCTAACTGTGCCTGTAAGCAAATCAAGCTTTCAGGAGATCTGAGTTCCCTTTTACATGTAGCTTAGCAACACACACTTTTTGAACACCTACTAAGTGCCAGATGCTTTGCAGGCCATGATTATGTACACAGTAAAATCTTACTAATTTCAAATTTGAATAAATTGAATATTGTAATAATTCAGGCAGATGCTAACCTGCATTTGATTAGCTAACAACGTGAAAGGATTTATTTGCCAATAATAGGTCAATAAGTTTGCAAAAATACTGCTTAAGAGAATAAATGATTTTCAAGACTTCTTAATTGAGTTGTTTGCTTTTTTGATGTTTGGATTTTAACCCCTTATCCATCATATCATTAGCAAATATTTTCTCCCATTCAGTAGGTTGTCTTTTTGTTTTGTCAATTGTTTCCTTTGCTGTGCAAAAGCTTTTAAGTCTAATTAGGTCTCATTTATTTATTTTTACTTTTATTTCCTTTGCTTTAGGAGGCAAATCCAAAAAAATATTGCTACGATTTACGTCAAAGAGTGTTCTGCCTATGTTTTCTTCTAGGAGTTTCATGGTTTCCAGTCTTACGCTTATGTCTTTAATCCATTTTGAGTTTATTTTTGTGTATGGTGTGAGAAAATGTTCTAATTTCATCCATTTACGTGTAGCTGTCCAGTTTTCCCAGCACCACTTACTGAACTTCTCAAGTGTTTTAGGAAGGCATATTTAGGTTTTGACCATGGAGTCACTAATTGATAGATTAATAATGTTGATTGTTGTGCCAATTAAAAGCATTCTGCTAAATGCTATGTGATATCCTAGATTATATCTTGGAATAGGAAACTGTGAAATCTGAATGAAGTGTCGAGTTTAATAGTAATAGATATGTTAATAGTAATAGTAATGTGCCAAGTTTGGCTTCTTAGTTTTGGCAAATATACCACAGTAATATAAGATGTTAATGTAAAAAAAAATCTGGTTGAAGCATATATGGGAATTCTCTAGACTATCTTTGCAACTTTTCCATAAATATAAAATTATCCAAAAAATTTTAAGTTTATTTAAAAAAATCTTGCACATTCATGAAGTCTGATTCTCTAAGAACTCCTAGTAGCAACAACAGAAACTGTTTATTGAACCCATACGCTGGTTGGCATATTGCAAAATGTCTTACTCATGTGCTCACAAACTGTTATGAAGTAGGTGTGGTTAGTTATCTTCATTTTCTAGAAACTTGCCCAAAGACACACAGATACAAATTGATGGAGACAGGATATAACAAGCTCTGTCTAATCCCAAAGTCTTGGCTCTCAGCAACTCCACCACTCCACTGTTTTGCCTCTCTTAGTTTGAGTTTCTCTGGGTAAAAGAGAATTATCACTTATTCACATTGACACCCATCTTTCATTTGAGTTGGTGAAACGTGAACCCAATTATTTACACTGTATCTTTAAGTAAACCAGAGTATCACTTGAAAGTAACCAAACTTAACACAAGGTCAAGTTGTCCACCTTTCTGCTTTGTGAAATTGGGCTCTAATTTTTCTGGAGGAGGGGGCTGGGAGGAGAGGCTGAGAGACGCATCTATTCCAAGGAGCTTAGGATGCTTGCAGAGCTAAGTAACTGGCCCTTTCCCCTTGGCTTCTGTCTTCTTTTGCCCATCATATGATCATCTTGGGATGCTGGGCTTGATGCTGATGCCCAGGATTCTCCGAGCACTTTTTAGTCGGCCTTTGGTCATGGATTGTTTACTCAGAAATGGAAGAAGGTAGCATGCCATGGCATGATACATGGTCTAGGGTCAAGAATGCAGCTCTATATGCAGAGAGAGAGAGAGAGTAACTGGTTCCCTTAATACAGTTACTGGAGAGGCCCCAGAATGGTCTTTGTTCCCAAATATCACTCCCACAGGTCCAGCAAAGTGCCTGTGATCAACTAATTCATGTTAAATGCAGTGAACCATCTGTCATGGCACACATTCTTCTCACAGCCCCTCACAATTTTGCTTAGGTACACCTCTTCACACATTCCCTGGGTCTGTGCATCCCAGCTGGGGTTTAGCCCGCTTTAATCCATCATTCATTCATTTGTGAAGGGACAAAAATTATTACACAGTAGAGTTCCCACCCTTTCCCCCCTCTTGACAGCCAAAGATGATTGTGTGATTGTGAATTGCTCTGCCCTTTGAGAAGGATCCTGTCACTGCCAACTGAATGGTTCTTTGGGCTTTCTAGATACAGAATCAGAAAGGAAGGGGAAGAGTAGGAAGAGGCATATTAACCAGCAAGAAAGTTTTTGAAGAAGATTGCCGGGTGGGGGCAGTTTTAGTGAATGAAACACAAGAACAGTCTTTAAGAAAGAAGTGGGGCTTAAAGAAATATCGCTCTATACTATTTTTTCAGTCTTGGTGTTCAGAATAATACAGATTTAGGACCAGTCTTTTTTTTTTTTTTTTTTTGCTTTTTGGCTGCATTGGGTCTTCGTTGCTGTGCACGGGCTCGCTCCAGCTGCAGCGAGCAGGGGCCACTCTTCGCTGCAGTGCGCGGGCTTCTCATTGCGGTGGCTTCTCTTGTTGCAGAGCATGGGCTCTAGGCATGCAGGCCTCAGTAGTTGTGGTGCGTGGGCTCAGTAGTTGTGGCACGCAGACTCCAGAGTGCAGGCTTAGCAGTTTTGGTGCACGGGCTTAATTGCTCCACGGCATGTGGGATCTTCCCAGACCAGGGCTCGAACATGTGTCCCCTGCATTGGCAGGCGGACTCCCAACCACTGCACCACCAGGGAAGACCCAGGACCAGTCTTAGATGGATTAAAGACTTGAATATAAGACCTGAAACCATAAAACTCTTAGAAGAAAACATAGGTGGTAAGCTCCTTGACATTGATCTTGGCAACGATATTTTGGATTTGACACCAAAAGAAAAGGCAATAAAAGCAAAAATAAACAAGTGGGACTACTTTAAAAAGTTTCTGCACAATAAAGGAAACCATCAACAAAATGAAAAGGCAACTCATAGAATGGGAGGAAAAATATTTGCAAATCATATATCTGACAAGAGGTTAATATACAAAATACATAAAGTACTCATACAACTCAATAGCAAAAAAAAAAAAACTAATTAAAAAATGGGCAGAGGAGCTAGACATTTTTCCAAAGAAGACACACAGGGACTTCCTTGGTGGTCCAGTGGTTAAGACTCTGTGCTTCCAATGCAGGGGCCCGGGTTTGATCCCTGGTCAGGGAACTGGATCCTGCATGCCACAACTAAAGATCCTGCATGCCACACAAATGGCCAACAGGTACATGAAAAGATGCCCAACATCACTAATCATCAGGGAAATGCAAATCAAAACTACAAGGAGATATCACTTCACACCTGTCCTAAAAGGCAAGAGATAACAAATGTTTCTCACCAATGCTTGTTATCTCTTGACAGAATCCTTCTCTAAGGGCAGAACAGTTCACAATTACACAATCCTTTTTGGCTGTAAAGAGGGGGGAAAGGGTGGGAACTCTGCTGTGTAATAATTCTTGTCTCCTCACAAATGAATGAATGTTGGATTAAAGCAGGCCAAACTCCAGCTTATCTCCAAGGGTTCCCTTGGAGAACCTTGTGCACTGTTGATAGGCATGTAAATTGGTGTAGCCACTATGGAAAACAGTATGGAGGTTCCTCAAAAAATTAAAAACAGAACTACCATATGACCCAGCAATTCTACTTCTGGGTATATATGTGAAGGAAATGAAATCACTAGAAAAGATATCTGCACCCCTATGTTCATTGTAGCATTATTTACAATAGCCAAGACAAACAACCTAAGTGTCCATCGACAGATGAACGAATAAAGAAAATGTGGGATATATCTATTATGTATATAATAGATAATTATATGTATTATTTGGCCATAAAAAAGGAAGGAAATCCTGCCATTTGTGACAACATGGATGGACCTTTAGGGCATTATGCTGAGTGAGATAAGTCAAAGAGAGAAAGACAAAAACAGTATGATCTCACTTACATATGGAATCTAAAAAAAACTGAACTCAGAAACAGAACAGGGACTGCCCTGGTGGTGCAGTGGTTAAGAATCCGCCTGCCAATTCAGGTAACACTGGTTTGAAAATTGCTAAGAGAGTAAATCTTAAAAATTCTCATCACAAGGAAAAAAATTGTAACTATGCTAGGTGACGGATGTTAACTAAACTTTTTGTGGTGATCATTTTGTAATATTTACATGTATCAAATAACTGGGTTGTACCTTAAACGAATACAATGTTTTATGTCTATTATATCTCAGTATAACTGAAAAAAAAATCATTCCGGAAAAGCATAGCTTTGGGGTAATGGGTCTCTGAAAATTGTTAGTGGTCCAAAGCTGGGAGAACTTAACTTGTGACTCAACCTTGCCCAGAAGCAACAGCTTACCAAAAGACAGTGAACAAAAGAGATGGAGAACCCCAAAACATTAAGAGACTTGGCATCAAACATCAGTGGCTGCTAACAGCACAGAAAAGAAAGAATTAGACATTAAGTCCCTTCTGATGAAAATAAACACTATGAAATAGTCTTTTAAAAAAATCAAACCTGAATCTAATCAAGACTTCAGATGTAATTTTCAGTTTTTTTTCATGACAAGATGTTCAACTTTATCAATAAACAGGAAAAAGCAAATTAAGACTATAATGAAATACTATTTTTTAAAATTTATTTATTTATTTATGGTACGTTGGGTCTTCATTGCTGCGCGTGGGCTTTCTCTAGTTACGGTGAGCGGGGGCTACTCTTCGCTGTGGTGCGCAGGCTTCTCATTGTGGTGGCTTTTCTTGTTGCAGAGCATGGGCTCTAGGCACACAGGCTTCAGTAGTTGTGGCGCGCGGGCTCAGTAGTTGTGGCTCACGGGCTCTAGAGTGCAGGCTCAGTAGCTGTGGCGCACAGAGTTAGCTGCTCTGCAACATGTGGGATCTTCCTGGACCAGGGCTCTAACCTGTCCCCTGCCTTGGCAGGCGGATTCTCAACCACTGTGCCACCAGGGAAAACCTGAAATACTATTTTACATCCACTGAACTATAAAAAAAAATGGAAAAGTCTGTAGTTTTCAATTTTTAGGAAATATAGGGGCTAGGAAGGAGTGTAAGGAATATGTTAACTATGTCACAGGGAGGCAATTAGCAAAATCCAGACTGAAGAAAAGAAAGACACTTCAATAAATAAGTTGTTGGGCTTCCCTGGTGGCGCAGTGGTTGAGAGTCTGCCTGCCGATGCAGGGGAAACGGGTTCGTGCCCCGGTCCCGGAAGATCCCACATGTCACGGAGTGGCTAGGCCCGTGAGCCATGGCCGCTGAGCCTGCGCGTCCAGAGCCTGTGCTCTGCAACAGGAGAGGCCACAACAGTGAGAGACCCACGTACCGCAAAATAAATAAATAAATAAATAAAATAAAAATAAATAAGTTGCAAGGGGGAATGGGGGAAGAGAAATGAAAGGAGATCCTACTGATTTTTTGAAAAGGCCATTGCAATGTACATCTTATCTGTATCCTGATTCAAATAATCTGTTAAAAGAAAGTAGACATTCATGAGACCATTGGCATTGGAACACTTATCGGACATTTAATGATGTTAAGGGATTATTGTTAAGTTTTTAGGGATGCTAGTAGTATTGCAGTTTTGTTTTAAAAAGAATCTTTATCGGGCTTCCCTGGTGGCGCAGTGGTTGAGAGTCCGCCTGCCGATGCGGGGGACACGGGTTCGTGCCCTGGTCTGGGAAGATCCCACATGCCGCGGAGCGGCTGGGCCCGTGAGCCATGGCCACTGAGCCTGCGCGTCCGGAGCCTGTGCTCCACAACGGGAGAGGCCACAACAGTGAGAGGCCCGCCAAAAAAAAAGAATCTTTATCTTTTAGAGATACATCCTGAAATACTTGGAGATGAAATGATATGGTTTCTTGTACTTGCTTCAAATAATACTGAGGAGAGGTGCAGGGAGAGTACTGGGAAATTGGCCATGAGTTGATAATTGTTGAAGATGATCATCAGGTTCATTATGCTGTCTTTCTACTTTAATATATGTTTGAAATTCTCCTTAAAAAAAATTCAACAAAACAG